>NW_024040707.1:13636456-14261456 GCF_014851395.1 Micropterus salmoides | reverse complement strand
TTAAAGGTAACAAAAGTGGTACTTACTCTCTCACCAAATGACAGTGGTATTGATCTTCTCATCTAAGGCTCTGCAAGAAATCAAACAAGTGTATTTCCCAAAATTTCACACCACTCACCATGCATAAAAGCCAGTATATTTCAAATAATTCAAATAAATAAACGTTTATAAAACTTTTTTCTGAACCACACCATTAAAAAATTAATTCTCTGACAATTTCAACCACTTATATGTCAGACAAATCATCAATGTGTTTCTATGAACATCTTACACTGACTTACGATGTAAAATATCTGTTCACAATCATAACAAGTATAAGGTAGCCCAAATAATGTTTACACTGAACTGTCAAAATGAAAAAAAGAAACCTTGTTTCTTCTTAATACTACACTATGTTTTTTAAAAGTTTGTAGGATGGTGTGGTCCAAAATCTGTTGAAATTTTACATTTAAATAAAAAATTACATTACATTAAATTACATTATATTCTATAACTTTTTGTTTGTAAGTAATCAGGAAGGAGTAGGACTTGTTACTTAAACTGTTTTTTAGAACTACATAGAGGAAAAAAAAGTGATGTAAACAATTCAAAGATAAAACGAAGATTTCATATGCCACTTGAAACCATGCATCAAATCCTTCTTCACCTTTCAAATTTTGAGGAATTTACTACACGTTTTAATATGAAAATAAAAGAGAGATAAAGATCCCAGTGCACAACATCTACAACAAGACATATGCGGGGTTGGCCATGCTGGGAAACATGGCTACATAGCAAAACGCTGGCTGCGACATATATCAAATGATTAGTAAATGTGCAGTATTTAAAGTGGCCATCGCTGAGCTCAAAGGCTTTTTATTGTAGTATGTCACTGAGTCCATTTAATCTATATGATCCCTGTCCAACTGTGGGGATAATGAAGTCAAACAATCAGGTCTGAGATCATGATAATCTGGATCAAGTATCTTTGTGTTTTATTTTCTGTCAAGCTCTCTGCAATGAGAGAGCGATGCTGACAAATAAATAACCAGACGAATACCTGCCATAACAAGGACGAGTCAGTGATGATACTGTTGTTCTCATGATGTTCATGGTCAGGACATGAACTGCAGATCAAACATCATCCCTGAAGTTTCACAGATGGTGTAATGTTTCTGTGAATGTATCACATGAACATAAGACGGTCCTCATCCAACCTATTATACAGTACCTTTTATAACATGTGCTCTCAACCATTCAATGAAAAAAAAAATCAGACCAGGACAAAGACAGACATGATTAGATGAATAAATACATAAATAACACTAATTAATAAATAACAGAAAATAAGAAGTATCTTCTTTACAAAATGCAAAAGGAGAGAAAGTAGATGTCACATTTTAGAAAAGGGAAAGAAATGTTTGAAAACCTTACATTTTCTGAGAATAAGAAACATTTTTGGAGTTGTTTCTGTTGTTCTGATCATTCAAGAACAGAGAAGTGAGTGTTGCATAATTCTTTGTGTAATCTAACGGTTAAAAGGTTAAACGAATAGATGGCGGGTGAGGGTGTGGGAGGATTTTTCCAGGAACAATACAGCGTAGGGAGAGGGCACAGTCCGTGTAGGTGCCCTTAAAAGCCCTTCAGGAGTAGATGGTGATGACCTCACGCCCACCTCCACGCACTAGCAGGACCCGATTGAGACCCTCAGTGAGCACCTCAAGGAACTCCATGTCTGAGAGACAATTACAGTGAAGGAATGGGTTTTTCTTACAATGTGTGTAAAACCAAGCAATATGTTATATAACATGCTTTAGCGTAGTTCAGGGGAGACTGCAGGCCTCCCCTCAGACAAAGCTTTGGAAACGGCGCCCCACCCCCCACCACATCTTTAGTTTACTTGGTAAGCTCGATTCCTGGATGCCTATGGAATCATGATTATATTATTTGATCCCATAGACACTCAACGTTTGAGCCAAAATAGCCTAATATTGCTGTTTGACATAACTTCTTAATACACCAAATAGTTTTAAAAAAGGTCTGTCCTAAGGCATTTATTAGTTTCTGACTCTGATGATTCTATGTGATCTCCTTTTGATAACTAATGCAATAAGCAATGTAATGGTTGCTGCTGTTTACATTCACCCCAGATGCAAATTCAAAAAATGCACTGTGGAATGTTTGGGGTGTATATGTGTAGCCTATGTAAATAACTGTATATACTGTTTTATTTTATTTTATGTGTTACCATATTTTAATATAGGCCTACACTTAATATATTGAGTGTGTAGCATGAAGGAACTACAAAATTTGTTTCGTTATGCAGCCTTGTGCTGTATAATAACTAATTAACTACCTTGTACCTTGTACCTTGTAATATTGTTTCACTTCCATTTACTGAGCCTCCCATGAAACTGTTTGGAGCCCCCCTAGGGAGGTCCGCCTCACACTTTGAAAGCCCCTGCTGTAACGCAATGAATCCCAACACTGTCAGATGAACCCTTATTTGACACTTGTCATGTTCCAAATGTGTTCAATTGAAGTGATTTCAAGCTGCATATGATTTAACTTTATTAATCGCATTGTGTGTTGTGTGTTGTTAAATGTATTTTCACTGTTTAGCTGTTTGGTCAGTATGGTGAAGTTTGCATTTGTTTTACAAGCTGGACGCTTCAACCATTTATCCTTAAATTTAGCTAACAATTTCAACCACTAATCCTTTATTATAGCAATTTCAACCACTAATCCATTATTTTTAGCAATTTTAACTATTTATCCATTACTTTTATCTAATTATTTTGACCATTTACCCATTACTTTATGTCTTTTTACTTTACTACATTAATGTTTTCTGTGAAGATTCTCAGTCATCCATATCATAGTTATCCAAGGAAGGTTCAAATCAAGGGTAACTGGACTTGGTTGAAGACACTTGAAGACGCTTTGCCTCTCATCTGAGGGAGAAAGGGATACAAGGCGAAACATCTTCAAGTATCTTGAACCAAGTCCAGTTGCCCTTGATTTGAACCTTCCTTGGATACATTACGTTACAGCTATTCTTGTTACTTTGCAAATTAAAATGTCACACTAAAAAAAACAAAAAACATCAGCTCTCAGCCTGTTTGGTTGTGACCCCCTCCAAAAAAAGCTGTGTGTGGGATCCCTTGTCAGATTGTATATGAGAGGTTGATTTCAGTTTTAAGCAGGCCCAAAGAGGAAAAAATCCAATATTTCACAAAACAGCAAATATTAGAGAGGAAAGTCCAAAAATTTTACTTAATAATCTTGTGACCCTCAAACTTATCTTGCGACTTGCTTTTTCTGCAGAACGAGTAATTTTAATTTTGATACTATGGAATTAAAAATTAAAAGCAAGAGCTGGGCTGGATGGGGAAAAAACAAACTCTTCTTCTTCAATACTTAATTCTTCAGTAAAATATAATGCAGAAAGTGTCCAAAAAAGAGTCCAAAATTCACCGGAGACAAGGAAGATATTTTCGTAATAATTCCTCTGTACTGTCACTAAAGCAAAATTTGAATGCGGCACTTGCACATGAAGTACATTTACATTGTTGTAATAGCACTTTTACTTTAGTAAAGGATCTAAATACTTATTCCATCACCATGTATAGAAATCTAATATACAAAACAGGAATCAACATGGGCTACTTTGTCAAGGTAGTGAGTGAGGTAGTTAATTCTGCCAAAATCTCACTAGTTAGCAGCAGCCTTCTTTGTCTTTAGCTGGCTCACACAAAATCAACTGCTGAATTCCTTACTGAACTTCTTATTGTTGCAGTTTTTTGCTTGTATCACTTGAACCTTTTATTGTATTCTGTATTGCATCTATAGTACCAGCACATTTGATATCTTCAGTTGACTTATAATGTTTTCATTGTGTCTTTTTTATGATGCCTTGCTGCAAAAAGAATTTCCTCTTGTGGGACAAAGAGGATCTAAACTGAACTGAGCAAAGTACACCAATATATATAGCACACAGTATCTTGTATTCTGTGTATGATGTGTATGATGTAGGATACAGTTTTCATTGCCCACACGGTTCTTGGGTGGTCCAGGCATGTTGAGCAGGACAAGTTTAGCCTCCTTGGACTTCTTTGTGATGACCTCATTGAGCCTCATCGCTGTATGCATGCGCCTCACATCGATCTGGCTCCTGATGCAAGAAAGATAAGGCCACGTTAGGTCTGGTTTACAAATCAGTCTTTTAGCCGCTCAGCTTGCACAGTATGTCTCGCTACAAAATGTTTATACTTACAAGTTCTCCCATTCCCTGTAGCAGCATGTTAGGAAGGAAATAAGTGAGGTCAAGTACATACAAGACATGGGTTCAAACAGGAAGCTCCATTTGTTAGTGGTTTAAGTTCAAAGTTTTGTTTGTCTCATGTGTATCTGTTTAAACCCTGGAACATGGGTCGATATACACAAATATTTACCACCGACCCATGTCTCTGGGTGCATGTTATGTCATGTCTATTTCCAAAGCAGCATGCCAAGCTGAGTGAAAAGGACTCACGGCTTCATGTTGAAGAGGTCTTTGCCTGCCTCCGGGTTCGCCGTTAAAAGGGTCTGCCCCTTGTCTGCACCCTTGTTGTCCGTCCAGGCGGCAGCGCCCCCTGTGGGCCCCGCGGGAGACGTAGGGCTTGTGGGGCTGGTTGGTGTTGAGGCTTTCTTACTGTAGATCCCCTGTACTTGTTTTGGGTTGGAGGCAGCCACAGCCTGAGAGGGGGACACCGTGATGGGACAGTGTGTCAGGGTGAAAAACAGAAAAGAGACACCTGTCAGCATATGTGAAGCTCTGGAAGCCAGTGGCCAGTGGGAAATCACGAAGCAGCTGGAAGCAGCAACTGGAAAGAGTACAACGTTGCTGTGATAGCTGCTGGAGCGCAGAGAGAGAACAGCTGTAGAGGGGATGTGGATGTGTGCCATAGCAGCATTACCTCGTCTTCTGGTTTTTCTGCCAAGCTAGCTCCCTCCTCAGCGCTGTGCTGGGAGCGCAATGCAGACGGGTTTTTACGCCGAATGGACCCACGGGATGAATCCGTAATGCTCTGGATCTATTGTAATAAAAAAAAGTGAGGTAATTTCTTTCTGGAATTTCTTCTTTCTTCCCTCAGATCAGTCAAAACAAGTCCAGACACCGACATAATCTCAAAATGACTGTCATATTCTTCAGGCGCCTATGTTGACCAAAATTTTAGGTTGCTCCATTCGGTAAAAGTGGTTCAAAATGAGCCTCCGTTAGGTATTAAAGTAACTACAGTTATGTGTAACATTTTGGGTTTACCTCTCTCTCCATCTCATTCTTGGTCAGATGCATCTGTTTGAGGATCTGTGATCGTTGTTCCATTACAAGTGTCTTCTCATAGGTGTAGGCTGATATGTCACTGTCATGCTTTAAAGCGAAAAGACATTTTTGTCACAGTTGTCAAGTTCTGGAACATTATTACAATATTATGAAAGACTGAAGTTTGGTTCTATGGATTAAAAACTGGCTTTATCTGAGAATACAAAACTACTTTTCTAAGTTTCCAAAACAAAAATCCTATGTGTATTATGTGTCAGACAAGTCTCTCACCATCTCCACCACTTCCACCTCAGCATCGATGCGCAGGTGATAGAGGAAGGTGATGAGGTCTTTCTTCATCTGAATGCTATTGTCATCCATCTGAGCCACAGTGAAAATGCGCATCTTGCACTTCCTCCAAACCTGTGGGGAAAGAACGGGAACATTCAAAGATGATGAACAAAATGTTGTCTGTGTTCTTTTTTACTCTCTACACTGTGTCCTTCCTCAGACAACATCACATTACATAGTATTTAATTCATATATAATATTTAAATATTTAATATTTAATAGTGTCTTGTTTTCCACCTTGTGCTGGCGCAGCAGGAAGGGCAGAAGCATCAACATGCCTCCGTCATGGACAATCCACCACACATCTATGTGGCCTTCAGTGAAGCGCTCTCCATTGGACGGGTAGCTGGAGATATTCTTAGGAACCAACAAGGCCATACTGGCTACAGTCGTCTCTCTAACCACCTCTGCACAGGGACGCAAGAATGAAACAAACATTTCTGGTAAGGAACCTTAAAAATTGGTTATTTAAGAATCAAGACCAAGATATGTACTTAATGGGACATTTTACATTTTTACTATGTAGCGGTGACACCGTGCTGAAATTTCATGCTACTTATAAAACAACATTTGGGCCAATACTGACATATCTGTGGTAATATATCGGGCAATTTATTAGACTTCAATTAAGTTGATTAGTCATTAGCCAGTTTATTGCCTACTTGCTGTCTTAAAGGCCTTCACAAGCAGCCTTACAGTATCGTAAACCCTGAACAGAGGGCAAAGAAAATGTTGCGCAAAAATGTTAACATGGATGAAATCACATAAACCTAACATTCAGTAAATAACAATGACTTACCTATGAAGTTCCTAAATTGCTGGTGATACTCAGGCTGTTTCCAGTTTCGGGGCCAGCTGACCATCACAGTGTTGTGCTTCAGACCTCCCAGCCCTCCGACCTGGATCAGGTGGGAGGTCCCATCCCTCAGATTGGAGGAGATGACCACCTGAGAGAAGCCCTTCACTTTCTCTGCCTCCATCAACTTACGCAAAGACTATAAATACACAAAGAGCGGAATACAGCTGTTAGAGTGTGTGAAAAACTGTAGACACAGAAGGTTTTGTGATATAATAATCTGCTGCATTTGTATCACAAGTCAAAGTGTATAGAGATTAGAGGACGGACCTGATCTGCCCTCTGGGCCTCAGTGTAGTTGTCGAGGAAGGTTCCGTGAACTGAGGTGCCAACGATGGTCAGACCTTTCCCTGCTTTCAGCTGATTGGTCAGAGAGAGCAGACGAGGCTGCTCTACGTTCTGCTCAGCATCCACACTCACCAGAACCAGGATCTGAGGCCTGACGAAAAGCACCAAAGGATTGTGTTTTAGATTCAACAGGTGATGTAAGCTTAACCTGTTTAAATAGTTTAAAAGTTGTAGATGTGTACTGACCTCCAGTTCTTGGTGTGTGGCGGTCCTTCCTCCAGCCTCATGAGAGCGAAGCGTGCAGCGCTGAGAGAGATGCCACGTATCCCATCGCCCCACTCCTTCTCAGCTCTGTGACGTACCACATTATTGGATTGGCACATTGCGTAGGTATCATGATTTAAGTACATGCTCACTAGCATTTATGATAAATTAAAGCAAGCCCAATCCCTGCCATTCAGCTAAAACAATAACCACTGGCAGAATAATTGGATGTGGGTTGCTGCAACACAATCTTATTCTTGTTTTCGGTCCATGTCCTACGCAGTCATGATGAATACTTACCCACAAAACTCAATGTATTTGTAGATACAGGTGGCGATGCCCATGGCGACTATGGCGTAATACCAGGAACAGATGAACATGAGCGACAGGCACAGGCTCATACCCAAGAAAGACAGAGCCCTGCAGGGGACAGGAAGTCACACGCTTGGTCTAATTGGGAATTTCCAGGAACACAGCTTATATATCTATAACCTGTGAAAGTTTAGTCTGCTGCTGCTTAACTCATACTGAAAAACAGCTTCTAATTGTGAATCAGGTGCACACAGCACCAGTTAATATTGCCCACGAATTTGATCTCACAGGTGCCTGCTGTTCTCAAACAAACCAATGTTTCTCCTTAACTAATTACAAAAGTGATGTGCCATTAGTTCCGAGCATGGTTTGATAGCATATGTCGTGAAAATAATAACCTTTTATTGCACAGCAGATTGCACATTCAGTGACACTGATATGTACAATGACACAGAAACTCACCAGTGGTAGAACTTAAAGCGTGGCCTCCAGTTCGGCGTCCTGAGCAAAGTCTGCAGCGCACAGGCAAGATTGACAAACATGTAGCACATCAGGAAGAACCTAAAGAGAGAAGTGAGAGAGGAAGAGAAATATACAGAAAAGAAAAAAGACAGACAAGTGACACATAAAGAAGAATCCCAACTGCTGTGGGCCTGCACAGCAATGACCATACACTGTGTGTGAAGTTACAGAGTACGCACATGGAGAGGATGGGTGCGACTGCATCCAGGGAGGCAATGATGATGCCAATCTCACAGATGCTGGCTGTGAGCAGAAGGGCCCAGGTGGGCTCCCCATTGGCTTTGCCGTGCCCAAACACCTGCAGCAACATCAAAGGATTAAATTAAATCACATTTTATGGCACCTTCTTGGGCAGCAAGGGCTATACTAATAATGTATGAGATTTTAATAATGTGATAATCATATGTGAAAGCAACAGAAAAAACAAATGTAAGGCTTTATCTGAAACACATTTCTGCTTTTGTGACAAAGACGCATACTAAAGATGTGTACTCACTCTAAGAAATGGGATGATGCCATCTCGAGCAATGGCCTGTAGGAGACGTGGAGCTCCAGTCAGACTCTGAAGCCCAGCTCCACAAGTGGAAAAGAAGGAGCCAAACACGATGACCCATGGAGACGGCCATGCCAGAGTCCCAATCACCAGGTTACCATTGACCCCTTCACCAAACCTGTGGAGAGAGGCGAAGACAAAATACTCCAAAGCTGGAATAACAAACACTGACTTTTACACCACTCATTTCATCAGATAATCTGGATCTAATATGATTATATAACAATAACATCTATTTAATGTTCTTAAACTTTTATATGACCAGACCATTTGCTAAGCCTCGTCCCTTTTAGGTTACTGCTACTTTATAAAACAGGGGACAGGTTAACCTTTTTTAAAAACTTTTTAGCTTAGAAATTTTCAAAAACAATGGGTCCTTCATTTCAGACAGAGGTACACAAAAAGCAGGCTTCTCATTTCTAGCCCGCAACTGTTGACTGAAATGGCAATTGTCAGTTGTAGCTTGAAAGCTAGCTAATTAACTAACATTAGCTCCACACTCCTACACTTCCTCTGGCTGACCTTGTTCATTGTTATAATGTTTTCAGCTCATTTTTAAAACAAGAACCCTGTAAAGAGTTCCTACACGTGCACATTATGGCCAAATACATGATGTCGTGCTAAAAGACTGAGGCTAAAGCCGCAAGTCCCAGGCAAAAAGTCAGCAGTCACCAGCTGATGATCCATGTGGATGACAAATAAACACACTTATATTGCAGTGTAGAGCAAGATAATCCTAGTATTATTAGCATTACAAGGAAAAAATATTAGACTGTTATTCATTTTGACTGCTTCGCCTTGACAAGAAAGAAGTTACATAAATGTGTTATTGTTGAACATATATGGATTAATAGAGGCTAAAAGAAAGAAACCAGAATCCAAACTATCTGAGCAACTTCATCCCCATAAACACAGCCTCAACATGCAGAGAAAGCAAAAACATTTGACAAGCCTGCAATGCTTAGTTACTGTTAAGCTATTACTGGACAATTGATGTTTGGAGGAGTGGTTTAGCAAACTGTTGATTCTTTTGTTTGACATCATTTGATTATAGTGACTTGAAATGTATAAAAAGCTACATGATTTGACTTACTTGTCCCTCAGAACTACTCCTTCTATGCAGGCGCCAAACAGCACCACACAGGACATGTCTGGGGAAACGCTGTTAGGAAAGGTATTGTTGGAAATTTCTGATACAAATATTATGAGAGCATACAAAAGGTTATATAAAAGTCATCAATCAGCACTTCCAGATCCACACAGTTTCTGTTCAAAGGACCTAGGATACACACAGTGGATGTGGTGCTGATGGCTGCAATCGTGCCGATGGGGATCGACTTCTGAGCGTCACGCAGGTCTCCAGAGCGGTTGGAGCCTGCCATGATACCTGTGAGTGGATCAAGATGAAATAATGAGGAGCTTTGTGCTTTTACACCTGCATGGGAAAAAAAAGTTGACATGGCGAACTTCTTAGCAAATGGTTGCTTATTTACACATCCAGTAAATTAAACTGCAGTAAAGGTGAGATAAAAGGCCTTGAAATGCTCAATAGTGGTGAGGGGAACTGCGGAGTCTGTGATTATGCTTTGTAGGTTCATCACAACCACTATCACATTACAAGTAGTCATTTGATATATTATTAATATGAAAATATAGATCAGAGCACCTAATAATAATTTTGATAAGGACAGCCTCCCAGCTGGGTGAAGACTTCCTCTTATCCCTTCTGACGTCTCTTCAATAGGCCTTTATGGTTCTAACCTGTGACAGATGGGAAGTATATCCCGACCAGCAGGGTGAAGAAGCTGGTGATGTCAGCTAGGACGTAGCGGTTGGAGCTGGTTGTGGGATTGTCTGGATCTGCGTCTGATGCTATCCCACGCTTCTCCAGCAACATCCCTTTTTCCAGGTAGTTACCAAACAGGTTCTCTAAAAGACAGAAGAGCATTTAAATAAGCATGTGAGGTGGATGGGATGCCAAATGAGTAAATGGATTGACCCTCAGAGGGTTTTGTCATTTACATTGATAAGGCATCTCCTACCTGCCAGGATGCCGCTAGTGACCCCCGGGATGCCCTGTATCTCTGTGACATTGTTGTTGGTAAAGTATTCGTCACAAGTGGCATTAAGGGAGTCAGAATCACAGAAGGACCTCCACAGTTTGGTGGTGATGGTTTCATTGTCTATTTCGATGATTTTTGCACAGATGTCGTATGATTTAGAAAGAAGAGTTCGATTTCCCAGGAGGCAGACGCTGTAAAGAAAGTCAACAAAGGAATCATTGTCAAAAAATTGGATCATCACCGGGAGACTTTGACCAGTGGATGAACCAGTCACTTACGGGAAGACAGGGGGGTCGATGGCGGTCTTGATGACTCCGGCATAAACAGCCATGATAGAGAGGATGACACAGGCCAGGAAGACCAGCGCCAGCTTGTTCACATATTTGACCCCTACAAACACCACCAGTGCCATTAAGCTCAGTACAATGGTGCCGTACACCCGCATGTTGTTGAGGAGAGCTAACTCTGCCTCAGGCCCCTCCAAGCCCTCGATCTTGAAGATGGCTGCCTGAGGAACAATGTAAATCTACAAGAATGGAAAGATGGAGGGAAAAAGGTGGGGAGAAAGGAAGTAGAGGGAGGAGAGTACGGCAAGGTGTGGTGGAGTATGGTGGTGATGGGTGGAAGTACAAGGAATAAATATAGTACACTGATGTTAGAATGCTACTTAAATTTGAGCTTAAATTTTTATACATTTGGTTTCCACAGTAATGAAGAGCTGCCACAGCGAAACAAAAATTATGTTCACAAACCCTTGTTATAATGTCATATAATAATTTAAAGAGTCTGTTAAAACTAGAGCTGAAATAATTAATTAATCTACAGAAAAGTACTTAGCAACGACTTTGATAATTGATTGTTTCAGTAATTTTTCAAGCAAAAATGTCACATCTTCCTGCCTACAGCTTCTCAAATGTGACGATTTGATGCTTTTGTTTGTCATATGTGATATTAAACTCAATATTTTAGGGTTTTGGACAGTTTGTTGGATAAAACACGTTTTAATTATGTTAACTTGGATTTTGGGAAATTGTGATGGGCATTTTTCACTAGAGACTAAAAAGGAAGACTTGGTATGCTGTGTTGTAATAATGACATAATCTAAATTCCCGTGCAATGTACTCTTATTTAAATAGTTATTAGCTACCCTTTCCTGCTATGACATGTCAAAATGTCCGAGGTGAAAAAGGACTATATAGTAAATATATATGGTTGTAAGGAAAATATGCAGTAACATGTCAGTTATTCAATAATTAATGCTACTTACCAGCAGAATTTCAATACAGCCAAGAATGTACATGGCACCTGCAAAAGTGGTGCCTAAGTAGAAGCAGATCCCAACAGCTCCACCAAACTCAGGCCCCAGGGAGCGAGAGATCATGTAATATGAACCTCCAGCTGTGGGTCACACACACGAGAGAGTCAGTGCACTGTTCTGTTACACACAAACGCACTATAACATTTAAAGCCTTAGGTATAAACTCACCTGGTACAACTCCATTTGTTGCAATGGCACTCATGGAGATGGCTGTGAGCATTGTCTGAAAAAAAATGAAGCAGCACAGGGTCACAGGAGTCTGAGAGGCAGCAGGTGGGCACGTCAAATTAAATATGGCTGACAGCGAGGCCTTAATGAACCGAGGGGGTGAGCGGAGAAAAACATCCAGCAGCACAAGAGTCTGACTCATCCGGTCATGTTAAATTGTTCATTGCAGGGATGACTACATGGCTGGTTGGCACATACTGTCCCTTCAGTGATAATCTCATTGCCAGCCAGAGGCAGAAGGAAGAGATCACATTTACTGAATAAGTAATCAGGTTGTCCTAACTACTCTTTTAAAGTACATGAGTATTTACATTTTGTGAGATACAGTTTCATTGATAGAAACAATTGTGGTAAAATAAAGGTGTAATGAAAATAAAATGTTTCACCTGACAGTGAAACTTAACTCTGTTCTTGAGTACTTACTGCTGATACATATTCAATGTCATTTTAATTTAGTTTAATTTGAGTTTAGGACTTTCTTTAATTGGGGCATTTTATATTGTGGTGCTGCTATTTATTCATGTATTCATGCATAAGCATTATAGACACGGCGGAAGGCACTAAAACATTGGCTGGGATCCAGGTCCCCAAATGCAGCTGTTGTGAGTGAGCTTCTGAACTAATTACAAAGCCTTTAGTTTACCTCTGGTCAAAATATTATTTCAGCAGGACTGCCTAAACATGATATGGTGAGAGTAGTATTTTTACCAGTATTTAGTGAGTTGAGGAGATATAACAACTATCTAATAATATGTTACATGCTACTTGACACATTTTTTATTCAATATTCAATTCTGGGGAGGTTGGGGGGGATTTACTATATCATCTTTAGCATCTGTGCAATGCAAATTATAATTGTACAGTAGCCCACAGCTTTTAGTTACGTACTGTGGAGCAACACATGAAGACGATTATGAAGGAGCCGAGGACGCCTCCTATCCCGACCATCCAGGTCATCCGCAGGAAGAGGATCACCCCAAATATGTTCTGGATACACGGCAGGTACACTCCCATCAGGGTGCCCAGCTGTGGAGCCTGAGAAACGCATGAAAAGTGATAAGTCAAAGATTGCGTGTGTGTATAAGTTTTCAGTCCAGCTCATCTTATTTTGAATGGATTGAAATGGGGGTTATAATCAGTCAGTAGTGCACTTTGTTGTTCAGTCTCCTTAAATCTATTCTGCATTTTAAAGTCATGAGACGCTTTCATCAGAAAGAAAAGGGGTTTATTATTTTCAAACACAAAGAGATGGTAATCCTGTGGAGAAGAGGAAGACAAGCTCTTTGTTTTGAAAGGGCTCTATTTCCTCTAAGTACTCTTTCTGAAGAGAAGTGGGAAGATACATGTTTATTCTCTCTTTCCCTCATTGTTTCTGTCAGCAAATCAGCTTGAACCTCAAAATAGTTGAGATTTATTATGTTTTTTGTTATACACACATTTCACACATCTATCCATAAATACTGCTTTATAAAAATATAAAAGCTAAAACTACTTTACACTATTTGGTTGCTAGAGTAGTTGCAAGAGTGACAGCTCTCAAAATCTCAAATCTGCAATCTGCCAATGTGTAGAGAAAAACAATAATCCCACAAAGTTCACCCACCAGGCTAAATGTTACTGTATCTGGTCGCAGACAACTTAAAATTTAATTTAAAATACACTTTTAACACTAAAAGTGACTGCAAAAAATACAAAACAATTTATCAGGTCATGTGTTTGGTTGTCCGTCTCCCGGAGTCCTCATTTACATTTTGCGGAACACTCTGTGAGGTGATGTGAGGAGAGATGAATAGACAGATCAGACAGAAAGTCACTCACAGGCTTTCACCTGTGTTCTGTCCACAGGGGAAAGCCTGGTGAGAGTGATGCTCTTGACTGCCCACACTGCAGGATCCTTCAGGCCGACTCAGTCTGAGTGGCATCTTCACATTGCACCAACCCCTTGTCAGCATTTAGTGATGAGACTTCATTTCTATCAAGGTCCTCTCTGTGCACAAATGTACACAAATGTGTTGCTTTGCATGGGTAACTCCCTATTTAGGATTTATGGCAGTATATCAACATTTAATAAATGGTTTATAACACACTACAATTTACTTGTATGCACCCATAAGGACATGTGTGTGAGTAAGTACAGCTTTTGTCAACAATAACAACTTCTCCTATGAAGACATACTTTATAATATTACAACTGTGTTTTGCAATAGTGTCATTCATCATCTACAGCCTCAACTTATGGGAGTTATGGGAGTATGGGAGTTACAGTTAACAAACAATCACTGTATATCCGCGTACAACTACTGACTATCCAGTTCAAAAAAATCTTTTGTATTGAATAGTTTCGGCCTGCTGCATCATATGTCCAGTGATGGAAACTTGTAAAGGACAACTAATTCAAAATGCAAGTAGTTTTCAAAGAGCAGAAAACTCACTGAGCTCACTGCCTGCAGGTGTATGATCTCAGGTGCTCTGCTTGTTGGAACACAGCAGCTATGTTGTGAAATGTTCAGGTGTGGTACATGCTGCTGTCTTTTAAAGGCATAACTTATGCATCCACTCTTTCTTTTGTATCCCCTGCCTTACAAACCTCTTCAGGGTCAAAAGCCTGTTGCGTGTATACCTGACAATAAAGATATTCTTCATTGCACACATGTTGCTGGAGTTTGAACTTTTAGACTTTTCCCCCTCTTTGTGCACCTTGGAAGAAGTTAAAGAAATCCCTACTCTGCTTCTACAGATCATTAAACGAGCCGAGCAGGGCAGCACAACCAAAAGTTCACAATAGTAGTTAATAATAGAGAAAGTAGAGTAAAACCCAGAGAGGATTCAGCTTATTTTGTGACTAACCCTGTCTTACGCTCCACTGAACAAATGCAGGATAACCGACCCGACATAAACCCAGATTAGGGCCAATAAATGATAAGACCGCCAGAGGAAACAAAAGGGAAGAGCAGGCAAGTGTCAATAACCTGATTTGTGTTGAAAGGCATTGAAGTTCAAATCAACAACTATTGCTTAGTATTTGCTACATGTAGCTACAATGTAGCCCATCAATTGCATGAGATCTCCAAAATAAATGTCCTGTGAAACTGAAAATCAGGGTTTGCTTAGTTTAAAAGGCATTTGAGTGGCTGAGTTGGCTAAATTGTGTATCATACTACATCCTTGTATCACTTCACTGCTTTCACTGTTAGAAGTTGCTGCTCTCCATTACAGCCCTCTATGAAATAACCACCCCAAGCACTCACCTGACCTGTCGTCACTGCTGTGCTGTGGTGGTGTTTGGTGTGTGTTAAAGGTTGGTTTGTTTTGGATCAAATTAAAAGTAGCATTCCCATTGCTAATAATAATGTTCTTGGAGTGCAATGTAAAGCACAGCAGAAATGGAGGGAAAATGAATTCAGATTGAGGATGTGGTGTGACCCTTCACTGTGTACAAAACGAATACATAAAATCATGCATCCTTTAGTAAACAACATTTTTGTTTTGAGATATTGTCAGTAGTCTCAATGTTGCATGCGGCTGTTGGTGCACACTTTGTATCATTTCCTGTTAACCCTAAATGTTTTTAACATGTGTAATTTTAAACAGCCAAAATGACAACAACAATTTGGGGTATATCATTTATACTGCTTACTATTAGTAGATTTAATTTGGCTGATTGATCTCCTGTTTCTTCACAACATGGCACACATAAATATTAAAGAGTACATGTAACCTTTGTTCTCTCATGTTAGTTTGATGTTTTCTTCAGATAAAGCTACTCTTCTGCTGCAGGGTGGGAATGAACAGATCACAAAGGGTACACTACCTTGACAGGTTTTTTAGACGGACGCGCCCCCTCCTCGTTATTCTCAGCCTCTTCGTGCTCTTTGCTGCCCGTCGGCAGGTTGGAGTAGTTGGCCAGGGTGCTGAGCAGAGAGGAGACCATTGGACTGGTATCCATCTCCTCCTGAAAAACACACACACACACACACACACACACACACACACACACTCATATTAGACCTGGAGATCTACTGGTGATATGAAGCAGTCTGCATCAACTCAGTAAAGACTGGTTTTACATCCATATTCCCAGCAAGTTTTATAATGGGTTTTGAAAACTGTCCTTACCTCAAATAGAGCCATATTCTTGCCATCATACTGCTGGCTCTTCTCCGCATCACTGGCTGCCCTGCTGTTGATGAAAGGACTGCTCTCTTTGGGGATCCCATCATCTGAAACAAAGAAACACTGACCATCAGATTTACAGTCGAGTCTTCTTCACTCACAGCTGCAAGAAAACATTATGTTTATTATTTGTAGAAAATGAAATACTGAATAGTGCTGTAAAATCCTTACTGGAGCAAAGAATACTCAAATTAAATGGACCAATGCAGGATTTGATTTTCTGCTGCAAAAAGGTGTTTTAATAAAATTAAAATTAGCATATAAATCACTCAACTTTGACCCCAGAGATCAGGGTTGCTGTTGCATGTAAACACATCAACAACACTTAATATACTGTATTATGTCTCACTTCTAAGCACTTCTAAGTACTGTTCCATACAGTACCTAGAAGTACCTGGTGGCTGGCCAATAGAGGGCACTAGGGCCCTGGTGGTCGGAAAGAGTTTTGATTTTTCTTTTTAAATTAAAATTTTTTGAAATAAACAGTAATTACCTTTTTAAGTATATGTGTATTAAAATGCACAATAATGTGTAATATATAAAATATAGGCTAAATAATTATGTTTGGATGTGAAATTAGCTTCCTGCTCATTCGCTGATCTCTTCTGGTGAGCTGGAGAGAGCGCCCAGGCAGCACAGCAGCGCAGCCAATAACTGACCGTAACTTACACAAGATATGCCCATAGCAACAGAAATTAAGCCAATCAGCGTCCTCAAATATGATGCACAGTCAGTCGGTGGTAGAGGGACACGTGACGTTGTTGACAAGATGAATGCGGAACTCAAGCCCGACACAGGCTTTCAGCCTTGGCTAGCTGGATGCAAGATTTAAATACCTTATTTTGCTTCCCACACTTGCTTTTTAAAACAGCAGGGACGGTGACACGGACTGTTACAGGAGTAAAGGACACGATACATTTATCTTAGAGGATTAAGAAGCACGAGTGTACGAGGGCGCATATGGATAACACGATGCAGCTAGCCATGCTAGGCAGTGTTAACATCGGCCTTGCGTGGCCACAATGAGACCGCTCTTCTGACAACCCTGGTGTTTTCAGTAGATCTTGTTGCCTCGCTGGACAGCGTGTTGGAGGAGCACAAAGACAGCTGCTGTTTTCAAAGGCACCTCAAAAACTTTTGGACATGCTGTTAGTTCTTGAAGTTTACATTCTGGAGGAAGTAAAAAATGCAGAAATTCTTGCTATTCAGGCAGATGAGACAACCGACATTTCCACCCATTGCCAGTTGGTGTTTGTGCTACGGTACATCAATAAGGAGAACAACAGCTGTTGGCTACTGAGGTAAGCTGTATAGTTTATAGGCAGCTCTGAAGTGTTAAGATGTGGTTATTTCCAGTGGTTGACAGTAACTTAAGTATGCCTAACGTTACTGTACTGAAGTACAAATTAGAGATAGCCTATTTGTACTTAAGTATTTTCTTTTCATGCCTCTTTCTATGTTTATGTTCACTGTTTATGTTTTTGTATATTAATATAATACTATATTGGCAGTTTGTGTTAAATTGTATTGGGACGGTTACTGAAACTGAAATATATATGGCACAGCCCCACCTAAAATATTTTTCACCAGCTGCCACTGACTGTACACTATGTCTTACTGTTGCTCCATAATGTAATGTTATGTAAAAAATAAAGGCCGATATAGATAGAAGAAAGATAGAAGAGACAGAGAAGACACTATACAACAAAAGTTTTAAAAAACATCTACTGCAAGTATGGATATCCACATCACGTAGCATTTCCTGATATGTCTCTCGATAGGGATTCTTAAATTGGCTTTTAGACAGGAAAAGTAAACATCAAATTTAGCTAATTGTTTTCCCATTATCAATAGAGAACTGTTCACAACATTTTAAACAGATAAAGAGCATCTTCTGCTTGGTGAAAGTGACACAATCAAGTAGTCTCTTTCAATTCCCCAAGCGGCAGCAGTATTATACACTAATCTTTAAAGCAAAGAGGAGAGTCAAATACCAGCTAAACTGCTCTCACGCAGCACATAATCCTTTGAGCGATGGACTGCAGTCCTAAAGATGCATTTCCTGTCAAATTGGATTAGAAAGCAATTCAATTGTTTTTGTCTTTTTTTTTTGTTTGCGTGAAGGATTAGAGCTTTTATCAGCTTTCTATCAATACCTGAACACAACACATTCAAAACACCTAAACACTTTATGCCACTTTCCTCTGTACTTCACTGGTGATGTGAAAAGACCTTTACAGTTATTTCAAGACCAGTGCGAACTGTTTACATTTTTTTCACTGTGCGGCAGACAATAATAAAGAAGTTTATTAGCTGTTGTGATGAGGCTAGTCAAACTCAAAAGACTCACAGCAGGTCTTTTATTTCAACTCTTAGCTGTAGTTTAGATTATGTGGAGGCCAACCACTTGAATATTCTGTAATCCACCACAATTTTGAAAATCTGCATTTAAAGCCCATTTCAGCTCATGGCTTAGAGTGAAATCAGCTTTTAAAAATGTTTTTGTGTGTGCATGTGTGTCAGGACTTCCTCTGTGCATGTGTAAGTATTGTGTTGTGACATGTTTTGCATAGTATAACTTCATATACGTACATATTTCTGTCGTCTTGTTGTTGAGTGGGGCATGTGATTGACTGAAAGGTGAGGGGGCGGTAACTATAGACAACGTCAACAGACAAATTTGAATGATTTCTTTTGTTTTAAAATATCTTGGTAACCTTTATATATTTTACAAAATGTATTCATATGATTCATTATTTCATGATGTCTTCTTTCATTTATTAAATATTGGGAGTGTTATGTAATAAATATCCTTCATTACAGAAGAAGAAGAAGAACAGAAGGAGCTTTATTGCCAAGTAGTGTTTTACACATGCAAGGAATTTGCTTTGGTGATAAGGTGCTACACGTAGACAGCCATACAGTTGACATAAATAAATGTAGAAATACATAAATATGGAATAATCACAACTGAAACTTGAGTTAACGCACAAAAACAAAACAAAACAAAGTGCATCTAACACCAAGGCAGCTATACGCAGCGCCATCTTAGTTGTATTACATGGCAGAACATTCATTCAGTAATAAAAGCTGTACTGTATGTGCTATTAAATCTGCATATTTTTAGCATCAGGTGTCAACAATAATGATCTATTTACACAAAAGACACCTCACTTGTGTATTTCTATCCTCAGATTAGAAACCACATCCCCTACTCACCTTCACTGGAATCAGTGAGTGACCTTGGAATGTAACCAAACAACCAGAGGCCTCACTCGAATTGATCTCATTATCCATCACTGACAGACAGACAGACAAGGTTACAAAAACTATGCTTCTAAATTGTGTTGCATTAAGAAATGTGTCAGTAACTCTTTATACCAAGGGTCATGCAGCAACATGTAGATGTTTGCATCTGACCACCAGTTTGATAAAAACAGCTGCACATCTCTTTGAGAACAGGCACTGTTCTGCTTTCAGAGAGGCTGATCCAATGAATGCACAACGGCCAATGTTTGAAGTAACTGTGAGTTAATACTTATTAATTGATAATCCATTAAGTGTTAAGTAAGCAGATAAACTCAAAGTGACTTTCTTAGTGTGGTTCAAAGTGAGCAACAGTAATTGGAACTGACAAATCATACTTGAAGAACAGCTATGCTGCATAAATTCCTGCATTAATAATGCATATGTCCTGCATTACCCATGTTTTATACACTTATTATAAAGTGTTACTAACGTGTCAGTTATTTTAACATTTTCACCACACTGCTTGGAGCAAGTGTCTTTATAATATGACACTGCTTCAGGTGTTCATTTTTGCAAGCAGCATTGGCTAAAATGTCTCAACAACTATTGAATTGATTGCCATTAAATTAGTTTCAGCTGTACTTTGTGTTTTGTGCTAATTAGCAAACTTTATCATGCTAACACAATACACTGAGATGGCTTGTCAACCTTTTATCTGCTAAACATCCGTATGTAAGCATTGTTGTTATGAGCATGTTAGCTGTTAGAGCCATTAAGAAAACGTGGTTAATCTTTAGGATAATTTCGTATTCATAATTTATATTAATTTTCCTTTATGTGTTTCACTTGGTAATATTTTATGTTTGTCTCAGACAGATGTCATTAGTGTGTATTTAGCGAATTAACATGTGTAGGTGTGCTCCCTTAGTTTGTCCTGTTAACTCAGAGCTACTGAAGTGCTGTACAATGCAGCTAAGTGTAGTAAAAAAATGAGGTGAGAGCACCTATTGGCACGTGCTGTGGTAAAAAGGGTCAGCCAAGCAGGACATGGAGCAACAGTTTTCTGACTGTTGCGTCGTGTATAGCAATTTGGACATTTTGACTATGTGTAAGTATGTTTGATAGAACACATATTTAGGACTCTGCCTAGATATGTTGTTACGGTTGTCTTTTTCATCAAATAAAACTTCGAATATTTTTTCATCTTATCTGCCTCCTTGCCTCACTGGGTCATACAGTTTTGCTGTTTTTGGAAAGCACGAGTCAGAAACGTTTATGTCCTGCGATAGTGGCAAAAGAAGTTTTTAAAGTAGCCGCTACATTCTTCCTCATCCCCTCTGGGAGGACTCTGTACCATGGTGATATTTATATATTATCTCTATGCCTATTTTCATTACTCTGCACTTTACTGCTTTTTGCACTTCGGGCTAAACTGCATTTTTTTGTCTCAGTACTTGTTCAATGACAATAAAGTTGAATGTAATCTAATCTAATCTTTTTTATCTGTAGAACAAAAAACTGCTATACTTCATAATAATACCTTAAGATGTAGTGCCTCTCAGATCAAAGACATTCTTGTTATTTGCTGTCTCACAGGTAAGACACTGTCTAGTGTCACTTTTTTCCAATTAAACCTGCTCTTTACCCCCTCTCTTCACAAATCCTTCTATACTTCTGCCAAGAGGGGAAAGATCTGCTCTCCCTGCAAGTGTTCAGCTGCATGAAACATACTATGAACCAAACCGAGCACAGTCACATGCACTGTGAAGGAATTTTTGCATCAATTTTAAGAGTTAACTCCTGCTTTTATTCCACATTTATTTTTTCATTGATCGCAGTGCTCTCTTTTTCAGGAATGTCCTGATAGCATTCAGTTACACATTCACACCTGGAAACTGTCCAGTACAACCACAGTCTGACCTGCTGAGCAGCTGGGTTTAAAGGTTCAGTGTGTAATATTTAGGAGGATCTGTTGATAGAAATGCAATATAATATACACAACTATGTTTTCAGTGGTTTATAATAATATATAAAGACCTTACTGTTATGTTTTTATTACCTAAGAATGAGCCATTTCTATCTACATACGCCGCGGGTCCTCAGGAGGAGCATGTGAATGCACCGTGAACCGCTGGTTGCAATTCACAACCCTCACTACTAGATGCCTCTAAAACTTACACACTGAACCTTTAGGGCCTTGCTTAAGGGAGAGCTGTTTTTCATTTTCTCTACCCAGATTTATCCTTCCAGGGACTGAATAGACAACCTTCTGAGCACAAGCTGGCTTCTGTAGCATTTAGGTCACCAAAGCCCTTAATGGCACTGCGGTATGTTGTCTTGTTGATCTCATCTGTCGGGGGAAGGTCACATCACAACAATCTATTTTAAAGGTGGTGAAATAAAGTTTATGCACCCAAGTATTAGACTAGCTCTAACATTCAGTTAATTTAAAAGTAAATGTAAGACATATTTATATTTACAAAGATTTCTTTTCTACTATATTCTCTGTAGCACTTTGATGCAACACAAGAGGGATGCTGAACATGATAAAAATTTATGGACTGTAGAAAAAAAATTATTATGAGAGAGAAGTGAGTCAGCTAGTCTGGTAGATCTATCTGGGGGCTGTAATGCTGGGAGAAGAAAACATGACTGTGATACAACCAGAAGCCTCAGTTTGAGCTTATAAAGAGCTGTAGCTTGGAAATGTCTGAAAGGTTATCAACAAAGTAACCCCATAAAGCAATGTAGCTGTCTGTCTGTCAGTTTGTGCCACTACCTGTAGTCTAGGTGAGCCCTGTGAAATGCACTGATGAAATGCAAGCACAGACATCTTTTTCCCTTTGATTACACAGCACACAAGAATCATTGGCTGGGAAATGAACTTATTCAGATGTTAAAGCTCCTGATTTCTGAGAACATCCAGAAACATTGCCACAGCAATGAACACTTAAGAATCAAATTTCTAATATTACCTAGAAGAAGAACAGTTGAAGAAGCTTATCAAAGCGCCAGGGAACAGACACAGCGAGTATTTGAGGTGAGAGGTTAAAGTGGGGCTGATGTGAATACGTGAAGCAATAACACGCAAAGGGCAGTCTTTAATGTGCAGGTCAGATCAGGAAGAGCCCACCTGACCCACATTCATCAAGTCCACCATGTCCACAGTAAATTACTGCCCCAGAAAGAGCTCTTTTTTCCCCTTTTTCTAAAGAACAAAATGTAATTGTTTTTCAGCCCTTATCTCAGAGTAAACAGTGATCACTGGGTTTATTGACCTCTCTATATATTAATATTAAATTAAGTCTTAATGAAATGACACAGTTTAGACTAAGTAAATATGTTATATATATGAATTTGACTTACAGATTAAAAATCGGTATCTTGTGTCAAGCCTGTGTTACACTAGTGTTTACAAAGATGTCTGATGCGAACAAGCATTTTAAAAGCTTATAAATTTGAGAGTAAAAGCAGGCTTCAATCTTCAGTCTGTTTTTTACATAAAGATGATGGGTACTAGTAAAACAAAGACTTAAAACAAAATGTTCTCTAAAATGCAAAATTACACATGCTAATGTGACAGGGCTTTTATTCGATTGTTTTTTTAAGGGGAACCAATTTTACACATCAACGTAAGTTTTCGTGTTGCATAGTCGCTGACAAAGAAGAAGAATGTGTGGAAAGATGATATCTCTGGTTCTCCTTTTTAAACTGTCCATCTTGATATAGGAGTTTAATGTTAAATGTTCTCTCAAAGTAGCACAGTACCATAAATGTACAGCTAGACGACAGGACCTCCGAGGTTGTCTATGCTATTTTACGCAGACCTGGTTTTGTGGAGAACATGTTGGTCAAAGACAGTTGAGGAGTCTGAGAACTTTTTCCATGATGTTAAACTAAATGACATTGACCATAGTTTCAAAGCCATAAGCCGGGATCCTTAAATGTACCCCACATTCATGCATTTTACGAGAAACAGAACATGAACGTCAATGTAAGCACTGAAAACGTATAAGATTATAATTTATTTTTATTGTGGTGAAAACAACAATTTGGCGGTGATTGTTGAAAACCAGGATTTTTGTGTTTTCCCAGACAATCCCAGACAAAGCGGGTTGTCACTGTATACTAAACATTCAGCATCATGCACCGTGGAGTCACAGATGTTTACTGCTCTAAGATGTCAAACTGAGGAAAATTAGCAAGAAGAAATAAGCCTCCTCCTCAGAGGTGTCATGCTCATGGTGCTCATGTAGCACATTCATTACTTGAGGGGATGCAGCACAAAAGTTATTAAACTATGGATTTCGAATGATAAATGATCTGTCATTGCAAACTGTTAACGCTTCGTGTGAATGCGGCTTACAGAGGTCACTATCAGACGCTCGGCTCTGCTTCTATATTAATTTACGACATTTCTGGAGTGGGAGGTTACGGTTACAGATTTTGGTGTGGAAAATGAATCTGTGTGACGAGTTAGTAATCTGTCTGAAACCCACACATACAAGCAAAACAGCTATATTACAGATATTACAGAATAAATAATTTGTTCCTAAATGTACAGATCAGTTTGTGACAAACAAATGTTCAGTGGCTTTAAATGATTTGTTTACCACTAGTGGATAATCCGTCTAACTACATTATTGCTTTAGCCTTGGGACAGACAGCCAAGATTTATTGATAATAAGTGATCAGCTCAGAAAGCTGTTTATAATGATGCTGCTGCAGGAGGCAGAGCTGTGACTGCTACTTGACAGCAGCATGCAGATGAAAGGCAGTGGGCGGTGTAGATTTGTACCCTTGATGTGACATGGCTATTACAAAATGGACAGTTTATACCAGCTTTTAAAAGCTTAATAGGACGTAGGCTCAAGGGGATTATGCAGCAGCTGCTGTAGGCCACAGAGTAAGACAGAAATTAACTTTAGCACGTGAGCGAACTGCACCAATCAGCTGCATAGCAACCTCACAGTTACATCAACCACACACGTACCTCATTCATTTTCACCTCCCCTGCTGTAACTGCGAAATTAAAGCTAATTCCATAAAGTAATTTGTTTAATTTAAATCCATCCCCTCACTGACATTCTCTTTCACTGTGCCTGTTGCCTGGCTGTGTTTCTGGCTGTCTGTCAGATTTTAGTCAGCAGAGGTGACACTGTGTGATTCTTTCTGCTAACAACGGAAAAACCGAGCAGTAACTCAAGCAGTATATTGAGTTAAGCAATTGTGTTTTCTGCAGCAGGAGAGCATTACATGGTGAATTATGTTGTGGCTTGGATGTCTGTATAGCCAGATACTGTATATCCACTGTTTATACACACACAAACACACACACACACACACACAAACACACAAACACACAAACACACACACAAACACACACACACACACACACACCCCTGTTGTATAGGACATTATGGGCAATTTGACTACTATTAGTATTAAGTACTATCGAGGTAACTTGTCATAAAGAAATGCGGTTAGAACAGCGCCATACTACACAAATGGTGAAGGGCATAAAGTTTGATCGTGCATTTGATCATCTTAAAAAACTAATACAGCTTTAGAATACAAAAGAAAAAGGAGTCCTGCTCCCATTATGGTTTATTCCAGCTGTGTGTCACGCCTCTTTTAAATGTCATGGGTGCCGAAAAGACTTCTGCAAAGGATGCACTGGTGCATCTGAAAAAGTGGCCCACATTTGACATTGCATGTGTGGCCCTAATATGATAAAACAGACGTGGACCACTTTAGGTAAAGGTCTGCCAGTTCTGGTTTATTTGATTTGATCTTTGTTGAAATACAGCATGGTAACGACTCGCTTGTGGCCCAGATCTGGCAAACAGGAGTGGACCACCCAATTGCCATCATTCCATGCAGTATGTGGTCCGGGTAAAAGTGTCAGGTGTGGGCCAGATCCGGGCCACAGCAATTTTGCTATCTGGGCTGTTTCTTGTTTTTGTAGGTTTTATTTCCCCAAATTAAGGTCTAAATGCTGTTTCAAAGTCTTCACACAGCCAGGAAGAAATTTCTGGTGGGCAATACCATGGTGCTTTAAACTAAATGCTAACATCAGCATGATAAAATGTTAACAATGACAATGCTACCGTGTTGCTGTTTGGCAGGTGTAGCCTAATGTTTAACCTATGTGTTTACAATGGTAACCATCTTTGTTTAGCCTGTTAGCATGCTAATATTTGCTAAATACCACTAAATGCAAAGTACAATTGAGTCTGATCTAAATTTGATGCTGCTACCATTGATAAAAATAGTGTAATCTGCCTAGTTGTTCTATAATTATAGCTCCTCAGAGTTTGCTGTAAAAATATTCCAATTCTCTGAACAAAGGTACTTGACCTTGGTCCACAATTATACATACAGCCCTGCTCATAAACCTTGAAATCACCTTTCTTGTGAGATAACTCGGGAAGTTACAGTGGGTTAAACTTTCACTAAAGTGAGACAACTCTGATGCTGCCTGCAGAGACATCAGGGGAACTGTTCGGTCAAGGTGTCAATGATAAGATTACGCGGTGGTTTAGGCAGCAGGGCAGCAGGAAAACTTTAATTGTCCTAAATGAAATTATTGCCTCTTTCATCTGAAAGATGAAACAGATTGATTACAGCTGCTGACAGACTTACAGGGATTAATGCTGCTGATATGCCAGTTGACACGTACTCGTCTAAAATGTGTGCGGGTCATTCATAGTCCCAACTCACTGTTTTAAATTTAGAGTAATGCTCTGCCTGGCACAAAGGTGTACATCGTAACTTTCTTCACTTATTTGCCTGTCTCCTTGTGTAAGCACAATATTATTGAACAGCTCACTCTCAGCTCACTCCAATATCCTCTTAAAGTCATTAAATCTGGAGATTCTTCAGTTGGTGATCTTACCATGAAGACACATGAAGTAGGCTTCTCAAAAGCAGCTAGATCTTGAAGTAGCTGGTTAATTTCCTTGTATTGGTTTTTAGCCACTCTACTGCCAAGGCTGCATGAATGGCAACGTTGGTCTGTTGGTTGGTACACCACTTTCACCCAGACTGAAATATGTCTACAACTGTTGAATGGATTGCTATGGAATTTAGTTCATACATGTTTCTCTCAGGATAAATTTTAATCACTTTGGTCCCATCTAGCACTATGATCAGGTTAAAAGTTCCCTTTATCCTATACTTTATTTACTTTATAACCAAATACATTCAAAACTAATGGCAGCAAGCAGTACCTGTACTTTGTGCTAATTTACAAATGTTGGCATGCTAACATGCTAAGATGGTGAACATGGTTAACACTACACCTGTTTAGCATCGGCATATTGCCATTGTTGTCAGCATTTTAACGTGCAGATGTTAGCATTTAGATCAAAGCAGTAGCGTGCCTATGTACATCCTGACTTTTTAATATTGCAGGTCCAGTTCAGTGGGATATTTATGAAGCTGCCAACATTAAGTAGTTGTAATAACAGTAGAACCTAGTCAAATATTAAGTTTTACCAAAAATAACAACACTGATTTTTATGACTCATTCAATCACTGGTCTTTTTGTTAAGCAGACAACATCAGCAATTTTACCAATATATAATCAGATCCTCCAATAGATCCTCAGCCTTCTTCCTAAGGGACGAATGCAAGCTTGCAGTACCAAACGTTTATCCTCTTCAACCACCATTTAATATTGAGCAGCAGAAAACAAAAAGCTTTCTTTTGTGCTCCATTGTTTTCCAGACATGCAAACACATGTCAAAACAGCCCAGCATCAAATCTTATTTAGCTGCACTTTATGCAAATAAGTGATTTGTGGCATCAGCTTGTCAACAGAGCTCGTCATGGTGCAACAAAAAAAAAGAGGCCAAAACTGCTGAAAATTCAAACCAGCCTCAACATTTCCAGATGTGAAGATTTTTTTGTGTGTAAAACAAAACAATGTTGTGGCCTCTGAAATCAGTTTACACTTCTGCCTCTCCAACACATATGAACATGATCGCCAAAGAGAACGGCACTCTAGGGAAAATCGGCATTCCCTGCAGCTAATGAGACCACCCTGTTCCTGTCAGACATGCACACACGTTTCTAAGCTAGGAGAGATGCAATGTGATAAGCAACTATCACAACACCCACATATTCTGTGTACTGTTTACTGATAGTGTATAGACAGGAGGTATAGTTTATACACAGCCTAGCTTTTGCATTTGACTAATCTGATTACTGATTTGAGGAAATACGCTTAGAGTTAGAGATTGATACCCCTCTAATATTTGTATACCCAATATGAGGCTGCCAGCAGTCGGCTTACTTCGTTTGCCCTGTCCAAAGGTAACCGAAGTGTAAAAGTGATAAATAGTTGTTTTATGTGGAGTCTTAGCTGGTTGCTGGGAATAGTTTTGTAAAAAACTAATAAAAGAGATAAAACATATTCTAAGCTACATTAGCCACTGGGAAGTTCATGTGGGTACAGAAGAATCGATTAAGAATGCGAGCATGAAACCCCTGAGCGCAGAAGTGAGAAGGTGGAATTGGAAGATGATTGGGCGCATACTTCCACAGGATTGAGACAACCATAACAACACGGCAATAGAGGAAGACCAAAAAACACGTACAGTGGAGGATGAGGTGGGTTGAAATTAGTGGGACAAAGCACGAGTGATTGCAGCAGGCAAGAAGAGATGGCGCGAATCTGTGGAGGCCGTATGTGCCACAAGGCACGAAAGACACAGATGACGTTAGCCAGCTGCTGGTGGTAGCTTCATATTTATTGCACATATATGGGAGTGGTATTGATCTTCTTGTCTAACTCTGCAAGAAAGCGAACAAATGTATGTCCCAATATGTCCACTTTTCCTTTAAAAGACAAGTTCAGTACAGTACATGACCCAAGTCTTTGGTGTTGAAGTCAGAAGGTTTGTACACTCATCCACCACCATGACCATCCCATGACCGTCTTAATCATCAACTTTTTGCAGTGATATAAGAATGTCGTGCAGTGGTTCCTGAATAAAAACATAGCTGGTTTTAAGCCATTTGAACAAACAATGGTGTTGATTTTCTGTTCTGTCAGCAGTGAAGGCAGAGAGTGGTTTTTGTTTTGCTGTTGTTTGCACATTCTGGGCAGGAAGTAATTGTACTGATTCTACTGAACTGCACTTTACATACCAATTATGTGCAACACTAAAATATTCCCACAAACATTAGATTGTTTTTGAAAGTGTCAGTTCTAAGATTGACATTTGATGCCTACAATCATTAGAAATGCACACACTTATAGAAATTCATGTTTATTCTAGTATAGGACACACAAGTGTGCATTTGATTTAGAGAAACCATAAGCCAAAAACACATGTGGGGAGCAGACTTATAAGTAAGGCCATCAATGGAGCAAGCTCTAAACATTTTTCCTATAATACATGTCCCCTAAGCTTTTTTTTTTCAGAACCGGCATCATCTTTGTAATGACGGACTCATCTGTACTTTTGGGATGAACACAAATCCTGACCCCAGGCCAGGCAGCTACTGTGTATTCTCCACATTTTCCCCAACAAGACAACATCAAATAATTCATCCTCAGCTAGATTCCCTCAAGGGTGTATGGAGGGATAATTTCACCATGTGACATAGGAAAGGGATCCTCAGCATTAGACAACATTGGACAAGCTGCTACTAAAGGATAAGGCTCGCAATATTCTTTGTTTTTGTGTATTATTGTCAATAAATCCCATGAAAAGACCAAATTCAACAATTCGTGACCAACTTCCCCACCCTGTCTGGTGATCTTGGCCTCAAGCACACTGGTTCCTACTGAGGGAAATCTTTAAAAGTGGGTTAAAAATATATACTTTCTACTATAAAAGGCTAGAAAATTAGTTTTTATCAAGTTACTCAGACAGGAGTAGTATTTCTTGGGGACTATTCTCATTTGCAGATTTGGCACGGTAGTAGTAGGAGTCTGGCAGTTGACCGGTATGTGTGGGATTGTAGAAACTACTGTGGCTATGTTCATCATAAGAAAGGAACATGTCAGCCAGTCTAACAGTGTGACTCACTGATTTTTGTTTTATTTGATTTTTTTTTTAACCAGTTTTTGAACAACAATGGAGCTCTGTGGCACAGAGGATGTTTGAGATTTTTGCTAGAGATGGATAAATTAAT
The DNA here is from genome assembly GCF_014851395.1 of Micropterus salmoides. Taxonomy (NCBI): domain Eukaryota; kingdom Metazoa; phylum Chordata; class Actinopteri; order Centrarchiformes; family Centrarchidae; genus Micropterus; species Micropterus salmoides. The sequence goes on along the minus strand of NW_024040707.1, from coordinate 14,231,846 downwards.
TGTCTTTTCAGTTCAATTCAGTTCAGTTTTATTTATAAAGTGCAATTGTTACAAATGTTATCTCATTGCACTTTTCACATAGAGTAGGGTTAGACCATACATTTTACAATATTATTTATTAACAGAGAACCAACAATTCCCAAATTTCAAGGGATTTATTGACAAAAAGGAAAATAGAGAATATCACCAGACTTCATCTAAAAATCCTGAATAAAAAACAACAACTCATTTGACAATGAAAGTTGTTCAAAGTTTCAGCAATAACTTTAACAACATTAACAATGTAAATAAAGTGAAACTAACTTGTATATTTGAACACTGATGACGGACCCCCTGTGTGAGAGTGAACAGTGGTGCTCTCTGTTTCCTCCACAGACCTGGTGATGTGGCTGGACCGCTGAGAGCAAAGCAAGCCGTGGGAGGGAAAGCGATGAGCAAGAAAGGATTAGACCACACTATATTTAATAATCTCCAGTCTGAAACAACCGGGTGGGAGAGATGTTGTAGATCCGTGGGAAGATTAGAGGAAAGCTCTATCACTGTTCCCACATGTCTTATCTATCGCTGTGCTTCTGAATCTCAAAGTGTCCGCATCTGTAGTGTGTTGTGATCATGGCCTTAGTAAAGCCATTAAAGCCCCAGTTAGTCATATCACTGTGAAGTGCCTCAGAAAGAAGGTGTCAGAGGGGAGCACAAGAAAGATATGATAGTTTCATAGTTTCATCTGTGACTGTTCTTACTGGAAAAATTAGACCATCGGTTGTTTGTCCAAATGCTTAAAATGGCATTTTTATGAAAATGCATTTTCATGAAAGTGTCGCTTGTAGTGAAAAACCACAGATAGTTATCACCTCTAATCATATAATCATCAGCTCTACAGAGCTTTATAGCTTCTTTCTGGTTTTAACAGAGCTAGAAGAGAGTGACTATTGGACTAACACTAATCAGGTGGACAGAAACATGACTCCAAATGAATGCTGTATCTTCAGTGGTGACATCAATGCCATAAAATCCTGCCTTGTCAAGCTTCTTTTTCCTTTCCAGTGGTTTACACTTAAAATCAGTATTATATCATTGTTACAGTGCAGTGATGTTGTGATCATCTACGGTATGGTTATCTGACGTAACAATACTCGTCCAATATGAAGATATGACAAAATAAACCCACTTACATCACAGTGGGTTTATTTTGTAATAAAAATTAACCACATACATATATTAAGCTGGCAAAACCCTCTTAATCCAACATTCTGACATTCTCACTCTATACGGATTAAAGTTGGTATCTGACACTCTCTTCATTCAGTGATCAGTAATTGAAGAGCTGGACAAGTCAAAGGATTACAGACAAGCACATGAGTTATCTTCCTGAACTGTAAATATCCCCTCCTCTGTTATACACGTCCGTCATGTGCTGGAGATAAAATGCATGTCTGATTTGCAAAACTATATCAGTATTGTTGGACAGTGCAGACAAACGGTCCATGAGTTTTCTGTTCTTATTAAAGCTGTAAATCAGCCGAGGATACATCAGTAGAATTAAAAGGAAGACAAAATATTGAAACCCTTCATGTGGCATTATGAGAGCATATTTACATAATGCAGCACTGCTCTGCGATGAGATCATACCTGATGCACATTTACCAGCTCATGTCCACTGCAACTCAGCCATATAGACACAAAAGATCAATGAAACACAACATACACACAAGTAAACAAAACAAAATGTCTGATGTTTAAATATATTAAACATTTAATTAAAAACGTTTAATTATATATAAGCTTTTAATAACCGCTGTTCCCTTATTACTTACCTGTTTATTACCATATAATCATAATAATAATGCTACTGCTTCTGTTACAATGGGTAATACTTATAATGTGATATTATAATAATGGGTGAATTTTATGTCCTTTAGCCTACAGCTGTGACGCAGGCAAAGACAATGAATTATCATCTGCATTAGAAGGAGAAGGAGGTTTGTGTATTATTCATAGATCTATGCTAATGTATCAGGTGACCCTTTTGTCTCTCTCAGTGAAATTACACTGGTGGACACTCTGCATTAACGTATGGGCAATCAGACAAATTGATTCAAATTCAAACACCAGTGGATGACATCTGGCAAGCAGATTAAATCCATCTCAGTGGGCTGTGGTTCTGTTATGGAGGGCAGGAGGTGCACACATATCAGACTAACGAAGCAGTAGTTTGACATTTTATGAAATATGCTTGTTCAACTTAATCTTGCTTGAACGAGAAAATGTACACAACTCTCACGCTAAATATGAAACAGTCTGTAGAAAGTTAGAAAGTGGTGATGGCGCAATGGACAAGACACATGCCTTGGTGTGAGAGACCCAGGTCCAAAACCCTACTATGACCCATCCACCATTGTGTCCCTGAGCAAGACACTTAACCCCTAGTTGCTCCAGAGGTGTGCAACCTCTGACATGTATAGCAATTGTAAGTCGCTAAATGAATAAATGTAAATGTAGTAAAAACTGGAAACTGCTAGCCTGACTCTGTACAAAGGTAACCAAATCTGCCTACCAGCACCTCTAAAGCTATGTTAAGTTATATCTTGTTTGCTTAATGTACAAAAACCCCAGCTCACCATAAAAAAAACACAACTTGATGTTTTTACAACTCTTATGAGATATTAATTATTACTTACTTAATAGGTGCTGGTAGTCATATTTTTTGCCTTTTGACAGAGCCAGGCTAGCTGTTCCCCATTTAACTTCTTTGTGATAAGCTAACCTAACCAGCTGCTGGTTCTAGCCTTGTATTTACCATACAGACATGACCTTTGTATCGATTATCTCGGCAAGAAAGTGTATTTCCCAAACTGTTAAACTATTTCCTTTAAATCTGCTTGTTTGCCTTCTTACCAACACGTCCTGCACGTGTTTAGCCTACTGTTTCTGGACTGGAAGAAATTAACCTGTGTCAAAAATTTAAAAACAAATATGAAAAACTATAATTATGTTTCTCATCTAGCTCTGTTTCCAACAGCAAATCAGCAAGTTCCTGCAAAATGTTTTCCTTTAAGTAGAATTAACTGATTTGTTTCCAGCCTGCTTTGCTCTGTCAGCCATTAATCATTCACCTGAGAGAGGGAGATCAGGAATGACTCTTAGAAGCAATTTAGTTAAAACAATCCTGTTGGAAATAATTAATTTCAATAATGTGCGCTTACTTACTGCAACTCCTGTAAACAGTGGCGGACAGGGTCAGCCCACTCTCCGGACAAAGCATTTGTCAGGACCTCTGGGTCTTTAGAGACCTTTTTTCCTGCATTCTTAAGGATTTTATACACGTGCAGTACATCACGAAATGAGGCATTAAAATGCATTTTTAAAAAGAGAAACACCTTTCTAGCTCTCCTCAAAGAAGGTAATCACCTCAGCTGAGCGTTTGAGTACAATAAATATAGTGTAAATTCAAGCCTAGTGGCATCTTGTGATTTAAATGTTCAACAATAATGCATCATTGATGCAATAATATTTGGACACACCAGTTTGCTGGAGCCATGCTAGACCATATATACTGTATAAAAGAAGTGGACGTAGTCACCATGACATCACCCATTGGTTTGTGGGTTTGCCAATCACAGGGTAGTCATGCCCTAGGGCATGCGCTGCTTCATCGTCTATTTTCCTCTAAATAGGACCATAATTTACTAAATGAACATTGTGTTGTATTGAAGAAGACTTTAAACTATCTCATGAGACCACAAACTCATTAGGAAAGTGTTTACTAAGGGAATAAATCAGGTGAGAAATAGGGTCATCTTACCATTATTTCTATTGGAACAAGACTTCTTTTTGCAAACAATGGACTCGCCCCCTGCTGGCAGTTAGATAGAATGTAGGTTTAAGTTACATCCGCATGGCTTCAAAATGATATGAAATTTCTCGATTTCTAATTTCAAAAGCTAAATTTCAATCTATTTCATCAATGTTCACAAATTTTTCAGAATTTCAATAAAAAGATTCAGGTTGCTAGATTCAATTGATTGAATTGATTGTCACTAAAGGTCACATGATAAATATGAGGTGTTACGGGATCACTAATGGGATAGGAGAGAAAAATTATTTCTGCTACACAAAATTATGTAAACATTTTTAGACTTTTATATAATCTTTAATTTTATTCATCGGAATTACTGACAATTTTACATCTTCAGGCCTTTTCAAATATTCAAATAAAGCAAAGTCAGTCAGTCCACCACTTTGGTCCAAGACTGGATGGATTGCCATCAAATTTTTTGTCTCGTTTTTTGAAGTCCTTTTGTTCAGTTGCTCTGCTAAAATTAATTAACTACCCTGCCTAACAATGAATAAATAACTGACACATTTCTCTAGCTCCTGGACGTTTGCATTCTCGCTTCATGTAGAATGCCGTGTAAGTGTGTTTATACTGTATACTGAATGTGTGTGTGCATGCACCTCCACCCAAGGATTAATCACTCCCAATCTAAACAGCCCTAAGAGGGCAATTCCAGACCATCTGCCCCCAGAGCTCATACTGACCGACCAAATTGACAAGGACACTAAAACAGCATCTGTAAGCCTGCTATCATTGGTCATAAATTAATGAGCAAACCCTTAAAAGTATAATAACATGTAAAACAAAACATCATGGTAGATCATTTATAAATAGACATTACATTACTAGTGTAAGAATTCACAAGAACATTCAAATGTTTGAACCTCACCTCTCAAATCACTTTACTTACTGTTTTAATGAAAGATTTGTCCAGTTTGTCTGAAAACAACTGTAACACTGAAGAGAATTCTGCAGCTTTGTACTGGGGCTGTTTGTCTTAATGCTTTCGAAAGCGTCTAATTTTGTCTACGGCCAGACATCTAATACTTCAGTTAGCATGTCCAAAGACACAAAAAAGTGGGTTTATCTGCTTAAACTTCCATAAAAAAATACTTTTAATACTGTATAGCATCTGTTTTCTGCATTTATATTTGCTTTCATCTATCAGCTGCAGTATTATAATGAAATCCTCATCTGACCCTGCATTACTCACACATGGTGTCATTACATGCTTTTATATAAACGCCACCAAATATCTGGCATTGACATGACCTTTGTTTATCTCCTGCACCAGCTGCTCCAGAGGATTCAACTCGTATTTTGGTGGCCGCAGCTCCATTGTAAACCCTGTGTTTACAACACTACAGTACTGTGAACATGAAGTGAATGGCTACTGTTTCACCCATTTCCAAGATTTTACTGTAAGTTTGACAATGAACTCAGGATTTGGATATTTGAAGATTGGATGCCTTGCTCAAGGACACAGGTGTCAGAGGAGTGTTTCAACGCAGTCATTTTTGATTTTGTGTGGTGTGGTTTCTTATTTTTTGCCTGCATCCATTACCTCAGTCTGAAGGATTTATTAATTAACTATAATAACATGGTTAAGGATGCGAGAACACACTATTTTTCTGAATTCATTACTACACATAAACACAATCCCAGGTTTCTGTTTAAGACTGTGGATCAGCTGGTAAACCCAACCCCTCCTTGTGCCTCAGCTGGAAGTAATGATGACTGTGAATTGTTTTTATCTTATTTTACCAATAAGGTGGTGTCAATCAGAGCCTCTATTACCCCCGCGGCCTCTTACTCAGAGGTTCCTCACCAGCAACAAGAAAGTTTTAACCAGTTTTATCCCATCGACTTGTCTGAGCTTTTAAAAACAGTATCACAAATGAGAGTGTCCTCCAGCCCACTTGATGTAATACCTACAAAATTTTTACTGAAAGTAATAGATTCTGTTGGGCCCCATTTGATCTCTGTTTTCAACAGCTCCCTATCTACTGGTTGTGTCCCTGATCATTTTAAAACTGCTTGCGTGAACCCACTTTTAAAGAAACCTGGTTTAGATCCCTCCCTCCCACATAATTTTAGACCAATTTCAAAACTGCCTTTTATTGCAAAGATTCTAGAAAGATTTGTGTCCAAACAGCTGCTCACTGTACTCGAAAATAACAAAATATTTGAAAAGTTTCAATCTGGTTTTAGGAAGTACCATAGCATGAGACTGCCCTGCTTAAAGTCCTTTTAATGTCTGCTGATGAAGGTATGTGCTGAGTCCTGGTACTCCTGGACCTTAGCGCTGCTTTTGACACCACTGATCACAACATCACGTTAGACAGACTGAGGCACTGGGTGGGGATCTCTGGTACTGCCCTAGAATGGTTTTCATCCTACCTGTCAAATAGGAAGTTTTGCGTGTCTGTAAACAACTATGTCTCCTCATTCTGTCCAGTTAAATATGGTGTGCCTCAGGGGTCGGTCTTAGGACCCATTTTGTTTTCCTTGTATCTGCTTCCCCTTGGACATAATTATCCATAAACATGGCATTTCTTTTCATATTTATGCTGATGACCTACAAATATACTTGCCCGTCAGATCCACAGACCCTGGAATGCTGATATCACTTAACAACTGCCTTTGTGAAGTTAAAAAATGGATGTCAAATAATTTCCTCCAGCTGAACTCTGACAGAAATCCTGGTCATCGGGTCCCAGCAGATGGCAAAACAAATACTGCCATCTGCTGGTTCCCTAGTAAATCACATTAAGCCTGTGGCAAGGAACCTTGGTGTTTGATAGTAATTTAAATTTCGAGCAGCACACCACAAAGCTTGTTCAATCATGTTTTTAGAAATATAGCAAAAATTCGATCTATGTTAATTTTTAAGGACACCGAGACCATTTTACATGCCTTCATCTCATCGTGCCTGGATTATTGCAACAGCCTTTTCACCTGTTTAACCCAAAAATCTACTGATCGACTCCAGACTGTCCAGAACTCAGCTGCCAGGCTTTTAACCAGAACAAAGAAATATGACCACATTACTCCTATTTTAGCTTCATTACACTGGCTCCCACTATGTTTTAGAATTGACTTTAAAATTCTATTGATTACTTTTAAAGCTCTTCATGGCCTCTCGCCTTGTTATATTTCTGAACTTTTAGTCCCATACACACCAGCACGTACCTTGAGATCCTCGGGCAGAGGTCTGTTGTCTGTTCCAGAGTCTCGACTGAAAACTAAAGGGGACAGAGCGTTTGCTGTCAGGGCCACGAGGCTCTGGAACAGCCTGCCCGAGGAAATCAGGTCAGCTTCTTAAAGTCCCTTCTTAAAACATACTTTTATAGGAGAGCCTTCTAATCAAAAACTAATAATATTACTTTACTTAAGTAACTATTTACGTTACTCGTTACATTACTATATTACTTTCCATTGTTTCCCACAGAATAAGAGTGTGTAGCGCGGCAGGGGTTTGCACAGTCGATACTGACTACCAGCTTGGCTATATACAGCCTGCAATCATCTACAACCCAGCTATATTCGTTAACATTAATTGAGCACTCCCTAAGGTGGGTCTCCGACATTTGGACAGGTTTGTGCAGTGGTGTTCATGAGAGAGAGAGAGAGAGAGAGGGAGAGAGAGGGAGCGAGCGAGAGGAGGTGCTGCACGGATAGGCCTATATGCGCTGCGCGCAGCTCTGCTATTAAATATGATTTTAAATAGCCTAGGCCTATGCCTAGTAAAAAAAAAAAAAGAAAATCAATATGTGGCCCTCAGCCTTGATATTGTGGCAGGCCGCCACAAATAAATCAATGAATGGTAAACACTGCTTTCACCACCACCCTCCCCCCCAAACAAAGCAGTCTCTCTTGACTTTTTAACTAATAGGCTCTCATATTCATAACAACAGCAAAAAGTGTGTTTTTTACAAAGCACATAGGCCTAAGCCTAATGTTTCTTAAAGCCACCGGCTGAAATAAAAATTATAGCAAGCACATGTATAAGAGCATTAGAGGCTATTCATATTTTTACAAAACGTTATGTTGCTTAACTCCACTGTTTCCCGACGAGTCCATGCTTCACTGGTAGTAGCTCCCGGAGTTTCTTTCCATAGACCTAACTTTCACATTGCTGTGCTGCTTCAGCAGATGCTTCTATAAATTAAATCTAGAATTGTTTGCGGTTGAAAGCTTTTTGCACAGAGTTTACAAAGGACGACAATGTTCTTTGCATCTTAGACTGCGACACAATAATGGCAGCTGTACTTAACAACTGTGGAAAGAACGCCCCTCTCCCTCTTTCTCCATTCTTCCTTCAGCCTTTTGGCTAACAACTGACTTGAACAAGTATGATTGGTGCCGCTGACCTGCCGGGCTGTCGCGCATTCACGCCAAGGATGGTGCATTCTTGTAACGCAGTAACGCAGCGTTACTTGGATTAGTAACTGTAATAATATTACTGTTTTAGAAAAGTAATCTCTTACACTACTCTTTGCTGGGAAAAGTAATAATATTACAGTAACACGCGTTACTGCACAACTACTTTTTTGATTTGCATTGTTATAGATTCTGAACATTCAACACTCTGAGTATCCTATATCCTACTTTACAGGACCCAGCAAAGATGAAAAACTGTTTACTACAAAGGATGACTTCTTTTTACTCTTCCAAGTCAGTTTTCAAATTTCTATGGTCAACCTCGAGGCAGCCCCTGAACATAGGCTGTGATAATGAATTCCTAATGTTTAAAACAAATTAGAAAGTATTATTTATCACAAGAAAGAGCTAAAAGGGTGCAAACACATAAATATGCAAATGAAGAGGAAAGTAATTTACAAGAAAAGTCAATAGCTGTTTTTCAAAAAGTATATGAGCTAAACTAAATGAATTAAATTTTTGAAAGAACCAACCTCCACCAGGTTTGAACCATCTATGACAAAATTCCTCTTCTCACATCACAATCACTCCTGTTGAGCTTATTGATTAGAGCTCACAGCGTACAGCCTCAATGGATCTCATAAATCTGTTATCTCTGTCCCTCTGTTAAAATAGGCAGACTGTAATGAGATGTTATTTCTATCCAGGTGTGATCCCAGCTTGATCATTAGTATTTTCTTGTTCTGTGTGCTCTATTCATATCGTGACTACACTTCACTTGTACCATGAATGCCACCTCATTTTTCACCCCTGTGGTGTAACGATGTCTCTCAGATCATGACCTTTAAAAAGCAAAAGGCCATCTTCCCTCTGTTGTGTAGTCTAATACGCATGAGGAGTTGAAATTCCTGGCATAGGCTATATCCTATAGTCATGCAACGGTACATGTCATTTATGTCTTAGCTTGTAGTGAAAAGTGGAAAAGCAAAATTTGTAACATAGTTTTAGGTTTGTATGGCGATGTCTGTCGGTTGGTCCACCACTTTTAAATGAATTGCCATGAAGTTTTGAACAGACATTTATGGTTTCCAGAAGATGAATCCTTCTGACTTTGGTTTACCCCTGAGTTTCCTCTATTGCCATCAATAAATTAAGTAAATTATTAATATATCTGCTAAATGAATTAGTAGCAACTGCTGCAGTGTACACATATCCACAGCAGTTTAAATTACATTGTTACTTCTGAAGCATTGTGTGTAATTTATTTTCTTTTTGCTTATTTGTGACTGTTGTTTGTTTTTCTCACTGCTAACCAAGCAAACCAAATCATCTGTCTGAGGGCAACGTGTAATACGACATTCTGTTCATTTTTTGTTTCTGCTAACATCACCTAATGTTACCTAACAACTAACACAAGTGACTGAATATTAACATTAGCTAGCTAACATTGGCTAACACAAGCAACTGGATGATGTAACATCAGCAAACATAAGCTACCATGCTTAAGCTAGGTATTATTTATAACTGACACTAGCTTCATGTTATCAGTAATCCTTATCCAAGTATTGTCATTTGTCTTCATGCATAACATACATGGTCTGACATTAATCTTGTTGTAATTCATTTTATTTATTAGGGTTAGGGTTATTCTTTTTTTTTTTTTTTTTATACTTCTGGTCCAATTCATGTTTATGATATCTCATATTTTTCTTATGCATTTTGAGTTTCACAATTTCTTCCAGTAAAAATTAGTGTGTTTAGCTCACAGCATAGCTGTCTACATACATGGTCTGTCACATTGTCATGACAAGTTACTCAGAAATTGTAATAGTTACTTTTTACTTATTACTCCATAAAAAAGTAATAATATTACTTTACTTATTGATCTAACTGGGTATTAAAAGTAGCTAGTTGTGTTACTATATCACTTTCATTACTTTGAGGGACACACTGCTGTGCTGCTTCAGCAGATGCTTCAATAAATTGAATGCAGAATTGTTCGCGGTTGAAAGCTTTTTGCTGGTCTCACAAAGTCTACAACGGATATTCTTTGCATCTTTCTGTGAAACACACAGTAATGGTAATACTTACAGATGTCGAAAGAACGCCTATCCCCCTGGATCTCCATTCTTCCTTAAGCTTTTTGGATAACAGCTGACTTGAACATCCGGCTTCTCGATTTGAACTGGCCCTTACTTGCCGTGCAGTCCCGCAAACACGTACAACAAAACACGTAGCGTTCTGGTAATGCAATAATGCAGCGTTACTTGGATTAGTAACTGTAATAGTATTACTGTTTTGGAAATAGTAATCCCTTACACCACTAGTTACTGGGAAAAGTAGGAGAGAGCGTGTTATGTTGTCACATTTTTCACACTGTCTAATATTTACTGGGCACCGTACATCACACTAGTACAAATGTCATACCAAATGAAAGAAGGATGTCTTGGGCACACATTTTGTATTCATTACATCTTCATATCTTATCTCATTATGGGGCTGTGACTGTTGAATAGAGAGTGTGCACTTGTGACAATTTGTCCGATCGGCAGTTAAGTTGTCACACTGGATTATCAAACAATTAGAGCACTTAATTGTGAATATTGATTTTAAATTTCAAATTCAAACCAGAACAAAAAATAAAAACAATCAAGCCTGGAGAATTTGAAAAATAAATAATTTCATTCAAAACAAAAAATACTGGCAGGGCACACATTAAATAGCACAACCTCTTTCTTTGAACTTAAGATAACTTGCTTAAATGTATAAATTCTTAACAAAAAAGATGTGGTATTTAAGCACACTAACACAACTAATGTGCATTTTTGTATGACAGACATCTGTATCTGACTAATCAGATGGGTATTCAGAGTCACAGTTCTGGCCCACATAAATTGCTTGGTGAAGTGCAAGTATCGTGGGCCCATTTGTTGCATTTCACACACTTAAATCACATCTCCTTTGGAATACTGTTTGAAAATGGCTCCACACAGATGAAGCCAAAAGAGATGTCAGCTGACCTAGTAATATAATCAACAAGTTGCTTTTCCAAATCACAATACAGAGTCAGAGTATGGTAATTTATGAAAAAATCCTTTGCTGTACTGATTGATTTGTTCTTCAACTTCACCTGCCTGACTGCCATTAACATTTTTTCAGGTGGTGTACTCCCATTGTCTTCTGTTGATAATTTCTAATAATTGTTCACTTCAAAAACACATTTCCTCCTTGCAATTACAAATAAATTATAGGTTTATTTGTCTACTATCCTTGTTGCCTAACTAAATTAATAACTGTATAAAGTAGTGTGTGTGTTTTTGTCTACTAACACACTAGATGCCTGCACTACATACATGAGACTGTATATACTCACACGCACACACACTACTTCATACAGTGTCATGAATAGAGTCTTGTGTAGTCCAGGCATATGGCTGCTGCTGCAAACTAAAGTGTATAATATTTACAGTATAATTTTACTGGTGTCAGAGGTATTACACAATATTTTTGAGCATGTTATATGAGTTTATTTGTGACAACTTGTGAAATGGTACCATATTACAAATACAGAAACTTAGACAATCAGAGCAATATGTTTGTGTGTGTATGTGTGTGACAGGTAAGGAAATCATCAACACACACTAACATAGGTCCGAATAATTAGACACCTGTTGTTCTGTATGGCAATAAAAATTAAGATGGGAAATAGCTGGAAAACCAAAATACTTATGTTTGTAAGGCTACTCAAACTGTGTGATAACGCTTTTCCCTAGCCATGGAGACCTATTAATAGCTTTATATCGACGGCGAAAACGATTAATTTTGAATTTGATCGACGTTCTATGTCCGGTCTAATCTTTATCCTGGGCCAGAAATTTGGAAGAAAACTTCAAACAAGTGGGGTTTCCTCCACTGATATGATTAATGCCCTAGACTCATCACTAAAATTTAAACGTACCCCTCTTCTGTTGTCCATTACAGCAAACTAGTCAGCCAGTGACAAGGGAAGTGTGAATGTTGTAGTCACAGATACTGAGTCTTTGAAACTTCGGAAAGTTATAAAAAACACACTGTATGTGGGAAAACCCACATGTTTTAAAAATGAATTTGTTTTTGTATGTAATTTTCTGAATTTCCCTCGCTGAATATAGGCTCTATGTGTACACAAACATTTGTAATAACTAGTGCCGTAATAACAATTATTTTCATTATTGATTCATCTGCCAATAATTTTCTCTCAATTAATCAATTCATCGTTGAGTCTATAAAATGTTGTAAAATTTGCCCACAAAACCTGAAGATATAAAAACAGCAAATTGAAAAAATTTAAACCATTAGCAAAAGATCCGGCAATTCATTTTCTGCCGATTGACTAATTGGAAACAGTAGAGAGAGGGAGGGCTTATATGTGCTGTACAGTGCCAGAAACAGGTTGTGGTAATGAAAAGGACAAAAAGTTGTGAACATTTGGCATAAATCCAGTCCGTTCTCACCAGAAAACAGCCATATAGGTCAATTATGCAGCAGCTTATTACAACCCATATTTACATTTTTTGGCCAAGACCTCTAATAGCGGTTTCAAATTTCAAATTTTAAGTTCAATAACGTCACGTGACTTACATAATGTGCTTATTTTAACCCAAACCATGATTTTCCTAAGCAAGTAGTTTTGTTGCCTAAAACTAACCAAACTACAACCGTTTCACAACATTTACCACGTGTTAAACGTCATGTGGCTTGTCAACGCATGTAATTTTAGGGACAAAACAATTTTGTCGTTTAGGTATGAGGATGTGTTGCATAAATTGTTATGAGAATTGTTAATTACCAAACTTTGTTTTTATATTTACTAACTTGACTGCATAATGAGAACACGTTGGCGAGGCAAATTGTGACGTTGCCATGGTGTATCGACGTGACATGGAAAGGTGCCATCAAACAACGTATTTGCATCCATGTTTAGGAACACTCAGACTGAATATATACGCAATCAGAGCCACACACATGCGCAGATATTGCCCCTGGCAAGAGGTTCTTTATGGGGGAGAGACATGAGTGACTTTGAGATTGAAAGGCTGGTTTTTTAAAACGCTCTGCAGGGGCTCCACTGGAATCCTTTTTGTTGAGTGGTTAAAAGTGATTGCCATGAATGCATGAATCTCAAGGCACAGGATGAACCTCTGGCGGACCACATCTGAAACATATCTGCTGCACCAAAACGTCAAATTCATCCATCCCTTGATCAAAAGTGGATCATTTAGAAAAACCAGCAGTGAACCAGCAGAGAAGAGGAACTCAACTGTTTGACCAGATAAAGATTGACATATGCAACCCCACAAGGTGCAGTGCGTGAGAGCCAAGTGAGGGTGCTATGGAGCAGACTGACCGCTGGCTGGAGCACATCTACTTGTTGTTTCCATTCCTTCAACATGTGGAACCTTAATGTCAACCTTTAAGTACCGCTCAGACATGCAACCAGAGCTAAAAGAGTTTGTTTCCTCTGTCCATCTCTGTCAGCCTTACTTCTTCACACACAAAAAGGCAGATGAAAGGACTTATCTCTGTATCCCTGAAGTAACATAACCTTGTTTCCTTAACTTTCCCTTACTCAACACATGTGCGCTCTTACATTCAGCACACACACACACACATACACACACACACACACACACACACACACATACACAGACACACACACACGCAAATGGACGCACCCCCGTTCACACACTGCCACGCACACTCGCTGCTCATCATTCTGTGGCAGGTTTTGTCACTCACCCTGGCTGTTGGGTCCCCCCTCTCCCTCCTCGCAGTCTGTCACGTTGTTCAGCATCCTCTCTCCTCCTCAGGCTGTGCGCACTGAGCACAGCTCCTGATCTTGTTGCTTAGTAAAAAGCTTTTGGGTGGGCTGGAGCCTACGACGAGATGCGCTTTACTTCTGCGTCTCACTGCCTCTTTTCTCTTGCTGCTGGTAGCTTAATTTTTTTAAAAAGCAGTAGAGAAAGGAGAGCAACATTTTATCCTCTCTTTTACTTGTCCTGTCTGTTGCGTGAATCCCTGTGTCTCTCTCTTCAGGAGGAGGATAGAGAGACTGAGGGAGGCTGCAGGGGAGAGTTGATGATGGCGCTCGGTGTCACTCACATGCACACGCTCGGTCTCTGTGCACCACTCGCCCCCCAGTCAGTTTAAGCCTGGTGACTACATTCATCATGTATTCAGACGTTATTATCCCTCCCTCTCTCCCTCCCTCATGGAAGTTCATCATGAGAGAGGGATATATGGAGAGGGATTGAGAGACAGGGGGGATGCACGTCAGATGACAAAGTACTGCCTCCTGAGATTAAGCATCTCCTTTGATGTTCTTTTCAGATGGAAGACGAGAGTAAATTTCATTACTGTGTATTCATCTCTCTTTTGTTATTTTCCCCCCACCATGCTTCTTCTCTTTTATATTTTCTTGTGTGGTCTTGGCCCATTATCTGTGGAAGGGCTGCAGGCTGCACTTGTATAACCTAAAATCCAAGCATCTCTTACCCCACGCTCTGGTTGAACTGCCCCGGTGTTGCCATTATTTGGGTCTCCTGGATACGTGTGTGGGAGAGGCTATTTTTTAAACGTTAACTTTTGTTTGCTTTTTTTATTTCTAATCAATATCTAAAGACAAATTGTATCTAAAGACAAACAATAAAAGAAAGACAAACACTTGGCGGCTCTTGTGTGTTTTGTACCACAATTTTTTTGTGCCTTCTCTTATTATGGACCATAAATATTCTATGCAACTTCTGGAAATTCCTTAAGAAACATCTAAAAACTCACCCTTTAAAGCTTGCTTTTAAGTACCCTGTATCATTGATTTTATTGAATCTTAACAAAAGTATATTATATTTACTCATATTCAATGTTACAGTGTAATTCATATTATTCTACCCCTTTTACTTTATTTTTTTATCTATACAAGTTGATGTAGAGCATTAGAGTTACACTGTGCTTGTGAAAGGTTCTGTACAAATAACATTATTAATATTATCGTCATCTCTAAATTGTGTGGATTTTTGTTTTAAAAAGGAAATTACAATGAACTTTGCATTAAGAAGCTGTGTCAAATTACTCACACTTTAGCTTCTACTGGAACACAAATGTCAATTTCACATGTCACTTCTCTGATCATAGTAAAATGTCTATAACTATTCATTGGTTCGGGGTCACCTCAAGGACCCTGAGTGAAATTTCTATTTGTATGGAAGGCAGCATCATGCTTCCATGGCAAGGTGGCTTAATGAGTAGGAATGATAGATTGTGACAAGTGACAAATGACAAATTAGAGGGGAGGAGGGAGGGGTGGGGTTGGGGAGATGTGGCCGAGCTGGTTGACAGGGCAAAGGGGACAAAGGGACAAAATAAAACGAAGATTAGAGGAGTAAAGTGAGGAGAGGCTAAATGAGGCAATTGAGAAAAAGATGGACAAGAAAGAGAGACATACAGGTGGCTGTTAAAGACTTAAAAGCTGCAGGCACATGGATTATACATTCTTGTGTATCATTCATTTAAGCCACACCACCTGCCTAGTTTTAAAGCTAGTGTGGCCAAAAACACATCTGAAATTTAATGGATGAAAGGAGAAAAAAAGCCATTAGTATTTGTATGCTTGACATTATGTCACATTGAACTTTGTGCCCATCTCTGGTTAGATGATCTCTGAGTTTTGGCAGATGTTCAGACACTTTATCCTCACTGACTGGCACAAGCTACAGACTGCATCATGTTCACTCGTGTCACTCTGTGGTGCTCAGTGCTTTCTGATATTTTAAACATCACGGATTCTTCTAGCTCCACTGTAATTACCTTGTAAGATGAAGTAGGAAGTAGGGCAAGGAAGGAAAATGAAATTGCATCAATATATGGAAGCTGGAAGAGGGTTACAGAGTGGGTCACAAGAGGGGAAGAGGCAATTTAGAATCTGGCATTTCAGACTATAATCAAGCATGTTACCACTAGTGAGAGGGACACATTAAACAAAAGAAACACAAAGTTGTTAGACATGAAACTGAGGATTTGCACGAGGGGGATAAAGAAGGGGATAATCAGTACTCTTTTCCACAGTGTAAACAGCTCTCAAATGGTCCTCAAAGTGTAAATACCAGATTTAAAACACTGCCATTTCCATGATATCTGGATTTATAGCACAAGCTGTGAAATTTCACTGGTATTTATTTATTTATCATCTCATGTTTTCTGCCATGTAACATAGTGCCACCTAAAGATCAAAACGCTCCTTGTAACGTCAAGAACGTTATGTTAATGTCACTATTAACCTGTACCTGCATTAAACGAGCCTTAACTGGTTTATCATCTGTTTTTCTGTTCTATTAATGAGTGTGTACCTGGTGTTGTTGGAAAAGATCATGCATGCTCAGTCAAACTATTCTGTCAAAATAAAGGTTAAATTAATAAATGCACCATCTCCATGGTTTAGGTATATATGTCAGTGTGTCCATATAAAGCCCAACTCTCTATAAATGCCCTGTGATGAACCAAAAAATCCAAGCTGCTAACAGAACCAGAGGTTCGGTTTCATTCTTTACACCTCGCAGTTGCTTTTTCATTGTTCCAGTTTATGTGATGATGATGTCTCACCTTTTAAAAGTAGCTAGGTTTCCATCCAAATATAATGCAAATTTAATTAATAATATTTCCAGAAAATCAGCAAAAGAAAATAAAATTCAAGTTACCATCCACAAACATTATATGAATATTAGGATATTTTAACAGCTGGTGGATCTTCTTTAGTCAAACCTCTAAATGCGGCACATGTTCACCAGCTAGCTGTTAACTTTGCTGCTGTCTGCTGCTGAGCAGTGTACAGTTGGTTTTTAGAGCTTTTTCTGTGAAAACACTTGCCTGTTGAGGCCAAAGATGATACTATGAGCGCAGTGAGAGTGAACTAAGTTGTGGGCTATAAAAACAAAACAATGCGCTAAAATTCGCTATAACTCTCCCTAGAACTGAGGGGAACTCAGTCGGTTGGAGACTAACCCTGCAAGTATATCAAATATGCGTGTGGCCTAACTCCTAGTTTCCCTGCCCTGTCATTGAGAGTGGGCTGTTGGCTGGGCTTTGATTGGCAGAGAGCCTGAGAGCCATCTTCATCTGGGCCAAGCGGCTTTAGCTCTTAACCCATGGGCACCTCCCTCCCTCGCTCCCTCGCTCCCTATCGCCTGCCTGCTTGCCTGCCTGCTTGCCTGCTTGCCTGCCTGCCTGCCTGCCTTCTGCTGCTACACGTGTCTCTGGATAGTACTGTTTACACTCTGATTCACACCTATGTTGGTATACACAAGCATGCAAGCCCACGTAACACACAAGCAAGTTACCTACAAAGAAAGCTTTGCAAACAGACATACATGCACACGTACCCAGACACTTTCCAACGCCCTAATCCTGCAGATTAAGGCCACGGAGCGCTGGATTGAAATCCACTTTTTCTTTTTCCTGATGAAGCTCAAGGCCTGTTTTGTAGCCTGCAGTTCTTTATGTAGTTCGTCTGGCGGCTGAGCACATCTAACCTTTGTCACACCATCCATTGTTACCGCTTATCCTGCGTACAGGGTCGTGGGAGGCTGGAGCCAATCCCAGCTGACATCGGGCGAAAGGCAGGGTACACCCTGGACAGGTCGCCAATCCATCATTGGGCCACAGATAGACAAATAACCAGTCACACTCACACTCACACCTAAGGACAATTTAGGATCACCAATCAACCTAGTCTGCATGTCTTTGGATGGTGGGAGGAAGCCGGAGAACCCGGAAAGAACCCACAGACACGGGGAGATTATGCAAACTCCACACAGAAAGGCCAGGTTGACCTTGCTGTGAGGCAACGATGCTATCCACTAGGCCACCGTGCTGCTCTTTGTCACAACTATTCAGCCTGAAAAAAACTTATATAGAAACAAGAAACAAAAACTGACCAGGTTTAAAGTGCAATGCAGCAGGCTCAAATTAAAAGACGTTTGTTAAAGTCATGTTGTGGCTAGAACCAGATGAACCAGATGAAACCTACTTTTTCTTTTACTTCTTGCTCTGTCCCTGTATTTGAAAAGTTCAGTTTGTTATCAAGAATAAGTAATGAGGCAGTTTCTTCAAGATGAAAAAAAAAGCTAAATTAACTTGGTTAAAAGCAAAAAGTAACTAGCCTAGATTAGCAGAGAAAAATTAAGTGCTGCCTCCATTTTTGATTCTGGTGAATTTCATGCAATTCGGTGTACTTCAATACATTACACAAAAGGAAATGCTGTAAAACAGCTACATTTAATCTCTAAGAATTATGTGTTGTACGGGGGGAAGAGTAACAGGCAGAGAGGTAGAGTGAGTATGCTGTGCCTAGCTGCTGCTGCTAGTTACGGGTAAATCTATATTTTGTAACCTGGACACTATTTTCTCAAGGTATTTGTGTCTATGTGACTAATAGAGACAACATCTTTTGTCAATGGAGTCTGGTGGCTTTGAACAGAGCGATATAGCGGCTGTTTCTAGTTAAACAAAAATGGTCTAGGTCTATCTCTTTAGGGATCCTTTCCACAATGTTATCAGACACTTGTACTAACAATCGCAGCCTGTCCTGAGTCTGTCAGCACTTTAGCAGGTGTACTTTGAAGGTGTGCAATTGCCACCAAATATTACATTGCAGCTCTGTTTTACTGCTATGCTTGTACTACTGGACCAATGTCAGAAATTGTTTTCCACATTAGTCACTTTTACACAAAACATAGGGAAATAAATCCAGGTTGAAAAATGTACCCCAAAGTACCCTAAAGTAAAGTTGTTGACGGTTTGCTCTTCTCCTGTGCTTCACTTACCAACATAGCCTAAATGTGTTGTAATAATAAAAACACACGTTTGTAGATGCTGCATTTTTCCCATGATTATCCAAAGGCAGAGTGCAGTATATACACTTTTAGGTATAATGAAGGTGCTCTGGCAATTATTTTTAAATAAACAACCTAAAAGTCATAAGATTAAGTTTCACTGTTTTACTGCTCACTGCAAAAATATCAGTATATCAATATATGCAGCTGCCTATATGTGACGTTTTCTGTAGAGTTAATAGAACCATCCAAGATTTTAAAATTGAATTACATATAAAACATATACAGAGAAATATATACGCTATATGCCCCTCCTTCCCCAGCCACCTGCCAACCGCCCATCCTCCCTTCCCCCAAAGCACTTCAGCTATAAGCACAGCCAGAGGAGGATTCAGCCTTGGGTGACATTTTAGGCCACGCTGCATTTCAAAGAGGCATGGGTCAAGGACATAAAATGGTTCCTTGTTACTGTTAGATATATTCTGTCTTTTTGTATTTATCCCATTTGAAAATGATAAGATATAAATATTTCTCGGACAAAGGAATTGACATTCAGATTACATCTGACTGACATCTGACAATACGCTTACTTGTAGAGAGTTGGATGAGAAGATTAATACTGCTCTTCGTATCTGTCCATGAAATATGAAGCTGCAGCCAGGCGATGGTTAGCTTAGCTTAGCTTAGCTTAGCATAAAGACTGAAAAAATGTTGTGATATTACAGTATAATGGGACTGTTACTGACTCTGAATGTCTTTATCAAGGAAAATTAGAACATATCACATACTTTAGGAACATCTACTACATTAAAGTGTACAAAATATAGAAAATGTGTTGTTTCTATTTAAAGGTGCATGATTAAAGAAGGATGCTTCATCTCCAGGAGAGGTAAAGGTGAAGCTCCTCTGAGCTTCATTTCTCTTATTACTTTGAAGTGGTTCACCTTATATTCTAAATGACCATCTGTCTACTTTCATGTAGGAAAATATAGACAGAAAGTGGACATGGAATCAATACACTGTCATATCAATAATGTGTGCAAATGTAATTAAACGGTGGTGTATGGTGGTAGTTGGGATAAATGGAAATGTTAATGTAGATGAGCAGCTGTGATTAAGTGTGAAATTAGAAGATGGATGACATAAAAATGCATACATTTGCTCTGTGGATAGTTGAACTGAGTGATTTTGCATAGTGGCAACAGACCTGATATAATTTGATCTGAGACTTTCCAGATTATGTGTGTACAGTGGGTTTTTATTGCTTTTTGCTGGAAAAAAAAGCTGCCTGCTACAACTGAATACGATGCTAGGAGAGCGGTGAGAGTGAACCACCGTTAATGGCTGCTTTAGGGGTGAGTACTTGAACAACAATGACACGAGTATGAACAACAACAACAACAACGTGTTGACACCATGTATTAATTGTACCAAGTTGAGCACAACCCGAGAACATGCTCCCTCTCTCTGGAAATGCCACACATCACATGTCCTTGAGAGTCTTTAATAAATGTAAACAAATAAAGATGACTTTTAAAAATGTAGCTTAGCATAATGGCTGTGAATAAATAAAAAATTACAGGGCTATGAAATAAAAATAGTTCATAGAAAACGGAAATGAGGGAAGAAGTCCCAGTTGATGAATGATGCAAAAATCTAAGAGATAATCTGACTGACAAACAGTGGCGGAATGTAAAGTACAGGGATTGGACAATGAAACTGAAACACCTGGTTTTAGACCACAATAATTTATTAGTATGGTGTAGGGCCTTTTTTTGCGGCCAATACAGCGTCAATTCATCTTGGGAATGACATATACAAGTCCTGCACAGTGGTCAGAGGGATTTTAAGCCATTCTTCTTGCAGGATAGTGGCCAGGTCACGACGTGATGCTGGTGGAGGAAAATGTTTCCTGACTCGCTCCTCCAAAACACCCCAAAGTGGCTCAATAATATTTAGATCTGGTGACTGTGAAGGCCATGGGAGATGTTCAACTTCACTTTCATGTTCATCAAACCAATCTTTCACCAGTCTTGCTGTGTGTATTGGTGCATTGTCATCCTGATACACGGCACCTCCTTCAGGATACAATGTTTGAACCATTGGATGCACATGGTCCTCCAGAATGGTTCGGTAGTCCTTGGCAGTGACGCGCCCATCTAGCACAAGTATGGGGCCAAGGGAATGCCATGATATGGCAGCCCAAACCATCACTGATCCACCCCCATGCTTCACTCTGGGCATGCAACAGTCTGGGTGGTACGCTTCTTTGGGGCTTCTCCACACCGTAACTCTCCCGGATGTGGGGAAAACAGTGAAGGCGGACTCATCAGAGAACAATACATGTTTCACATTGTCCACATCCCAAGATTTGCGCTCCTTGCACCATTGAAACCGACGTTTGGCATTGGCACGAGTGACCAAAGGTTTGGCTATAGCAGCCCGGCCGTGTATATTGACCCTGTGGAGCTCCCGACGGACAGTTTTGGTGGAAACAGGAGAGTTGAGGTGCACATTTAATTCTGCCGTGATTTGGGCAGCCGTGGTTTTATGTTTTTTGGATACAATCCGGGTTAGCACCCGAACATCCCTTTCAGACAGCTTCCTCTTGCGTCCACAGTTAATCCTGTTGGATGTGGTTCGTCCTTCTTGGTGGTATGCTGACATTACCCTGGATACCGTGGCTCTTGATACATCACAAAGACTTGCTGTCTTGGTCACAGATGCGCCAGCAAGACGTGCACCAACAATTTGTCCTCTTTTGAACTCTGGTATGTCACCCATAATGTTGTGTGCATTGCAATATTTTGAGCAAAACTGTGCTCTTACCCTGCTAATTGGACCTTCACAGTCTGCTCTTATTGGTTCAATGTGCAATTAATGGAGATTGGCCACCAGGCTGGTCCAATTTAGCCATGAAACCTCCCAAACTAAAATGAGCGGCGTCTCAGTTTCATTGTCCAACCCCTGTATTTTGCTTAAGTACACATTTAAGGTACTGCACCTGCCTTCGTTTTGTGATCTCTGGACCCAATCCTTTTTACCTTGCCTGCCCATCAGTCAGCTCAAGTTATCTGCCTGCCTGCCGCCCTCCACGACCATGCTTTAACATCCACCGTTTGTCCACACCAATAAACATCCTGAACTGCTCTGCCTCCAGTCTGCTTCTGGGTTCTGTTTAGGAAATCCTGACAACAGCTGTTCTATAAAATATGATGCTGTGGTAAAAATGAAACGGGTTTATACAAGTAAAATTATTAATGGATTAACTGATTAATTGATTGAAAAAAGATTACAATTAAAAAATTATTTTTCATGCAAAACAATTTCATTGTTCCAGCTTCACAAATGTGCTGCTTTTCCTGATAAGAATTCAAATTTATTTGTAATAATTTTGAGGTTTGGATTATTGGTTGGACAGAACGAGCATTGTGAAGGTGTCACTTATTTGGGCTCTGGGTAATTGTGACGGAATTTCTCACTATTTTCAGACTTTTTACAGTCAATCAATTTGTTTAATGGAGAAAATAATCAGCAAACTCATCTTTAATGAAATTAATCACTAGTTGCAGTCCTATACAAAACAATTCACAAGGAGCTCCACCTCAACCAACTAAATCAGTAAATGATGAGTAATAATGACTACCTTTGCTTTAATACTTTAACTACATTTTGCTGATTATGCTTACATACTTTTACTCCAGTAACATTTTAACAGAATGCATTTACAGTGTGGTGGTAGCAGTCTTACTTAAGCAAAGGTTTTGAATACTTCCTCCCCCACTACAGGTGTATTTGCATGTGAGAAAGACAAACATTGTTTAATTCAAAACTGCAACTTACTGAAAACAGATGCACCTAGAGTGTTTAAATGTCTTTGATTTTCTGCATACCTTTGGCTTTAGCCTTTATGTTTTTATGGTTGTGTCCCCTGAATGACCTCAGTTTGATCTTTGCCATTGGGATTTGACAAGATTTGCCTGGGGGGGGTTCGATAAAGCCTAGGGTCACTGTATTGAACAGTATGGATTGCACATGTAAGTATAAAGTAGGCTGTAAAATTGCATTTTGTGACTTCATCTAATGACTGTGACCATGTTTGTACCTCAGGCAAATGTATTCCATTGTTTGGACAAATAATAAAGCAATATAGGGTCTCTTGCAACAAAGGCATCGCCAGATGTTTTGACTGTAGCCCCAAATGTAACTCAACAACAGCAACAAAAGTATTTTCCATGTTAATATGCAATAATCTCCATTACCCAGCCTGTCTCCCAGCTCTTCAAAGAGCGGAGGCTACTTGCAATAATATTGCTACATTTTGTTTGAAGTTCACATAACGTGACCCACACCGTTACTCAGCCTGCCTGCATTTAGGGAAAGCACGAGAGGAGAGAGAGAGAGAGAGAGAGAGAGAGAGCGCATAATTGTAATCAGTAGCCTACATTTAAATACAAATGTTGTCGGTTAACAGTCGACGCAAAGAAGTGAGAGAATATCATGACACCTGACCGCAACACTGACACCTGACGCTCTGTGTCCTCCTGTCTCTGTCCCCCTCGCTCTGAGACACTACTGTTTACTGTCTCCAGGATGCTTCATTCCCTCTACAGCGGCTGTGAGCTGCACTTTATTAGAGGTGCTGAAGTGAACATTTGTGTGGAATTGTGGTGATATTTATGTCTGATCACAAGTGTTTTCAGTTTCGGTTTTCTTCCTCTGATGAAGAGCTGTGCGCTCTCTCATAGAGTAGACTAAAATCCCAGACCAGACGGTCTAAAGCGGGTAGCCTCAGGGGTGGACTGGTAATCTGGCATATGGGCACCTGTGGGCCGTCAAACCTTTGGGGCCGGTGTAACTAATTATTTATTTATATAGCCTAACTGTTTATTTTTTTTAATGGGTCAATGATCGGCCCATAGGCCTAAAGCATAGGCCAATACTGACATTGGGCTGGCCCAATCACATCTCTTACTAGCCCCCACTCCCCATATGCTAGAGCTGTTTCTTGTGTTGTGGGCAAAAAGTTTGTTTTTTTAATTCGCCAAATGCGCGAAAATAACCAATATGTTTGCTACCAGGCTGCAGTAGCTTCAACATCAGCTGCAGTAGCCTACCCTGCATAGAGCAGGCAATTGAAGGAGTAAAGGAGAGCCATGGCCACTGGCAGGCAGAGGAGGAGGCATGTGACAGCAAAACAGAGTGACAGGGCTGAGGGACAGAGAGAGCAGGGGGAGAGTGGAGGTGAAGTGGTAAGCATGGAGTAGCTCAACCTGTAGGGAGGGAGGGTCATTTACACTGGGGACATGTAGCCACCACTTTTTTAAAGCATTTGTTTAAAAAAATTCTGAAAAATAGCTTGCACCAAGGAATGTTAATTAACAAATAAAAATGCAATGAGAAAGGTTTATTTGCACAATAAGCCTACAATGCAGTGTAAATATAGAATAAATCTCTATATTAAAAAAAACTAACCAAAGGTAAAAAAAAAAGAATAAGCTACTGATTACTGCATTATATTCTATTATATTTTTATATTCTTCTTCTTCTTGTCACCTGCCACCTAAATTTTGTCCCTCCCTTTATAAAAATAAAGACATTTCCACCACAAATTGGTGCAGAAAATGTCTGGAAATTAAGTGTTAAGCCCCCGATGTTTCAAGAGCCTGAAACGCCCCTGTCTTGCAATATGACACACAATATAGTTATATGTTCACTAGTGACACTGAGGCAGAAATGCTTTTTTCTTTTATTTGAACATGTTTGAACTGTTCTGACAATTTTTATGGCTGTTTTGTCTGAAACAAAGTACGTGAAAACATGTTAAAGATATGGTATAATTGATTGCTGCTGTTTGGAAAAAGAACATGGCTCTTCACTAACATTGATTTTACGATATACTGTGGAGAAAATCAGCTGGAGATTTATCATACCAAAAGCTCAAGTGAGTAGGTGTTGCAAGAAAAAGCTGACAGAAAAGATCTAGGCAACATCTGTCACAGATCAATATATCCACTCACACGTTGTAGAGCCACAGATGGATATAGTTATACAGCTGGTGGTTATAGATAGATAAAATTGTAGAGGCTTTCTTTCTCATATCACCTAATATTTTATGACACAGTTGTGGTGCTGAAATCTAGAGAAACTAAAGAAACTAAACTGGATTTTTATATTTTAATAATGATGCTTCTCCGTGTGTGTCATATAGAAAACATGTATTTAAAATGCCTAAATAGTAAGGAAAATACAAAACACTTTGTTATATGTATGTCCTTTTTATGTGCTGTTTACATATATTGTGTCATAATCTCGTGAAAACATTTTAAACAGACATTTGTTTAGGGTTTTGGATATAATAACTGAATGAATTGTTTTCAATGTGACATTAATTTTCCATGCCACTTTAAAATCAAATCACAACACAGAAAACAAAGTAAGTAGGTGTGTTGCATTACAGTGCTGTCCAGCTTTAGGCAGCCATACCAATAACAATGTTTTTCATTTAATTACTGACTCAGTAAATGCGTACATAAAAAGGAACTACAAAACAGCATGCTTTGTATTTCATTCGATTTGTTTGTTAGATTTCTTTTAATTTAGGCATTTTAAATCTTCCATAAAGTCATTGAGATAACATTTACACTATACTGGACACGCTTTGATACATCTGTGTCCTCAAATAATCTTCCATCTATCCACGATTCAGCCACATCCATCACACAAGAACATAAAAAATATTCTGAATTGATCCATCATTTCATCCTGTATTTCTTTTTATTTTGGTCTCTAATCAAAGTGGTTAAGCAGTTTTGGTCAGGAAAAATGTCAAATGGTGTAATCCTTTTTAGCAGTGCAATCCTCTCAGCATGATGACGTACTGTAGCCTGTCTGATGGATCAGTGACTGGGCAGCAGCATCTCCTGAGATCACTCTCCGTATCCTAAAACTCAAGGGGCACTGGTTTTATTGAATAACGTGCAGATATTGTTGGTTCAATTTAAAGCGATGTGAAGCCTTCATCTCAGGTAGTAACACATAGAAACTTATGCAAAAATTTATACATTTAAAGGAATACTTTAAGAAGAAATAGACTTATTCATTTTCTTTGATGAGAGTTAGATGAAAAGATACCCCATCACATCTCTATACAATAAATATAAAGCTACAGCCTGCAGCTGGTTAGCTTAGCTTAGCATAAAGAATGGAAACAGGTGAAAAGCTAGCTGGGGTCTCTCCAAAGGTAAAAAAAAAATCTGCCTTCTAGTACTTCTACACTTTGTTTTTTGTATGGATTAAACAAACATGTTAAATAGTGAGTTTTAGAGGTTACCTTTGCCAGGCTGTTTCCCTCTGTTTCCAGTCTATATGCTAAGCTAAGCTAAGCTAACCAACTTCATATTGACCATACAGATGTGATTGTGGTGTCAATCTTGTTATCTAACTCTCACCAAGGAAGCAAATGTTGAGCTATTCTTTTTATCAGGGTATTGTTGCATACATCTTAATGGTATTTACATTATTTTCTGTGGCACCCCTATTGTTAAATTGGACAAATATGATCTAATAATAATAATAATAATAATAATAATGTGAAAGTGCCAAGTGTATTCCTGAAATCGTTTCAATTGTCACCAACTCAGATATATATTTTTCTATTTGAATTACAGGACACTACTAAACTGTTCTGCAAAGCAATACAATAACCCTGCAACAAAATCCATCACTGTAACGCTACCTCAAACTATGGCCTCAAATGCACCCACAGGGATTTCTCTGACACAGATCCAACACATTATGGTTTCAAACGGCATTTTATTGCAGGATTGATCAATTGCTCGTTATAGCTTGTACAATTTAGCCACGTGTGCATTACTGCTTCTCTGCTTTTGAGAAATGAACTTTAAAGTCGTCCAAGGAAGGTTAAATCTAGGGCAACTGGACTTGGTTACTTGAAGATGTTTCACCTCTCATCCAAGAGGCTTCTTCAGCTTTAACTGACGCAGGGAGTCCCAGTATTTGACATTTTGAAGTGTTCCTGTTGTGCTGGCTGGTGACCAACAGATGGCGACACAGACTGTGTGTCTGCTTGTTCCCTGGCTAATCACTGTTGATAATTTGCATCTTTTACTAAGTGTATTTATTCAGATCTTTTACTTAAGTAAAAGTAGCACTGTTTAGGATAAATATTACTGCATTAATGTGTATGTTGCATTGTGCTTCTGTGGATGTTTAAGGTTGAGCTATTTTAAACTGATATACTGTTGGGTAGTTTAAGCTACAGCAATTCATCATATTATATAAGATCATCATATGGTTGTAGCATCACTGTCCTTTGAGAACCATGTATCTCTAAACTCAGAAAAACAGTTCTCAGCTTTGTGACGATGCATCATCCAGCTGATCCAGGTTGAAATAGTTTATTTAGCTTAAGAAGCAGGATACTTCAGTTTATCAGGAAAATTCAAATCTGAAAACTAACTAAAGCTATCAGACAAAAGCGGTGGAGTAAAAAGTACAATATTTTTCTCTAAGATGTAGTGTAGAAGTTCCTTGTCTCCTTGTGTTTTTGTCAAACTATTTCCAGGGATTTAGTCAGGGTTTTTTCTGTCTTGTGTGACATCTGCCTCCTGTGTGTTTCTGCCTTGAGGTTTACTGCTCTGCCCTCATGACAGAGCACTGGAATTTAAATTTGGACATCCATCTAGAAGGATTGTTGGGATCCACAGCTATCATACCACAGTTAGCCCCGATACTGTGGGAAAAAGATCTTTTTCATCTCAGTGTTGTCTCATGACAGGCCACAAAAACCCTGGCAACAATGCTAAGATAATACAATTTAATCACCAAAGGGGAAAAATATAAATGCCTATAATAATAAAAATTACAACTACTAAACCAGTGTTTGTTTCACTAGTTGTCAGTTTAATGAACCACATTAAAAGCCAAAAACACTGTCAGTGGATTATCAGATACTATAAAGAAAAACGTGTTTGCTGGTGGTGACAAGCCAAAACCAGATTAATATTCTTTTTTCTAAGTGGAAATTGTATATTGCTGGTGAGGGATTAAGCAAATAATTGGCAACGAACCATTGTCTTTGAAGAATTTATTAATAAAAGAGAATAAACAGAGAAGTACTATAACACAGCTGGTCCACAGACCTGCCGTCTAGGGCAGCTTTAGGCGTCTGGCCCTGAGCAAAGGGATGCATAATCATTTACACAGTCTAGGTTTCTATGTTTTGGGGAACAGAGATCCTCTCCCGGCCTTGAATGCACATTCAAGGAGAGGAGAGGAACAACAAGAGGGGGAAAACACCAAAACAATCTCGCAACTCTGACCTAAACCCTAGTAAATGTGGATGGACTAACATAAGGAGTATAGAAGAATGAAAGGTTAATGATAAAAAACACAATACATATATCTATTAGACATAACAATAATAATAATAATAATAGTAAAAGAGCACACAATGAGGAGGACACAATTTTTTGCCATAACACTAACTACATCCATATCGTTTTGGTCTTCACATCGTCTCAGCTGTCAATTGGACCAGCAGTGATGCATAATAACCTCAGTAATCCTGACGTAAGCACAAAAGAAGCATTGCCACACTCACCCATATTATACAATCAGCTAGTCTGTTATCTAAACTGATACCAGTGTTAATTTAAAACAAAAACATAATCCAACATTTGAAATGCAATAGTCATTTTGACAACTCAAAATACAAGATTGTTCTTCTTTATAGTTTTTAATGCAGAGCAGGTGGTATCACTTTTAAAATATGGGAGACAAATGGCAAATCAGTGAGACAAAAAGGCGACAAAAGATTTATTTGTCGCATAATAATTATAATAATATTAAATCACTTTAAATTTATTGACTTTATAGCTAGCAAAAAAAAGGTCTACAAGCCTACATTAATTGGAAATGTACTACAGGCAATACTATAACAGTGAAGGTGAAACAGACAATCTGCCACAACAAAATGACACCACAACCACCAACATAATTTTCTAACTGGCCAGGCCGGTGCCAAATACAGATTTCAAAAACGTTTCAAACATCTTTCCCAATGAGTGGCTTACAGCCTTATGTAACCTCCGCACAACACGGTAATCACAGTCATATATTTGTGCAGTGTTGTTGGCACACCATCAGTAAATACTCGTGGGTGGCTGCAGGGAGGAGCAGGGACCCCTGCTGCACGCTGAGCTAAGTAGGGCCAGATTGCTGTCGGCAACCTGTGAAGAAGCCAGTGTGTGAATTATTAGATGACCCTTCATTCAGCCAGAGACATGAAATCCTCTCCTTGGTAGAGATCAAATCATAGAACCTGGGTTTCCACAGCAACTGTGCACCATGTCTACTATAGCAACCAGTTCTCGTGTCTGATGGTATTTTTCTTTCTCTCAGTTTCTTAAACCCCCTCATGTTTTTCTCGTTTCACTCAGTGGCATACCTCTGCTGTGAAATCCTGTACATCCTACATGACGGAAAGATTCAGTTGAATTTTTGATGTTAAAGGTTCAGTGTGTTATATTTAGGAGGATCTACTGACAGAAATGCAATAATACACATAACTATGTTTTCAGTGGTATATAAAGACCTTACATAATGAACCATTATGTTTTCATTACCATAGTCATATCTATCTACATACAACACGGGTCCCATTACATGGATGTCGCCATGTTGCCCAGCCATGTTTCTACGGTAGCCAAAACAGACAAACTGCTCTACAGAGCGCGTCTCACCACTATGTTGAAAATGTACGAAGAAGAAGAACAACAACTAACGTTAGTAGTAGTAGTAGGATAGTAGTCAACTGGTTTATTAGAAGTCAGAGAAGAAGAGAAATGTGGACAAATGGTGGCCCACGCGTAATATTTTGCACAAGAGCTGACAGAGCGTTTCGGCCACTGTAGCTTCTCCTGCATGCAAGGGAGGGGTGAGCGGTGACTGATGGTGCATTCATGTTGTGTCGGGATAATCTGTATCTTTTTTTCCTCTTTAAATCTTTATTGCAAAAAGAGAATAAAGTCAGAGACATTTTAGCGGAGACATGCCACTCAATCACATCCTCAATACAACTCTATGGGGAAAGTACGTAACGGCAAAGATGGCAGTTATCCTGCCTCTCTTGCTAGAAAACCAGTCGTCTGCTTTTAACAGCCAAAGTGGGAAACATATTTCAGCCAATCGTGTGATTCCACTGACGTAAGGGTCTGTGTTACTTCTACTGCGCATACGCGGAAGTGGTGATGCATGCGTAGTAGAAGTAAAACCGATCGGGAAAAACGCTTTTTAAACATTATTTTGGGGCAAAGTTGTCAGTGATTTTTTATCATATTTTAATGCTGATTCTATTCATGTAGTTTTTGTCACTTTGACTTGTATAAATGCAGCTCTGATTCTCTCTCCATTCATTTAGATAGGAGCCCGATCTTGTTAGACCGAAATAGCTGCCCGGAGGCGTTGCCAAGATGGTGGCCGAGTGGCATGACTTGCCTAAATCGACTTTGATAAAGTGTACATGTGACATAAAGAAACGTAAACAGAACTTTGATTTGTGCAAAATCACATATTGCGTATACATATTTTGCAAACATGTAATTTGTGGTATGGTTATAACGGTTAGTTTGCTGTCCGTGTAGAGTGAAGTAGATGTCTGCATGTTGTTTATATGCTCTGATAATGCTAATCCAACACATCTGTGTTGTAGCGTGCATGTTGATTCCACATTGCGACTTAAGAGCAGATGAACAAGCTGATGTCGGAAGAACGACTTCACAACTCGGGAAATTTGACCATCCGAGAAGCACGTGAATCCACTGTGAGCCGCTGGTTGCAATTCGCAAGATCAAGTGGTTGTACTGACCTGAAAAAAAAACATGCAAGATAGTTCATACATTCCAAATTGTATGTCATTTAGTACTGGGTTAGTCATCATAGTGACTGGACTTGTTGAAAACAAATTAATACACTGCATATGTTGTATTAGTTTATATTTGCTTCAGAGACTAGCATTTTGATTGTCTGCATATTTCATCTATTAGCCACAAGACACTGAAACATATTTCATTTTTATCTCATAGAGAACAGCCAAAGAGTCTCTTCAGCATCTTGGCAGATGGTGGAGAGAGAGATCAGCTTGATTGCGAATCTGAAGAGGGTTCTTTTTCCTCAAAACAGTGTGCATTGCTGCATCTAATGTCAACAATATAAGAGTTTTGGCAAGGTTTTCCAGCACCTGACAAACAAATGGCAACGGCTCTAGAGAACATAACGTGCGGAGAGAGGAGGGTCAAAAAAACACTCATTGGAGGTTATTTTCCAAATATCAACTGTTATTGCAGAGCTGAACCAAACTGGATCCTCATCATCCTTTCTATCATCCACCCAAGTGAAAAAGAAATATACTTAAGTAGCACTTTTTTGGATGCACTTATCATATTTTAATTGCACTATACTAAGTGTATATTAAATGTGTTATTTTGGAACAACTTAAAGTATGTTAAGTGTCATTCAATACTTAAAGTCAACTTTAAGATAATTGCAATATATTTTAATATACTTAGTTGTGTTAAAATGGACCTATTTTAAGTACCTTTACTGTAATTTAAATATACTTTTTAAAATTTAACTTAAAATACCCTTTTGTGCTATACTTGAAGAACAGTTTAAATATATTTTAAATGTGTTCCCTGAACATTTTTATTAGCATTTCAGCATATTAGTAATTTATTACTAGTATACTCCAAGAGCCACTATTAATATCTTGGGAAGCTGCTTTATGAAACCATTCAGTATGAGAATAATGTATTATTAATGCATTAAAAATATCTTGCAAAATGCCCTTTTAGCATAATAAAAACCAGTAAAAACACACACACATACAGACAACTAAAAAACTTTAATTTTGTGTATATTACAAAAATAAATTCCTGTACATTAAAAGGTACAGCAGCATGTATCACATCTTAATCAAAATACCTTCAAATAAAAATAAAATCAGTAAAATGATGACATATGATCAGTATTACTGAAAAGTACACTATACACATCCCATCATTAATGTTACCCATGGGGGTCCCTCATACGGTTTGGACTGTGGGCCCGGCTCAGATGACCTCACGGCAAGCCATCCCACTTCTGACATCATATGTGGCCAAAGGCGAGAGCAGTCACCCTACCCAGATTCAAACACAGGTCTACAGGGTACCAAACATGCAACTTTGACAGCACTGCCAAAGAGCCAGGCTCGTTGGTATGGCATTCCAAGCGCTTACTCAACTGTAGTGAAGATACTCCGTCACAAGCAAACAATACAAAAGGTGGAACCAAACTGAAACTGAAAAATGTCACAATCCTTATCCTTGGAGTGGAGGGTCGGTATCTTTGAGTAGGACTCGTTGCATTTTCTGTGACTGCAGACACTATGGGATTTGGAAACTGCTTTATCACATAGCATCTGTGGAAGGGAAAAGGAAATATTTTGTCTACTCTTTGTCGAATGACAGCGTGAATGTGGCGGGGGAGGGGGCGACTTTAGCAGGTGATATGCCGAATTTCGCTTGCCTGCCGAGAATTGCATGCACTTCCAAATACTGCTTTTAAACGCTATAAATTTCTTTGTGGGGTAAATGATTCAAAATATTTCATGAACGTTTAGAGCAGTTGATATTTTATTAGCTACAGTTAGTAGAAGCAGCATTCCTTGAGATTTAGCAATAAATATGTGGTGATAACCCCAGTTGATTAATGAGCACAGCAAAGAGTCTTAAAAGGTCCTATACAGGTGGATGCATAATTTGGCAAAACAGATGATGTAGGCTAATTTACCTGCCAAGATTTGCGTCCACCTCTTTTCTCAGCATAAAAGGGCGTTACCACACGCGAGGTGCATCTAATTCTCAGCTGGCAGGCAGAATTTGTCACAACACCCGGCACTGCAAAACGTCCCCATGATGTCACATCACCATGACATAACATTAACTCGCGGGAGCAAGGCGGTGGCAGGCGCCGAGTCTGGCGCACGCGGTAGTTTTTCTCCGGCTGCACAAAGTTGCAACCACCTTTTGCCTGATCATTGTTCTAAGCTCACAGTAAGCTCAGGCAGATTGTGTCTGACGGTGCTGTTTTTATACCCTGCCCCCGCAGTCGCCTGCATCTGACATTACACTAGCCTATCAAATCGGCGAAAGTCAGCCGCAGTCAGTCGAATGCACCTATTGACTACCAGTTATGAATAGCGTGCTATCTTCGACAGCTGTAGGCCCATTCTAAAGTTAACATAGCTATCCTTATTGGCTAGGCTCCTTACATGCTGGCTAATAACTTTTTTAAAGTGTGCAGTGGTGTTCATGATACCAACCATTCAATTCGCAGACGGGTTGTTTGCATGCAGTAGGGAAAGAGCGAGCGACCCAGTGAGGGGAGCGAATATGCACTGTGCAGCACTGCAATAAAAATGGGTCGCCAAATTTGCTTGGGCGGCTGTTAATCTACCTGGGCGGCCCGCCCAAGTAAAGCCTATGTGTGGGAAACACTGAGGTGAAATGGTTTTCCACAAGGGACCCGTCCCAGTAAATGCACAGTTCTTCCATTACAGCATAATCAAAAACATTACATAAACACTACTGTGCATTCAGCCAAGGAGCTGTATATGATAAAATGTTATTAAACAGGTACAACAAATAACACAAACATACAGATTTGCTTAACAACTGTTCTGTCTACATGTCATTTTACATTAACACAGCAGTCAATTTGTGAAATACTTTATTTCATTTTTTTTTTTATTTGAGCTAAGGCAGGAGATTCCAACTCTGGGTTTAGCATTAAGTTGGTTAAAGTTGGCAAAGGGTAGGTTTTAAAAGTTGAATACAGGATCTATGACCATACAAATGGACATAAAGTTGAGCAGTATTTTACATAACATCAAAATCTATTATATATTGTGTGGTACATAAAAACATTATTTCAAGCACGTCTTAAAACAATTCTCACATACACGTGTACACTTTAACATTACTGTTATAACTGAGTTATTGGTCACTGTAATAATTCCCCCTCCATGGTTGCAGTGAAGTGAAATCTCTAAAAAACAGTGCACCTTTAAAAGATGTCCACTTTTGAATAGTCTAACACAGATGCTCAGCTGATGATTCATAGTAACTTCAGCTAAACTTTAGACTTTAGAGAATTTATACAAAAATGACAACTGTGTGATGTCTTTACAGACTATATGGGCAAGAATAATGATTACAGTGACCAATAACTTACTGTAAACATGGACATGTGAGTATTAAGGTAGACTATAAAAATGTGAACCTATTCTTTAGCACACAGACAGCAACACATTAGTTGCATTTATTACTCTGATAAAGACCTCACTGGTCATTTTAACAGTGCAAGCAGAATTGAGGGCTCATACACACACATGCACAGGCCTTCCTTGTTGAAATCTCATGCATCAAATTCCAGCAACAAGTTACTGATTGTTGATTGTTCCAGAAATCTTAGTAACATTAAAAACTGCAGTACAGCAAAAAGCAAACCATTACTGTAACGTTAATTGCGTTTATTTTGTAACGTATTACTCCCAACACTATTTAAGGCGGACGAAAGTTGCTGTCTCGATTGTGAAGCTATTAAAATGCTAACTAACGTTAGCTAACAAATATATTAATCTACGTGCTAGCATTAGCTAATGCACACCAGAGCTATCCACCAAGTAAAATATTTCCAAACCAGGAGTGAGCTCAACTTTCGTTAACTTACACAATTGTGTTGTCTTGCTAACAATAATAACTTCGCCTCTTTAGCTCTTTTCACATTTAACTTCTGCAGGGAGCTGACCGATATTCTTCTCTCCTGTGTTCTTTTCTTATTATGTCTGTGGTGTCCACTTTCGCCAAGTCCGAGTCGGTGAAGTAAAACAAAGGAAACCTGAGAAACAAAACGATTTCTTGCCAGAAATAGCTTACCTCTCTCAATTACAGTTCACACGTTTACTTTCGTGAAGCGGACTTTCACGTTGTGTGATTGGGTCGTCGATTTGAAAACCTTGATTCTGATTGGTCCAATTGAATGCACTGCGCTAGGCGGGAGGGCACACTTCTCCCCTGTGTACACATGTGTTGTTTACAAACAGAAAGAAGTATAACTACATTATGATTTAAAATATGCTTATTTCTATATGTTGTTGTTTGTTAAGTTAACAACATGTGCTGCTTCCTTCTAGGTCAGGTTACCCTTATGAAAGAGGTCTCTAGCTATTACCTGATTAAAAGAAATTAAAAGTAATAAAAGAAATGAAAAAAGAAAAGAAATAATATGCTTTTGAAAAATACATTTTAATGTTAAAAAAATATGTTTTAAAAATCACACTTCTGGAAATCAGGCTGAAACATGTGGTAATTACATAAATAATTACAATATTTTGCAGTAGCCTACAGAATGAAGCATGTTTGGCATAAATATATTTTTAACTCACTAAAAGTGTAATTGTTTAACAATGTACTTCCACAAAGTACACCTAAATAGTATTTACTAAGAATTAAAAAAATATATTTTAATAGACTAAAATGTTGTAAAAAATATACTTTTATTTAAGCATATTCATTAAAAGTTTAATTAAGTATATATTTATTACCAATTTATTCAAAGTATACTTTTGATTATGTTAAAGCTCAGGAGAATATATCTTTAATTTGTAGTAAGCATGTTAGAAGTATGAATGTACTATAAGCATACTATGTGAATTTCAAGTATATTTTCAGTGCCTTTAAGAGCACTTCTTTTTGACCTGGGCAGATATCAAAGTTTTTATAATGGGACATCTGACTCAAAGTGAGTCAGCTCTGTAATTAGGCTACATCAATTGGCCAAGACATTACTGTCAGTCCTAATAATGTGAATGACACTCAGACATGCCGTTCCTTGGCTGACTGTTGGACTATACATAGAGTTTTAGCCAAATTGGAAATGACATGAGACGCTTTGGTTTGGGACAAACACACAGACTGAAAACGATATGCCTGTTTGCATGCTAACAAAGGGGCAAGAGTAATGAAAATGACATTTTCAGGGGGCATCCCAGTTGCCCACTGGTTAAGATTCCAATCATATAACCGCAACGTCCCCATCTTTATTCCTGCCAGGATTCTTTGTTGCATGCCATATTCATTTTCAAATGATGGCAACCAGACGAATCTGCAAGCTCATGTTTTATTTGCTCTGGCAGATGTGTCTGCCCCCCCTCCCATTCAGATAGATTTCCACCTGCCCTGGAAGTGCCAATAACAACGATTTATCTAATATGGGTCAGGTTTGATAAGATGACTGTACTTAGCTAAGATAGGATGACTGTACTTAGCTTAGCTCCTCTTAATAAGACATCAGCTCCCTAAAAGCACGGTTTGTGATATTTTGGGGGGTCTTTCAAATACTGACAGCATGCTTTATTGCCATTAATTTCTAGATTTCTCCATCATCCTGGATCTTGCGTAAAATAAGGAGCGTCAGACTTCATGCAGCCAGAGGGAACGATCACCGAATGTCCGCAGCGGACCGGTTGCTCCGCAATCTCAGTCCTTGGCCCACCGCCATGGTTTATTCATATATATATATATATATATATATATATATATATATATATATATATATATACGTATATATATAATATATATATACGTATATATATATGTATATATATATGTATATATATATATATATACGTATTATATATATAATATATATATATGTATATATATATGTATATATATATATATATACGTATATATATATATATATGTATATATGTGTATATATATATATATATATATATATATATATTATATATATATATATATATATATATAGATATAATATATATACGTATATAATATTATATATATATATATACATATATATATATATATGTATATATATATACGTATATATATATATATTATATATTATATATACATATATATATATATATATGTATATATATATACGTATATATATATGTATATATATATACGTATATATATATATATACATATATACGTATAATATGTATATATATATACGTATATATATATATATATATATATATATATATATATATTATATATATATATGTATATATATATATATATATGTATGTATATATATATATATATAATATGTATGTATATATATATATATATATATATGTATATATATATATATGTATATATATATATATATATATATATATGTATATATATATATATGTATATATATATATATGTATATATATATATATATGTATATATATATATATGTATATATATATATATATATGTATATATATATATGTATACAGGGTGCGATTTGTGTAAAAAACAGGGGGGTGGGGGGGCAAAATTTAAAAAAGTTTTCTCCCCCTGTTTATTATTTAAGTAGGCCTAATAAATACGGGGCGTTACATCGTGATGCAGAGCTGCAGTGAAAACGCAGAAAATACAAACGCATGCTGTGTTTCTCTCAGGTACAGTGACTAGGTAAGGAGAGAGAGACCGATTTAAAAGCCTTCACTTTCAGTGTTATTAAATGAAACCCCATAGCTCTGTGTTTTCGGGCATGTTCAAAGGTGTAACGCGGACACTGGGCTGCTTGTCATCATAGAAGCAGATCATCAGATTGTGATGTTTATTGCAGCTTCAGTTACATTGACTGCCTTCCCTTCAACACACAGCTCCACCGTTCCCCTTCGAGGGAACTCGAACTGCGTCGGTTACGACACTATGGGAACGCCTCTAGGCGTAGCAGGTCTGAACGTGAATGAAATCACTCCAATCCTATTGGCTTGTTGCTAGAACGGTAAGGTGTGACGGAATAACCGGAGGAGTATAAAGCACACCTGTACACACTCATCATTAGCTTTTTTCTATTCAGCAGACGCTCTGTATGTTGTTTGAAGAAAGCTCCAGTCCTACAAGCAGTATGTCTTACCTGAAGAAGAAGTCTACCAGCATGTCCGGCAACCAGATGTACAGAAGGTGTGTTTTTTTTCTTGCCCTCGGTACATCACGGATGGAGATTCTCATGAGATGTGTGTCTCATGTTTGGGGATGGAGCACGCCCAGGCAGCTCTCGAGGGGGCTGCCTGTGCCCGTTGCGAAGCCCTTTCCGTGCGGGTACTGAGGTACAGCATGGCTCTCTTTTCCGAGGATGGCCGGATGTGTTCTCCCCGAGGTGGTGGCCCTGCGGCCGCTGAGGCAGCCTGGCGGCTTCACTCATGGGGTTCACAGCGCGATCTGTCGGAGGATTTCGGGACGGCTGAGGCTTTTTCCCGACCTTCATCCGCTGGCTCCGACGCTTCCTTTCCTCGTTCGGGAGCCTGTTCTCGGCTTCTCCCGCTTGCGGTTTGGAGTAAATCATGGGGCAGACCCTTCTCTACACGGCTTTCCACACCCCGATCACTGAACTTCATTACTGTGATGGGGGTTAGGGACCGTGGTTATGGGAGGATGCCTCGGGTGGAGGATGCGCTTGCGAGCTATCTCTCCCCTCGACTTGCGTCCTCCCTGGAGAAGCCGGCGTTACCCTCCAAGCCATGTCGCACCACATCTACGCTCGTGGGGAAGGCGTACATGGCAGCGGGCCAGGCAGGTGCGAGCTTGCACACCATGGCGGTGCTTCAAGCCTACCAAGCCGACCTGCTACAGGAGATGGTTCAGAGGGGGGGTCCTTCTGAGGAAGATCTGGCGGAGCTTCGCAGAACCACGGAGCGTTAGACGTCGGGCGAAGTGTTCCGCTAGTACCTCCCTCGCCGGTCTGGACCCACGGCAGCTGAGGCTGCTCTCTACGAGCTCCTACGGAGAGGAGAGGAAGCAGAGTGTCGCTTCTCGGGGGCCCCCCCAAGGAGCTGGGGCAGCGAGACGGCGCTCTCACCCTCAGCCTTCTGAGAGACGCGATCTGAGGACCGTCATCCAGTCCCGACGGAGCTCAGGGAAGACCGGGGTAAGGGAGTCTTTCTGCCTGCCCCGAGGGTCTGCAGTCAGGCGGCGTTCAGACTCACTCACCGTGGATCCTCGGCGGCTCTCTCCCCTGCCGTTCTGGGGCTTCAGGGGTCCACCAGAAGATCACACGAGACACCGACCACCAGCCCCGAGGGTTTCGACTACAGTTCAAAACCCGCCCTCCAAAATTCAACGGGGTGGTTTGGACTGTGGTCCGCCCGGAGCAAGGTCCGGTGTTGGGCCAGGAAGTTCTTACTCTGCTGAGGAAAGGGGCCTCAGAGACGTCGGTTCTACAGCCGGTACTTCATAGTCCCCAAGAAGGACGGAGGGCTGCGCCCTATTTTGGATCTGCGGGTTCTAACCGGTCTCTGAGGAGATTCAGGTTCAAGATGCTCATCATCCCCGCCATCGTGACGCACATCCAATCCGAGGATTTGTTCGTCACGATAGATCTAAAGGACGCCTATTTCCACGTCTCCATCCGTCCTTCTCACAGGAAGTTCCTGAGGTTCGCCTTCAGGGGTGTGGCTTACCAGTATCGGGTTCTTCCATTCGGCCTAGCACTTTCCCCTCGCACATTCACCAAGTGTATGGATGCAGCACTGGCCCCGCTGAGGCTCCGGGGCATCCGGATTTTCAACTACATCGACGACTGGCTCATCCTAGCCCAGTCTCGAGAGTTGGCGGTTTGGCATCGAGATGCCGTTCTGGCTCATCTGCTGCGTTTAGGACTGAGACTCAACGCAAAGAAGAGTGTGCTGGCGCCCACCCAACGGACTACGTTCCTAAGGGTAGTATGGGATTCGACAACGATGCGGGCACAATTGTCTCCGGCACGTGTCGACACCATATTGGCTGCCGTGAAAGGGGCCACGCCATCACTATAAAACACTTTCAACGAGTGTTGGGTCTCCTGGCGGCTACGTCCAGCGTAATACCATCTGGACTGCTGCACATGAGACCCCTGCAGTGGTGGCTAAGGACCAAGGGTTTTTCCCCGAGGGGAAATCCTTTCCGTCTGATTTGGGTTACGCGCAAGTGTCTTCGTTCCCTATCAGTTTGGTAGGAAACTTGGTTCCTGTCCCAGGGGCCCGTGCTGGGAGGGTCTTGTCGCCGGCTGGTCATTTCGACAGACGCCTCCCTCACGGGCTGGGGCGCGGTCATGGGCGGCCGCTTTGTAAGGGGATCCTGGCAGGTGCATCAGTCCGAGTGGCATATCAACTGTCTCGAGATGTTGGCGGTGTTCCAGGCTCTAAGGAGTTTCCTGCCTGATCTCCAAGGCCACCACGTCCTGGTTCGTTCCGACAACACAGCAGTGGTGGCCTATCTGAATCACCAGGGCGGTCTGCGCTCGCGCCCTCTGTACAGACTGGCGCGTCAGATCCTCCTGTGGTCCCAGCAGAGGTTACTATCGCTCAGGGCGATGTATCTCCCGGGGACCCAGAATCAGGGAGCAGACCTGCTGTCGAGGCAGGGGCTGAGGCCTGGGGAATGGAGACTTCACCCCGAAGTGGTGGAGCTCTTGTGCGGAGAGTTCGGCCCCATAGATGTGGATCTGTTTGCGTCTCAAGAGACTACGCACTGCCCACTATGGTTTTCTCTCGTTCCTCCAGCCCCGTTGGGTCTGGACGCCATGGTACATTCGTGGCCAAGGCTGCGTCTGTACGCTTTTCCCCCAGTCGCTCTGCTCCCGGGGGTTCTGGAGCGGGTCCCACAGGACAATGTCGGCCTACTGCTCGTAGCCCCATTCTGGCCAACCCGGGTGTGGTTCTCGGACATCATGTTGCTCCTGGACGGCCCGCCGTGGCAGGTCCCTCTGAGGAGAGACCTGCTGTCCCAGACGCAGGGCCGGGTTCTTCACCCTTGCCCCACCGTATGGCAGCTGTGGGTCTGGCCCCTGAGGGGGCACAGTACCTAGAGGCGGGTCTAACAGCCGGAGCAGTCGAGACCCTCCTCAGCTCCAGGACCCCGTCCACACGGATCCTCCGTGGTGCCCGGAGGATGAGACCTGCGGCTCGGTCCAAGGTTCCCACTTGGGATTGGGCGGTGGTTCTTGGGGCGTTGGCTGAGGCCCCCTTTGAACCCCTGGAGTTAGCTGAGGCTAAGCACTTGACCCTCAAGATGGCCCACTCCTTGCTATCACCTCTCTGAGGAGGGTGAGGGATCTCCAAGCGCTTTCGGTTTCCCGCAAGCCTGGAGTTTGCCCCGGGGAATATTAGGGCTATCCTGCACCCTTGTCCAGGATACATCCCTAAAGTGCCTTCTTGTGTGGCAGGGTCCACAGTGATGCAGGCATTTCATCCTCCACCTCGTGTACGGGTTACGTATGTAACCCTGGTTCCCCGAGAAGGGGAACGAGACACTGCGTCGGC
This sequence comes from Micropterus salmoides, assembly GCF_014851395.1. Classification (NCBI taxonomy): domain Eukaryota; kingdom Metazoa; phylum Chordata; class Actinopteri; order Centrarchiformes; family Centrarchidae; genus Micropterus; species Micropterus salmoides. Next base: position 14,190,367 of record NW_024040707.1, on the reverse strand, counting down.
CCGCCGCACCTCTCTCCCCGCCTGAAGCGCCTGCTTCATAGTTTAAGCTAATGATGAGTGTGTACAGGTGTGCTTTATACTCCTCCGGTTATTCCGTCACACCTTACCGTTCTAGCAACAAGCCAATAGGATTGGAGTGATTTCATTCACGTTCAGACCTGCTACGCCTAGAGGCGTTCCCATAGTGTCGTAACCGACGCAGTGTCTCGTTCCCCTTCTCGGGGAACCAGGGTTACATACGTAACCCGAGATGTTCACCGGAGCAAATGTCTCGTGAGTGTTGATAGGCTATTTTTCGCAACTTATAACTAATCAGACAGCGCGTGTTTTGTGTTGCATATCTATTGAAGTAAATCATTTTGGGATTTTGTCCACCCCCACCGGGGATGAGAATCATTCAGCAGAGGTAGGGATATATAAACCAGAAGGGGGGAAATCTGAGGCTACATCTGAGGCTGATGGAAATGTCATTAGTTTTGCAGGTATTTGGTCACAATCAAAAGTAATATCACATTGGCACAAGATGAAAAGTCAGGTGGTGAACAGTTACAACAATTTATCCTAAGGCCAACATGAATGCAAATTTCATGCCAATCCATCCAATAGTTATTGAGTTCTACTAAAAACAAAAATGCCAAACTCATAGTGGCACTACAGGAAAGGTCAGGGTCTCACCAATGTTATTCCAATTCATCCTCTGGTGACCATGAATGTCTGTACAAAAAGTTATAACAATTAATCTAATAGTTGTTGAGAAACTAGTCTAGACCAAAATGATTGTCTGACAGACTTTGCCAACACGAGAGTCATGCTGCTATGATGGCATTAATTTGTGATCTTTTCAGATTTAGTGTTTTCATGCATTCATTTAGTGTATTAATTTATGCATGGCATAACTGAATCACTTTTCTTCGCATTAAGTTGAGGTGGCTACAGACAAAACCTCCTGGTCTGAAAAGTGAAGCAAATGTGGAAGTGCCTTAAACTTGCATTTTTTCTAATGGCCAGTAAAGCATTAATGACTTAATGGCAAAATGACCCTACTTCTAACCTGATTTATTACCTCAGTAAACTCTTTCCTAATGAGTTTATGGTCTTAAGTGCTAGTTTCAAGTACAGCATGATGGTCATTTTGTAAATTACGGTTCCATTTAGAGGCAAATAGATGATAAAGCAGTGTGCTTTAGTGTGTCTACTATGGTGACCTGTCAATCAGGACACTTGTACACACTGCACTTTGTAAATCTGACTAGTGCTGTTGAAAAAGCTTATTAGGAGTTGAATTTTTCTGTACATTCTGTACATTTTTTAAGCCTGTGTTTTGCTAGCCAAATTCAGCATCCCAGTTAATGTCAGTTAACATGAATTACGGATGCACCTTGCTAACCAAGCTAGCTAGCTAGCACCATCCTCTCTTCCAAACATGGTCACGTCCGGTCACATCTGGTTCCAAAAAAACAAGATGCCAACTGAGGCTTCAAAACAGTAGTCCACAAACCAATGGGTACACAGTAACTATGTCCACTTATTTTAAACAATTTATGGGTGGCTATAATCAATATTATTATATATCATCAGCTTGACATTGAACTAAACCATGCTTGTTGCATGATAACTCTACATTGACTGGAGTCTTCACATAGGAATAGGCATACTGGCCGTCAGAGGTAACAGAAAAGTGTATCGTTTCTACAAGCCCTTCACACACAGGCAATATAAAGGTGATTCATTTAATTAAAAATACATTTGCGTTTTCTGCTGTAAACTTTTGATTTGTTAACAGCCATAAACATAGCTAAAAAACTATTTTATCAAATGAGGATCCATGCCTTTTTCCCCCTGTTATTACATGGTCATAAATCCCCTACAAACATCACTTGAGATAACACCAGGCTGTTGACACTCTGTCGTGGTTTGTGTGTTGAGATGAGGTGGGAGTGTCCACTTTGTGCCTAAGCAATATGTGCATATTGAGCTGAGAGGCTTCTACGATGTAGTTTCTATCATGGCACCATCTGTGGTGCGACAGGATATGAGCCTTCAAAAGAAACACTGGATGGTGACACTACAAGAAGTTTTCTACCCTGCTTTAGCAGCTCTGGGTATCCCCTGTAAGTACATCAAAACTAAGTATCGGAGTTACAGCTGTTGGCTGATATACAAAAGTACTACTGTTTTATGGCAATTAGAAATTATGTTAATTTAATGGATACGTGGTGACAATATTAGTTCTTAAGGAGATGCCTTTATTGCCACAAATCTTCTCCTCAGCCAACATCATCACCTTTCTGATCATCTGGAGGAGGAATTGCATGCTCTCCAGGTCCAGCAACTTCTACCTGTTGGCAATTTCTGTGGCTGACAACCTTGTTCTGATCTTCATTGTGGTTCTTGAGCTTTCTGTCAAGTATCACCAGCAGGAGCCGTTTTGGAGTTACGAGCTATGGTGCAGATGGGACATTTTTAACTACGGAGCATACAACGCCTCAATTTGGCTGGTGGTTGTGTTTACAGTGGAACGCTTTGTTGCCATCCACATGTGGGAAATGAAATAATAAAATCTGCACTCCAGCATGGACTATAACGACTGTCGCACAGGTGTCTTTCTTCTGCAAAACAAAACTCTAGACAGAAAAAAACCCTCAGTATGTTTATTAAACACTACTAACGCATTGTGCTTGAGGATGTTTGTACAGGTGCACTTGCACTCATTGTCTGGGAAAAGAGGAAATTATCTCATGGCAGTCATAACTGGTTAATGACTTTGTTTCCCCTCAGCTGACAACAATACCTTTAATTGAACTGAAACTCCATAACACAAAATTTAATTTTCTTTATTACTGTGTTTTACTCATTTCCTTGATGTTAACAATCCTGACACACATCTCCACTGTTTGACTTTGTAATTTAAACTTCAGAATTCATTTCCTGCAATCGGTTTCCAGACCCAGAACGAACAAACACGAAGCCCTGGCTTGAAAGCCATTGTCACACTTGGCAAGGCAGTTTGTGATATCCTAGTACAAATATGCAAAGTTTGCTGTATCATGACAAATGATTTGTGTACAAACATACAAACAAATACTGTATCACATAACGTTGAGTTAATATTATTTATCTGTGTAAAGCAAACATATTTGCATATTTAAGCATTTGTTACCATTTGATTTTGCAGCATATATTGACAATATACCGCATATCTTTTGTCATCCTTTTTTTGACTGTTTACTACAGGACTGAAATAAAAGAGTCATTTTTTTTTTTTTCAATTTTTGTTTGTTTTCCCAAACTACAGTCATTACTCTCCAAAGTCAAAACCAGTTGTTCAAAACCAAATTTTACAAAACTGTATTTTTAACTTAATTTTATGACTTTTTCACAAAATCTAAAATGATATATACTATTTTCCCAAAGACAGCACTGCAGATTATGATCTAAAAATCCTCAAACATCAATTAGTACAAATCAGTACTTAATAATAATAATAATAATAATAATAATAATAATAATAATTCTCCTCTCTGAATCACACAGTGAAGTGTGTATAATACAAAAATACTACCTAAGCTAGAATAGGTACAACACTGTACTGAGCTACTTTCCCCTACTTTAAGCTAGTCCTATGCCAACTTAGAAAATTTTGCTGAAAGTCTTTTAAACAGGAAGACGGTGTTTTCAACACATAGATAATTGAAATAAATACTTTTAGACATTAATATAATAAAAAGTCACAAGAAAGCATTGTATTTCCAAACAAGTTGTGGATAAGAGCAGGAGAGCAGGTTTGGCTCCCAGAGCCTCTCCACAACGCACCAGATGTTGTGCTAGAAGCAGCATGCAACTAATATGTGGTTGTCTTCTGTGGCAAAAGGCCTTTTCTCACAGCACATTTTGACTTGTCAATGTAGGAAAAACACAAGTGTTACTAATAAAGCATTACTGATGGCTCAGTTCTATTCAAGTGTCCCATAAGTACTGATGACAGTGAGCCAACATGCACACTACCAGGACCCTGAAACTAGAGCCATTCATTGTTATTTACACCTATTATTCTAGCACCAAAGTTCTTGTTTTAACACATAGAGGAAATCTTATAAGAAATGATCTTGTATGCCTTGATGCAACTAAGAAAATGTATTGTAGGGTGTCAACAAGGCACTGCAGGGAGACACAGTGAAGTAAAAAAACAACAACAGCAACAGAAATGGAAAAATGTGTCCCTGAAAAAAAGGGGGCTCAAAATCAAAAGTAGCAATTAGTATTTGGTGTGGCCCTGTGGTCTTGCGCAGGTGTTGTTACATGTGGTCTGCCGCTGCGAGGATGATCAGCAGTCCTTCCTGTTTCCTTGTAGTGCTTTCTTAGGCATCTCACAGTACAGACATTATAATTTATTGCCCTGGCAACATCAACAGACATCATGCCTCCTTGCAGCATGCCCAAGGCACGTTCATGCAGATAAGCAGGGACCCTGAGCATCTTTATTTCGTCTTCTTCAAAACCAGTACAAAAGGTCTCTTTAGTGTTCTAAGTTTTTATAATGTGACCTTAATTGCCTCCTGTCGGCCCGCTGTTAGTGTCTTAACGACCGTTCCACAGGTGCATGTTCATTAATTCTTTGTGGAAGACATTATTTACACCCTTTACATTAAAGTTATTTGGATTTTTACAGAATTATCTTTAAAATGCAGTGTCCTGAAAAAGGGACGTTTCTTTTTTTGCTGAGGTTATATACACGTATATATTTATTTATTTCTAAAGGCAGCATAACTGAAGGAGACATTTTTGTCCCCTCTGATCTTCTCTAACAATAAAAAGATACAGTTCAGGGAGATTTTGGCAAGAAAATCAACCTGAAAGTACAGGCAAAATTTCAGGGGACAAAATCTGGACAGAGCAATAAATAAATATTGATTGCCTTCAGGGAAACAACAGATTGGCACAAATTCCAGCTTCTACCACCAACACATTTTCAAAAACACTGCAAACATGATAAAGACTAGGGAAGCGAGTTTGCAGTTGGAACACTAGATTGGTCACCATAGAGACCAGACCTCAACATAATTGAGGCTGTATAATTGCATACAGCCTCAGTTAAAGTTCAATCTTTAACTAAAAAAAAAAAAAAATTCCTGACAAAAACAAACCAAAATCAAATTAAGAATTATGGCAAATCCTGTGAGGAGCTTGAAAGAATTTACTGCAGGAGAAATATAAAATTTCCTTTGGTGTGGTGAGTTCTCCAATGCAACGCAGTTTGTAATTCTAAGAAACACCGCACAAAATGCTGCCTTGATTAAAGCACGTTTTGGTTACTTTATTGTACCCATGCTTCTTTGTGTCTCCAGTGTTTTGCATAAATGAAAAATCAAAAATATCTTGGAATGTGCTATATGTGATAAATTAGAACCATTTATCTGGACTTTCAGGTATCCCACTACTTCACAACAGCAACTACATATGTGGCTGCAGGCTAGTTTAAGAACGGCGGTGGGGGGGAGAATTCCTCTAATCCTATTACCAAGGCCATGGATCCCTTGAGCAAGGACCTTGATGCTCAAATGTTTCCAGGTGAAAATGTGGATATACAGGTTTAGCATTGTTATATGGAGTCGCCCAAGAGGCCTAGTAGTTTTGGCACAGGCCATCAACAGCAACGTCCCTGGTTTACATCCAGCTTTGGTCCTTCCCCTTGTCTCCCCTCATTTCCTGGACCTTCTCCACCGTCGGCACTCTTAACATTGCATTAAATGCTCCCCCCTCCCCCCCAGAAAATGTTTCATGTAAAAGTATGCTTCATTGGCAAACTATAACAATACAATAAAATGTTAAAAGCTGAAAACAGCTGCATGAACAGCACCACATAGTTTTTAAATAAATTTATGTTGTTAAAAATTAACAATAAATGTTGTAATTGTTTTGAAAACATTAACCTAACACTGGAGAAATTACATCAAATGATTTGAGAAACATTGTAATGTAATCTAATAAAACGTGTTTATTACATTGAAACCATCCTCTAAAATGCTTTTACTGCTGAAACTATAAACAATTCTGTACACAGCAATAAAGTGGGTATAAGACTTACATGCTGACATCAGTGTTTGATCTGTTTCAATGAATGTTTAATCTGATGGTTTTAAATGTCAAAACCTGAGAGTAGTTTTCTTTCAAACATTCAAGAAATAAAGTTCCCTTCACCATCAGAAACTAATTACCGTGCAGTGAAAGAATGCTCGTCTGGTTTAAATGATCCCGTCAATAACTTTTCTCCTTGGGAGCGAAATCAGAACAACAAAGACTAACAGATTCAGTCATCAACCTTCAGACATTACAGTAAACCAACTTTATTGCATGAATGAAAGTTTGTTGTTGTTGTGTTTACATACAGTAAAGCAGCTTTAAAGACAGTAAATGGTTGGTATTGCAGGTTGAAATGCTACTTCTTCTTGCCTCCTTTTGAAGCTTTTTCTAGTCCTTGGATGTACTTGCGAGGAATTTGATAATGATCTGAAATTGAAATAAAACATTACACAAAAATAATTTATTTCTACAAATAAAGCCAGTGACAGAATCAAATTGCTGAAAAGAAAGAAAAAGAAAAATTGTAACATACTATTTTAAGTATTATTAATCTCAAACCTAGCAGCAAATTGCTGACTTGATGAATCTGGTTGCCTTGGATCTGGACCAGGACTTTGTCCTTGGCCCCAGGGATGGGCTGTAAGACGAAGCTGGCCTGGACTCTGCGCTGCAAAGCAGTGGCCACGGCTGCAGGATCCAAACCGTACACTTCCAGGTTCTTTATTAGAGTCACCTACAGGTAGCATATGGAAACAATTAGAGCTACAACAATTCTCTACTTTTACTTTCTACACATTTTAGTGTGATGTATGTCTGTTTTATGAACTGCACGTCTGTTTACTTCCTGTCAACTCTACAGTAACACTAGCATTTACTTTTCACAGTTAGCTTTTTACATATTGTTATTAGTATGAGTGTTTTAGATCATTTAGATAACACACCTTAGTGTCTTGGAAAACCATTAGCTTATGCTAATAGAATATGCTCATATATGTACTACTCGGAACATTTTACAGTTGAACATTGTAAAATGATTTTCACAACCTAACATGGCTCTTTATTTGCATTCGGTGCTTGGAAGAGCTGCTTTCTTCCTCAAGACGTCAGTCTTTTTTGCTCCTCCAAGCAAGGTATGTTTGAAGGTCATTTACAAACTGTCTCCATTACATGGTTTGTACAAACAGGGAGCACTTTCAAGTTTAATATTCAACTGTAAAACGTTTCGCTCAGTACATATACGAGCCAATTTGTTGTGACTGAATTTATTCATGACCATCGGGATGAACTGTAATACCTTTGGGGATCGAAACCAAATAGCTGCAAAACTGACATCCCCTTCAGGCTCCGTTGTACTTGTACTTGTGTTTGCTGCTAATTAGCATGCAAACTCGCTTGACTAAGATGGTGAACAACGTAACCATTATTTAGCACAAAGCACAGCTGTGCCTAAGTTCAGCCTCACAGAGCCGCTAGCATGGCCGTAAACTCCTACTTTTGTTAAACTTGTCAAACAGAGGTAGAACGAATTTGGAGGAAATCACTGCTGATCTACAGATGAGAAGTTAAAGGATTGTACCAAAGTCACCTTCTTATTTGAGCCTCGAGAAGCCACAGAGATGTCTATGGGCTCGATGTGGCCCTTCTTTTTTATGGGTGCTTGTCCAGGAAATACAACTTGATAGCACTCCTGCATTCTCCCCAATGTCCTGTAAAAATGAGGTGGCATTGTTTAATCTACAAGTTAGATGATAGACAGAAATAGGCTCATGGAGATACTGCTGAATCGGGTCTGCTAATCTATCCATCTGTCTATCTAGCGCAGTAATGTACAGCACAGGATGACCAAAAACTCCAAGTAAACTAAAGCTGCATTTACACTTCTTTCATTCACTTTCTCATAGAGAGCAAAGATGTAAAGGTTTGCAGTGGAAATAGCTTTGCTAACTAAATTACAAAATACAAAAGCATCAAAAGGAAATGATTAGTAAGCCGTGCAGTCCTTTTTCACCCTAAGTAATAAGGACTGCACGGAAAAATGCTTTGCTAGATCACAAAATATAACTCTGTCCTGCGTTACTGAAAAGAAAAATATCACTAGGCTGTTCTTCATCTTGCTTCATGTTGTCTTTACTATCAATAATCTCTATTGACCAACCTGAGCAATCTCAGTTATAATGGTCTCCATGTGGTATCTCTGTAGGGTTTTTTTTAGTGGAGATGTAGACCCTCTACACTAACAAAAGTGATTTCTACCAAATTTTTTAGTGGTGTACTTTGTAGACTTAGCACGACTAAAAATGTAAAAAATTTTACTGCTTTCACAGACCAATTCTTTTCAAGGATTTGAAGGCAAATCTATAGACTATAGAGTGTAAACATGAGTGGGGTACAACTATGTTTTATCTTGTACAAGATCCCTTAAAAAACTAAATAAGAAAACAAAATAAGTCTTAACCTGCTAAAAAGGTCATCCCACTTGAGAGACTCTACCTCCTGGTACTCAGACTTCTCCAGCAAGCAGTCACACAGAGTAGGGTTTATGGTCACGTAACTGTTCAGAGGTGGAGAAAAGCATTGACCAAAGCAAACCATAATGTGCGTAGATGGCACTCAACAGGGAGCATGCTGCCTTGTTAAGCCATCCCAGTTCTGTTATTCATTATCAATTTGTTTCACATCAAAACATCCACAACTTTCAGAACCTAAAAGGAAACATGAGATGTCTCTTCAGCCTCGGAGTCACATTTAAGCATTTTAGCCAATTATAACATCACATGGCCCGGGGTCAGCTCTGTATTCGTTCAGTGGCCATTAATGCTGACCTTTTACCACTGCAGCCACTGGTTAAATTTAAACTCAAACTGGACACTGTGACTTCAGTGGTTCCTCCTCCTCTTATGTATTGTTGTGAAATGGAAATCCATTAATATACTCTGGTGGCAGCAACAATGACGATATGTTCTGATATCTGTGGTTTCAAACAATGGACTCAATAGCACACCAATTTCCTCTTATAGTATTTAAACATCTACATCCACTTACTTCTTATTTCTTTCATCCACCAGTTCATTCTTCTTCACATACTCTGTGACAATATATCTCACTTCAGCAGGCTGCAGTATTGTTCCTTTCCTGTATGGGCACCAAAGTACAAGAATAAATGTGCATTTGTAAGAAATATATCAATATTTAAGTTGTAGTATATTAGTAATGCTACAGAATTTTACACCAATTTAAAAAACAAAGATAAAAGTTGGCAAAACAGATTATTTATAATCATTTATTTTATGTATTTAATGTTTATTTATATAGGGAAAAGTATATAATATGGACTAATGCCATAGCATTTATAGCTTAAGCTAGATGGTTCTTCAAAATACACAAAAATAAACCAAAAATACATACAGTTCAAAATTATGTCCCTCCCAGACATATTATAACTCTGCTTGAAATAATAATTACTTTTTTTCTTTTCAAAAACAGAAAATATTACATGAGCTTGTTAAAACTTAAAATTACATTTACTCCTTCTCTCGCATTGAAATATCTAGAATCTATGAATATGTAAATATGTTTCATTTTAAAACTAACTACTGTCTCCTAATTGGCTGTAATAGTCTATTTGTGAGTGGATGGGGACTTCTAAAAATATAATCAGGTAACATAAGAAGCATATCATAGGAAATAAGTTGCTCAGTTGTGTTTGCATTTATGTAGATAAATAGATTTTAGTATCCAACGAAGGTTAAAGTCAAGGGCAACTGGACTTGGTTGAAGATATTGGAAGACATTTCGTCCCTCATCCAAAGGACTTCTTCAGTTCTGACTGACTGGCAGGGAAACTCAGCTATTTAACCTCAGTGGGGTCGTTTGCCAGGGTCATCGATACCGCTGGTTCATTAGTGTTCCTGGTTGCTGTAACGACAGTCGTTACAGTCGTTAGGACTACTGGTGGCCAAGACTGAACAACCATCGTTGGTATCTTCACCTGAAGCCAATAGGTTACGTTTGTTAAGTTTCCTGGGAAGTGATGAAAGGACAGCATTGTAAGTGGGGGATAAGTGGTGGCGTAGACCCCCTCCCCTGTTCAATGACGGCTTCTCAACCCGGGTGTAGATGGCTTCCTTGACACCTCTTTCAAACCATTCATCTGTCTAAAATGTGCACCTGGTGGTCCTCAAACGAGTGTCATCTGTCCTTCAGATGTAAGTAAACTGCAGAGTCTTGACCTGAGGAGTTGGCCCTTCTGTGTTGAGCCATGTGTTTGTGTAGTGGTTGTTTAGTCTCCCCAATATACAGGTCTGTGCATTCCTCACTGCATTGGACCGCATACACTAGATTGCTTTTCTTGTGTTTGGGTGTGCGGTCTTTGGGGTGTACCAGCATCTGTCTTAGTGTGTTCTTGGGTTTAAAAAACACAGGGATGTTGTGTTTGTTGAAAATCCTTCTGAGTTTCTCTGATACTCCAGACACGTATGGAATCACAATGTTGTTGTGTTTGACCTTCTTTTCCTCCTCCCCTGTAGTTTTGTTCTTCCTGGACCTTGTGGCTGTTTTCACAAAGGTCCATTTAGGGTATCCACAGGCTGTAAGTGCCCCCTTCAGGTGTTTCTGTTCCTTCTCTCTGGCTTGGGCATTTGTTGGTATGTTTTCCGCTCTGTGGTGCAGTGTTCTCATGACCCCTAGCTTGTGCTCCAGTGGGTGGTGTGAATCGAAGAGTAGATATTGGTCTGTGTGTGTGGGAAACATCTTCCAGTATCTTCAACCAAGTCCAGTTGCCCTTGACTTTAACCTTCGTTGGATAACTATGACCTGGATGACTGAGAATCTTCATAGACAGATTTTAGTATCCACAAATGGGAAGTTTGTTTCCACAGAGTGAGCATTATGTGAAGAACATAGATACATTGACATACAACAACATTTGTACAGAATACATAGTGTGTTACTGTGAGCTAGCTTTGGAATTTTGCGCCCCTATGGCAGAGGGGAACAAACAGGCCTTTTTCCAGTTGAGTGTCTTGTATCTGCAACCACATGGGAGTAGAGTGAATATGGCTTGAGGGGTGTCCAGCATCATGTGCTGTGGTGAATGCCATATGAATGATGGCTCTGTTATTGAGATCAGAGATACCTGGGTATGATTTTAAAGCGGTGTGTGTAACACGAGACAACTTACTCTTGTTGCAGAGACAGTGGGTGAGAAAAAAGGGGTCATAGTAGAGTACTGTAGATTAAATTATGCTTTTGTAAAGCACTTACAGAAAGTGGGAGGCAGCAGAAAGTTGAATTTGTGAGTCATATCACTGGTGTGAAACTGAGTTAAAAATATTTTAAAAAAATTGCTTGCAACAAGAAATGTTAAATTACAAAGGAAATTGCTTAGAGAAAGGTTTATTTGCACAATAAGAAAACGTGCAATTTTAATCTAGAAGAAACACATGTGCATTGTCAAAAAGCAACTGATTACTGCATTATATTCCATTATATTTTTATCTTTTGAATTGTCACCTGCCACCTGAATTTTGTGTTTCCCTTCATGTAAATAAAGACATTTAGAGCATAAATTGGTGCAGGAAATGTCTCCAGACCCTCCCACTCATGTATTTCAGCAACAAATATTTCTTAAAAATACAGTTAAAATATCTTCTCGTGACCAAAGTCTTTCATCACAACCCTAATCTCAGACCTTTCGTCCCCACCACTTTTCAATACAAAGTGACACACTTGTACTAGTAATTATTCCATTAGATACTAGTAACTATTTTTAGGTGTTACTAATAAAATTAACAACGGCTCCGTTCTATATCTACATCAAATTACAAATCGTTAAAGAGAAAACAGAGTGCCTATTATATAGGGAGGGGTGAACAAGGGATTGATTTCAGACACGATTAAGAATTGTGTGGCTTGTGTCATGGGAATATTGTCTTATCCTCTTGCAGGGATGTCAGAGGTCAAGGTCTGCTACAGAACAGCCCTCCTGGAGGTGGTAGAGCTTCAGTACCACATTCAAGCAAACACAAAACTTGTGGATGCTCGCTGACACACAAACTTCAACCTCCCCTGGAAGGTCTGAACCATGCAAACATGTCAAAGCATTGGGTTAGGAAAATGCACGCACACATGCACACACCTCTTGTTTGCATCCATAAAGAGAGGCTCCAGTCGAGCTGACACGGAGTACAGAGTTGTGATCTCAGGAGGATGGTACGGAGTTTCTCCTTCCCCTCCATCCTGCACCGTAGCTGCTTCAACATCTGTCTCCTCAGGAACATTGAAGGAGCGCAGTCTATAAAGTGTGTAAGTGTAAAAAGGAAAAGCAAAGATCACTGGGTGGACTGTGAGTTTGAATCTCAACCAAGAATTTCTTTAAGTTGAGGCAGTGCTTGGCTCACTCTGGATTTTTCCAGTCCACCTCCACAATGCTCTCCACACCCTTGGTCAGTTCTTTTACTCGCACAAGGTTATGCTGCTGCTGCATGGCCTGTAGAAACTTAGACAGCTGTTGGGGGGAAAAAACATAAAATTATAATAATATATAATAATTATATGTGGAAAATGTCACATTCTGGATATCTAATATACCTTTTTATAGCTGGACTTCTTGATATCAAGTTGCTTTCCACTGGGGCTGAAAAAATTCAAAGTGTTTTCAGTACTAAATTGAAATACTGCTCAGCTCTGCTTAAAATATGAACTGTACTTTACCAGCAGGAGAACATGTGGTTACGAAGAAATGTACTGGTCAGCAGAGGGAGCTCTGACTTCTTCACCTTGCTCTTGAGAGCATGGAGAAAGCACTGCAACAGCAGGGCGTCCATTATCTCTATGAAATCAGAATGTGACCGGGTCACATCCCGTGCTTTGAACATGCTCCCATTTTGCCACATCAGATAATCTTATTTTCCAGCTGTATTAGCAACACACATGCATTTGGTCACAATAATTACTCAGTAAGCCCTCAAAGCCTGCCCTGCAACCATTTAGTAGTTAAGGTCTCAGTTTGGTTTGAACCTGGGATAATGGTAATTATGAAGCTGATTTAGTGCAACTGTGGTGGCAAGTACTTCAAAACCAAATTTAAAACTTGAAATATTTCCATTTTAAATTACATTTTCACAAATATGATGGAAGATGTGACTAAATCCGATACCTTGTGGCATTTTCTGGTCGTCCTGGTTCTCTTCCTCTTCCTCATTGCCCTTTTCTCCCTTTTCTTCCTCCTGTTTAGTCAGACTCAGTGCTTCAATACCGAAACAGGCTTGACCTGTGATTGTTTCACAGGGCATCTGCTCCTCCACCTCCTCCTCCACACTCTTCTGAACCTCTTCCTCCTCATCCTCATCGACCTCACATTCCTCTCCACTCACCGCTTGTCCTTCACTCTCTGCATCCGGTAAAGAAGGAGGACCTGACTTGTCTCCAAAAGCCCTTAATAAAGTGTATAGAAAAAACACATGTGCAAGGTTTACTCAGCTGTATGGCTGCACAGTGAATCCTGTTAATGTAATCATATACTTGGCTATAATTCTTTACACTTTCACAGTACCAGCTCTGCATTTGAGACCATTTAAACAGTTATTGAACATAATAAGAATCTGTATGATTACTGTGATGTCAATATTTATGGAATAGTTAGACAATTTGGGAAATATGCTTATTTGCTTTCTTGCTGAGAAATAAATGAGAAGATTGACACCACTCATGTCTGTCTGGTAAAAAAAAAAAAGCTTGCATAAAGACTTAAAACCGGGGGCAGCTTGCCTACCAGGACCTCTAAAGTGAGCTAATCAACATGTAATGTCTTGACTATTTCTTGGCCAGGCATAGTAACGTCCTAGAGCAGTGGTCGGCAATAGGCGGCCTGCGGGCCAGAACTGTCCCGCTAGCAATAATATCTGCCGGCCAAATTGCTTTGATAGCAGAAAATAAATAAATAAATAAATTGATAGCAGCTGGTGCTGAAATAGTTCTCAGTCATGACAGCTACAGTTACTCACATAATCACTTCCTCTTAAGTTATTGTGCCATCAAAAAGCGCAAGACTGTTTTTTTGCAGCAATAGGCTATTTTATGTCAAGTTTATTGAGAGGTTTTACTCTGAAAAGTTCTGAGAGAGTCTCTGGCTTGCTTGCCACACCTCTGAAAAAGCCTTCAGTAAACGTGTGATTGGATTCCCCTGAATTTCCTCAGGGAAATGAAAATAAGTGTCCATACATTTATGAATGCGGATCAAACGCCGGGACCCGCACACAGCGCATGAGTTCTCTTATAATCAATTTGTTTAACAAGGGAGAAAAAAATATCCACCATAGGTTGGGATTGATCATACAACCCTCCCAACATTAGTCCCACTCACTACCAACTGAGCTAAATGTAAATATGAGCATTCAGGGATTAGAAATAATTTGACAATGTTCTGGCCCACTATGTAACGGCTTGAAAAAAATTTGGCCCGACGCCAGGCTTATTTGCAGACCCCTGTCCTAAAGTCTTGTCACTGTGTGGTTGACAGGCAACGAGCAATGACCCGAGAAATTCTAGGTATATCTATAGAGGTGCTGTATGTGCATTTTCTTACTTTTGGACAGAGCCAGACTCACTGTTTCCTACCCATCTCCTGGCTGTAGCTTCATAGTAAAAGCACAGACATGAGAGTGGTATTGATGTTCTCGACTAACTCTAGAATATGTCAAACTATCCTTTTAAACAAAAATGCAGGATTGAAATCTGCAGAAAGACAGGAGCTACTCACCAGAGATTATCCATGTACGTGTGGAGAACACACACTCCTCTCCCTTTCATACCCAAACTGCGCATCTCTGCACTGGACACTGCAGCAGTGCCAACTGCAACAGGAGCTCTGCAATCAACCAGGAGAACAGTGTCCCTCTTAAATCTGTGAGGAGCATGTCTTACCAAAACCTTTGTCAAAACTTACCTATTGCTCACTACTGAAACAGCACAGCAGTCACCTCCTTTCACATCTGGGAGGCCACTTGAAGACACCACCACACCTGGCAGCATGAGATCTTTGGGGAAACACAGTATTTTTTATTTAATACAAAATGTTGTTACCAAATGTTCAGTAAATGTACAGTATTAAAAATCTGTCCAGGGGTCTCATTTATAAAACTGTACGAAGGAAAGACTCTAAAGATTGCATACGTACAAAACACAGAAAGTGTTTACGCAAAAAAATATCCTGATTTATAAAACAGTGCGCACGCACATCCTACGCCGATTTCCCTTTATAAATCACAGTCAACTTGAAATGTGGCACATGTGAGCGAGCTCCTTGTCCAACTCTTTAAACGCCCATGGTTGCCTATAAATGGCCAGTGAAACGTCACTCATTATTATTAATAAGTACTGACTGCATGAAGATAAAGGCGGCAAATATTGACAGAAAAGCTAAAACAAGAAATTTAACCCAGTGTGAAACAGACATTCTTTTGGTGAGGCTGAAGCAAGAAAAATTATATTGTTTGGTGGGTAAAACGCGCACATACACGCAATGCTTGTGCACCGGGGGAAAGGGTGCACCAGAGCTCTGCCCCCTAACCAATCTGCAGAAATGAACATTCCTCCTGAGTAACTGTGGCGGAGGGGGACACATATAGGCTATGCAAGACGCACTGGATGACTCAGGTACATAATTTGGATTCCCTTGTTGGATAAGAGAGTAAACCAAATGCATTCCAGTTGTGTTTAAACATTTATTTAGGCTACACAAACACTCCACTCACTTAACGAGGCTGCCGAAGAGTTAAAAGAAATATGACTTGTTTTCAATTTAAATGTAATTTGTGCTACTGTTCACGTTATTTATGAGAATAAATTGCACTGCATGCAAGTATTAATTGATATGATTTCAGATTAAACTGTACAACATATTTGAGGCATTCATTTATAAAAACAGATATCTCCGTTTGTGTTTGTGTTGTGTATTATCCTAGATGATGTTGTTTTTGTGTGCATTGCAAATGATCTTCAATTATGTTTTTATCGCGCACTTCAGGGAAAATCAATCAAACAGGTGTTGTCAGAAAGGCTTTCATCTGTTTGGCAAATGAACTAATAATATTAAATTAAGTTTTATTGGCCTATAATGCTCAGAGGTAATATTTCAATTTATACAATAGTTCACAATAGTATTCATTTCAAACGTTTCATCCTTCTGCCACCTTTCTCATTTCTCTAATTTATGTGCATACGCACGGCTCAGAGTTGGCGTGGAGGACCGCACATTCTCCCGTCAAGTTTGTTTTATACAGATCACATAGATTTGCTCAGGAAGTGGTGGACGCACGTTTCCAGCCCTGTTTTGTACGTATGCAGCATTTATAAAAGAGGTCCCAGGTCTTGATCACAGGAAAAAAAAGTGTACCTGCCCCTCCAATTAACTTCTGAAGCACAGGAGGCCATGTCCTGAATGTTGGCAGGAGAGCAGGGTAGCGCCAAAGGACATATACTGAAAAATATGACAATGCACAATTACAATAAGCGTCTTAAAAGGAGCTTACAGTACTATATCCACTCAGTCATCTGAATTTAACTGAACAGCCAGCATTTTACCTGTAGGATAAAGTCGTTTCTCCAGTTCAAAGAACAGTGGATTTTTGTGAAGCACAAAGAGTGTTACGGCATCTCCTTTATGTGCATAAATCTTCACTACATTTAATTCCTCTTTGTTGGGGATCAGCTCAGACAGCTCGTCAGTGGACAGTGAAGGAAAGGCTGCGGATATGTCAGCTTTGAGCTTTCTCCTAAGGGTAATAACAAAAACAAAAGTCCAAGTGATTGGTTAATGTCCTACTAGCAATAACTACTGCTAGAGATACATATTTTGTACATAAAAAAAAAAATTCTATTCGCACGGTTTTCTCTTTAACTGATCACGGTGATCTGCTGTTTCCACACAACCTAATAATGCCCACAGTTTCCTCAGACTCAACAGCTTACTTAACTGCCTAACAGGTTGAAAATTATTAATTTGCATATGCTGTGTATTTTTAAATTTTAATTTTTATGTCTCCATGCCGGGGTTGGGGGAAATATGTTTTCAGGCTGTCTGTCCCATTCTCATGAACATGACATCTCAGGAATGCTTTGAGGGAATTTCTTAAAATTTCTCAAGAATGAACTGATAAGATCCCATTCTTGTGAATGCAATATCTCAGGAATGCCCTGAAAGTGAATTTCATTACATCTAGCACAAATGTTCAATTGGACTCAAGGATGAACTGATTAGAATTTGCTGTCAAAGGACAACTTCACTGTGACATCATATGTCCTTTTTGGCCATTACTGAACACCATAACTCATAAACAGGGGAGATTATGACCATATTTCACAGTTGCCTGGGCACAGAATAGGTAACACTTTTGAGTCAAAGGTCACTGTGATCCCGAAACAGGTTTTTAGCCATTATTTAAGAATGAATTGGGCGATCCCAGATTACACACACACACACACACACACGCGCGCACACACACACGTTAACTGGGATGATTCAGAATCATTCTTTATTGTCATCAGTAGAGGAAATTTGTTTTCACAGTCTGTACAAAGAGCACCTTCAACATGGATTCTACATATAGTACACATATACAGACAATGTACACATTTCTACACACATAACACAGGAGTGACATCATTAACTTGTCTGTGAGTTTAACGCATTGACACAAAGAGTAAACAATAACTAGCACAGTACTTCTCAGAATCTCTTCTCCTCATTCTTTATTTGTAGTGCCATAGGAATCATGACTGCAAACAACATAGTGGAGCGCACATAGCTAATCGGGATACTTAGTAAGTTTCACCTTGAGCTCATAGAGAGGCTTTGCATCTGAAAGTGCCAAGAAAAAAACAAAAGCACCACATTTTTTTGTTGCTATACTCTTTACATAGTAACCAAGTATGTATGTAAAATTAAGTATGTGTGTTTAGCCAATACATTCATGATAATCCTTCATTAATCAGTTCAACAATATATACTTACTAGAATCATATAATCTATTTAGTGATATCTTCCATTTAGCCAAAAACACACTTTATACATTTTTTTCAATTCCTTTTTTCACTACATATACTAAACGAGTCTGGACAGACATGGATGTAAACTGCAACTTCACTGGTTGGTGCAGTCATACAACCGTGGGGCTGTAATTCTAGTTTGGATTGTGGTTTTCCAATACAGGCCCTGCTTGTCAAAGAAATATAATTTTCCTCTGAAATTTCAGTGTTATTTGTGCATTCTGTCTAAGGTGAATGGCTGGTAAATATTCTGTCTCAGTGCACTGACATTTGCCAGCATTTATACACCCACTCAGGGTGATCCTAATAACCCAGGCTGAGCAATATAATAACCAGAAGCTGCTATTCATAAGATTTGACCAAATAAGAGGTCAGACTGAGACACTGACACTGAGACTTAAGTATTTCAGAAAACATTCTGGGAGAAATCTGACTAACATTGGCTTTGTGTTCATTTATAAAGAAAATTCTATTAAATTACAGCATGGACCACAATCATTAACTGATTTTACAATAATTAACAATATCCTTGATAAATATTCATATATTGTTAACTAATATTGAGCTGATTTTACCAATATCTAACTAATAACTACTATACTGATACTGCTGGGGTCTGAATCTCTTTGTTTAATTGGAAAAAACATGAAGCTTGACACAAGAACTAGGCTAACGTTACTCCAGTTTTGACTTGTTCCAGTACCTCAGGTGAGGTCTGATGTGTGGTCAGCCTTCTGATGCGTTTAAAGTTTACGTCTTTGTTTAGTTTTTAATAAACCACTACATACATGACATAAACTGCAACTAGAAATAATTGGCGACAAGCACTGACTCACCTGTCTGATCCTTTGATTACGGTGTTGGATTTGACACGAAACTGTTTGGCAAACATTTTCTGAGAAAATAAACAACAACTGCGACGAATTCAGCGTGTTCGCTTCTGAGATAATGTAACTGTTTTCATCACATCAGCTCATACATTATTAAACGCCTCCAGCGAAACCAGAGAAACAGTCTAATATATCTACAATAATCAGCTCGTTCGGTATGATGGTCCGACACATATTTGTTTCCGACGAGAAACTGTACCGCAGCAAAGCGATGTAATGTTAGTTCCGCTGGAAGAACAAAGCACATTGACGATGAGACAACAAAAAAATTAGTTATAAAACAAGTTTTTATATCGCCATCCCAGGGCAGGGTGCATATAACCATATAATGCCAAAATGCCCGTCATTATTATTATTATTATTATTATTATTATTATTATTATTATTATTATTATTATTATTATTATTATTATTATTATTATTATTATTGTACAACTGCTTTAAATACACAGGTAAGTAATGTAGGCTATAAGTTTAATCAAATGGTAGTAGTTCAGTTAAAAGACACCTTCATTAGCCTACACTGGTAACGTTAATGGCACATTTAAAACAGTGCTTAGCAGAGTGTTGAGCACTCAGCAGTTATGCAAGTGAGAGTGTGACTGGTGACTGTGCTCTTGTTAAAGGAGTAAAGAAGACACATATGGCCTAACAGTAGAGGAAGAAATCAGCAAGCAAAGACAAACAGACAGACAGAAAGAAAATGTAGCCTAATTGACAGAAGTCCATTGCTGCTAGCTAACCAGTCTTACAAAGAAAACAAACAAAAACACAGGAGCAGACATCATTAGCAATAGGCTTCTGGAAAACCAGCTAACACTCCCCTATTATGTCAATGTTCTGTTGTTTGCTGTGAGGCCAAAGTATGACTGGTTTCACAATTCAAATCAGAGGCCCCTTTTCAGTGACTCCATTAACAGTTTCGCAATGGCATGCCAGTGACCACATCTGATTGATATTAATCAATTTCCAATAAAGGATGGAAACTTCACCTTTCTACCCTGTGGTTACCTTTGGTAAGGGTGCATTAGTGCGTTTAACAACACAGACTGACGTTTATTTATCCCAGAGGGGAGCTGTCACTCATTTGAGGAAACTCAATGATAAATAGAAGTAAACATCTGTCTTTGTTTTAAAAATGTGAAGCACTTTGTGATACATGGCCTTTGTAGGAAAAGGGCTCTACAAATAAAGACATGGCTGCAACAACAAAATACAATGTATACAAGGTAAATTTATTTAACATTTTACAACACAGGGTTGTCTAACAAGATGGATGGTAGTTCCCTTTTATGCTACTCACAAAAAGCAAACATTATATACAAAACTTATCTACAGTACATGAGTGGATAAATAAAAACTCAACTATTTTACATGATAGGCTACAGTGCTAAGGATGAATTGAAGAGTCTCAGCCTAGGGAAAGAAGCTGTTCTGAAGTCTGGTGGCACAATATCTATGAAGATTCTCAGTCATCCAGGTCATAGTTATCCAACGAAGGTTAAAATCAAGGGGAACTGGACTAGGTTTAAGATACTGGAAGACGTTTCGTCCCTCATCCAAAGGACTTCTTCAGTTCTGACTGACTGGCAGGGAAACTCAGCTATTTAACCTCCGTGGGGTCGTTGGCCCGGGTCATCGATACCGCTGGTTCGTTAGTGTTCCTTGTTGCTGTGACGACAGTCGTTACAGTCGTTAAGACTACCTGTGGCCAAGACTGAACGACCATCGTTGGTATCTTCACCTGAGGCCAATAGGTTACGTTTGTTGAGTTTCCTGGGAAGTGATGAAAGGACAGCATTGTAAGTGGGGGATAAGTGGTGGCGTAGACCCCCTCCCCTGTTCAATGACGGCTTCTCAACCCGGGTGTAGATGGCTTCCTTGACACCTCTTTCAAACCTGTAACGACTGTCGTAGACTGTGATGTTTTTGATCACCTGCCACATACAGTATCTTTGGTGCTGTTGGTGTTGAAACCTCTCTCCTATCTCTGCTGATGTCTCCGCTTTGCCTCCTTGATGCCAGCTCTCAGTCTAGCTCTGGCGGTGCTGTATGCTTCTTTGTCATCTGACCGTTTAAAAGCAGGCTTTTGGCTCTGTATAGAGCCTCTACCTCTCCATTCATCCAGGCTTTCTGTTTGGGGAATGCTTTTTTTGTCTTAGTAATCATCACATCATCAACACATTTGCTGGTGTATGATGTCACTGATGAAGTATATTCCTCAAGATAGGAAAAGTGTATATTGGCTATATATATAGCTTTGTTTAGTCTAATAAATAAACAAAATAAACAAACAAAATCCTAAAAAAGGAAATATTCTTACTTATATATTTTCTCATCAAACAGAAAATTATAAATATGAATTTAAAAGTTTTAAAGTTTCTCACTTTCACTGGACTAATTCCCACGTCAACTTGTTGGACTGCTCAGTTAGCTGCTAGTTAGCTGTGATGCCCAAGCTATTGTTTTGGAGTATGAATTCGACAGGCGAGATTAGTCTCAATTCTTACACATTGTATCTTTAATTAAATTGCATATGGACAGAAAGAGAGGTGAAACGGAATTTATCCTGACTATTCTGTTGTGACTACTACTGGTACATGCCAGTGTTACTGGTGTCAACTGACGTGTGTAAAATCACACAACACTACGTGACATGGCAAGCGTGTGCTACATGTAAAATGATTTCTTGATTATATTTTCAGGATGGATTCATCACTGTCAATATAGTTTGGCCAGACAGTAGTTATTGTTTGTCACACCAAATCATTTTTCACTACATTTACACCTGGTATTAAAATGCAATCTTTATCTGGATAAGTTATCCAGATAAGGAAAAATGCATGTTAATGGAAGTTGTAAATGTGTTGCTTAAAAAGAACTGCATGAAAAATTAAAGCAATGAAGGCAAATGAATGGAATACAAAAAGAAATAACTGTGTGCGTGAGGGTTTGATTTGCACACATCTCTGCAACTGATGTGCTGTTAACAAGGCATATAACTGATCTGGTCACAGAGTAGCTCACACGCCAGTACTGCAACACTCTGGGACAAACTGACACAATATTTTTTATACAAAGAAAGGTATTACATTTGCAGATTTTTTGAGACAGGAGAAATAATTAAGAATTTGTCATAGACAGCATTTCACAAGGTTTATAAAGGTTCCCCTAACCCCCTAACTCAACAACACACTAAACTATGTGATTTTTTAAGGGAGTCTGGGGTGGACATGCCACCACCTCAAATTATTCACACACAGGTATCACTCTGGAGGACAAGAGATCCGATCTCAAAATGGATAACCAGAAAACATTATAAATACCAGGTATAAACACAAAGGCAAGATTTGATTGCTTATTAATTAATCACTAATTAATTAATACCACGTGTAAATGGGGTGATTATTTCTGTCTTTCCCCTGCTTGACTCTTAGGCTCTTATTTTTCAGTAAATTGCTGGCTCGATAGTCAGCCAATCACAATTTAGGATTTTGAGGGGCAGGGTATTTGTGGGGGTGCTCTCTCTTCCTTTCCCCAAGCATGCCCCTGTGTTGGACCCCTTTGCTGCTTTAACGCCCATTTCAGTCCCGAAGTTTGGTCATTTGTTTATCCATTTATTGATGTTCCCTTTTTTTAATGTAATTTTATTTATTAAGTGATAAAACGCGGTGTGAACTCCGGGCCAGTGTCTGGCAGTCTATCAAGAATCACAGAAAGTGAACTTCCTGAACAGTCACCCGGTACAGCTGCTTGTGGAGGACTTGAGTGAGAGCTGTAGCTGTCCTGGCTAGCGGTGGGCTAATATCACACAAGGACAACATGAGCTAGGGTGCTACAGCTATCTAATCTAGTAAACTAGCCACCTCGTGCAGTGAGAAGACCGGAAACGCACCTGTTGGACAGTTATCACTCATGTGTTGCCGCAAGTTAACATGTCGAATCAGCACCAGCCGATCCAACAGCAGCCTAATCAGATCTCTGCTCCTTTCCCACAACTGTCTGTGAAACCTTCCAACAATCCTCTTCAAATCAAAAGGAATTTAATAACAGACGATTACAGTTTAACTAGTCAGGTGCTCGGGATGGGGATAAATGGCAGAGTGTTGGAAATATTCCACGGAGAGAGTGGAGAAAAGTATGCACTAAAGGTAAACATGTTGTCTTAACCTCGCAGATGTTTTGTTACTGAATTGTATAATCATATAGATACTAGATTTACGTATGTAAATTGATTACTATATGGAGAATAGACGCGTTCTGTTGCCATGTTTTTCAACTGTTAACGTCAAACAGAAATAAACAAAATTTACACTCCTTTAAAAAAAAAAAAAAAAAGTGCTTTGGCCTAGTGTTATATAGTTAGAGTTTGAAACCTGCACCACTAAAATTTCGGATTTTCTAGTAAAGATAGCAGCAACATGTTGTCTGTAATATTTACAAGATAAACTGTTGGCTACCACTGTGGGCTCAAGGTACTTCTAGTTACAGTGACCGATATTTAATATGGGTTTGGATATGGACCAAGACATGTGTTCAAGAGTTCAGATGGGTGTTTTTCCATATTGCTCTCAGGATGTGTCAGAGGTGGTGAGCACAGTTTTGACACTTGAACGTCTGGCAAGTGCAATTGCCCTAATGTTGTTTGATTTTCATGTATTTGACCGAAACCATTATGAACACAAATTATTACTGGTCTGTGGGATAGGGTTTGAATGTTTCTGAGTTCCTTTCTTGTCTTCTGTACACATTGCTTAAAGATACTCAGGGGCCAGTTGTTGTTTTTTTTGCCACAGTTACTTGTTATCTACATTTCTGTGATTAGAGAACAGTTTTCTTAGATGCCTCTGAAATTGTCATTACTCATGATTTGTGTGCAGTAAACAGGATTAAAGCCAGCCAGCCTGACTAATAACCTTTGTGCATTGAGGTTGCCTGCACGTGGTCATCAATCACAGAGAGTGCAGTCAAGGCTGGACCCAGAATGTATCACGCCGAATTCTGAGTTGAATGTTAACAGATGCTTTGCTCTTATTTTTAAAAAAAAAAATCTGCTTCTCATACACTGCTTCCTCTTCCCTCTCCTCAGAACAGTATGTGTCCGCTTTTAAGTCTCATGTTCAACCAATAGGAGAAAGAATTATATTGACTCGCTGCATTCCCCTGGGATCAATTAGTCTTCTCTAAGGCATGTGTGATGCATATCAAACTACACAGTACCTGTTTTGATGGCAGCATTTAGAGTTACAGTTGAGCGTTGCCAGAGTTCAAGAGGTGAGGTCAGATCACCT
This sequence comes from Micropterus salmoides, assembly GCF_014851395.1. Taxonomy (NCBI): domain Eukaryota; kingdom Metazoa; phylum Chordata; class Actinopteri; order Centrarchiformes; family Centrarchidae; genus Micropterus; species Micropterus salmoides. Next base: position 14,166,060 of record NW_024040707.1, on the reverse strand, counting down.
GTAATTATTTCTGCATTTAGGTGATCATCCACAATAAACACCTTTTGTCAGGGTCAACTCTCTGTTCCAGATTTTTATGTTGGGCTACCACCTGGGGTGTTTTTGAAAGAGGAGTGTTAACTTTTCCTATCCAAATGTTGCCAGCCAGAAAGAGAGAGGGGAACATGCCTGTGTCTAAAAGTATCCTCTTGCGAAAGGCTCGAGATGACTGAGTGATTATGACGTCTGGTGCGGTACACCAGGACACTGTGTCATGCAAACAGCTTTTATTAGGGAGGGAAGGTATTTTGAAATGGGGAAAACAAAATGGAGAAACTAGCAAATGACCAAACATTTTCCTGACCTTTTGACATAATTTTTTTCCCCAATGAGAAACAAGCGCCCCCCACCCCCCCATTCCCACTTTTCAGTGTGTGTCTTCTAATTTGTAACTGCATTCTTCAGGTATGATTTCTTGCAAGAGACCCACTTGTTTTAGCAGCAGCGTGAAGATATATGGTATTTGTATTCGAGAAGAAAAGCACTTCCAGTCCAGTGCAGTTTTTGGAGAAACAAGTTATCGATGCCTTCCCAGTCTCATTCTTGGAATGTCAGTAAACCATCATCTTCCTCTTGCACCCTGTTAGATAAGCCTTTGCGCTGACATTTCTGAGGTCTTGTGAAGGCAGTGCATCTCAAAAAATGAGGGCAGTTTTTATTATGATATATGGTGTGCGAGACAGACTAATCAAGGCAAGGAAATCCTCTGAATGTACCATAGTAAGTCACAGTTTGAGAGTGATAATGAAGATCGTGAAATAGACATCCTTGACATTGCTACACATTTTTGTGAAAATATTGCAGGGGAATGCAACTCTAATTCAGCATGCAGATATCTTCTCTTGTGATATGTTATTCATTTGTTAGCAGAATTAACTGTATTCAGATTGTTCTACAACCAAAATTGTCCACTATTTGAGAAGCTGGAGCCAGCAAATGCTAATCTATTTATCGACAAAGCAGCTCTTTTTTGCAACCGAGGCAAAGGGTTCCATCGTAAGGTGTCCCGTAATTGCTTCAGAGCAATGGTACTATTAATATCGCCAGGATTCACACTGTCTTTTTCTTTTTTATCTACCCAGACTGTTTTTTAATTTGCTAAAAATAAAAATGTGAACTTGTTTAACCAGACTAACTAAAACCTTGTCCTGCTTTCTGACTTTGTTCGTTCCTCTGCTGTTTGTGTTACAGATGCTGCAGGATTGTCCAGAAGCCAGGCGGGAGGTGGAGCTCCATTGGAGGGTGTCCCCTTGCCCCCACATAGTACCCATCATCGATGTTTATGAGAACATCTACCAGGGCAGGAAGTGCCTCCTCATTGTGATGGAGTGGTATGTTATTCTGGAAGTACCAACACATACGTACACACACACAGACACACACACACAGACACAGACGTTTACCCTGTGTCCACACAGACCCTGTGACATCTCACTGACATAATGCATTCCCTAGCCCCTTAACCTACCCTTAACAATCACAATTACAAGCCTAACCTTAAAGGCAGGGTAGGCAAGTTGTTTCTAAAACACTTTTTGTCATATTTGTTGAAACTGTCTATATACACCAATGCATATTAAAAATTTAGGTGCACTGAAAAAGAGAGTATAAAAATGGTCTGTCTGTAGTCCTCTCAGCGATGCAGTAAACACAGCCACTCGTTCCATTCGGACCGAATGCAATGATTGGCTGGGTGACTGTCACACTCCCTCGCTACCATGGCTACCACCCCTGCTGCTACAGGAGCTCAGCTCAGAGCTGACGAGCGAAGCGGTGAGACCGGAAGTAATATCTGCGTGGCTTTTCAATGATGGTGACAACTGAGGTATCCCAAGGGGCTGAAAAGTTACACTGTGGTCGCTTTTATTTCTGCTGGACAGGTAATCTGGCTTTTATCAGTTTGATGGTAGCTACCTACTTAGCATACAGCTAACGGCAGCTACGAGTGCAGGCTGGTGGAGTGAGCCAGAGTAGAGATGATGGATTACAGGTGCTGTCATATAATTAGAATATCATCAAAAAGTTGATTTATTTCAGTAATTCCATTAAAAAAGTGAAACTTGGATATTATATTCATGCATTACACAGACTGATATATTTCAAATGTTTATTTCATTTAATTGTGATGATTAAAACTGACAACTAATGAAAATCCCAAATTCAGTATCTCCGAAAATTAGAATATTAAGACCAATACAAAAAAAGGATTTTTAGAAATGTTGGCCAACTGAAAAGTATGAACATGAAAAGTATGAGCATGTACAGCACTCGGTACTTAGTTGGGGCTCCTTTTGCCTGATTACTGCAGCAATGCGGCGTGGCATGGAGTCGATCAGTCTGTGGCACTGCTCAGGTGTTATGAGAGCCCAGGTTGCTCTGATAGTGGCCTTCAGCTCTTCTGCATTGTTGGGTCTGGCGTATCGCATCTTCCTCTTCACAATACCCCATAGATTTCCTATAGGGTTAAGGTCAGGCGAGTTTGCTGGCCAAATAAGAACAGGGATACCATAACCTTAAACCAGGTACTGGTAGCTTTGGCACTGTGTGCAGGTGCCAAGTCCTGTTGGAAAACGAAATCCGCATCTCCATAAAGTTGGTCAGCAGCAGGAAGCATGAAGTCCAGCAGTCCAGTCCTTTTTGTCTTTAGCCTAGGCAAGACGCTTCTGACACTGTGTCTTGTTCATCTGTGCGTGGTGGTTCTTGAAGCACTGACTCCAGCTGCAGTCCACTCTTTGTGAATCTCCCCCACATTTTTGAATGGGTTTTGTTTCACAATCCTCTCCAGGGTGCGGTTATCCCTATTGCTTGTACACTTTTCTACCACATCTTTTCCTTCCCTTCGCCTCTCTGTTAATGTGCTTAGACACAGAGCTCTGTGAACAGCCAGCCTCTTCAGCAATGACCTTTTGTGTCTCGCCCTCCTTGTGCAAGGTGTCAATGGTCGTCTTTCGGACAGCTGTCAAGTCAGCAGTCTTCCCCATGATTGTGTAGCCTACAGAACTAGACTGAGAGACCATTTAAAGGCCTTTGCAGGTGTGAGTTAATTAGCTGATTAGAGTGTGGCACCAGGTATCTTCAATATTGAACCTTTTCAAAATATTCAAATTTTCTGAGATACTGATTTTGGGGTTTTCATTAGTTGTCAGTTATAATCATCAAAACAACAATTAAAAGGAATGAACACTTGAAATATATCAGTCTGTGTGGAATGAATGTATACATTATACAAGTTTCACTTTTTGAATGGAATTACTGAAATAAATCAACTTTTTGATGATATTCTAATTATGTGACCAGCACCTGTGTATGTAACTGCAGCTGAGCTGGCTGAGAGCTGTTTGCCGACGCTAACATTAGGTAAGGCAATGTAGGTGCAGTTTACTGACGGTGCCGGTTTAGTTATTCACCATCTAGGTTTATTTTTATGCCGTTTACACCTAACATTATCTTTACCTTGTATCTAATCTTTGTGTGATTATTTTTGTGTCTGCGATCTTTGTTTGACTGTATGTTACTCTTTTACAAATGTGGCGATGTAGCTGTTTGTTCTTGTAGTTATGAGAAAGACATTTCAACGTTAGTATACATAAGCAACGCTGGCTAAAGGTCCCCAAATATCTGCGTTTCTGGTCTATAAGCTACTTATTATATAGTTTGACATTATACATAGCTAAACCTACTGTGTGAAAATCTTTTACTGTAATTGGTGCTGTTATGCCACTATTTATTTTACCAGAAGTAAAAATTACTGTATGTTTTATTTCTACTGTGTCCTCAGGTCACCTGGAGATTTGGAGTCTTTCATAGCCCTGTACTTCTCACTAGTATACACTGATCGGACCATGCTGGATGGCCTGGATTACAACCACCATGTCCACAGTCCAGCCAGGAGAAAAGCTGATGACACAATTCAGTATGTTGCATTTTTATTACTCCTCTGCATTTTACTCAATATAAGTGATGAGTCAAAAAAAATTTAACTGTATGAGGAATACAGATAGATGGTGCTGATTTATTGTTTTGATTGCATTTTATGTGGAAATGCTAATTACTGTATAAGAGAACAATGCCAGGTATTACAAACTTTTCACAAAGCTGATCCTCCTTTCTGTGTTATCAGGTACTGCAAGGTGTACAACAAAACACTTGTACTCATTGAAGGTGGAGGACTACAGTTACATCGTAGACCCACAGAGTGCCACTCTCCTCCTCTGACGGTTGATACTGAGGAGATGCCTAGAAGCAGAACCATGAGAACCTGATGATTCCCGTCAACATGGGGTTCAGTCAGGTGTCCCTGCCCCAACTGTACTGATAGATACAGCAAAACGTACAACAGAAAGTAATATGGTTGGTTTTAAAATGTGGTGATCATGTCAAAAAGGTGATTTTGATATTTTAAATCATCTTCACAGCAACAATACAAAGCTACGACTAAAGTCTGAACTGTCTTCATAATCAGTCAAGATACCTCTGGACTTGTCTTTCTTCCTGTGTATATACTTATTTTTAATAATGTTTAAAAATGATCTATTTGTGATATAGGTTGTAGTTTTAGTAGTATATAATAAGTGTTATACCACATTTGGATGTCATTATTTCAGACATAAGACCTAAATGTAGTTGCTTGATTGTTTATGCTGCAAGTGTAAAGAAAAGGCATTTATCATTTTCAATGTTTTATTTAAAAAAAGAATGAAAATATTCAGAACAGGGAAAAATATCCTTTGTATTTTCTCTACCCTCTTGGGAATAAAACAATGTACAGGTATTCATCCACACAGTGGATGGAATTATTTGTGTGTCAGTTAGTAAGTTACAACTTACATCCTGCTAGGATTAAACCTCTGTATTGTCCTGGTGGATCAGGATAGCAGTATCACGACTCTGTGAGACAATCCTAGTGCTCTACGTTGCCATGCTACAAACTGTCTGTATGCCGCCTGACTGAACTGTCTGTTACTCTGTCCTGGGTCTGGAAGATCAGCCATGTGTGGTGCATGAAAAAACAGTAGTGTGACAGTAGTGGATGTTGTCCACAGTCCTCAGATTCTGGCCTGTAAAGGAATATATAGTTGTTAGAACCCCAAATTGGAAAGATTGGAACATTCATCAACATAATTATGTATTTTTATTGAACAGAGGTTTGTTGTTCCCTAACAGGACTTCTGTGTCCACATTACACACCACGTCAATGTACATGACACAGATGAGCTGATGGCTGAAGCAGAGCTGTAGTAAGTTGTGGTGTAAGCAGTAAAAAATGAATAACAATAGTGATTACATTTTATAGCACTTTATTTTTGACACCAAAGGGGCTTAGGGGGGAACACCAGAGAAACTTTGAGACAAGTACACTGGGAAATATTATACTATATTATACTTATATTAAAATATGTGTATATATATATACACACACCTGTTCATAAGCTGTTGTTGGAGTGTGAAGCTCGATGCAGCTTCCAGAATATGTGCTGCTTGGCTTGCACCTCGTTCTCCCCATCTTGCCTTTTCTTCCTTGGACCCTGGCAGCCGTCCCTCTGCTTCGCCTCGACCCTGGGTCTGTCCCGGTCTGTGCTTGGCTCTGGGGTGCAGTCCTCATCAGAGACAATAATGCTGTCACCGTGAAAGCTCTAACATGCAAAACACATGAAGCCGGGACAAGTTACACACACAACTTCAAATATGATTTGCAGGTTTTCTTTTTATTGTTTTCCCACCTTCAGGGCTGCTACTTTTATGTAAACTGAAGCAAAGATGCAGTCGCTCCACTTGAGTAACTGGGGAGTGTACAAAAACAAAAACAACAAAGTGGCCGTAAAATGGTCTTCTTTGAGTCAAAAATAGAAACTCAATACTACTTCTGCATACACGTGGCAATGATGCAGCAACTATTACATCTATAACAGGAATGCAGCCCAAAGTTGGCACATAAAGCGGCATAAACACGGTTACAAAAAAAAATACGGCAGTGGCACCTCTAATAAGAGGACAAAAAAAAACAATTACAACACTGCACAGTAAACATTACACATCAGTTGTGCTAACCACGAAACAATGTGTCCATACACAGATATACATTAATTATACAAATAAAAAAAAACAACATTCATTAGTTAACTTCCATTTCATACCTAACTCACGGATAACGAGCTCTTGTGGCCCACATGTTGGGTTTCTTCCACAAGCATCGGCTATCCTATACGCAACAATTGCATACAATGTGGAATTTAATACATACATCATACACCACTAGACAAATGCATTAGCATATTGTGCGTAATAACTCACAAGAACATAACATTATTAATAAATGTTCTCACCGATAACAGCAGCAGCCAGTCCATGCAAAATAGCGCAGTTTACTTCCTGTATTTTCCCAGCGCCCCTTGACCTCTTGTCAAGCATGCGGCTGTTTGAGTCAGCAACGCTATGCCCTCTGCTGTCTAAAATCAACACCTGCAGCACTCTCGCTACAGCAGAAAATTGTGCAAATAGAGGTTTTGTAACTTGAATCTCTTGTATATTTAAGGTTTGACTATATCACCTGGTTACACACATGTTATGAGTCTAACACAAAATTAACATTCATTTAGTGTAACTGATGTAAATCAGCATAATGATAAAGTTAGATGTTTTCTTACCCCTGATGTGAGCCGCTGCTCTGTGCTCGTCCTTCAGCGGTGTCGGCAACGCGTGTTCACGTGTTTTGGGGGCGTGGCTTTGGAAGGAGCCCAGAAGGGAAGGGGTGGGAGTTTCTCTGTTGGATACTTTCAAAATCCAGCAGTTTCTTGCTAGTTTCTCATCCTTACCTATCCTGCCTTTAAGTGTTACCCTAACCTAATTGTAACCTGAACCCTAGAATCAAGTCTTGACCCTCAAAAAGCAGTCTCTACACGTGAGGACCTAAATTTTTGTCCCCACAGTGACATGAGTCCCCATCGGTTAGTGTGCATTCATGTTGAAGTCCCCACCCGGATATAAAAACATCTCACACACACACACACACACACACAGACACACACACACAGAGCTAAGAATGTATGTGTGGTCTTATAGCATATGTTGACAAAAGTAGACTTCCTTCGTTGGACAGTGTTCATCTTTGAATGGCCCCTGGCAGTTGTGGCTTGTTTTAGTTGCTCTGTTTGCTGATGAAGTCAGCTTTTTTTAATGCACACCAACTGAGATGATTAGGTTTCCAGAACGCTTCTCGGCAGAAAGTAATAAAAAGCAGACAGCGGCTGCTTTGTCTAAAAAATAAGGCAGGCGTCTGCCACCGCCACCTGTTACAAAAGAATAAAAAACTGTTCTCAAAGCTGGATATGATGTGATCAATGTGATGTCACAATTGAATAATCCTGAGCATGAACAATAAAAACGACTAATGATTGTAGTTTGTATTTAATGGTTGCAAATGTGGAATGTTTCCAGCTATAGTAGACCAGATTTTGATTAAAGGGCTATTTATTTAAATAACTAATTGGCATTTTTTGTGCTAAGGAATGTCATTTTGTCATAGCAAGTAAAAATAAAATAAAACTTAATTTAATTAATCATTTTGAATGAAACATTAAGAAGTTCAGCACTGACTTGATTGCAGAGTATTGGGATGATATGTAACTCTAATAAGAGGCTGCCACATTTGTTGCCATCTTGGGTGAATCAGGAGAAACTATAAGTCGTTATTCATTGAAGATAAAATAATAAACATGCCACAATGCCTTTACAGACTCGTTATACTGTACTTCTGTCCACTCTACTCTTTTCATTTTCAGCATGGATGGAGGCGAATTATTCAGGCATATCCAAAACAGAGGGAATCATGCATTTACAGAAAGAGGTAAAGAGATTATTTTTTTCTTACGCAAGTTAATGTTACAATCCTTCATCCTGGCAGTCACAGTGGTTTTAATACTCCAGATTCTGCAGGAAGCAAACACCCATTGAGCTGCTACTTTGTAAGAAATACAACAGAAGAGCAACTGGTGTATCTGTTTACAGTGCAGCCAAGAAAGCCAATGTTGAATTGATGAAGAAGTTAATTAATTAATGCCTATTTTCGACCACACCATGATCAACTGTGTTCTCATGTGTTGCTGCTCATAGCTGTAACCGCACAGCCTGTTGCTGTTTATCTACGGTGGTGGTTTGAATTATGGAGCCTGTCCTCCACAGAATAACAACCACACAAAATTATGACTCATGTTTACGTTTATTGTGGCCTCTAGTGGCCTTCCCGTGTGAAACGATATTGATTTGTTTTTTAAAATACAGTTAAGTAGTGTTACCTACGTTACCTTCGTAGTGTTAGCGTTAGCTACCCAGCTATATTAGTCTTAAAGGTGTTGAAAGCCCCCCATACCCCCTAACCCTTTACCCTAATCTTCCCAGGGGTGTGTGCCTAAACCTGCCTAAACCTGTCAGTGATTGTATGCGTGTTGACCTGTGAACCAAACAGCTCAGCTGGGATTCACAATTGCCGTTGTGGGAGGCATGGACAAAAGCTACTGGTAGGGGCGCTATTTTAGGATATGCTCATTTGAGTCATATTTGTAGGTCGGTTAAAACTACCTATGTTGTCGTTTAGGTTGGAGGACTGGAATTGACCCTTCGCTAAGCCACGCCCCCTTAGTTACTGTTGCTAAATCCAACAAACTGTCGGACCTTTCGGAACTGTCTATAACTGCACTCCCTGGATAAATATATTGTCTAATTTTTGGAAAAAACGATCCCAGAGAGAAGCAGACAGTTTTGCAGTTGCAATGATATTAAGGATCAACACTGTTACTGTACAGCTGGGTAGGTCTCTATTCAATATTACAATCATTAAAAACCACAAACAGTAGGGCTATATAACATTACATTCAGTAGCAAGTTAGCTAACTAACATTACATGAGGAACAATCCACAGTCTACATTATTCTGGATTTGTTTTAGGTTTTGGAAAGGGAATAAATCATACTTCTATCAACCTCTCGGGGTAGTGACTGTAATTATTACAAGTGCCCCAGGAACAGCGTTTGACCATATCTTTGAAAAATACAGCAAAAACACCTTAGAAAACGACTCCTTTTGCATACCAGTCAATGGAGCGCAACCTTGAAAGTGTTGGACCTCAGTTAGAGAGAGTCCTGTACAGAGCTGTGATTGACCAGCTGCGTATTCGGGGTGTGGCTTAGCGAAGGGTCATTTATAGCTCTCAGAAGGGGGCCGGCTCCCATTGTTCATTTTAGAGTCACATTACTAAGCTACAGTAACAGCTCACTGTGGCTGCTTTTTCTTGTTCTGTAACTCCCTGTGCTTCACAATAAACGTCACCTATGTCTCGCCAGAATGCTTTTAATGTATAGCACTTCACATTTTTAAAAGTATTAGGTAGTAACTAAATATACTTCTGAAGCCGTTTTCATTGAGATAACAGCTTAAACACTTAGTCAATAAATAAATAAATAAATAACTAAATCTGAAATTCATCGGCCCCCCTTTTGCAACAATCAATTGGTTAAATTTGCTGAATTCTTGGTCATTTATGGTATTTATCTGAACAATACAAGCAATCTGAATATATTTTGGGAATTCTTTTGGGCATTTTCACTATTTTCTCAATTTTTTATGATTTAGCAGTTAATTGATTAATCTAGAAAATCAATCTATATTAATTGATAATACAAATAAATTTTAGTTGAAACCCTAGAAATTACAGTGATGCTGGATCATATGGAAGCTGTATTTCCTATGAATCCTTTGTGCGTTTGAGGGCAATATGAATCCTGTACAAGAATGGCGGACACTAACACTAGTGACTATGTAGAGAGGTAATTAGAGAATGTAAATATATTGAATGGGTATTCTTTCAAGCCAACCACAAAATAGAGTTGAAAACAGGTTTTGATTTCATGAAAATCTTAACTTTAACCATCTCAAAATGTACTGCTGAATGTATAGTTTAATGTGCATCTGTCCGTTTTAACTCCATTATGTCCATGTCATTTCTCTTTACTTCCTTTTTACTCAGAGGCCTCTGACATCATGAAAAGTATAGGAGAAGCAATACATTTCTTGCATTCCATCAACATTGTTCACAGAGATATCAAGGTAATACTTCACTGTATATATTTGAGACAAAACTTGCAATGGAAAACAAAATTTGCAACAGTGGTATGTCTAATGGCAAGTAACATGAGATCATTCTTAAAGGCGGTGAGTAAAATTGTTATTATGCTTATGTGCTTTGGTTTTAACTGACAATTAAATGTCCTGCGCCTGTCAAAGAGCCCATATTTAAGGCCAAGTAACACAATCAGGAGAAAACAAGAGGACACAAGAGATATAAAAACTAAAGACCTCCAGGCTTCTGTGCATATGAAAATCTAATTGTTTGCAAATGTAGAGTAAGCAAACAATGAATGGCAGCTGAAATAGGCAGATTGAAAAGCCACTAATGGCAAACAAGCAGTTGTTTCCATGAAGAAGTCCAACCCTGGAAGTTTTTATTTTTGTTTGCCATCATTATATAAAGAGCTTTTGTTTAGGTTCATGTTTGCTATTTATTTTATTTCTGCTTTTAAAATTCTTTGCTTTTCTTGTTGTTGATTCTGTTCTCCAGATGCCTGATCACTGTTGCTGTCTCTTTCAGCCAGAGAACCTGCTGTACACCTCCAAAAGGTCAGATGCTGTCCTCAAGTTGACGGACTTTGGGTTTGCCAAAGAAATCATCACTTTAAACTCTTTAGCAACACCATGTTTCACCCCCTACTATGTTGGTAAGAACATGCAACATGTTATCTTGAAAGTAATTCTATCAGGTTGGAGACTCACTAAAGGAGCTAGTGTGTCAGGCTTGCAGACTGATCTCTGCTACTTATGTATATGCGTGCATCTATGACACGACATCTCCATCTCTCTCGAGTAAGCTCTGTGGTGTTTTGCTGTGGTTTTGTTTTGATGAATGTCATATTTAATTGAGTTCCTGTGAGATTAAATCTCCTGATGTGATAGCCAAATACCAGCAGGAACAACTGTCAGCAGGATGCTCCCAGCTATACGCATTTTTGTGTTTGCAAGACAAACATCTCTGTGTGTATGTGTGTGTGTGTGTGTGTGTGTGTGTGTAATGCAACATATTTTAAAAGCCTTACATGTCTTGGGACTGCACAGAGCTGCATTTTCTTTACACTGTCTCTGGATTTTCACACTGTCGATTTATTACGTGTTAATAACCAATTTTTTAATCGGCACATTTTCCCCATGTGCTTCTTGAAACTTAACTTGACCCAGTGTTAAGTGCTTTCCCTGAGGGCATTTAACAGTAAAAAAAAAGGGGGGGAAAAAGAAAGAAATCTGCAGACATTTTGCCTCCTGTGAAAAGTGGCCAGACTAATGCGGGTTATGAGGTTACATCCTGTGAACCAGTTGGAAAATCCTGTATACTTTAATGACCTGTTCTGCAGTTTCTTGCATCCATCTGCCTTTTATGTACAATTATCAAAGGCATGAAATGTGAAACAGAAGCGATTTCTCCAATTCAATTTAAATCATTTCTCTTGACACCGTGACAGCTCCAGAGGTTCTCGGTCCAGAGAAGTATGACAGATCCTGTGACATGTGGTCTCTGGGTGTCATTATGTATATCCTGTAAGTCAATCAGTGTGATGTATTTGTTGCATTATATAGTATATATAGTATTATACTATTTTTATGCAATGATGCCTCGCTTCTCTAAATTATTGTTTCTTCTAATTATATGAACCATGTTTTCATCAGGCATTTTGTTCTGTCTTACAGGCTTAGTGGATATCCTCCCTTTTTCTCACATCATGGTCTAGCAATATCCCCAGGAATGAAAAGACGGATCCGTAATGGGCAGTATGAGTTCCCCAACCCAGAGTGGTCTGATGTGTCTGAGGAAGGTGAGGGGGAGGTGTGTCGGAAATTGAAATGACACCTATTTATCAGATTGCACATTTGTCATGTAAATGCTCCCTTCCCTTTTACTTTTTGTTTCACTTTTTGTACATCCTCATCTTTTTTTTGTCAATTAATAGCACTTTCAACCTTTTTCCCAAGTTGTGAGTTTGGACAGACTCTATAAACAGAACTCCAACGATGGTACTATTCTGTGGCTTCAATACTGAAGCACTGTCTTGTTAAAATGTGTCTGCAGTATATGAATTGATCTGATATGATTGAGGCAGATCTGATTGATCTAACATGATGTGAATCTGATGTAATATTTTTATTTAATTTTCATGTAAATATTGTCTTAGGAATTTAAATTGAAGACATTTGGAAGCGAAAACTGTCCCACATAACTGCAGCTACTGTATGAAGAAATCAGTAGAGTAAGAAATATGTCTCATGTTAGGGGGGGACACATATGAACATTGAATTATGATTATTTCCTGTTTCAGCTAAGCAGCTGATCTGCTACTTACTGAAAACTGAGCCCACCCAGAGAATGAGCATCACCGAGTTCATAAACCATCCCTGGATTAATGTAAGCGTCTCCCTTTAGGCTTGAATCTGTTTGAGCAACTGCTGGTTTTGAAAGATGTTTGTGAGATTTGGTGAACGCTTCTCCATATTCTCTCACCGCTGCAGCAGTCGGTCGAGGTCCCACAAATGCTTCTCCACACCAGCCGCGTGCTGCACGAGGAACAGGATGTCTGGGAGAAGGTTAATGTAAGTGTGGGTTCTGTTCGTATGTGCTAGTTATTTAGACGCACAGAAACAGATCTTGAGCATGGGTTTGTTAGTTAATTCTTTTATATTTTATGCAAATATTGTATGTTTTATGCATACCCGACTCTGTCACTGAACAATAAAATCCATATAATTACTTAAAACATGATGTGGATAGTATGCATGCTGTTTCACCTCGGTTGTGTTTGATAAAAGTGATGTTGTTTTGTTACTATTAGGAGGAAATGACAAATGCCCTGCAAACAATGAGAGTGGACTATGAACAAATTAAAATCAAAACTATTGAAGACTCAACTAATCCTCTGCTCTTGAAGAGAAGAAAGAAAAGTAAAAACTTGGCCACGCAGGCCAGTGCTAGTGAAGTAAAGACTTTTTAAGAGGTATTCAGTTTCACACCAACTCACACAAAAAAGCCTTTAAGAGGAGCTTTAGGGAAGTTGTCAGGTGACTCTAAATTATATTTTTATAGTACGTTTTAAGTAAATTATTTTATTTTAAAACATGAAATGCACCTAGGCATTTGGGTAAATGTGCTTTAAGGACTTTTTTTCTATGCATTGAAAAGTATTCCGTATGTGCACTAAGGCTTTTTGTATGTGTTGCACATTAGGACAGTTTTTATTATTCTGCTGTAAATACTCAGCGAGTCATTTGAGTGAGCTTTGTTGGCATCAACTTATACGCTGCTTTTGGGTTGTTTTCTGTCTCTGAAGTTTTTCTGTTCTGTTTCTGTTCAAAACCCTGTTTGCCTTGAGGATATTGTTGAGAAAGTTTGCCAGCATCATTCACATGTGTCTGTTGAATGACCACTACCACAAATTTTGTTTTGTATGTGATGTCACAAGTATTTCTCCTTACCACAAAATAGGAGTTTTCTTGCCACATTGTCATAGTGCATTATTTAAAACTTGCCATGTGTAGCAATAATCATGCTTGCTATGGTTATGAGATGGGTGATAATTGTGTTTGATTAACTGTGCTGCTAAGCGGACACTTGCTTCTGTAGTGTTAATTTTCTTCAAAGCACTAATATAAAAGTAGTGCATGAAGTCTGTTGTGTGAGACACGGAAAAATGGATGGCACTAAACTTTTAGATCAAGGGAGGAGTGACCAGATGTACAATAGAAAATGATGCATGCCACCATTATCCTGTATGTTTTTTGCCCTAGATTAAATCTCTCAATCTCCTCTGTGGTTTTGTGTGTTGTTTCAGAAAAGCTGCAAAATGTGTAATGATAAAATAGACGTGCTAGTTATGGATATGTAAGAATAATCAGGATGTAACATCTGGTGAATACAAGTTAAAGTTCATTTTTAATGTCTACTACATTTGTCACCTAAAGACTATAACCATGTGTGGAAGGACAGGTAGCTACATTTAACAAAGTTATAAAGTTAAACAAAAAAGAATAAAAGGCTTGAAGTGATCGTGGGATGCTCCTACGGCCCTGTTAGGAAGACCTGAGGACTGGGTGGCAATCTGCAACATTTTAAATGCAGAGAATGTTGGCTAAAGGATAAATATCATGCATCTTAATGTCTAAAAATGTTAGCATGCTCAAGTTAGCATCAACATCATTATGCTAGCATTAAACTCAAGAGATATTAACTTAATTATTTAGAGGTGTGTTGTCATGAACTGAAGTGACACATTTGAAACCATGAAACATGTATGTCTCCCAAATTTCATGGCAGTCCATCCAATAGTTTGTCAAGAAATATGTAGAACCATGGTGCTATGGCTAAAAATGCAGCAGGGTCTGTTAAACACCATTATAGTCCTTTAAATTGGATATATGCATGTACTGTACTTGAAAATCACCACTGTCTCTGATCTTCTCATTTTAAGCAATTCCCAAGCAAAATTATACAATTGTTTTAAATTACATTTATCTGATGCTTTTATCCAAAGTGACTTACAATTGCTATACATATCAGAGGTCGCACACCTCTGGAGCAACTAGGGGTTAAGTGTCTTGCTCAGGGACACAATGGTGGCTGTTTCACACCAAAGGCAAGCATCTTATCTATGCGCCACCACCACCCATTAAATTAGTATTTTTTTCTTACAATCCACACCATCTGTAGTCTTTAGTGAAATCCATTCATGACAAAATAAATACTTTCGGCTTTACCTCATGGTACAGCTCACAACAGCAGAGTGGCTCCAGACTGAACGTTTATTGTTTGCTGTCATGTAATTGGGACTATTTAGGATTTTCAGCTGTAGTTGGATCTGTGAATAAATGACACCCACACAGAATGTTTTTGATTAAACATAATGTTCTAATTTCAAGATAATATTCCCAGCTTTTGCATCCTGTTTTAATTTAGACTTTCTTTGTGGCGCATTCAGAGACACACACTAAGCTGCCTTTCCATAAACCAAATATTAATGTTGAGTGTATAAAAGAATTAAAGGGAAATTTGTACATTGTTTGAACATGAATGAATGATAAATCCAACATATTGGTTTTCAAAGGAACATCATTTTCCTGCATCCTTTTTAAATGGTACTGTCTACCTTGGATGGAAACATACATTTGTGAGGGGGGGATTTCCATTTATAATTAATGTTGACAGCACGGTTTGAATGTAACATCAGTTGAAAATACTGTTACATATTTTGCCCAAAAAATGTTGTATGTTGTGACAAAAAAAGGCCTTTATGCAAAAGAGTTCCATCTGTGTATCCTCAGGTTCCCTCTCCTCTCAAAGGGGATGTAATTGTTTGGTCATTAAGGTCTATTACTTGCTGAACAACTTCCATTTTCAAATCAGCATGTCTTACTACTTCCTCAAAGGGGCCGGGAAGCAAATTCAGCGGGGAGAGAAAAGGCAAATCGTAATCCCTGAAACTCTGTCTCTAATATTCGTGCTCCAGTCGAGGACATCAATGGCGAGGCCCTTTCTGAAGACAATCTGCGGGGTGATAATGGTGTTCTTCTCTCAGCATGCTCCAACACAAACATATGTTAACTTTTTCTACAGTTTAAACACTGTAATTGACAAAAGTAGTGAGTACCTGAAGAAGGCAGGAACAGAGAAAGGAAGAAAAATTCTTTTAAGGAGGATGATTGTGGGTTTGTCATACTTTGCACATGTTGAAACATATAGTGTATGATGACATAGGCTGCAACTTCATTGTTAGATTTTGTTTTATCTGACAAACACACCGCCAGCGTCCAGTCTGGTTCATTAAATTTTCTATACGTAACGCCCCACCCGCTCCATAACCTCCACAAAACAACAATAAACAACAAGCCAGACTTCGAGTGGCTGTGCTAATGATAAGGCATGACACAGTAAGGGAAAACAAGGTTGTTAAAAAGCAGATGTCTGTACCGGTTCACAGATGGGATTGATATTGACATGTCTGGAGGTGATATGTTGTCGTTTCTACATGTAAGTGGAAAAATGTATGTGCTCTAATGAGAGTGGGTGGTTGGGGCTGTGTAGAGACGGGGTATTTACTCTATAGCACCAACATATTCCACTCAGTCCAAGAAAGACACAGGCAACGTGAGCAAGGGAGGAGGCATCGACTCTGATCAACCAACTGGTAGGTATACTGTACCTACTGTACATTTAAAAAGTGGAGCAGATCAGTCGTAAATTACTAAACCAGTGTAATTCAGTGTTAGTTGCATAACATTTCATGCTATCAGTGTATTACAGATTTGGGAGTTGTTAGGGTAACATCCTATATTTGACTTCATATAAACTTTATATTACATCTTTTTCTTCCTGGATTTTCCATCAGTGATCATGCGGACAGTGTTGCTCCTCCTCATAATGGGAGTAGTGGATCTGAGCATCGGCCAGCATTACAGCCAGTTTCAGTGGCTGTCCCATCTGCGAGGGCGGCGGCGGAATGCCGGCTGGTGGGCCGATGACGTGGACTGCCCCCTGGAGTGCGATTGTCCCTCTACCTACCCCACAGCTATGTACTGTCACAGCCGCAACCTTCAGCATGTTCCCTACATCCCCTCACATATTAAGTACGTCTACCTGCAGCATAACCAGATCACAGGCATTCAGGATGGGGTGTTTGACAACGCCACTAACTTGGTCTGGGTTGTACTGTTTCACAACCAGCTCAACTCAGACAAGATCGGCAAGAACGTCTTCAGCAAGCTGAAGAACCTCGAGCGGCTCTTCTTGGATCACAATGACCTCATACGTGTGCCGTCCAACTTGCCCAAGTCTATCACGGACCTGCGACTCGGCCACAACAAGATCTCAAAAATCCTCTCCAGCTCATTTGAGGGGATGGCTAACCTCATCACCCTTCAGCTCCAGGCAAATGTCATAGAGGACGTTGGAGGTGTGTTCAAGGGACTGAAGTCTCTGACTATGCTGGATATGAGAAAAAACAGGCTGAGGAAAATCCCTGACAACCTCCCTGAGAGGATGCAGCAGCTCTACCTGGAGTTTAATAACATAGAGAGTGTGCCGACGGGCTTTCTTACCAAGTATCCCAAACTGCAGTTTGTCCGGTTGGCTCACAACAAGCTGACAGATAAAGGACTTCCATCCAATGTCTTCAATATCAGCACGCTGGTTGAGCTAGATCTTTCTTTTAATAAACTGGAGAAGATCCCTGTTGTCAGTAGGAACCTGGAGAACCTTTATTTACAAGCCAATAAGATCAAAGGTATGGACACTCTGTTACTTAAGATGTCTTGGCGCAACAACATGTAGTGTTCCTAAACATTGAAAGGATTTTTAAGTCCCATCGGAAATATAAGAGCGATGTATACTATACCACAAAGAACTCTTATTATTAATAATACATTTTTTTTGAGTGTAACCAATCTTAAAATGGGTAAAACTTTATTTGAATGTTTTGATAATAGTTATCATCACTTAACTTTAACTTTTTAATTGTGTACCTTAAATACCATTCTGTACATGGACCCTGCAGCCATGGTTTACAGTGCTGAGCTGTAATAATAATATATTGCAATGTAATGCATTGTATATTGCCAGTTATTCCTTTTTTTCTCATTTAAATTCAGATACACAAGAATCTACTTAGTTCAGATTTAACAGATTTAGTTATAATTGGGTTGGCTGGCACAGAAGGAGACACACTGTGTCGCACACTCAGTTATAAAACTGAGCGATAAACACACAAATCTCAAAAAACTTTAATGACACAGATGTGGGTGGAAAGCATAAGCTTTTGTGCCCTTTTGACCCTCTTAACATGACCCAGTACATTTTGTAAATTAGGTTGCAGAATAAGTTTGAATGAAGTTTGATAGTTTGTTTGTTGGAAAACGTATTTGATTTGAAGTAGCTGATCTTATTTTCCTCTTGTGCGTCCTCTATACACAAGTGCCCTTTAGCCCAACTTTAGCTTATCATGTGCGCCCTCCAGCGATTTAATGCACTCCAGTTACTTGTGTGATTCTGTACTCAAGTGAAGTTCAGACATTCACTAGCTCACCCCATATTGTTTGTAGCTGCCTTGTTTTCACATTACCATTTAACAGTATTTGGAAGTTCAACATCCTCCAGCCTCTAACAACATATGGTATTTTTAAAGTCCTTAAAAGCCGTGTTGGATTTGTTGCCCTTTTGGTCACGCCTACCTGTGATGTAACATTGCACTCTTGGGGTGGGAACTGAGCGTGCAGCAAGGCGAAATTTTCAACCAGTAGATGACAGCAAAAGCAGGATTTTTCTGTGTGTCAGACTTTGAAAAGACGCCCTTCCCTTGAACTAGGGGTTTTCCATAAACACTTTCTTCTGTGGAAGCTCATACACAATATGAACTTACAATAAAAAACTCTAATAAAAATTTACACTGTAAAACAAAAACCCAGAATAGAAAGTGTAATCAAACAAGATAATTTATTTATTAATATGATATTGTTACTCAGTGTCTTCCAGAGAAATATGAGAACCAACTCTGGCTTTCTTGCACAGACATACTTAAAGTCCCTGGAGGAATATGCAGCAGTACTTATTTTCGGGATGTGGATACACTGGTTCTTGCTTGACATGACTCACAGGCCTCCCTTCATATTTCTCTCCCCTCATGTCTTTCAGAGTTCTCCCTGGGCAGTTTCTGCAGTACAACCGACATGACAAACTTCTCCAAGCTGAGAATGCTGCGTTTGGATGCCAATGAGATCAGTGCCAAAGCCATACCTGCGGAAGCAGCCTACTGTTTGCGGCATGTTTCCTTCATTGATGTATAGGGCTTCCTGATCTCTCGCACCGATTTGTCTCAACTCATCCAGGGTGTTGCTCCATCTGCAACACCCCAGCCTCTTGTCACATGTCAACATGTCACTCTATTTACCTTATACTGCTCACAGTCCACTGTATTAATACATGTTTGAGATCGTGTATTGTTAAAATTGTTATGAGATCTACTTTTATTATTCCAAATGATTAAACAGTTCCAGTATTAGTCAACGGGAAATACCACAGCTGTATAATCATGGATCCAGATGACAGGCATATGGATGACAGAGGCCAGATGACTGACAACAAACGAGATGAGATTATCAGTTCCAGTATTCTGGCAAAATAAGTATAAATACATTGTAGATGATGACAACTATTTCGCTTTGTGTCATGTCTGGCAAAGTATAAACTCTTAAACTGCCAATCATTGGTGTGAGATTCAGTTTGGATCTTTGCCTCCACCATGTGGCACAAGGTGATAAAACAGCAGGATGAGCAGCAATGATCCTCATTATTAGTTGGCCACTTTAGAAAATTATCTGTGATGCACATTAAAATGTATTTACTGTTTGATTGTGCTGGGTGTTACTATATCTATAAAATATCTATAGAATACTTTTAGTTTAAAGGGAGTTCATGATTATTCCTTCAACATTGAAAGCTGTGTGATCAAGTGTTTCTGATTATAACGGTTGAAAAACATGTATTCCTACTCAAATGAGCCTACTCAAAGATAATCATGCATCAGTTTCAAGACTGATAAAACTGTATCTAATAATCTAATATTCCCCCCCTTTTACCCCCCAAGTAACTGTGTTTTGGTAACCTATTATTAATATTGTACAGTATGTCACAGAAAAACATGGGCTTGGCAGACCGATGAAGTCATTAAGTATGGATTTATGACATGAGAATGGACACTATTCAGTTTGTATCCACTTAGCCGGAAAACTATGAATATTTGTTTAAAGTGATTCTTTTATCTAGGAATCCACCCTTTTGTACCCAGTACTACAGCTGAAGAAAAATTAATGTTTCAAGAGTTTTTTGTCCCTCTAATGTAACTGTTGACAATGATATATTTTTAGAAACAACAACATGTTCTGTTTCCTCTAATTTGAAGGTAAAAAAGACAGAGAGGTTGGGAGAGAGAAAAAGGGCGGAATCCCTCTTGACAATTCTAACTGGTCTGAAGCAGTTCCCACATATTTATTGTTGAAGACAACTTGCCTTTTCATCTTCCACAGCTGCCTTTAATCCTCTGCAGAAAGGCACTAAATTGAATTATAGAAATACTTTCCTTGTTTTGTAATGGAGCAATGTCTGGGGATGAAGAATGGATTACTGCCAGTGCAACAGTGGTTTGCGCACTGATAAGCGGTAGCCTGTGAAATTAAGTGTGTTATAGATCATGTTATATTGCAGACTGCATGTGGTTCTGCAGAGGCTGTGGGGTAGGGCTGTGTCTTTTTTTTTCTCATCTTCCTACACAGACTCTTCAAAAACAAAATAGAGGCCAGCACACATGTGGGAATCAGGATTTACTGATGTGGTCCTCTCCGAGATGCACAAAATGTTTCACTTTGTGGGGAATTGTCCAATTCTTCTAAAACGCAGACATTATGCAATGTATTATTATACAACATTAGGCTGGACATGGATGAAAGTTATGACAACATTAGGGAATGCACATGCACTTCCCTCTCTCTTAGTGTTATCCTGTTATTTGCCACTGCCACTCTGTAATGATTAAATGTCATGCATGCATATCAGTAAACTGTAGTAGCACGTTATTCCCACCAAATCCTGTCACGCCCCGGGCAGTGAAGACATTTCTTGTGAAGCTGCAATAGCGACTGGTGTGTATCTGTATCTGTATCGTTGCTCCCTTTGCCAGTAACAACAGTTCAGTGTGTTTGACCAATAACAGAGTATTCTCCAGAGTTCATGTTGAAGCTATTTACACTGTTATGCAAAAAAATGGATATACACATTTTTTGATGATAGAAATTGGCCGCATGAAGACTGTGTATTGACCAGCGGTGTAGGCCGATAATGAAGGGAAGTCAACTGCTTTCCAAAGCAGTGGGAAAGACCGTTTTGGCAAGGATAAAAGCATTTTTGACTCGTTATAAATTGTAAAGTCAAAGAGAAAGCTGGCTCTCTAGTGGCCGAAATCCTTTAATGAGGTCATCACCTGCTCTTTAGATGGGATTTCATTTTGTTCATATATGAATGCATTGGTAGCTGGACAGCTGGAGAGCATTATATTTTGGATTTTAGTATTGATGGAACTTTTTATTATCAATATGGAGATTGAATAGAGTCAAACTAATAAATAACTTGTGTTTGGCAAACATCATTACAAACGGTTAAGTGGTAGCAACTGGAGACACATTATTCAACATACATAACTAGTGTAAAAATAAAACTTTTTTTTAGTGAACTTGAAAAGATATCTGCAATAGATAATACATTAACATAATATACATAGCATATTATTCGAAATAAGGTCCATCTTTGCTCTCAGTCAAAGCGAAGCTTCCGATTAAATAGGTGAGCATGATACATTAGACACACAATACTGATATGAAAACATGTTCATAAAAGATAAAATGTACAGCTTCACAAGTGCTCCATCTGCTCTTGCAGTGATGCGCTCTTTATCGCCTGAGGAGAGACAAAAAAGAACATAAAGATGTATGTGCACTGTAGTCATACTTTACATTGAAGGTGACACATGTGTTTGTTTAAGACACTTAATCTGTTCCAGCTCCTGCTGTTTAAGTCCATAAAGCTTAGAAGGTTAGAGGGATACTCACGCTATTGTGGCTCCATCTCTATCTCCTGCAGGTCTCTGCTTTAAACCAGATGACAGAGGTATGCATTAGGATGAGTTCAATAAACATGGAAAGACTGACCATTTTTACTTTTATAGTTGTTCTTACCTTGAGTTTGTATATGATCTTGATCTGTGAGGGCTGTGAGTTTTCTGTTTTGGAGAAAAAAAACTTAAAAACCAATAGGACACACATGGTGAATACCTAGGGTGACTGACAGAGTAACAGACGCACAGCTCATGTCTTCCTTTCTGACTTTGAAGTAACTAAATCATTTTGCTAGAGCTCTGACTGATGACACACAGGGTTGTGTGCAAAGATTGAGACCAAAAACAACTGTATCCATATTTTGGTAAAAATATGACAGAGTTGGAACACATTGGAAATCTAAAACCCATTATAACTGCTATGATTCCAAGCTGCACCACAAACTCTGTTCTCCTTGATTGAGTAAACTAAAAAAAACAGCCACCTCTCAAAATTACAGGAGAGCATTTCACAGGCAAAAGATACATTCTGGGTGGAGTTTCACTTTAAAGTCCTTGGCAATGAGATGTTTACATGATATTGTCTCTCCCCTGTAGACAGATAAAAGCTAGACTGGTTCACAGGTCAGTTCCAAGAAGGTGAATCTATCTTTTGAAATATTTTGTATTTTCAGTGTTGCACTTTGTGATTTTAACACACTGCTTCCTGCTGCAGGGAAACTGCGCAGTAGTGATGGGAATTCCAGGTCTTTCGAAAGAGACTGTTTGGCTCCGGGTACTGAAAAGAGCTGTATGTTTGCCTCCTGTTTGGACCTTCATGCAGTTACAGGCTTTTCTCCAGTAAAGCTCTGATATCAACACTGCCATACTGCCCAAAAGGTGTGTAGGTGGACAGAGCTAGTGTGTGTCAGGGACAGTCTATAGTTTACAGCTAAGTTGTAAACACTCACCCAGGGCTCAACTCTTGTTACAACCTATACATTGCAGCAAAGGCTTGACAATGTTTGACCATCTGTCTTTGAATGAGACACTTAATTGAACTAAACTGACTCTTTTGACTTTGCAGGACTTCTTTTTGCACACATACTGATACAATAAAACAGACAAGCTGCACACTGTTTTAATTAATTACACAGCTCATTTAGCTGACTGCGTTTAAAAAATATTTGTATGTATGCATGTATAAACACCATTGGATATTATTTGAGGTAGCAAGGCAAATGATAATATTTGCTAATCCAGGTTTCACTGTGAAAAAAAACACGCAACTGACACAAACATGCCGATTCTACAGTTTTGAAATGGAATTTTCGCTGAAATGCATCTGCCTCATGTAAGGTGTCATTGTCCATTTCCTCATACAGTGTTTTAAGCCCTTGTATCCTACTCACAGAGCACACATATTGATATTGATAAAGGTGAATTAAAGTTAGTTCAGCGCTGAGGCCTTAGGAGCAGTTGGCAGGGCAACATTTATACATGCATTGTGGCAAAAAGTAAGCGAGGCAGGAAGTAGAGTGAGCAGGGTAGACAGACAAAAGCTTACAGGAGAAAGCATGGCCAGCAGCCTAAGAGCATCATCCCAGAAGTGGAGAATTACACACCTCATCAAGCACTTTATTCTGTATACCCTCTATCAATGTCTGTGCATTCACTGCCAGCAATGCATCATCCCTCCTACTCTGCTGCGCACATTATGTCGCTGCATGCAGTCAGTTAAATAGGGACATGCAACACAGTCTCACTCCCTACTCGTCAAATGTCTGACGCATGGTCAAGGCCCTTTGTCGTCGCTTTTTAAAGACTTGGGTAGCCCTTTTGCATCAATTATTGACGTTTAGGGATCCACAGTCAAGTTAGCAATGCTTAGCAACAATAAATATGCAATATCCGGTTACACTTTCAAGATAAAACGTATAATTAAAGTCGTGAAACGTTGCAGTTTCGTTAGGTTTAGGCACAGAAAGTACTTGGTTGGGTTTAGGCAACAAAACTACTTGGTTAAGGTTAGGAAAAGATCATGGTTTGGGTTAAAATAGCTATATATGTCAATTAAGACTTAAGTTAACTAACGTTAATGTCAATTTACCTCACTCGCCTAAATAAAAACATTTAATGTTTTGTTTCGCACGGGACACAAACCCTGTTCCCCTTCGAGGGAACTCGAACTGCGTCGGTTACGACACTATGGGAACGCCTCTAGGCGAAGCAGGTCTGAACGTGAATGAAATCACTCCAATCCTATTGGCCTGTTGCTAGAACGGTAAGGTGTGACAGAATAACCGGAGGAGTATAAAGCACACCTGTACACACTCATCATTAGCTTTTTTCTATTCAGCAGGCGCTCTGTATGTTGTTTGAAGAAAGCTCCAGTCCTACAAGCAGTGTGTCTTACCTGAAGAAGAAGTCTACCAGCATGTCCGGCAACCAGATGTACAGAAGGTGTGTTTTTTCTTGCCCTCGGTACATCACGGATGGAGATTCTCATGAGATGTGTTTCTCATGTTTGGGGATGGAGCACGCACGGGCAGCTCTCGAGGGGGCTGCCTGCGCCCGTTGCGAAGCCCTTTCCGTGCGGGTACTGAGGTACAGCATGGCTCTCTTTCCGAGGATGGCCGGATGTGTTTTCCCCGTGGCGCGGGCCCTGCGGCCGCTGAGGCGGCCCTGCGGCTTCACTCATGGGTTCACAGCGTGATCTGTCGGAGGCTTTCGGGACGGCTGAGGCTTTTTCCCGACCTTCATCCGCTGGCTCCGACGATTCCTTTCCTCGTTCGGGAGCCCGTTCTCGGCTTCTCCCGCTCGCAGTTTGGATCCAGAGACGCTGCAGCAATCCGACTCCGAAGAGGCGGACGTGCTCAGCGCAGTGGACGATATACTTCCGGGTGTCGGGGCGGCGTCATCTGGGCGCGCCCGACTATGACGTGCTGCTGGAGGTGGTGACTAGAGCCGTGGCTAAGCTCAACATCAACTGGCCACGGGAGGAGCAGACACCACAGGCTAGTGGTAGCTTGATGGAAGGTTTCTTAAGCACCACACGCCACCTCCACGCCGGTCTCTGCCATTCTTTCCTGATTTACATGATGAACTGAGTAAATCATGGGGCAGACCCTTCTCTACATGGCTTTCCACACCCCGATCACTGAACTACAGTAATGTGATGGGGGTTAGGGACCGTGGTTATGGGAGGATGCCTCGGGTGGAGGATGAGCTTGCGAGCTATCTCTCCCCTCGACTTGCGTCCTCCCTGGAGAAGCCGGCATTACCATCCAAACCATGTCGCACCACATCCACGCTTGTGGGGAAGGCGTACATGGCAGCGGGCCAGGCAGGTGCGAGCTTGCACACCACGGTGCTTCAAGCCTACCAAGCCAACCTGCTACAGGAGATGGTTCAGAGGGGGGGTCCCTCCGAGGAAGATCTGGCGGAGCTTCGCAGAACCACGAAGCGTTAGACGCAGTGCGAAGCGTTCCGCCAGTACCTCCCTCGCCGGTCTGGACCCAAGGCAGCTGAGGCTGCCAGGCGTAGGTCCCTTCCCTCTACGAGCTCCTACGGAGAGGAGGGAAGCAGAGTGTCGCTTCTCGGGGGCCCCCCGAGGAGCTGGGGCAGCGAGACGGCGCTCTCACCCTCAGCCGTCTGAGAGATCTGAGGACCGTCATCCAGTCCCGACGGAGCTCAGGGAAGACCGGGGAAGGGGAGGGCTGCGTGCCCTATTTTGGATCTGCGGGTTCTAACCGGTCTCTGAGGAGATTCAGGTTAAAGATGCTCATCATCCCCGCCACCGTGACGCACATCCAATCTGAGGATTGGTTCGTCACGATAGATCTAAAGGACGCCTATTTCCAGGTCTCCATCCGTCCTTCTCACAGGAAGTTCCTGAGGTTTGCCTTCGGGGGTGTGGCTTACCAGTATCGGGTTCTTCCATTCGGCCTGGCACTTCCCCTAGCACATTCACCAAGTGTATGGATGCAGCACTGGCCCCGCTGAGGCTCCGGGGCATCCGGATTTCAACTTCATCGACGACTGGCTCATCCTAGCCCAGTCTCGAGAGTTGGCGGTTCGGCATCGAGATGTCGTTCTGGCTCGTCTGCGGCGTTTAGGGCTAAGGCTCAACGCAAAGAAGAGTGTTCTGGCGCCCACCCAACGGGCTACGTTCCTAGGGGTTGCATGGGATTCGACAACGATGCGGGCACAATTGTCTCCGGCACGTGTCGACACCATATTGGCTGCCGTGAAAGGGGTGAAGTTAGGCCACGCCATCACTATGAAACACTTTCAACGAGTGTTGGGTCTCCTGGCAGCTGCGTCCAGCCTAATACCATCTGGACTGCTGCACATGAGACCCCTGCAGTGGTGGCTAAGGAACAAGGGTTTTTCCCCGAGGGGAATCCTCTCCGTCTGGTTTGGGTTACGCGCAAGTGTCTTCGTTCCCTATCAGTTTGGAAGGAAACTTGGTTCCTGTCCCAGGGGCCCGTGCTGGGAGGGTCTTGTCGCCGGCTGGTTCTTTCGACAGACGCCTCCCTCACGGGCTGGGGCGCAGTCATGGACGGCCGCTTTGCAAGGGGATCCTGGCAGGTGCATTGATCCGAGTGGCATATCAACTGTCTCGAGATGTTGGCGGTGTTCCAGGCTCTAAGGAGTTTCCTGCCCGATCTCCAAGGCCACCATGTCCTGGTTCGTTCCGAGGAGAACAACACAGCGGTGGTGGCCTATCTGAATCACCAGGGCGGTCTGCGCTCGCGCCCTCTGGACAGACTGGCGCGTCAGATCCTCCTGTGGTCCCGGCAGAGGTTACTATCGCTCAGGGCGATGTATCTCCTGGGGACGCAGAATCAGCGAGCAGACCTGCTGTTGAGGCAGGGGCTGAGGCCCGGGGAATGGAGACTTCACCCCGAAGTGGTGGCGCTCTTGTGCGAAGAGTTCGGCCCCATAGACGTGGATCTGTTTGCGTCTCAAGAGACTACGCACTGCCCGCTATGGTTTCTCTCGTTCCTCCAGCCCCGTTGGGTCTGGACGCCATGGTACATTCGTGGCCGAGGCTACGTCTGTACGCTTTTCCCCCAGTCGCTCTGCTCCCGGGGTTCTGGAGCGGGTCCGCCAGGACTATGTCGGCCTACTGCTCGTAGCCCCGTTCTGGCCAACCCGGGTGTGGTTCTCGGACATCATGTCGCTCCTGGACGGCCCGCCGTGGCGGGTCCCTCTGAGGAGAGACCTGCTGTCCCAGGCGCAGGGCCGGGTTCTTCACCCTTGCCCCACCGTATGGCAGCTGTGGGTCTGGCCCCTGAGGGGGCACAGTACCTAGAGGCGGGTCTAACAGCCGGAGCAGTCGAGACCCTCCTGAGCTCCAGGGCCCTGTCCACACGGAGGATGTACGGCCTGAAGTGGAGTGTTTTCTCCACTTGGTGTAGGGAGCGGTCGGTGGACCCTGTTACCTGCCCGGTGGTTCAGGTACTTGAGTTCCTCCAGGACCGGTTCTCTGCTGGTCTTTCCCCTTCCACCCTCAAGGTGTACGTGGCAGCTATTTCATCTTTCCACACCCCTCTGAGGGAGGGGTTCTTGGGGAAACTTCCCTTGGTTGTACTTTTCCTCCGTGGTGCCCGGAGGATGAGACCTGCGACTCGGTCCAAGGTTCCCACTTGGGATCTGGCAGTGGTTCTTGGGGCGTTGGCTGAGGCCCCCTTCAAACCCCTGGAGTCAGCTGAGGCTAAGCACTTGACCCTCAAGATGGCCTTTCTCCTTGCTATCACCTCTCTGTGGAGGGTGGGGGAGCTCCAAGCGCTTTCGGTTTCCCCGCAAAGCCTGGAGTTTGCCCCAGGGAATATTAGGGCTATCTGCACCCTCGTTCAGGATACATCCCTAAAGTGCCTTCTTGTGCGGCAGGGTCCACAGTGCTGCAGGCATTTCATCCTCCACCTCATGTGACGGCGGAGGACGGGAGACTTCATCTGCTCTGCCCTGTCAGAGCACTGAGTATTTACACTCTGAGGTCCTCCCGTTGGAGGAAGGCTGACCAGCTGCTAGTGTGTTTTGGGTCTCCCAGGGCCGGGCTCCCTGCATCCAAACATACTATTAGCAACTGGATTGTTCAGACTATTTCCCTGGCCTATCAGGTGCGCGGTTTGCCTTCACCTGTGGCTGTGAGGGCTCATTCTACCAGAGGCAAGGCGGCCTCTCGAGCCCTCCTTTCCGGGGCCTCTTGCAGGATGTTGTTTAGCGGCTGGCTGGGCCACTCCGCACACATTCATTCGGTTTTACAGTCTTGACCTTCCTTCGGCACCTGGCACTCGTGCGCTCTCCTCTTAGTCGTGCCACTTTATTGCACACAGGGGCAGGCGGGGTTTTCGGCACGGTTTAGTGGGTATCTCGTTCCCATAGTGTCGTAACCGACGCAGTTCGAGTTCCCTCGAAGGGGAACGTCTCGGGTTACGTATGTAACCCTGGTTCCCCGAGAAGGGGAACGAGAGACTGCGTCGGCCCGCCGCACCTCTCTCCCCGCCTGAAGCACCTGCTTCATAGTTTAAGCTAATGATGAGTGTGTACAGGTGTGCTTTATACTCCTCCGGTTATTCCGTCACACCTTACCGTTCTTGCAACAGGCCAATAGGATTGGAGTGATTTCATTCACGTTCAGACCTGCTTCGCCTAGAGGCGTTCCCATAGTGTCGTAACCGACGCAGTCTCTCGTTCCCCTTCTCGGGGAACCAGGGTTACATACGTAACCCGAGACGTTCTCCTGCTTCAAGGTCCGGGTTCTGGCCCTCTATCCACCCCAATGACCTCCTTACTTCGTCTTTTCTCTTAAATATCATACTTGCCTTTACCATCAAAAACTGACACAACAGGGCTTCCCTCAACATTGACGTCAAAGGGATCCCTAGTGCGTCACAAACTGACGATTATGGCTCTTGACCAAGCGTCCATATGTGACGACTTGGGAGTGAGACCGGGTTGCAACATAAACTTTAAATGCTTCCTCGAATTACATCTAAAACCCACCTGCTCTTTCAAACAGTCCCATCTTGCTAAATGGCAGTTAAAAGCTCAATCTGAGCAAGACACAACCAATTCACGACAGGAAGCAAATGTATCTCTACCTCTTCCTCATTTAAATAAATCAACTGCAAAATTTGATGTGATTTCTGGCATTCAAAACACAGAGGCTCACTGGTGTCCAGTGTCGTCTGCCTACATGTTGCATATGCCTTCTTTGTCTACGTATTACTGGTTGGTCAAAACTTAAATATCTATCTGAAGTCAGATTTAAGCTGTAATGAAAACCTGTGTTTGAGAAACCAGCTACTGACAAACAAAGTGCATGCATTTAGCTAACTGCAGCACTTACGTCCTCTACCCAATTGCTTGTGTGGACATGCAATGTGTTTAGAAGTAGAAAGAGCCCCAAAATAGTTACTGTACTGAGAACAATAATCCCATACTATCTCGAGAGTGTCACTCAAATGAGTCATTTGTTTGCCATTAACTCATCACTTGTGTGGAGCTCTAATGAGATTGAATGCTGAAAATCTCTGACATTACCCGCCCTCAGTTTTGGTTTAGTGTAACAGCTAAAATCCCTGCCCCCCATGTGATCAAAATCACCCTACCATTCAACACAACGCATGTTTGTAAAAGGACTAAAAGTTGCAGCTTGCACATTCTTGCAGGTTACGTCCCATACCAAACATATGCATCACATGCATAGTAAGTCCTTGCAATACTCCTGAAATTGCTTGACCAAAGTGCTGACTTCAGAATTACAGTATTTGAATTAGAGTCCCCAAGTACTTTGCTGTGGCTGCCCAGTACTCCTAAATATGTATCTGGGTCAGATGCGGAATACAGATTTCTCCACAAGGATTAATAAAATGTTGGTTACGTAACTCAACAAAGTAAACACTAAAGACAAACATAGAGCAGCTTTGACTACCACCACCCCTGTACAGAGATTTACTGTATGTACCGTTTACACTAAGCAAAGGCCAGGTTGTAATTCATGAAAGTAATGTTTCAGCTTACCCCCCTTTTTTATCAAAACACTGCTCCTTTACCTATTAGCGGACCTATCAGCATATTACAGCTCGCTAGAAAGCCGGTGTTTTTACCAAGAATATACTACAGCTGGTAGTGTTTCAGGGCTTTTACTTTATTGGGCTCTTAAACCCTTATTACACCTTTTTTGTCTGTTTCATGTTTTTAATAGGGGATTAAAGCGTTGCATTTGCTGTAGTATTCATTTTGTGAAATAAATCATTATAGAGTGGGACAAAGTGTATTTTGAGGCTCAGCCAGTTGAAAACCACCACTCTGAGTCATACACTGCATTATCTGAAATAAAAGCTAATGGTGCCAAATAGCCTCAAATAGGAGAATGATAATGAATCCATGCACTTATTTGCATTTTCAGACTTATTTACATGTGCTGCTGCAAAATAGCACTTCTGTTCTCACCAGAAAGTCCAGCCTCCACCTTGTTTTGTTATGCTCAGTATTTACCAGCTGGTACTTCTGCAAGAGGGAGTGTCCCACTGAGCACAGCCAAGCTGCCAAGGCCTACTTTATTGCAATATGACTGGAATGCATGGCAAGACTTTATTAGGGCACATGTGATTTAAGAATCAACGAAACAGAAGCGCTGGTACCTTTTGTGTGATGAGACAGTAGAGAGTAAGTATGAAGAGCAGTCCTCCACAGATGGAGGTGATGATGAAGCCAAACTTGTACAGGTCTCTGACTGGTCTCCTGTGCGAGGCCTTCTCTGACTTCCTACCATAACTGTCTGTAGAAAAGGACATGTTATCTGTGATCTCAGTGGCTCCAAACATCCTCAAAATTCTTAACAGAACTTTCCAAAAGATAGAGATTCCCACCTGTAAAATACTGTGTGGTTGACTCTGTGGGAAGCTCTGTGGTAGAGCCAAAGGTTTCTGTGTATTCGTGCTGGCATCTCCAGTCTACTGGTGCGTCACTCGTCGTCACCAACTCCCAGTAAACAGACAGCACTTCTGAAGCCCTCTGCAGTGCCTCTGTAGGAGACCCTCTGTAGAGCATCTCAAAACTCTCTGGCTTATCCTGTGGCAGATTCCAAGAAACATACCTCAAATGTTTTCACAAGTACTGCAGATTTATCTCCTCAGCTGGGCAGTTCCTCACACCACATATTTCTTTTTCACTTTATTTTCTTTTATATTAAAGACAATTTAATCCATCAGGCCTGAGAAACAGGCTGTAAGTTCACCACTCAGAAGCTCACACCCACCTCAACCTCTTCATTAATCTGAGGCACACATTTCTGAGAGTAGATGTTGAGGATGAGCGCTCTCAGGGACTGAACGTAGCCGTCATTGACTGAGCCCCGACTGTATTTGAAGTGGGTGGTAAGCAGCTCCAGGATCCAAGGTAAAGCAGCTTTTACAAAGCAACATTTGCTCTGTGGGAAATCAGAGCATGGTGTAATAAACATGACAGCATGAGACAGTTTATGGAAGGTTTGAATCAAAGCCTTTGAAAAGAAACATCAAACAAATGTTACCTTACCAAACTTCTCTGTTCTATGAATGTGTAGGTTATCGAGCACCCACTTCTCAATTGGTTATCCATCTGCAGAAAACAACAACACAGAGATTTCATCGTTTTGTGACGCTGTTTCAACAGCCATGTTTCTAATGTTTTTTCAGCACCTACCAGATGCCTGACTGTCAGCAGGTGCTCCCTAGTGATGGAGTGTTTGCATGGACCAGGGACCTCAGCCATAGTCAGAGGGAAGCTCAGGAACATAAGCACACACAGACACTTTACCTGCAACTGACACAATCACTTATTATCTTTATGTTAACCACACCTTATCTTCACACCCCTGAGGTCTTTAAGGAGGGGCTGACACACACACATGCGGACATTTACTCAGCTGGAAAGCTCCAGTAGATTATGCATGCTCTCAACTGCCAACTCAACCGTGGCAACAATATGGGCCAATGTGGCATCCTGATCTTAACCATTTCAATATGAATGCAGTCCACATAGCAGTCTCTCTCTGATTCACTTTTCCCTCCCAAAA
This sequence comes from Micropterus salmoides, assembly GCF_014851395.1. Taxonomy (NCBI): domain Eukaryota; kingdom Metazoa; phylum Chordata; class Actinopteri; order Centrarchiformes; family Centrarchidae; genus Micropterus; species Micropterus salmoides. The sequence continues at coordinate 14,134,233 of NW_024040707.1, read as the reverse complement.
TTGTGATCGTCTTTTCTTCTTTAAAGAGCTTTCTTATAAATTATTTTACAAGGAAAACCATGTTCAAAGCAGACTTAAATAAAATGCTCCTAATTGTGCCATAACATTTTAACAGTGTGCATATGAGCAATCTCTGACTTTCAATTCAAAATGTACGTTACAATGCCTTGAATAAAGTGCACAAGAAAAGCAGTTGCACATTAGTTGTCTGTTACAGTTCTGCTTCTCAGCCTTGGTTCTGACAAAGTATCAGGTTTCGGGTCGAGTTTGGGCAAAATGCAAAGCTTCTCTTTGCTGCGACACTAGCAGTGTGACTAACAGTGCCTAAGGGGAACCTAGCCTGGTGTTAGATTAGTTCCAGTTAGGATCAAATGGTGCCCTCTACCATGGGAGCTTGGCTTGGGAGAGCAACATGCACGGACTCCTTCTGTAGCTGATGATGCCTGCTACCAAGCACCTTTTGGCAACTGTAACAGTAAAATAGGCTCCAGATGGATTTAATCCTTCTTCTGAGGATTAAAACATGGTGACAAGCATATGTTGCTCACAATGCGGGCAAAATGTCCGAACTGGAAGGTATTCTTTGATAATCGTCCCCTTGACTCAGTTGACCTGTGACTTTGATGCAGCTTTTTTAACAGTGAAGACAGACGCCAAACACTGAATTGAAACAATAAAAATTGATTCATATGTTGCCGGATCGACTTCTGAGATGTATTAAGACACAAAAGGCAATTCTTTGAAAGCCACGAGAGACGAGAAGTATTCTTTTCATATTCTGTCGTCTGTTTCTCATATAATGCTGCGCTGTATAGTTTAACTCTTGTTTCGGTTTTTGAATTATATAACACAAACGTTAAGCGGTTCCTGCAAAGATTATGCGTCCTGATTTACCACGGATCTAAGTTGTTTAGTATGTTCATGCAAACTGATTGCTGGGACCCGAAGGAAAGGAAAAAATAATGGTTTTAACTATTAAAGAAAATACAAAATAAAATCTGATAAAAGCGGCATTTGAAAGTGACAAAATTAAAAAGTGAAGTAAAACAAGTTGCTACATGGGAGCTGAAAGACTATCATGCCAGCCTCTGACCATTATTGGGAACCCACTTGATTACTGATAATGACACATAATTAAATTCATGTAATCTAATAAAACTACTGATGTGACTGATATTTGGTAAATGTAGAAGCACATGATGCAAATGTCACCTGTCACATGATTTTTTTTCTCCACGCTCGTCGTCATATATGTATGTAGGTCAGCAAACTGCACATTAAAGCAAAACAAACTTCACATACAGACTTACACAAACATGTTCTATTCTTTTCCTGCACTCCACAGAGTGTATCGTCAGCAGATTATTTCCTGCAGTGATTATAGAAAAGTTCTCACCTACCTTAGCTTTGCTCTGAATCAGGGTTGACACAAGGATGGTCATCTGGTACGTGTTTGACAATGGAAAACACCAGACTCCTCTGTCACACACATTGAAGCAAAAAGATCCTTTTCATATATTCAGTTCCACTCCACAGAAAGGAATTTGCTGTTAAGTAAATCTGACACTTTGTCATGTGGCGCTGTTCTTCAATGCATTGCCTGACGTGCCCCTCCTGCACAGATTGAGTTCAAACCTAGACTAACTGTCTCAGCTGACAGACGGCCCTTTTAAAGACCTCCCACCTCTCCTCTGTTTCACAAGATGTAGCGTCCTGGTCTCTGCAGATGTGTAATAACAAATTGGTTTTGAGGTTGTAGATTGACTCACTGGATAATGTATTTTTCATCTCCATCAAGAGTCCTTCGCTCAGGGAATTATTAAAAATTAAAAATTGGACAAATAAAGCTTGTGGGAACTTAAAGAGGATGCTGGTAACATCTGTTCTTGAAACTCTATCTCTTGAAAACAACTTGCATTTAAAACACTCACTTGAACTTTCAAAATAACAATTTCCATCAGGGGCTATACACCCATGCTTTCCTCAGGAGAATGCAAACTCATGGAGAAGATCTGAAGATAACTGTGGGGGTCTGCAGAAGCTGTTGGAGGCAGCAGATGTTTCATGCTGTTCAAGGAATCCTGAACTTTTTGTTTTTTGAAATGTCACATTGCTTCAAAAGAAAGTAGGGTTTATTGGGACGGTGGGTGTGTACCATTATTTGAAAGATCTGACCTAACCATAGAGATAGACTCACACACATTCAAACGCCTTTATGAGTTGTTCTTAATGGGTGAATTCTTCTCATAACAGATCAACGCACTCCAACAGAGAAAAAAACCCATTTGGCCTGGGATCTATTAACACAGGAAATGAATTCCTAAACTTTGCATTGTGAACACATTCCAGCACCTAACACCGTAAACTCATGTATATCTGAGTCATTTTTTGTAGTCGTACTGTAAAATGTACTGTTTCCGTGGTTAACAATTTATTACTAGTGGGAAGCAAGTACTTTCAATCAAGTACAATTTTGAGGTACTTGTGTTTTGCTCAAGTGTTTCCATCTTAAGCTACAGAGGGAACAGTATAAATATAATAATAATATTTTTACTCCACTTCATTTATCTTACATCTATAGTTACTGGTTACTTTGCAAATGTGCCTTTTACACACAAAACACATGATAAACAAATAGAATATGATTGTTGTATAAAATATGATTGTTCTATAGAATAACAGCAACAACCAATGCTATTTACATGTTACAAGTTCAGTACTAATAATCAAATATGTATAATAATAAAACACTACGGCGCCATTCATTGTAATGAGTACTTTTTGATATTTAATGTCACTGTGGTAATATTTTAAGTTAAGGTCCTGATACTTATTTCACCACATAATTAAAAATATTTCTTTGGGAACATGTGTGTTCAGATTGCAGGGCATTAAGAATAGTCATAGGAATACAGCAGGTGTCTTTAGCCCAGTACCTTGATTTATGGCATGTCAGAAATTCACAATTTGTGTGACACCATGCACCACATGCACTCGAAAATCAAACCAAATCATGGGAGTAGAGAATTGCAGCTCATGGCTAAAACTGCAAAGGTCACACAATACTCTGCTTTGTCACTTCTGCCATGGGACCATTATTATTTAACATGTAAAATGTACTACTTCAAATGCAACCAGTAACTCTAATTAAAATGTGTTGTTGAGTGTCACCCCTCTCGGCGATTGCGATGCTTAATTGATTTCAGCTCTTAGTGTTTGTTGTGGGTGTTTTAATTGGAATGTGGATCTTTCAGATCAATTTGAGAAGTACCTATGATCTCATTCCTTATTTTATTGTGTGTCATGTAATGTGGGGAACTGGTCTTGGTCTTGACTCGGTCTCGCCCTCCCTCGGTCTTGGTCTCGACATGGTCTCAGACCCTAAAAGTCTTGGTCTTGTCTCGGTCTCGATAAACTCTGGTCTTGGTCTTGACTTGGTCTCGGTTTGGGAGGTCTTGACAACAACACGACCTCTACCACTTCATTTCAACTTTAAATGAATAGTTTGACTTTTTGGGAAATAGGCTGATTCGCTTTTTAGCTAAAAGTTAGATGAGAAGATTACAGTAATACCACTTTCTTTATCTGTCCGTTAAAGATGGAGCAAGCAGCCGGTTAGCTGGAGGTTTAGCGTAAAGAAACAGCTAGCCTGGCTCTGTCTAAAGGTTGGTCCAAACTAAGGTACCATCACCCTTAAAACCCCAACATGTGGCCTAGCTTTGGACTGAGACAAGCTAACCGTCTGCTGTCTCTATTAAAATGATAAATATGAGAGTGGTAGCAATCTTCTCATCTAACTCTTTGCAAAAATGCAAACAACTGAATAAACTTAAAATGTACAAATTATTCCTTTGATATGAAATTTGTACTGTATTAGCCTTGTACACAACAGCAGATGTAAGGACAGCCACCCACTTTCTTGATTGACTGTAAAATTTGCATATAATAAATTTGCATATATATTTATTACTAATAGTTATATTTCTTAAGAAATGTCTGTTTTCTGGAATGTGTCTGAGTGGTTGTTTGCTAGTTTCCAGCCAGAATAGTTATTTTGACTATATACAGAGATGTCAACCCCCACCTCACTGCCTATCAACACAATTCAAAGCAGACAATTCATGGATGTGAAAACAAGGAAGCAGATGGCACCCTCACTGTTCCATCATTGTAGCATGAGAGGTCTTTCCCCAATTCAGAGAAAAATGAGACAAAAAGATCTGACAAGAGCACCTGATGAATATGTGTGCTTTTATTGTTTCGTTATCTGTGTGTCTCTTCTGTCTGCTAAGTAAGCAGAAATAACTGTCTTTGTCGAGTCAGTCTTAAAAATCACCCTGAAGAGGCATGTTCACTCCTGAAGAGATATGTAGTATGGAGCTTTTTAATGATGAGCTTTAGGCTACTCACTAAAACAGGATTTCAGCTCTAAACCATGGTTTCCTGGGTGACAAAATTATTTCCTCAGTGTCAGGGATCACGCGTTGCACAAAAAACTGGAGAAAGAATGATTTGATTTGGAAAATATTATTGGGACATTATATCTGGCATTCACTCCTACTGTAACTGTTGGTTATTAAAGATAAAACCCGCTGTACAGAGGCAACTGCATTGGGAAAAAATGTTTCACATCACGCATGACTGCCACACATGAGACAAATGTGTATCCGATTGTTTTACCTTTTTACCTAAAAATAGAACTACATATACAAACAATGACAAATATTTCTGTGACTGCTCTGGTGTGGCTGATTAAATCTGCTGCAACAATCTGTTTTCAACTTCAGCTTTGACTTCACATGGGCACAAAATGCATTCGACAGACTTGGAGGAAAACAATGTCAGGCTCGAATCAAATTTAAAGCTCAGTAAACAAGTTTATTCTTGTCACGTCAATACAATTCAGATACTGATTTCCACTGTTGCTGTATGATAATAATCAGCAGAGTCACAAACACACACACACACACACACAGAAACCTTCCATTTGCTGGTAAATTCTCATAAATAAATAAAAAGTTTAGAAGGTGTTCAGTGCAACTGGTACCATATATAGATATATGAAAGCAGGATTTGCAAGAAATGGGAGGATGATATCGCTTAATGTGCACTCTCCTTTACCATTTTTATAAAAACAGATGTAGTTTGATCATGAGTTATCATAAAAGGTAACTGAATGGAGGACTGGACAAAAAGGAAAGAGTGGCAAAGAAAGAAAAAAAGAATAAAACGCAGCATGGCTGATGTTTAACTTTCTTTCACACTGCTGTAGCAAACCCTATTCGATTATTGCGGCGGTCAAACTCTGTGTAGTAGCGAGCAATGAAGTTGGCACCCAAAATCCAGATGGGACCTGTAGGGGGCGGCACATCCAAGCCCCTGAAGGTGACGGTGCAGACCTCCCCTTCGATCTGTGATTGCTGGAGCCACAAACAAAAGTCAGTTTTATCACAATAATACGGTGGCCCTGAGGGTCAAAACACAACATTTCAGACAACACAAAAACATTTCAGATAATAGAAAAGGTGGGATCTTCTTGTTTGTGATTGGACTGAATCCAAGTCCCTGGCTACAGTTCAATGTCATTTCCTGTTTCTATTATTTGTACTACTCACAGCAGTGTCCTTGCACAAATTTTAAACTGAGTTTGAAAGGATGGAAAAGGAGATTGAAATCATAAGAGAACATTTTAACAAAGGACAGTCATATAATGTAATTCTCAATATGCTTTCATCATATTATGACGTTAATGTCCCGTGGAACCCTGAAAGCACTCTTGAAAGAATTAGGACTGAGGAGACGGGATGGCTACTCTTCAATAACATAACATCAGAAGGGCCATCGTATCAGCACTGATTGGACCTGGACAGATGTTTGGATACATAACTATGTGGTATGACTTCAAAGCAACTACATTGCCTCTGTGTTAAAAAGGGAAGCAGTATTGCTAACGCCTCGTGAACGAGATGCAAAGGGCCTATCCTGCACAAACCCTTGTGGAAAATGTGCAACAACACACAGCAGAGAAGAAGCAGCAGCAGGAAATTCTCTTTTAAAGGCATAGCTTTTCAGTAGAGCCAAAAACCACAACAACTGGCCAGTTAGCTATCTAAGGGACCTCCGTGTAGCTCACCATTCTAGTTAACTCTAACAAATGCCCAGAGAGTTATTAGTTTGAAGTAGAGTTTAGAGCGTCCCTCCAGCTGATCTGAATCTAGCACCAACCCACCTTAACGTATCCACATTGAATAAGCTCTGAATTGACTTGGGTTTTATCCAATCACAAACAAGAACTGTTCTCACACCCTTTCCGTAATCTGAAATGTTGTTGTGTTTTGTAACATTTTGTTGTGTTTTGTGAAATGTTGTTGTGTTTTGGCCACCATACAATAAGCCACTATAACAGCAACAGCCAAGTTATTAGAATATTCTAAAGCCTCCAAGGTAATATTTAATATAAGACAAGATAATATTTTGTGTGTACCCATTATTATCATGTAAAACAAGATTACAGAAAGGGTGTGAGCCTAGTTTTGTTGCAGAACAAGTTACAACTTTATGTTCTCATCAGTACATGTAATGAGCCCACATAAATCCCAGTATATGTAGCAACCTGAACTGAAAACACATGTGTAGGTGTACAGGGCCTTTAAATAAATAAAGCATCAGTCGATCATATGGTTTGTTTGTAAAAATAAAGAAATTAACTGCAGCTGTAAATGTTGAACAATATTTCCATGTGAAATGCAGTGAGTAGAGAGAGAGTGTCAAAAGTGTCAAGTAATGCCTCAAAATTGTAGTTAAGTACAGTACTACTAATTTCCACCACTGCATGTTTATATTAAAATGATTCAGCATTCATCATCCTGCTTACCCATAAGATATAATCCTCCTGAGTGAGTGAGTACTCCTGGCCACCCAGGTGGAAAGTGACGCTGGGCAATGTCTTGACAGTGTCGCAGTTGACTTTGTACTGATACACAACACAAAGTAATGGGAGATGACGGGTGATTAATTTTTACAGACAAATGTTTTTTGTGAGAAACCATCTTGCGTGTATAAAAACGTACTCCACTTTCATCCTGCTGTGCTCCGATGGTTTTCATCAGCGCAGACACAGAGGAGGCCGGTCCTGTGATGTAAGAGGAGCCTGTGTCGATCACAGCTGTGCAGCCCTCTACACAAAACATAATCTCCATCCCCACAGAAACTCTGAAAGAATGAAGGCAGAGGTGGAAAATGAAACACGTTTCTGAATGAGTGCACACACACACACACACACACACACATACACACACACTGTTTACATTATGAAGTAAAGAGCTTACCCTTTCATAGTAACTTCCCATTTTCCTGTCTCTCTGGTGTCCATATAATTAAAGTTTCCAGTGTAGTAGTTTGGGTCTGTGCCACCAAGAACCAGCTCTCCACCTGGGGAGTGTTTTGGGTCCCTGAAAACAGTTTTGATAAAATCATCCGTTAAGCTGACTTTTACTGTGCATATCTCAATCTCACTGTTGAAGCTGTGATTTGGTTTAAATGCTACATCAGCACAAGTTTAATCCTATGACAGCTCATTCTTATGATGTTTCCCAGAGGAAAGGGGGGGCTGTGGGTTTCTTCAGGACATAACTGAGCACAATAAATTGAGAAGAAAAATATGAAGACGTGTGAGAGTGACTGTCTTTATCTATTTTCTCATAACACCCTCTTGTCTCATCCAGATCCACATTAATTCTTTGTTTTCCCACAAAATAAATTTAGATATTAACAGATGTTCAGACAAGAGAATCCCCCCCCCCCCCCTCCCTAGTCTCAGTCAAAACAAAATTGACACAGCACAATATATATTTTCTTAACAGCTTTTCAACAGCTGAATACATTTTGTTCCAATTATCTCATTATTCTAAATTATGTTTTCTCTTCTGGAGAGGTGATTTCATACAAAATAGTAAAACATAGTAGGTAGAGGAGGTCTGTATGACTCAGTTTGACCCACCTGCTGTAGTAGACAGAGAACACGTCTTCCTTGAGGACATGCTGAGACATGATGCGATCAAATACGGGAGTGATGCCGTCGATGGCCACATTGGGGTAACCCATGCCCAGGACTCCATCAAACTTGGCAAAGATGAAGGGCATGGCAGACAGAGAGGTTGCTTCAGCAAACACCTGCACCACAGGGATACCACCAACCTGCAGGAAAAGAACAAGCTAAAGGTCAAAGTTTGAAAATGTAGCCTGGGAGATGAAGTTAAAGCATTTATGTAAGCATTTATGTAAAAAGAAGCTCTGTTTGTTTCTGCAGGACGTTGATCTTGAACTCACCACCACCACATCCTCGCTCAAAAATCCCCTGACATTTCCAGAGGCGTACTGGATGGAAAAACCGGTTCCGTTCTCAACGTAAGTCCGGGATTTGGAGGCATCGTACCTGTTGTGAGTAACTAAAAGTTCAAAATTCATTTGAGTCCTGAAACAACCATGTAGCTGGGAAGCTATAAAGAACTATGTTTCCTATGACTTCTCATTTATTTGAAAATAACGTTTACTTCATTTGAAGCTGCAATAACTGATTTTGTTTATGTTGATGTATATGGCAAACTCTCTTTTAGCTCTGTTTTTGGTCTCCGCCATTTTATTAACTGTGTGTGTCTTCTGTTCCTTTCCTCTGAATACAGCTGCCTGCTGTGGCAGAAACAACACTATGAGAGCAGTGAGCGTGAACCTACGTTGTGGGCTGGAAAGCTAAACAATGAGCTGAAACTCATTATAAAAGCTTGGTAAAGCAGAGGTTGAGCTGCAGATTCCTTAAGTAAATGTTATTTTCCAGCTTTTATGTAGAACATTCATACTTACAACAGGCCGTGGAGAAAGGTGAGCAGCTTTGTGAGGGCACCCACAGGTTGGCTGAGCCTGTGTCAAATACCACGTTGAACATCTGGGCTGGAGAACCAATGCTGATTTCCCCAAAGTACTGGGTCTATTCGGAATACACATTTATGATACACTTATATACATATATATATATATACACACATCTTTTGCCTTTTTGTTGTTGTTTGAATATTTCTTGGAAAATGTTTTCTACTGCAGTAAGCCTCTAATAGTATTTGAAGGTATGAAATATGACATTGAGAGTATGACTCACACAAAGAATATGTTAAATTACTAATTCAAAGGCCGCTGGTTTTACTCTCAAAGACTTGAGACGCACATCCAAGAGAGCTGATGAAGCCTCTTGGATGAGGGGCTGCTTTAACCATCAGAGCTAAAGTCTGTTTTTGTATTCAAGACTAAAACAACAAATTCACTTGCCTCTGCCTTAGTGCATCTAGATTTCATTTTACCACCTGCACAACTCAGAACTTTCATGAAGACACACACAAGAGGTTTTAGATACGTTCCTTTAAATATATAATGCACAAAAATGTCTCACATCCAAGTAGTTGGTTAGAGGTGTGGGAACAGTCCCGTTGCTGGTGTCATCTGTGCGCTTCTGGGCCAGCTCAGTCAACACCTGCTCTGCAGAAATATCCATCTCCCGCAATGTCTGTCTGATAGATGGCATCTTCTTCAGGGCGACCCTGGAAACAGAACAGACAAGCAGCAGAATTCTTCTTCAGGAACTAAATCAAAAGTGGAACTGTGGACATGATGTTATATTTCTAAAGAGGTCTGTGAGGTATATTTTCCTTGCTATGTATCCAATACATATGCCTGGTCATCATCCCAGTATAACAATGAGCCTTTAATAAAGTACAGACTGCTTTGCTCTCAGCGCCTAGCCAGAAAAAGGAACAAAAACACATGTTAAGCCAATGCTGAAAACATTAGCTTTTGTAATGAACCAATAAAACCCATTTGTTTTCCTGTCCATGTTTGTTTTGTTGTTTGCTGTTACTACTCTGCCGTAGTTTTTTCTTAAGTGAGGGCATGTATACAATAAGTCCTTACTGCTACACTTTAATTCTGGTTTCTTCTAGCAAAGCAGGCAGGTAGAGAAATATGTTTCTTACCTTCTCAAGGCACAACTGGAGGTCACACTCAATGATAGAGCTACCAAACACATCCAGTAACTCATCAGCAGTGCCATGGTGAGCTCTCTGACAATGGGCGGAAAACACAGGCCAGTGATGAAGGCTGTAAATGCAACGTGAGTTTTCCTGGCTTATTCCACGTTGATTAAATCTAAATTTGTGAAAGCTGAGACTTTCTCTCTCTGTGCTGTCTGGTCCCTTGACTCATTTTATACCATGTCCTCTCCACCATGCTCTCACCCATGGGCCACTGACGGTGACTTTGCGCTTTCCTGGAGGTGACCACTTGAAAACAAGCTCCACTTCCCTCCCCCCACCCAACCCCTCTAACCTTCTGCATTGGTCACACAACCCTTCCTGTGATAAACAGGTCCCAGTGAGAGGTCTGAACCTTGACCTCTCATAAAACATTGAAGACAGACTGCCGGGGTGCAGAGCTCCTGAGATTGCTGACGTTAGTATGGGTGGACACCTTGTCTGCAAGGCTGTGAGAAGCTTTAGAGGGATTGACAGATGCTCTGAGCTGTCAGGGCAGATTAGTTGGATGTTGCTTGTTAAACTCAGTTACAAGTCATTTTAAATCTCATCTGGTGCAGACTGCATCCTGTAAATGCACTTTAAGACATCATTTTCTTAATCTGATGATGTATCCGTTTCACTAGATGGTGTTCTGGCTTTGTGAAATGGCTGATGATTTAATATGAAATAAAATGTTGATTGTAGTTGCTGCTGTTGAAAACATTTAGCTTGTCTCTTTTTCCCACAGCTGTATCTTTAAAGCAAACACCTCTGTGCACCCTCTACTTGAGATTTCTCTCCTCATGCAAAGTTTGCTGCAGCTTGTGCACACTTTAGTATTGATTTTCACATTAACAAGCTAAGGGGGAAGGACAACACATCTCTAAGTTCAGTTCAAGGTCTTGGATAGGGATCACTGGCAAGAGATGGGGCCCATGTTGAGTGTATTACGCAGTGCAGGAGAGCATGCTGTGTTTTTGTACCTCTTGCCACAATGCTCAGACTCGACAAGTCTAATTGTTCTGTGGTGCTAGATCTCACTGGGTTTTACCACAGGATTCTCACACTATCTGGCCTGTCAGGGTGGTGTGCTGGTACTGTACCGACCACCCAGTCGAGCCAGGAGTTATATGAGGGTCCATGTCAGGCACCAGTTCAGACAGCTACAGCAGAGGTCAGAGATCAGCCACTAAGATATTCCCTGAGGACAGATCATCCAGAAAATGATAGCGTGGTTACACGCAGCTTTAGAGGCAGTGATGAATTACAAAAACAACACAGGATTGCAGCAAGATTACCTAGCCTCTATAATTTATTAGCAGAGGCTAATGTTTACTTGTGTGCAACTTGTGGACACAAAACTATTAAAACAACCTTTATTTTGACTTGTTTTTTTTTTTTAAATCTTGTTTATTTTAAATCAGTTATACTCACTATTTTTATAATAACAATGTACCAATTTACATGTAACAATATGAAAGAGGTCGCTTGTTGTGATGAACCTGCAGCGAATTATCTCCTGAATCTGCAACATTACGGAGCTTTAGAGCGCGTTTCAGCTCAGCACTCTTATAGCATAATTTTTGTCTGCAGCTGGCAGCTGTTATTCAGTGAATAAACTTTATGAAGCCCAGCACCAAACAGCAGACGAATGCATTTAGCGACTAGCTTATCAGTGTTGTCCATGAACGGGTTAAAAGCGCATGCTCATGTTTTTGGTGAACTGAACATATCCGTTTGCAACAATGAATGCTCACATTCACACACGAGCACTGTATTTCAAGGCACTCAGCATGCCTACCCGGCAGGATGGCTAGTGCAATTGGCAAGTCTGATGTAGCTACCGGTCAAAGGATTTTTATAGGTAAATCAGTACAATGCTCCACTATGTTTACTAGCTAGTTGTAACTTTGTCAGTGTGCTGTTTGGTGTGGCAGGTAGCATACAGTGAAGAGCTTTTTTCATTAAAACTGCAAACGAGGCTCATGGGAGCAGTGACAGTGAAGCAACAGTTAAAGTTGGGGGCCGGCGTACCAAAACATTTAGCTGCAAGGGGCTTTGTTCGATGATCATTTTCTGTGGGTTCACCGTTATGAGCGATCCCTTTCACATTAGATGCCCTCATTTGATGTTTTGTTATTATAAAAACATTGATTAGTGCAGCTTTAACATGCCATATTTTATATTATATTTTAGTAAAAGGCCAGTAAACCTGTCTTTCTGTTAGACCTTACAGGTTGTTTTTGACAAGACATTTTGGGTACAATTTTACAGACATCTGACTATTGAGCTGCTTGGCTAAATCTCTTTCCCACACTGCCTAAAGGGGCCTGTGCGTCACTCCTGCCTTGCCTCCCACCTCTCCAGAAAGTTTTTTAAAAATTGTTTATTTCAAAGCAGCTATAGTCAATATTCTTTTAATAAGAACGTATCAAATGACATGTAACAAATGTGAAACGGGACGTAGTGATGAACCTGCAGAGAATTATCTCCTGAATCTTCCGCCTCTCCCTGCACCACTATGAGCGATCCCTTTCACATTAGATATAGTCACTGATGACAGGACATTGGGGGGGGGGGCAATTTCACAAACATCTGACTATCTGACCTGCTTTGCTAAATCTCTTTCCCATACTGCCAAGAGGGACCCGTGCGTCACTCCTGCCTGGCCTCCCACCTCTCCAGTGAGTCCACTGCACTGGTGGACATGAGAAATTTTAAATTGTCTCCTGGAAATTGGATTTGAGCGTCATATGTTTTTTAGTGTGATTCATATTTCCTTGGAGGCCTGCATGTCCAGTCAAAAGGCAAAAGTCTTATAAAACAGTGAGATAACTTTCTGGTCATGTCAACAAAGTAAAGCAAAAAGTCTTTAGTTATAAAAGAGGAGGCTGTTCAGAAAGGTACAGAAGACTTAACCTCAAACTGTTTCTGCTGACAGATGCACATCAGAGGTGGAATTAATTTAAGAGGATCCTGTAGGGTTGTGAGTTATGTGTCATGATAAGAAAGATATGAAGCAGAGCAGGGGTTGTTTGCAGGAAATGAGACTTGAGGGAAGTTATCACTCAAACAAACAAGCCTGACTCCCAAAGCCACAAAAGCTCAAAGTTAAATACTGACCAGCTGGCATGAGCCACAAAATTCAAAATGTTTGTATGTTTTCAGCTCATTTCTAAGAAGTTGCTACAATTTAGTGCACAAAAAAACAGAACAATAATTTGGTTTTGCTGATTTTATGCTCAGTTTTGTTGTTGAATGTGAAGCCAATGAACTCCAAATTAGAGATGACAAGACTGTGATTCCATCTGGAGACAATATGTATGAAAATATGTGGGACAGTCTTCACAACAGGAGGTAAAAAATGTAGAAATTGAGACCAAAAGATGTAGTAAAAACACATTTTATGTGCAAAAGTATGTTATCCGTCCCCAAGAGCACTGTGAGTGCTTGATTTTTTTTTGCAGGCAGATTTATCATAAGAAATCAGTGTTTTAATTCTTCACATGGTTGTGTCTTTTTAGACCTTTCTAGAGGCGTAAACATGCTGTGTCGCTCCTGGCCAGCAGAGAGCAGTGTTGGACTTAAAAACACATCAGGACAGAACTGAGAGGAAACTGGATTTCACCTGTGGGAGTCAGAGTGTACCCAGACCGACCTGCAACTCTGAAGGAAAACATTCCTCTGCTACTAATTCTGGCTGACTTATTTTGATGTTGCAATACATTTAAAACAACTAGTGGTAATTTAGTGTATAAGCACAAGTAGTCTTTTGAAGTTTGCTTTTGTTGTGTGTATATTCTTTTTCTAAGGTCTGCTTATGTTCTAAAGCTTTCTTATTGTCAACAAATCCCAAAACCAGCAGTTGTATCCAAAGCCTGATGCAGCCTATTCCTTTGTTCGACAGACTTTCATTGTTGTCCAAAAACTGTTCAGCGAGACACATGAGTGATATTTTCCTTCAATAAGGTGAAGATGAGCACTGTAGCTTATTTTGAGTCGCTCTCACATTCAACATCTTGTTGCTGTAAATACTCTAAAGTTGTATTTCCAGCTGAAAATAATCTACAACAAATGCAAATGTACTCTCGTTTGAGTAGCTAAAACTACAATGCCCAGCTTTTAAATGAAATGATTTAACCATTTGAAAAAAATGAATGAATGAAAAGAAATGTTGAATGTCTTCCTCTGTGAGAGCAGCAGGCTCAGTAATTGTGTGGATGACAATATATATATGTGTGTGTGTGTGTGGTGTGTGTGTGTGTGTGTGTGTGTATAAGTTTTGTTATTGTACCATACTCAAAGCATTTTAATTTATTTATTTTTAACAAATGCTTTAAAAAAATGATGGGGACAAAATAAGCCATTTCAAAATGTGTTGGGGACATGTCCCCAGTGTAAATGACACCCATGAGTGCACATCATCTGAACAAATCAAGGGGGAAAAAAACTAATTTTAAAAGGAAAACCATAATATCCCAAATATAATTAGAACACATATGAATTAATAAATAAAAATGCAAATGTAATAAAAAGACAAATAAACTATGTTAAATTAAGTGATTAAAGTAAATAAACAAAATACAAATTAAGTTAATCATTTTAAAAGCAAATGTAGCAAAATTGCAATTAAAAATGAGATTAGAAATAATATGTATTTTTAAAAAGGTATGCGTGCTGCAGAGAAATTCCATAGAATTTACCATATTCAGCCTCTGCTGGTGATCAGAACTGAGTCTGTAAATCCAGAATGAATAATGAAAAATACAATAATGACACAATGATTTTATTGTTGTGCCATGCATATTACCCACATAGGCTTACAAGATACCATAGTTTCATACAAGTCAGAACCAGAACGCTGAGTACACATTTTCAAATAACAGACAAAGTGAAGCTGAAGCATCTTTCATGGTCCAATCTTCAGACCGTCACTGTGTACAGTAAAATTCATAAATCACTGACAGAAACATACTATGTAGTACTCGAAAAATCTGAATAAATACTAGCTAAATAATCTATCTTGCCTTCTTTCTCAGGCTTTTCGAAATGTTAACAAACTTAAACACATCAATATTAAACAGTAATTCCAATGTTCTGCTCATCTGCTCACTAGAATATTTCATGATTTTCTGTAGCACAGAACATTAACTCTCTTAAATCTTCATAATATGAACAGTACAAAGGGTAACAAGACTCATTTTCCACTTCACCCAATCACATAGCTCACACAATTGGTTTTCCTCCTGACTGTTTTTGAATCAACCAACCTCAATGGTCAGAGGAAGAATACCAGCTCTCAACTTTGCAATTAAATTTATGGCTTATAGATAAGCGAGAGTCAGCGAGTCAGATATACAATAAAAATCAGGTGAACCAGTGAATATATCAAATATATGTGTGTGTGTGTGTGTGTGTGTGTGTGTGTGTGTAATATCTGGCATATCTAGGAAAAATTGCATGAAAATATCTGGATTGTGTCCTGTGAAGATGCACTTCGATTCCCAGGGAGCTCTATTAGGAAACAGGTGCTCTACAAAGAAAGAAAATACATCTGGTGAACACACAAGAAACCATGGCGACTGTGCTTGTTTTACTGCTCAGTGTTTGCAACACAACACAATGTGCCAATCCATTACCTGGACCCATGAATATTTAATAATAGCCGGCTCGCAGTCACACAGTAATGTGCGTGTGGATCACCTTATAAGTAGCTCCGATTGGTACTTGTTTGCCTCATACATCTTGTTGACAAGCTAAGCCATTTCCTATTCATTTATGCAGTTTGCTAGTGCGATGCATACTTCTGTAACTACACACTTGGCTATGGTTCTCACTCTTCAAACACTGCTAGGATTCAAGAATTTTTGTCACACTCACAAGCAGTATGTGTTGTGAAATGTGGTGTGGCTTGTGACTTGTGTGAAAAATATGCATTAGAACATGTAATAATGTAATATAATGTACTACAGCACTGAGACATGATTAGGAACAGATAATAACTGAGAATGTGATACTACTTAAATTGAGAAATAAAACCTTCAGCGTGAGCACGTGTGTGTCCTTATGGCTCTGTGCACAGCATCACAAGATAAAGATGTGAACTGCAGCCAGCTGACATAAAAAGACACCCAGCTGTGGAGCCAAAATGATTCAATAAGAGATTGCAAAGCCGCAGTACAAAGCTTTGTGAAGCCAACGGTTTTGTACTTCAAAGTCTGGTTAATATAAAAAACAAAGCCATTCAGGCTGCCGGCAGTCAGAACATATTCTGTGGCTTAAGATCCATCAATTAAAGCCTTGTTGCTTTGTTTAAATGGAGGCATCCTGTCACCAGTTGTAAATGAAACCTGCAGCTTATTTTCAATTAATAAACTGGAAATATGTCCTAACTAAAAGTAGGTGGCCATCTGATCTCATGTGTTATTACATCACATTTTGCATTGTTAGGACCCTCTGTGTTCAGCTAATAAATCAATGGTCATTGGAGACTAAACTTAAGAGATGCAGATATTTTTTCATCTTCATTTACATGTAATCTGTTAAATGAAACTAATATATTAAGATATACTAATATTGTACATACAAAATCATCAGTGTTGCAATGTAATGTAAGTACGTCTATTTAAGCACTGTACTTAAGTACAATTTTGAGGAACTTGTACTTTACTTGAGTATTTCCATTTTATGCTACTTACTTACTACTATATTTTCTCTCTACAACATTTTGGAGGCAAATATTTTACTCTTTACTTCACTATATTTATTTCTTAACTAGTTTCTAGTTACCTTGCAGATTTAGATAATTAATACAGAAAACAAATCAACTAATTATAATATCTTTTGTACTTTTTCCTTTACTTTACATTTATTCATTTAGCTTTTATCCAAAGTGACTTACTCTACATGTCATGAGTTTGCATGCCTCTGGAGCAACTTAGGGTTAAGTGTCTTGCTCAGGGTGATGGGTCACAGTGGGGAATTGAACCTGGGTCTCTCACACCAAAGGCATGTGCTTTACCCAATGCGCCTTCACCACCCCACTTACTTGACTAAGATTTTGCATGCAGAACTTTTACTTGTGAGTATTTAGTATTTTTACACAGTAAGTTTGACTTCCTCCACCACTGCTTATGATCACTTTATAATATATTAGAAGATACAGATTAAACTGTCCAACAGTATATGAAGTGGTTACAAGCTACAACATTAAAATGTTTCTTACATGTTTATGCATCAGTAATAATAATCTAGTACTCTAATGTATAAAAATTTAGAACTGAGAGGGACGAATTGTGATTCTTAAAGTACATTTTGCTTTAACTTAAGAAGAGCTTTGAATGGTTGACTGGTGCATGTAAATTTAAAAACTTGACTGTGAAAGCACCCAAAAATCCCAGATGAAAGTCTGAGGACTGAAACCTCATTAATAAAGTGAGAACAAGTCATCAACAGTGCAGGTTTCTTTGGTTCTTTCACTCTTCGCCCTCGTTAAAATAAATTAATTTAATGTACTAATCATTAACCAATAATGTGTGGCAGTGGACAAAGGTAATAGCTGCCAGTTCCATCACAACTGTAAAGAGTCAGCTCTCTCAAAGTTGTTGTGGTTACCTCTATCACATGAAGGGATTGTGAACACAGGATATCCTTATTAAAAAAAATGTCATCCTCCTCTAATTGCCCAGCTTTGTGACTTCCTGGACAACAAGCACCCATATCCTCACACCCACCAAACATCCTCTCTGCAGTGTTCACAGTAATGGGTTGAGTCATCTCTGAATCATGGAAATGTCTCATTGTGTCAGTTCTATTGTCTCTGTTCGCCCTAAGACCTTGGTTGTTGTTGTTTTTTTTATTTCAGTAATAAGCACTTTGATTCTTTGCACTGTGTTTCCCAGTAATACATTTTGAGCTTTGTCACCAGAAATTCCCAAAGCCTCAAAGAAACATATAAAGTTCATTACTTACCAGGAAACAAAACAGTTGGATAAATAAGCCGGAGAAATAACTGTTTTATGTCAGATTCTTACCACTAGTGGGGCATCTAACAACTATTACTTGAAGGTGGGGTATGCAATTCTAGAGAAACCCAGTGCCATGACAAATACCATGAAATAGAGCAAACAACGACACAGCAAGTAATGCAACTAACATTAGCTAAGTTGTGGGTTAGCAAACTGTCGCTTTGCTGCTGCAAAGCAAACATGAGATAGTCCCAGAATCAGCACACCAGCTCTAGACAGCAATACTCACAGCTTTCCTGCTACTATGGCTAACATCACAACAAGAGCATATCTTGTCAGTTTAAGTATAACAC
The DNA here is from genome assembly GCF_014851395.1 of Micropterus salmoides. NCBI lineage: Eukaryota > Metazoa > Chordata > Actinopteri > Centrarchiformes > Centrarchidae > Micropterus > Micropterus salmoides. Next base: position 14,115,855 of record NW_024040707.1, on the reverse strand, counting down.
AATTATTAAGACACTTCAGCTGAGAGCAAAACCTCAAAATCAGTTGAAAAGCAAATGACTCATATCAGTCCAATCTTCACATCTTTGAGTGCTTTTCATCTTATGAAACACATGCTGATGTTCACCCTATTTTTGGCTCAAAGATGATAACTTTACTTTTATTTAGGTTTGCTGAGTATTAAAATTCGTTTCTCTCTCCTCTGCCTTTTGTTTGTGCAGTTTGACTTCAGTGGCTGTTGTTCCTGGCTATCCATAGTGTCACTTCACTTCCAGACAACAGACTCTTAATTTAAAAACCCAGTCTAGTTTGTAATAAGGCTTTTATAATAGCAAGTGTAGAAAAAGCCTAATGAAGAGCTTACGCTAAGTAGTTTATTACATTAAAATGAAAGCAATCAGGCCATAAAACATGTTTGACGTTGAGCGCATATCCACTGGCATGTCACAGACACAGAGGATGATACTGTGAAGGTAAAACAGACACATGCTCTCTTAGGAAGCAAATAAAAGCAAAAAAAGCTACCTAAAGGCAAAAACAAAATCAGCTCCATGTCTTCTCTTCCAGATGAAAAGAACAAGGCACTTAAGAGGATGGAGTTTAGATAATAAACCATTCGAATGGGATTTATATCTTTCCTCCATGCAATAGTTTCTCCTGTTACCTTTTTCTCTTTTGATTGTTGAAAGAGTCTATTTATGTTACAAAATCTTAGAATTAGGTTTAATTACGTTATAGTCTGTCTCAAGAGGATATGTGGTGCTTATGTGGATATGTGTGGATTTATTTGATGGGCGAGAATTGTGGCAGCATCTCAGAACAAATGAAACACCTTTTTGATGCCGGTTGTGAAAGATCTCAGCTATCACTCTGAGATGCAGTATTGTCTTGGTGAAAGCAAGTAGCCTACATAAAAACCTGCAAGTCAGTAGTACCTTTATATTACAGATCAACTATTCCAGTTAATACAATTCTTTTCACTTCTCTGTGTGTTCTAAAAATAATCTCTAACCTATACATTCCTGTGCTGGATACATTATAGCTCTACTTTCAGTTATTAAACTGTCAGTCATCCTCAGGTGGACTGAGGATGCCTTAAAGGCAGAACTGTCCCTTATTTGTCATTCACACCCCATGAGATTTCATAGACAGAGATTAAAATAGGAAATGTGGGAGTGTGGTGTATTTTAATGGACATCCTGCTTATTAACATACACTTAAATGTGCAGAATGAGTTTAATTGTGGTTTAAAAGGAGCCCCTGGGCCCGTCCATAGGAACCTAGCAGCCCAAACACACAGACACACACAGACAGAGTCAATACAAATCCCTGGAATAAGTTAATTGAACTTATTTTCTTTTCTTTCTTTTTTTTACATTAACAAATGATTAAAACACTGGACTTTTATTGAAGACAGCGAGTGCTTGTATTCAGTTGGTACCTGGAAAGCTGTTGAACACAAACATCAAACATGTGATGGGTGGGAAAATCCACACCAAAGACCCCCTCATATACTTAAGATAATAATAATAATACTCATAATTATAAAATTTTTGTCCATCACTGCACTGGCTGAGTCTCCTGTTTGAAACTGCGAGCAAATAAAATAAAAGTAGAGGTGGAACATAGCCGTATTATCTCGTTTAGTGAAATATTTTTAAACCGAGCATGAGGTCTTATGTGAATCTCGTGGCTGCTAATAAAATACATCACTTCTGTGTTAGCGGTAGGGAATGTGTTTGTTTGTGCACAAGGGGTGGAAAAAGTACTCAGAATCTTAAAGTAGTAATACCCCAATGTAAAAACACTCTTTGACAAATATTCCACTCACAATGTACACTTACTTGTTTGTTACTTAAATTGAAACAAATTCATCTATCCATCGTCAACTGCTTATCCTGCGTACAGGGTCGTGGGGGGGCTGGAGCCAAACCCAGCTGACAATGGGCGAAAGGCGTGGTACACCCTGGACAGGTCATTGAAACAAATCATTATTTATTAATTATTATTAACGACACATTAACATGTAAGCAACATTTTCATGATTCACTAATATGTACTTGATAGACTGTTCGGCAAGTGAATATATAACAAGGCATCACATCTATGTTCATTTCCATTGTTATGCATGTAATCTGCAAAATAACTAGAAGGCTAACTACAGCTGTCAAATACATGCACTGAACTGAAAAACACAGTATTTCCCTCTGAGCAGCGCATTATTGGAATACTTAAATGTGTATTTAACAGATTATTTGGTAAACTTGTTTTCTGTTATCAGTTAGTCTTCATCCTTGAAATCTATTCTGTTGAAAAATTGAGTACTGTTTACACTTTAGATGATGCATAAATCTCACATTTGTGTTGCTTGTCTTAAGTTTGTTTTTCCCTTGTGGCCATGGGGGGAACAACAGTCACTACTACTCACTTGCCATCAAGTACCAGTTGGAGTTTTCTGCCCTTTGACCTCAGGCGGCAGTAATGAGCCCATTACAGCTTTATGCACCACAATGAGGCAAAGAAAGCACTGCAAATGGAAAATTACTTGGACACGCGGTGCAAAGATGAAATTTTAAGTGTTTTTTAAGAGAAAAAAACTTCAAGGATGAAGAAACCGGTTGGTTTGGCAAATTACGTCTCATTAACCGCCCCAAATCCCTTAAAGAGCAGTGCATAGCCTCTTCCCTGAGCTTTCCTAAGGAACCATATAAGTCTGATATTCACTATCCTTTTAGATCTATATATTGCATCTGGAAATTACGTTTATGAGAATGGCGAAACCATGGGTATTGCTAGACATAAATGTGGACCTCCAACTCAGTCCTCATAAAGTCTGTTAAGACTTGGGGCCAATCTGCGGGGCCATTTGGTGGAGCAGCAACGGGTCCATGAGGGTCTGAGTTGCTTGTATCTGATGCTGGCTGTACATCTCTGGCTGTGCTCGTACTGGCTGAGGCTGTCTGTACTTCACCTGGGTCTGTGTGACCTGCCAAAGACATGTGAACTGGATCTGTGTTAGTACTGGCTGAGACGGGATGTGGATCAACAGTGCTAGTATTGGCTGACTGGCTGAAATCTGTGCTTGTACTGGCTGACTATCCAGCACCTAGTCTACTGACAAACTTAAGCATAGTCCCTGTAAATTATAGCTATATTTATACTATTACTTGACTGAATATGTGATTATTTACTGAGAGATGTGCATCCAGATTGCCCAGTCTGCCCATTCAACATTTTAATAGTCAATGTGATCCATTGTTTTCCACCTTACATTAGTTCAGAGTTGTAACTAAACCTTGACTGAGAGAAAGATAATCATTGTCTTCTTGTAAAATAATGTGCGCCTGTGAGGAGTGCCATCACATCTGTGAATTATCTGGACTGGTCCCATTGATGTTGCTGATGGATGAAGTTTCATTTCATGCACACGCATATGAACGCATGTTCACGAGCGAGTTATCTTTACCAAGCTGTAGTTTATAAACACAGTTGCCCATCTGTGTTTACTGTGTACTTCACAAATAGTTCTATTTCACTCTAACATTGTTCATACACAAGCAAGCAACGAAGACACAGTCTGATGAAGTGACACTCGCTTTCACCTTTGACATGCATTTTTGCAACATTTCACAACGGTAACCAGTAGTTTTATTTTGAAAGTCTAACAGGTAACCATTGCATATTTATTATTGCTAACTTGACCGCAGAGTCAAAAACAATGCCAAAGGGGCCCCAGGGTGTTAAAAGCAATGCCAAGGGGTTTGACCATTTTACTGTGGCACAGCACATAAATAGTGGGGCATGTGCCCCATTAAAAATGGTCTAGCAACGTCTCTGGGTGAGATTGAACCAAAACAGTAAAGTTGTAAAACCAAAACAATGAGCTGAAAGATGCTGTAAAGCTCAGTAGAGATAAGAGAAACTGCAGTTGATATTCTCTGTGGGTTCGTCACTATGAGTGACACCTTTTACACAAAAGCAGTCATTTGAACCATTGTTGATATAAAAACATTGATTAGTGCAGCTTTAAGTAAAGTACACATAGGCCTACCTCTAACTGGCATTTCTGGATAGTATTTGAATAAATACAGTTACCTTACATCACCGATGTGCAGACAAGCATAATGCCAATTTTCACAACAAAAAGCACATAGAGAAACACTCTGGGAATTTGCATGAATTACCAACTTTGCCCTTTTGATTTCTCATTGCTTTGCTTTCCAGACTAAAGGCAACACAACCCTGTTCCCTCCATTGCTGTAATGTTCTCTGTGCCTGAATAATTCAATATTGCTCACTGTCTGCTCCTGTTGTGTACTGCATGGTTAAGAACCAGTGAAGGGGAAGGCTCAATGCATGGGGACAGGCCTTGTTTTCTACGCCTGCAGCCAAGCGTGTGTCTTATGTAAGGGAGGGGAGGGTAGGATGGCCAAAGTACAACATCCACAGCATGACAACTCCTGTCGCTTTATCATTATGCATCTTTCCCATCCCGACTTCTCACTATTCCTTATGACCTCACTAATGCCCTAATTTTTAATTAGTGGTCAAAATCATCATCACAAACATTTCTCTGTTGTGATGTTTAATTTTTTTGTTCTGAGGCTGTCATGGAGTCAGTCTGTGCTTCCATATCTGCCTCATGCTCTTTATTGTTATGTCATTCGTCCACCATCTCCTACACTCTCCTTGGTCTTCTCTTAACAGGCAGACATTTTGACAGGATAATCATGATTACCATCTTAAACTTAAGGAGCACTTCATTGTGCTCATTAAAATGTAACTGCTGCTCACTGCATCTATTGCGGGATTCTCTAAAAGAGAAGATTTAAACATTGTATCCTGTAAGACATCTGGAATGTGAGGATTCAGCTGATAACTCCTGCATTATTTAACAAACCCTTGAGCCATCTGATCCTTCGCAGGTATACATGAGGTTGTTTCTCATGATTTTAAAGAGCACAGTATGCCCCTCAGATGGTTCTCTGAATTTACAAACAGACATTGAATTCATCTTTGTGTCAATGTGCTTTTTATTCCACAACTTGAAGTTGTTTCTCAGGCTTCTCAGGCTGTCTGGTAATGAATAAATACTTTTCATGAGAAAAAAGCACAGTTTTGCAATTCACTTGATGTTATGCACTCATCAAATATACAGCAATATGGCTAAATACAAATGAAGAACAGTGTGTGCAATGCAAAGCCAGGGTATTTTTTTCATGTGGAACAGAAATAAATCTTTCTAAACTCCACTGACCAGCTGTTCAACTGCTAATCTCTCTCACATGCGCAAGAAGGTAACTGAAGGCATCAGCCTGCCCAGTACACACACTGGAGCATTTAGCAGCTAAAGAGCTGGATTTTTCCCTCAGGAATTTGTGGAAACCAAAGACAATCATCATTTAGAAGTAATACAATTGTTGATCAAATGCTAACCACTTCCCCAAAACACAAGATACATGTGATATGTGATAATTTGTCCCAATACAACCACCAGCATATATAAATATAATATTTCTATAAATATTATTAATATAATATTAATAGTTTATTTAAATATGAAAAAGGTATATCCTTACTCCACACTGTCCCAAGTGTCAAGTGTTTGTAAAAGGAGTGCAACAATAAATTAATTATAGATTTTCTTTTTTTTTTCCTTGTACAGTTTGAAATTTGGTAAATATTTCCAGTAATTCAGTCTGCCATGGGACACCATATGCATGGAGTGAATACCTAAATTGTAGATAGAGTAAGTAAAAGAGTTAAAACTATTTTTTGTTGAGTTTTGAGTGTTGGAACTCCTCCCTCAGTGTTTGTTTTATACTCATAAAGCATAAATTAATTCATTTATAATCAGAAATGAATAAATCACTATGATCACTACAAGTAAGAGAATTTATTACAAAGTCAATGATGTGTCTCAATTTAACACCTTCAGCTATACCTAGCACAGTCTCTTTGTTTTCAACAGCGAGAGCTTTCATTCTCTGACCGCCACGACAGATCAATACAATGATTGACTTGCTGATTAATATTTAAATACTTTGTATTGATTGTGGACTTGCAGCATTCCCGAAGTTTGGACAGCCAATTACTGTCACTCATAAAACTAAACACATTCTCTGTACCACACTTCTGGAGGATTTGCAGGATTATTTCACCAGTTGTTGCTCCAGGCTCACCTTTATGTACAACTCAAAGTCAGGCCTTTTTCATTTGTCTTAACAAAGTGAATAGGTAAGCAATGTGTCCCTGTTTACCTACTATTCTTCTAAAAGAAACAGTTTGTTCAAACTGCTAACTCTTGTTTATAGACACCCAAATAAACAGGGAGAGGAGCCTCAAGTTGTCATCAATGGTTGGGCCTTCTTCATGTCATCCGTTCAAAAAGGCTGTCAAATCCTGTGGAACCGGGTTCCAGTTTAGGTTCAGGAGGCAGACATCATCTCCACATTTAAGAGTAGGTTTAAGACTTTCCTCTTTGATAAAGCTTATAGTTAGGACTGACTCAGGTGAGTGAGTCCTGAACCATCCCTTAGTTATGCTGCTATAGGCCTAATAATAATAAAATATCAATAACTATAGATTTTAAAAGTACTTACACCCATAAACATGAAGCTATTGATGATTTAAAGGACACACAGAGAGATTAGTTCCAAATGCACGCATGGTAAACCCACACATTTGTATTTTTTCACTTGTGTTTCCTGATTAGACTTCTCTGGGTTGTTAGCAGTACCCTGTGTAAAAATAATCTAATATAAATTTAAAGTAATAACTGGGAGTGTTTTATAGTTTATATCGTAATGTGTTTAGTTGTTACATTTTTTAACCATCCTCTTTCCAGGCACTTCCAGTTGCCAATTATCTAATTATCAATGAATGAGTAATTCTTTTGGAACCACGTCTCTGTCTTACTTCAGTCAGTGAGTTTGTGTAGCGTTTGTACAACTGGGGTGTTAGTCAAGGTAGAAATTAAACATTTCCTGGGGTGGAAGTCCCCAGGTGGCGTTGTTGGATAGTTAGATTCTGGTGGTGATTCCTCCTCTAGTGCCATCACCCCTTACCACATGACTGACTTGACTGACATGTCCCTCACTCTCTCACTCACTGTTTCACCCTTTCGGTGGTCCACCATGGGACTTGTCAGTAGTGAGAGACAACTAATATTTTGATCCCTTTTTAATTGTGCCCTGAATTACACATATGATGTTTGTAATTTTGAAAGTCAAGAAAGTCGCAGTTTGTTGGAAAACTCTTGAAGTAAAAGACTGTGAAATTACATATTTACAAAAGTCATGTATGTGACGTCATAACTTTTTCTCTCAATGACTGAAGCTATGTGATGTGCGTAGATCATGTGATGAAAGGACCAAGTCCTTGTCCTTCATCAAAACACTGAAACCCAAATTGCTCTTGATGTTCCCAATGAATGGGAAAATGTAATTCAAATTGTAAAAAAACTTATATAAATGCACTAACTATAGGCAAGTAATGGAACAAGCATATATCCCCAAAGCAGAGAAAGGTGGGACAACTTATACCTTTATCATTTTAACTGGTACATTGCCTTTGGTGAACTTGTTTAATTCTTTACATACAGTATGTCTGCCCAACTTCAACCTGAGCAGACGTCTATAGCCTATGTAATGCCTGAGGAAACGTACCACTGATAAACTCTGTGCTGACACGGTGCAGGATTTCAACGTTTTCTCAGTGCAGCAACTCACTAAATCTAAATGTGAGTCTTCCATGTAAATAGTTCCATTGCAAAGCTCCAATTTTCAGATGGTGATTTGATCACAGAAAAAAGCATGTTTAAACAGTGTTCAACTCACCAGTCAGAGCAAATTGGCGCCCTGGATGTGTGTCACGTTCAATGGCCTGCAGCTGTTGGTTCTCCACACTGAGAATGTCATGTGACATGTGACAGGCAGAACAGAGTCCACTTTGCAACACATACAGTAAACAATAGATAGAGTGTCACGTATGTTTACCATACACACAGATACATATGAATCATGTTAGTATAGACCACACAATGAAAATAAAGACAGCCATATTCTAGCTGTTGGAGACATCTACCTTCCATGTGATTGGCAAGAGAGGTAAAAGTGACATATTGAGTCACTTTGAACACTCCCAGCACTCAACATCAAGATGAAATGGGATGGAAAGCTGCATTTCATGCACTGCTATCCAGGCCACTGCCCTCGCAGTCTGTGGTAGAGTGCCAGATACTGTTCTTTATCTGAACAGGCAAGAAACACAGAGAATTCCTCCTGCAGGGGCATGTGTTTTTCACCTGATCCCTCCTCGCTCTTTCCAAACTGCCCCAGTTATTTGCATTATTGTAGATAATGTTACTGCCAGGCACTGACAAATGTTCCCTTTACTGTCTAAAATTCAAATTGTTTGTCTTCTTTTAAGGGCTGTTGGAGGAAAACAACCTACAAAATGCCAACAGTGGACAATACTTACAAACTGCAATTGTACAATACAAATTCTCCTGCCTAAAACAAACAATAATTACCTCCAAATGATGTCTGAGCTTGTCAAAAAGACTAAAAACAAACCTATTGAGAGAAATGTATATCACTTATATACCACTAATGTGAGTAAATGAAGAGACTATAAGTTTGTGAGAGGGTTGTGTGTGTGTCTAACCCTTTGTGAAGTATGTCGAAGGGCAGCTTCACTTTGAGTGACTTCCTCACCTTGATCAGTTCCTTTCTGCTTCAGCAAAGAGAGGTTTACAGGAAGATGATTGATTTACACTGTTGGTTAATGTTTAAAGGTTATTTCTGAAGGTACTCGTTGAAACATATGCTTCAAAATGCATGTTTTAATTTAACCATGGAAAGGTGACCAAGCAACATCCCCCAGAGTTACAAATATTCACACCAGACACAGTCTGTATTATGTGGTAGAGACATTATTTTTGGCAGGAATATAATAATATAATAAAACATGTATATAGCCTACTGCTGGGTGGTTTAATCTTAAATAATGCATCATATTTTATCAGTTGATTAATTGTTTTGTATTTAGAAACTAACCTGGACTCTATAACTAAACCAAACTCTTGTAGCCATGAACAAGCTTACCTTACAGCTTACAGCTAAAACATTAGCACTAACAACTTGCATGAAAGATATCTACATATATATACAAAATGAACATGAGTTAAGTTTGATGAGTGTAGCTACAAAGCAGGCAAAGCTATAACAAATAACAATAACAAAAATATATATTTACCATCTAAAATTGGCTGTGCCTGCAACAGGGTGCTACTTTCCCTATGTAGAATAAAGACTAAACTGAGAATGTGCAGACAGATTGATTCCGAACTTGTTCCCGATTGGAGAAATTAGACATGTCACATCTGACCTTTGTTACAATCATCCCCGGTCTCTCCTACAATCCAGGAGAGTTTCTGTTGAAATTTGCTCAGTCTTGAAACATTTGCCCTGAACTTCTTATAGGTCACCTGGCGAACCCCTCCACAAATAAAGACTACTATATAAAGTTTACTCTGGCCTTGTGTCGCATAGCTGCTGGTTTGTACTTTGGACCAACAACCTTAATAAACCTGCAGCTCGAAAAGACTAAAGGATTGAGCTCCTGGTGGGGTTTAACGCGGAGACTGCTGTAACCATTTGGAAACGCGTTCGGGGAATAGGAGAGGGGCTTTCTTTATCCATAGGTGTGTGGTCGTGTAGGATTTTCCCTCTTGGAGTAGCAGCTGGACGCATGCGTGCGCCTCTCCCCCCCTCCTTCCACGACTTCTCCATCCACAGCGCAGGGGCAGACAGGATGAATTTGTCGTGTTACCTGCTTAAAGGCGCCGCCGGTTGTGTGAGTAGTCTAAAGGTGACAGCTTTTTTCTACTGGAAAGTTTAAAAAAGGGAAATACTCGACTGACGAGGAGGCAGAAGTAGCTAAAGGATTAATGAGGAGAAGAGTATTTGAATGTAAAGCGGGCAATCAGAGAGCCGGATTAGATCCCACAGCGAGGAATCGGAGCGTGTGTTGTTGTCAAAGATGCGGAAACAAAAACAGGAGCAACAACAACCCGACTTTTAATCCATCGGGATATTTCCATGCACTGGGTGCAGCATGCCTTGGCTCAGGAGAAGGGTGAAAATGTTCCAACTTGGAGTAACACCCAAACACCCTGAAGTTTTCTGTCTGTTGGGACTGTCTCTATGCTATGCATCGGCTGATTTCTACACCATTCCGCGGAAGTAACGGGTTGCTTTGGACCATTTGAAGTCATAATGTCAAAAGTCATTCAGAAAAAGAACCACTGGATCACCAAAGTGAACGACTGCGCGGTTATCCGGGACGCGTGCGGGCAGCTGAATGTGGAGCTGTGCGGCGGGGCAGAGAATGGAGAGTTCCCATATATCGGGCAAGTTAGAGAGGATGCTGTGCTTTACCAGGACGGAAAAGTCTGCGAAGGGGAGCTGCTGCTGGAGGTCGAGGGGCTGCCTGTTTCTGGATTACCCCTTTATGACATTTTCACTGTGATTAACTGCTGCAAAGGTCCTGTCAGGTTGAAAACTGTGCGTCAAGGTAAGAGAAATCTGAAATACACCATAGAAACGGTGTGGCAGAAAGATAAAAAGTGTGGTGGTGGTAGTGGGGAGATTAACACTCACAAAGAGTAGAGAAATCCTAATGGAAGTTTCTAATTGCACATAATAAAATGGTGATGCCTGTGAAGTAGGGCAGAGGAGTTGTGCTGCATGCTGCTGCTCATCTTTTCTCCACAGCAAGCCTGGAGTTTTCACCGGCTTTGACATGAAGCTGCCCTGACAGTCCTTCTGCCATCATTTGTCTAAAGCCACTCTGGGAGTGGGTTCACGGATTAGGCCATTTACAGTGACTGCAGCTACAGAGTTTCATATGTACTCACTTTCACTCACAACACTTAGAGCACACACCGTCTGCTGCCAGTTTACTTCTTTGACATGTGACTGGAGTACCTTTCAGAAACTTTTGACACCATACTTTCTCTGCCTAACACTTACAAGGCCCACTGTCACCTTATTGCTGATAGTAGTATCCCATCTGCAGTTTAACATTTGATTGTTTGGTCTATGGAAGGTAAAAATATAGTGAAAAAATGCCAATCACAACTTTGCAAAGCTGACGTCTTCAAATGTCTTCTTTTGTCCAAACCCCAAAGATATTCAATTTACTATAATATCTGACAACGGGAAGCAGCAAGTCGAAGCTGGAACCTGAGAATGTGTAGTATCACTATCTATTATTAAAATAGTTGCAGATCGTTCCAGCTCTGCTCCTTTCTGTAAAGTAATGTTTAAGTTAACAGGAGGATGCTTTGTTTGTGATTGTGGGACACCACTTATGGGCAGCAACGGGGTTATTTCTGGAAGTGTTCCCTAGGTGTTAGATGAGTTTGAGCCATGGTGACACTGATTCAAACTTTGGCTTTTTCCCTGAGTCTCCAGTGTACTGCACATGTTTTTGTTGATCTTCACACTGGCCAAATCAGGATGTTCTCTGATGCCTGAGTGAATACTGAAAATATAATTTTTTAAATGTTAAGTCAGAGTCATTTGTTTATTTCACCTCAAATGTCTTGTTCCACACACACACACACACACACACACACACACACACACACACACACACACACACACACACACACACACACACACTTGTGTTTATTCCCTCACTCGCACACTCACAATATTTGACAAAGCTTGCAGTGCCTTCTCTCCAGGGAAATCATTAACTGTGTTATATAACAGCGGTTTAGTTTCAGTGTAGCATCATTGCCTTTGTATTGTACTTGCATGTCCGTTAGTGGCTGTAGAGTGAACGCTTGACCTCTAGAGCTGAAGTCTCGACCCCTGGGACAAGAGCTCAGCACTAACGCTGCTTTATGTTTGCAGAACAGGCATTTGTTTGACAGATGATCAGACCAGACTTTCACCATGGGAGAGTTTTAATATCCATAAACAGTTTTCTAATTATTCTGAACTCCTGTGGAAACACTTTGCACTTGTAAACACAGCTGCAACACTCTTGACTCTGACAAGGATGTCCTGAGCCGACTTCATAGCTTTGTCATTAGTTTTTTGCACAAGTCAGCAGATTCTCGTCATCTGTAATTGAAGGAGGGGGCACATTCTTTGACTATCTGAGTAGCTCACAAGACCTCCATTGTGCCACAAAGTCTGTTGGGCCCCCATGCAGAACTGACCAGGGACGGTGACCCAAGCCGTCCCAGAGCAGATGACTGGTACAGCTCGGATCTCTCTCCTTTCCTCTCCAAAGAGCTGTGGCTCATATTACAGGAGGCCACATAACGGTGTGCAGGTTTGCAGGTCACTGCTGTAGTATATTACAGCCCCACAGGTGTGTTGCTCCCACTGAGGAATGCAGAGAGAAACCACCTGGATAAAGTCTGGACATTTCTGTAGAGAAGTTGGAATCTTACACTCCAGTGGTTTTGAGTCTGTGGTTTGTAAGCCCTGTAAGTAACACTTCAAATTGTGAAGGAATCTGAGGGAACTTGGTAGTTATGCAACAAATGTATAATGATACACTAGAATCAGTGGGCTAATTTAAGTCCTTTGACAAATTACAGGATAGTTTTAGTCAACAAAAACAAATGACATTTTAGTCTATTCGTCGTCATTGAACTTCTTGTCTCATATTTGTCTTAAATTTAAAAGAAATTCTGTTGTCTAAGCGCTTTGTGACTACAGTTTTCGCCATCTTCAGCACTTAATAATGTTATGTTAGCTCACCTTTGCCAGCATGTCTCCGTATTTTATCCCTGTTGTTTTCTTGCCGCTTCTTGTCTTATTCTCAGTGTATTGCAGAAGGGGGGGAGGTGCCTCACAGTGTAAAAACGTCTGGCTTTTTCAAACCAAAATACATACACAGTACACATTACATTTATCCAAAGTGACTTACAATTGCCATATGTCAAAGGTTGCACTCCTCTGGAGCAACTAGGGGTTAAGTGTCTTGCACAGGGACACATTGGTGGGACACTAAGCAACATATTCTCATTTCTCCCATCAACTGGGTTGTAGTCTCTTTAAATGTAATGGTCAACTTTTGTTCACAGAGGCCCAAGTGAATGATGAATACATTTATGGTATGGCATAATTGTGATGTTAAAGTACAAAGATGGACTATTTAAGACTTTGACCAACCAGTTTAGCTCTTCTGTTATCATCAGTTGAATCATGCTCACAGGTGAAAGATTTTCTTGTCGACTGTATTTTAGTGAGCAGCTGATAAGAGTGGCATGCCTGTAAAGGTGCAAAGGTTGTGCATCAGGTCATAAAACTTTATTACAATGATGCTTGTTGGTTTAATATAGAGCTAATGTACAGTACATGCATTTGACTGAAATATGAGTTACACTGATATTACAAAAACAAGAAACAGGCGTGAACAACACTGTGTTTTGAAGTTACTCTGAGGGTAAAAGACTTTTATACAAAAAACTTGGGCATTCTTCTTGGCATTTTTTTCCCTTTTTAAACCCCTCCAGCACCTAAAAGGTCTGGGAGTTTATGGTGCTCTGATCACGAATGGGTTTGGCCTGGTGTCTGTTTGATTTCAGGGACAAATGGCCCTTGGTTGCTTTGAACACAGCCAGAGGGAATCAAGACAGCCAGCTGGATGCCAGACATTCCTAAGAAGTGGGGCCAGGAGTTCAGTGGTACACCCTGATGAAACATCTAGACTTTTATACAAAAAATTCTCCATTTGGTTCCTGGTTTACCCCTCCTCTCAGGTCACCTATTGCTTTCTCCTGTCACCCTACTCACTCCTTGGCGACAGGCTGGTATAGTGATTAGGGAGACCATCTGTTTGACCATTCAAACCTTCAGGATAGGAAGCTTGTCTCCTGCTGAAGTGTCAAAACTCAGTGCATACCAACTCCAGGGTCACTAATAGCTGACCCTACACTGTGGCCTCAGTGCAGGCAGCAAAGCCAAAAGCAAATGAATACAGTTCCACAAAACTGTACCTGTAGAGAAGGAAACGCAATTAAAGACACATTACTCTGTTTTTGAAAGTCACACAGAATTCAATACCGTTATGTTGATATTAGGAGTTGACCACATTGAGATGAACGGATGGTGGCTCTAATTCTCCAGTTGAGTGCCATTAAACCATTGCAGAAAAATCGAGCACAATAATAATAATAACAATAATAACAACAATAATAAATAATAATAATGCAATGGAGATAGGCTGTTTCTCTTTCATGGGTGACGGCAAATAACCAGACCTAGAAAACTCAAAGAATGAAGAGAGACTGCAGCTCTGCAGTTTCTCAAGATTAAAGTGGAGCTACCGTGTGTAAAAACCCCCTGCTCGCAATCGGCGTGCACAAAAACGCACATGATTCGACTATCAGTCGACTATAGGCAGGACTTGACGATTCTGATTCGACTATGTAAATCCTTAGTCGGGGACAGCCCTAGTATAAACATATAATTTCAGTTCAACTTTCTAGCTCTGTGTTGTTCTTTTTGTGTATCTTAAAACTGACTCTGTTATGTAAAGATTGCACTAAGTTGTGTCACTGAAATTGTGTCTCTGGTCTTTGTGCGTGGTTAATAAGGCTTATGCACAACCAGAGGATGTGAGGGCTTTGTAGACACAGATCTCCTCTGTGATGTGCTTGTCCTAGAATGCAAGTCCCTTCTATTTTCTTAAGTATGAAGATTTGTCAGTCTTGATTAAGTACAACCCACTGCATACGCATATCCCTGAAAGGCTTGTGAGATGAATGTTGCTGCTGTCTCTCCTCCTTCTCTCTGTACCCTCTAGTCTTTACTTTTCCTTCCACATCCACCGTTCCTTTTATAAGCTCTGCAGCAGTGTGGGATCTCAGATGTTTTGTATGTTCTTATCTTTCAGCCTTACTAGGCACAAGCAATGGCACAGCCCGAGAGTTTGACATTGTAAGAAGCTCTGGTGTGGATGTCTTCAAAGGAGCACTTCAAATAGCCCTGTTTGCATGTGTTGCATAGCTTTTCCAAGGTTGCAACATTGTAATTTTACTTTAGTCTTGATGGAGTGACTCGCTAACATTGCCAACAATGGCAGCATGCCAGTGAAGGAGCAGTACACAAGCAGCACACAAGCATTTTGTGTCATTTAAGCTTCAACAAATGCCAATGTAATTGAGAGACTTTGCCTCAGGTGTTGTAACAATGAGGTTGGAATGAAACGCAGACCAGAAGCATAACAAGAAACGGCAATCAGTACTGTGGGTATAATACTCCAGCAGGCAGAGGCTTTCATTGTTATAATTTCAGTTAGCTCTAAATCAAAACTTATCTAATTTTAGACTCAGTTTTAGACAATTAGACAAATGTCTTATTTATGCTTGTATTTAGATATTTAAAATAACAGAGGCTATCAAATTCTATCACTTTGGCATTGGTATTGTGTTGGCCCTAGGGCTGCAACTAACAATTATTTTCATTATCGATTAATATACCGAATGAAACATCGTCATGAGAAAATAGTCACACATGTGAAAACTTTAGTAATTCATCTTGTGTGTGTGCTTATCTGCAAGCTCGAAGACATGCGTTATTTCAGTGGTACAGAAAACAGGTGTTACCCCACAGGGAACGTCTCAAGTTACGTATTTGTCTCGTTCCCCTTCTCAGGGAACAAGGGTTACATACGTAACCCGAGACGTTCCCCTTTGAGGGAACTCGAACTGCGTCGGTGATGACACTATGGGAACGAGAATACCCACTATTCCACGCCGAAGCCCCCGCCTGCCTCCCCAGCGTGCAAAAACCTGTAGGCACGACTAGGAGGAGAGCGCACGGGTGCCGGTTGCAAAAGGAAGGTCCAGACTGTAAAATGAAAGTGTGAGGAGTGGCCCAGCCAGCTGCCTCACACAAATCCTGGAGCGAAGCCCCTACGAGGAGGGCCCTAGAGGCTGCCGTGCCTCGAGTAGAGTGCGCCCTTACGGCCATAGGTGAAGGTAACCCGCGCACGTGATAGGCCAGGGAAACAGTCTGAACAATCCAGTTGCTGATCGTGTTTTTAGAAGCGGGGAGCCCAGCCTTGGGGGACCCGAAACACACCAGCAACTGGTCTGCTTTCCTCCACCGGGAGGACCTCAGAGTGTAAATACTCAGTGCTCTGACCGGGCAGAGCAGATGAAGTCTCCCGTCCTCCGCCGTCACATGAGGTGGGGGATGAAACGCCTGCAGCACCGTAGACCCTGCCAACCTGGACGGAACCTTAGGGACATAGCCCGGACAGGGGTGCAGGATGGCTCTGACCCTCCCCGGGGATAACTCCAGGCATTGAGGAGAAACCGAAAGTGCCTGGAGATCCCCCACCCTCCTCAGAGAGGTGATAACGAGGAGAAAGGCCATCTTAAGGGTCAGGTGCTTGGCGTCAGCCAACTCCAGGGGTTCGAAGGGGGCCTCAGCCAGCGCTTCAAGAACCACCGGCAGGTCCCAAGTGGGAACCCTGGAACGAGTCACGGGTCTCATCCTCCGGGCTCCATGGAGGAAGCGCACGACCAGTGGAAGCCTCCCCAGAGGCCCATCCCTCAGAGGGGTGTGGAACGCCGCCACGGCAGCCACATACACCTTGAGTGTGGATGGGAAAAGGCCAGCAGAGAAACGGTCCTGGAGGAACTCCAGTACCATAGTCACCGGGCAGGTAACTGGGTCCACCGCCCATTCTCTACACCAGGTGGCAAACACATTGCCATGGCGGGCCCTCGAGGAGCGATATTATGTCCGAGAACCACACTCGGGCCGGCCAAAACGGGGCTACCAGCCGTAGACTGACACCGTCCTGATGGACCCGGGAGCAGAGCGCCTGGGGGAAAAGCATACAGGCGCAGCCTCGGCCACGTCTGCACCATGGCATCCAGCCCTAGTGGGGCTGGGGGCGAGAGGGAGAACCATAGGGGACAGTGCGTAGTCTCTCGAGACGCAAACAAGTCCACGTCTATGGGGCCGAACTCTTCGCATAATAACTCCACCACCTGGGGGTGGAGTCTCCATTCCCCCGGGCCTCAGCCTCTGTCTCGACAGCAGGTCTGATCTCTGATTCTGGGTCCCAGGGACGTATGTCGCTCTGAAGGACAGCAGTCTCTGCTGGGACCACAGGAGGATCTGATGTGCTGGTTTGCATAACGGGCGCGAGCGCAGACCCCCCTGATGATTCAAATAGGCCGTGTTGTCAGTCCTGACAAGGACGTGACGACTGCGGAGAGCGGGCAGAAAACTCCTCAGAGCTCTGAAACCGCCAACATTTCCAGGCAATTTATGTGCCAAGAGAAATTATGCTCCTGCCAGGAGCCTCTCACAAAGCGGCCGTCCATGACCGTGCCCCACCCCACGAGTGAGGCGTCTGTCGAAACAATTGTCTGGTGACATGACGCTCCCAACACGGGACCCTGGGACAGGAACAAAGGCTTCCTCCATACTGACAGGGAACAAAGGCACCTGCTCGTAACTCGTATCAGACGGAACAAATTTCTTCTCGGGGAGAATCCCTTGGATTTTAATCACCACTGCAGGGCTCTCATGTGCAGCAGGCCAGACGGGATTACACTGGACGCTGCCGCCATGAGACCCAACACCCTCTGAAAGCGTTTACACAGTGATGGTGCGGACTAGCTTCACTCTGGTCACCGAGGACAAAATGGACCTGACGCATGCAGGCGACAGGTGGGCCCGCCTCGTCGTCGAGTCCCACACCACCCTTAGGAACATAGTCCGTTGGGCGGGCGTCGGCACGCTCTTCTTTGCGTTGAGCCGCAGCCCTAAACGCTGAAGGTGGGTGAGGACGAACCGCTAACTCCCAAGTCTGAGCCAAGATGAGCCAGTCGTCGATGTAGTTTAATATGCCCTGGAGCCTCAGCGGGGCCAGAGCTGCATCCATGCATTTGATGAGCGTGCGAGGAGAGAGTGCTATGCTGAACGGAAGAACCCGATACTGGTACGCCGCGCCACCGAAGGCGAACCTCAGGAACTTCCTGTGAGAGGGACGGATGGAGATGTGGATATATGCGTCTCGCAGATCTATCGTGACAAACCAATCCTCGGATTGGATGTGACTGATGATGGCGGGGTCCTGCATCCTGAACCTGAATCTTCTCAGAGATTGGTTCAGGGACCGTAGATCTAAAATTGGACGCAATCCTCCGTCCTTCTTGGGAACTATGAAGTACCGGCTGTAGAACCCGGACTCCCTGACTGGCGGGGAAATGAGTTCTATGGCCCCTTTCTCCAGCAGAGAGCGAACTTCTTGTCCCAACACCTGGCTCTGCCCCGCGTGCACCGCAGTCCAGACCACCCCGTTGAATTTCTGCGGGGGGTGGCTCCGGAACTGCAGCCTGTAGCCATCCACTACGGTGGATGGCTACAGGCGGGGGAAATGGTGGATGGCTACAGGCGGGGGAAATGTTTGCAAGGCTCCGCCATGCTTCTACAAAATCCGCCAAGGGAACCAGCCCCTCGGGGCTGGTGGACGGTGTTATGCGTAGGTCCCCGGTGACAGCCAGGGAAAACTCGCCGGCGACCCACGGTGTGTGAGCCCGATCGTTTCCAGCTGCAACCCCTCGAGGCGGGCAGACTGGTGAGAGCTCGCTGGCGGTTAGCATGTCCCGAGCGCCAAGACGGCGGGAAAAACAGCACCTGTTGACGACAGCATCCACTGCCTCACCCGACAGGCCAGTAGCCCCTCGGGGCTGGTGGCCGGTGTTGTGCGTAGGTCTCCGGTGGCACCCTGAAGTGGAAAACCAGCGCCTGTTGTCTGAGCCGCCACGAGGGAGGGGACCTCGGTCAGCCTCTCGGGGGGCTGTGGGCGAGAGAGAGGGGCACATCCAGGAGAAAAGCCTTCTCCTTCCCCTGGATGCCCGAGAGGTTGAGCCACAGATGGCGCTCCGTAGCCACCAATGCTGCCATGGAGCAGCCAATGCTTGGTAACACGGAGCGTTTAAGTCCGTAGCTCTACAGAGCTCAGTCAGGTCCTCCTCAGAGGAACCTCCCCCTAGGTTGGTCTGTTCCATAATTTACATAACTCATTGTGCAAATCAGGAAAGAACACGTGGGTGGCGCTCGGGCTGCAGAAAGCTCATAGAGGTTACTGCCGGCCCGCGGTTCCTGCCCCGCCTCTCATAGCTGGGCGCGGTCTGAAGTCATCCTCCATGATGCTACGCACGTCTAGCTCCTCAGAATCAGACTGTGCAAGCCTCTCCAAACTCATACCTCGGGCGGGAGAAGCCGAGAAGCGGACTCCCGAACCGGGAAGAGAGGAGGCGGATTCAGACGAGGAACGGGAAAAGCCTCGGCAGTCCCGATGTCCTCGGAGATGTAGCGCTGGCGCCCCATGACCGAAGCCGCCGCACCGGCTCAGCGACCGCCGGCCGTCAAGCCATGGGGAGAGCGCATCCGGCCGTCTTCGGAAAAGAGAGCCACACGGGACCTCAGCACCCTCAGGGGCAGGGGCAGGGCATCGCAATGGCTGCAAGCAGCCCCCTCGAGAGCTGCCTGGGCATGCGGCATCCCCAGACAGGAAACACATAGGGCATGAGTGTCCCCAGCCGTGATGTAGCGCGGCATGGAAAGACACACTGCCTGAACTGCTCACCAGCCATCTCTTCTGCTTCTCCTTCCAGGTAATTTCGTCTTGTGGTAGCTTTCTTCTGAGTAGTCTCAAACATGCCAGAGTGCCTGCTGAATAGAAAAAAGCTAATATGTCCGGTGTGCCGGCGTGCATATATACGCCTCCAGTTACGCCATCACACGCTACCATTCTAGCAATGCCAATAGGATTGGAGTAGTTTCATTCATGATTTCAGCCCTGCCATGCCCAGAGGCGTTCCCATAGTGTCGTCACCGACGCAGTTCGAGTTCCCTCTCGGGGAACCAACAAATGTCGTCTGACCTTAGACAGACAGACACACACACACACACACACACACACACACACACACACACACACACACACACACACGCACACACACAGATGTTTTATTATGGTAATTATTCAGTTCATTGTGTGTCATTGTGTATTTCTCGAAAGTTCTCATACATTATGAAAAAAGATCTTACATTTTGGTAATGACCTCAGCTTGAAAGGAAATCCATACCTGTGCAGCATGTTCATGGAGATGCAGTACCACTCTACAGTTACATTATCATTAACAAGCATGGAGAGCCCTCAGGGTTTCTAAAAAAAAGTATGTTTGTCTCTTTTGGAGATCACATACATCATGTTTCACCTCTAACAGAGTCCTAAACAAAGACATGTTTACCATGATGCATTTTCAAACCAGTTTGATATTCTTTTTAAATTTTGGACCAGTAATACAGAATTTTACTAGTAGGTGTCGCACGTGACTCAGCTTCTCTCGACTGTAACATAATATGGCCAATGAATTATGAGTTTTCCTGCAAATGTTTCACAATAAAAGGCTTATTACTAAATAAAGGGTTACTGTCCACTGAAACGTTAGAGGGCTTTTAATTTGAAACACATACAGGAATTATTGAGTGTGTATTAATAGTGTAATGCAGTAACTTTAACAGGTCAAATGAGCGGTTTGGTTTGCGGTTTACCATATTCTCATGAGAGGCTGGAGCTAGCTAGCTTGGTTAGTAAGGTGCATCTGTAATTCATGTTACCCTTGATATTAATTGGGGTGTTAATTTGGTTAGCGAAAAACAGGCTTAAAACAAATTGTACCTACTGTAAAAATTGAACAGCCGAACGCTGAGCAAGTCTTGCTAGCAAACAGATGTGATATGCATGAGTAGGGTAGCCAGTCTCCCAAAAAATTTGGAAAAGTCTCAAATTTCTAGATATTGTCCTGAATCCCGATTCCTGTCCTGTTTGTCCCAAAAATTTGACTAAACCTGAGTTTTGATTACTTATAGCCTAATAAAACATTAAATACAAATCATTGTGAAACATTTTTGTGGTGCTGCCCACAGATGGACACTGTTCTGGCTCTTCAGTGGCTACAGCAGGGACTGATGGGTATCGTGGTCATTGTGTCAACAGTGTTGTTATAGCCATGAAGTAACACGCATGTGTGCTCTTTTCCACTTTTTGTTTTCTAGTGTAGAGGACGATAGTGGAAATTGCAGTTCGAGGACAGGGTAAGTGTAGCTGCAGATAGGCACAGAGCAGAGATATATCAACAATAAACACAGTTAAAACAGACATAAAAGAAACAATTAAACTATGTAGCCTACCCTATCATGATAGAAGCACAACAAAATCTTAACAAGTCAGCAATATTAGGCATGCAAAACACTCTTATTCTGAAATGCTCCATGTGGGATGTGTAGTGGGATGTGCACAGAGCGGAACGGAACGGGCTCACAGAGAGCTGTTATCCATTGTTGAAGCACACAAAATGACAAATAAGCAACACGTCAACAACGCAGGGCAGGCTAAACACCCCGCTGCTGAAACACTTCAGTGTGAGTTGATGCCGGACAAAACCGTGGCATAGCCGCTGCCTGTGTCTGTTTGCCTGCCGCCATTATCCCACGTTTGCCTCTAGTTTCGTTTGTTGTAAAATGTACATGCCCTGTGCCTGCTCTGATTGGTGAGTAGGACCGTAACAGGAGGCACATGGCGCTCGTGATTGGCGAGAAAGTCTGTCACACAAGAATGACAACGGAATTAATCTTTTACTGCATGACTGTTAAAAACAGGTCAGATGTGTTGTATAACTAAATTTTATTAGCTAATGGTGTTCTTTCAAATTGCAATTTCGATTTTAAAAACGATTAATCGTTCAGCCCTAGTTTACACACTGTTACATACATAGAACAAAGTCACTGTCTTTTCCTTATGACAGTTAAAGCCCCCCTCCAGTGTATTTTGACATTTCTATGATATTTCACATTTTTCTGAGTCATTTCCTTACTATGTTGATTACCCACATAGTTCGCCAAATATTTTTTGACAAATGGCTTAATTTTGTGCCCAAAGTTGCAAAAGTTGCTTAGTTGTTAAAACAGGGTTTTGACTATAGTAATTCCATACGTCATTCTCCAAGCTTGCGCTGGGGCACTGTCACTGCTCACGCCGTAACGCCTCGTTAAGTCAGAGCATCAAACCGATAAACATCGTTGTGAGCTAGCTAACCAATTTATCATGTCATTTATTTAGAACTTACAGTAGGTATGTCTCTCTGTGTCTGATTGTTGGTTTGTCTTTCTAGTTTAGTTAGCTAAGTTAACTTAATTGTAGTTAGCTTGGTGTAGTTAGCTAGCATAGTTATTGCAGAAAGTTAGCTAACAGAGGGTCTTCATTTTATTTTTTAGTTTCCTCCTCATGGTTTAGTGTGCTGTTCATTTTCATTATGGCATGTGTGCGTGCGGTGTTGGAGGAGAGATGACAGAAAATGCGTTGCGCTTTCACCTGCCACCGTCTTATATACAGTCTGCAACATGCATTTTACTAACGGCCGTGTTACCAATGCATACCAATAAAGTAAGCGCACCATGAAACGTAGTGGGAGTTATCGTGTGCAGTGCGTGACAGGACCATCGACTGTATGATTGATAATAGCTGATACGCGCACATTAGTATCTATCGTGGGTAAGTAATAGCTACTCCTGCCAGACAGTGTACAAGTGTAACGTTACTAAACTTTACTGTGTAGTGACAGCATATCGTTAGTGAACACTCCAGCCGGTCAGTTTTTGGTTGTCATGGTAATGTCTGGCTATTAACCACACCCCCATTCTCTGTTTGAGAAAGAAGGTTAACCAAAAATGGCAGTAAAAACTGGCTGGAGGGGGGCTTTAATGTCATGAACAAAAATAATACATTTTAGCATTTTGTTTTGGTTTTCACATGTTTTACTCTTCATTGATACTGAAGTTAATGTACTGGAATGTGAAGGGTTGACATCACTGAGAATGCGTCTTGTCTCTTCTTAATTGGCCACAACGTCTTCTAATGAGAAATGTCAGTTCAGTCAGTTTGCATAAAATCAAACCAGTTTAAGCTAGTACTCTGGACTGGTGAAATTGATCGTACCCTCACCATGAGGCTCAGGAATGGCAGCAAACAGGCAGCATGTTATTGTATGTAGAGGCAACTGTCACAACTCATATTTGAAATGACAAATAAATGACACGTCGCAGCACTTTCTTGTTTGTTTCTGGTTGAATCTGGAAAACAGAATCATGTCCTATCATGTCAGCTAAATAGATGTAATGTTCTCTCAATTTCTTCCGTGTTGCAGCCCAAACTGAAACAAAAAGGCATGTTGTTCATTGTTCAAAATTCAACAGTATTCATATCATAGATGTCTGCACACTGTGTTGATGGCTATATAAAGCATGTTGCATTAACTGGGCAATGAATAAAGCCACTGTAAATGATGGAAGCCAGGAATAAACTCTTCTGGTTCTGGTAAGCAGCCTGAACATGTTCCTAACAACCACGTAGACATTACCATGGTGTATTTATGTGTTGATATGACATACATAACATGCAACACAGCTGGTACTGTAACTCCTAACTGTGGGAGTTTCCTTAGTGTACTACCTGCATTTACAGATCAGATCAAGTTGTCATTTTGATTTTAAATTGGTTTTCAACATGTCTTCATAGTTGTTTTTAAGAGTGGCAGCTTTTGGATCAGATGCAAAACCTGGTGAGGTATAACTTTTGAAAGCAGCTATTTAGTAACAGTTCCCTCTCCTTCTTTTGTCCAATTTTAATATGCCATCTTTCTCTGGAGTACACCTGATTTTTAAACAAGGTTTTATGGGTATTCAGCGCAAACATGACAGTTGTAATTTTGCAGAACAGATAATTAAAAGGAGCCATGGCTTCTTCTCAAATCTTTTACCAAACCATCTTTTACTTTTTCATATCAGTTTTTCACATCATAGATGTCTGCACACTGTGGTGATGGCTATATAAAGCATGTTGCATTAACTGGGCAATGAATAAAGCCACTGTAAATGATGGAAGCCAGGAATAAACTTTCTGTTCTGGTAAGCTGAACATGTTCCATGCTCCTACTAATCAGTGTGTACCACGAGGTCTATTTTTAAACAGGGGAATCACAAGTGATTCAGTTATTCTGATCTTTGTTTGAGAGAAATGTAAACTAGCGAGTAAGTGATAATGTGTTATTCAGCTGTAACAATTACATTGCTGGCAGTGAATAACATTGTATTCTCAAAATGTCAATATTTCAGGAAGACAAACAACCTTTTCAATTTATCTACCAGGGATTGTTTGTCATATGACTACAGTAATGAGTGTGCATGTGCAGTATTGAAGTAATGCATGTTAGTGTGTTACATACTCAAGGTTACCCACCTAGTAGTTAACATAATCCTATTTAGAAATTCCTATTTTTTCAAATTGATTGACAGTTTTCTTTATAATTTATCATGGTTGTGGCTGTTTAATGTGTGAAAATGTGATGTAGCAGGAGACGCATACTGAATAATCTTCAGAGCAACCATGACCTCTATAGAAAACATACTGTACAAACGTTTGATTTGCATAATGAATGACTAAATCACGGACAATAAAAGTGGGTGTTATGAGACCTGCTCAGGCAGTCTCATCTGTGTTTGGCTTTTATTGCTTTGTTGTGCATGAATAGCTGCGACCGACTGATCCCTTTTTTTCTAAAAGAAAGACATTTTATTGTTCCAAGGAAGATCTACGAAATAAGCACTTCACTGAAATTATAATTATATTGAACAGTCACATGACAAAACATACATGACAGCTCTCAGGTAACACAATCCGCACAATGAAACTTGGACAGATACACATACATAACACATACATTACACCATTAGGGTGAACAAGAACAAGCAATCAGTATTAAATAAAACCTATATATGCTTATAAATCAAATACTGCAGTAAAATGTCGTCTTGCATTTGTTGTCGCTTATGAGCTCCCCTCCATTATTTCATCAATAATGTGACAGGTGTGGACAGAAAGAGACAGAAAACATGATCAGTGTGTG
Source organism: Micropterus salmoides (assembly GCF_014851395.1). Taxonomy (NCBI): domain Eukaryota; kingdom Metazoa; phylum Chordata; class Actinopteri; order Centrarchiformes; family Centrarchidae; genus Micropterus; species Micropterus salmoides. Next base: position 14,090,827 of record NW_024040707.1, on the reverse strand, counting down.
GAAATAAGAATGATGTGTACAGGATGTTCTGCTAACGCATGGATAGTTAAACAAGACTGAGAGTCTACAGCTGTTAGAGCGGCTAATTTTTAATAGTTGCTAATATAAACACCAGGTATCAGATATGACTTATGGGGTATAAAAGGCACAGAAAGTGATGCTTTTTTATAAACAGTCTGGGGGCAATAGCCACCATCGCTAACCAGGACAAAGAAATATCATCTTGACTGAAGGTGCCAGTATACTTTATCAGAAGTGCTATACTGGGATATAGCTTTAAGAGCTTGCCAGTGGATTATCTCTCTCAGTCTATATCTTACTCAGTCTCTATCTGCTGCACTAGCATGCACGTGCAGTGACCTTCACATTCACACATGCTCCTACTAAGTCAATCACACACACACGCACACACACACACGCACACTCTCATTCACTGCAAGAGAGTCTTGTATAGTGGAGATAAATTGATATTTAAGCTGTGCTTCTCCTACATTCACACATCTGGAAGCGATTACGTTCCATTACAGGCTCCGTTTTATACACATGAACCAGAGTTCTACTTTTAGTCCGTTTCTTTGGTTTTGTTGTGATTTTTAGGCACAGTAATTGCACCTTTCTTAAGATGCAAATAGCATAGTGTGAGAAACGTTCTAATTTTCCCAAAGGTCCTCTGTCATCATGCTGGATTTCACAAACTGAACAGGGACCTTAGACTTGAAAATACTGTAAATCTATGAAGGAACAGTCCGTGTTTATTTGATTGTTTGTAAAGTAAAATGCTGCCACACTTGTATCATTTTCTTATTATATAAACCTTGGTGTGTTGTTCACCCGGGGTGAAAGGTTTTGCAGATGATCCTTAGGGGATTTCTCATGCTGCTGATCTCTCTATCCCTCCCCTCCTCCTAGTCTGTCAATCTCCAGAGATTCAGGTTGCTCATAAGCTCTTGAGAGGGTGACCCGACCCTGCTCGGTTTACCAGTGTATAATATCGTCTGAAATCCTGACACTAATGTTCACACTGTTTAATCTGAAAATACACTTCTGACTATATGTACTGGTAAAACATGTCAAGATGTTATCCTACAACTCCACTTCAGATGGCCAGGCAAAGCAAAATAACTGGTACAGAAAAGCTGGAATTGGCTAAGTAAGCCTTACCCTTGTTGTACTTTTACTGCAGCGATTACTGCACCAGTAGATTTTGAAGGCTTTCTTTTGGCAGGACAGTGTTTAACCTTTATTGAGTTACAGAGCTGGTGATGTAATGTGGTGAGTGTTTAACTCGCTCACACTCAGACAATCCCTCCACAGCTCACTGTGTTAAAACAAATATCATGTGAAATACTTTTCCTGGAATATCCTGAAACAACTCAGCTATCATATCTAATTCAGTAAACAAAGCCCAGACTTGTGTTTGGTTTATGCAGCCTAGAATCCTGGATGGAGTAGAAATGCCTTCAGGTGGACAGTACAGCAGTTAAGACTCAAATAGGTCTGTTAATCCCAGTCATTTGATATCTGCAAATCAAAGCATGAAATAGAATTTTATTAGACTGTGTGTTACCGCCTGGCTTAAGGCTGGCAACAAAAAGGGAGGCCTCACACAGATAATAGGAACAAAAGTGGTTTATTTAACTCAAACTAGCAAACAACTTAACTAAGTTGATGGTGTGGGTAGATATGAGGAACATCAGTCGTAAGTGTCAGACAGAAGTGTGTGGATGAGTGAGAATGAAGTGTAATGCATGTTGGTGGGTGCAGCAAATTAAACAAAGGAACAAAGGCTGGGGTTGAAGCAGCAGGCCAGCAGAGTGAGTGATTTCTAGAAAGGCAGCCCTTTTATGCCCTCTAGGAAGCCCAACCCAGATGGGCAGGTAGACGCATTGGACCCTCCCAGCTCTACCTACAAGCCACACCCAGAATCTGCAAAACAGAGAAGACATACAGGCAGGCAGACTAGGCAAGTTGTCACATGTGGTATAGGGCTGCTACTAACGATGACTTTCATCGATTATTCTGACACTAATTGTTTTGATTAATCGTTTAGTCTAGGAAATGTCAAACAGTGGTGAAACAATGTGCGTTGCGACTTCCCAGCGTCCAAGGTGACATCCTCAAATGTCTTGTTCTGTCTGACCTATAAGACACAGAAGTTTTCATAGATTTTAGAAGGTACATAGAACACATGAAGTCAGAAGAATGCAATCACCTTATTATACACTTAGTTTATTCAACTATTTATTTTAGTTTTTGCTTAATACTGCTGTTTTGACCAACAATAGTGCATTGAAATGTAGATTGACAATTAAGCCACTTCTCACCCACTCAGGGCAAGTGACTGAAAGACAGACATATAAATCAGGCATCAATGAAACATAAAAAGTGCAACATGTTTCAGCATTGTCAAGGTAACATGACAATGTTGCAAAGTGCTGTCCCGTTCCTGTTCACAGAATTTTGAGCCCTTACAGCTTCATACACTCAATCACTTACCAGGTGACGTCAGAAAAATCTGTGAGGGTTCAGGGCTCAGGGTTTAGAGGGTGTCAAAGCCTTCATTAAATGGCAGTATGTTGGACCACTGTTAGAGGCTGAGAGAGAGATGGCAAGAGGCATTTATTTACAAATGTCTCTTGCCATTTGAAAACAGCTGGGGAGGGTTACTATAATGTGGACATGTATCAGATGAAGCTTTTGTCACTACAGATGTAATTTCATGCACAGAGACGTCTAGTGGTAAAATTATGTATTATGATGATGAAGGATCCCAAGGACTGTTGGGACTTGCCAGGTAATTAAACTTTGCAATTTATGTGTTTTGTCGTTTTAAAACCGTTTTTGTCACACGTTATTTGTGTGTGATCATTTATGAGAAACCTGCTGATAATAATGGTTCACTTACATTCAGAGATGCTTTTATTTTGAGGTTGCGAGGACGTAACCCACCCAGTGCCTTGGAACTAGGCTTAGTGATTTTATGAGAATGTGAGATGTTGGGTGCAAAAGTTTGTTTACTTTCTTTTCTGTAAAACTGGAGCTGACTGTCAAGTCAAATTGGAACGACACACGTTTTGGTCATTATTTTCAGTTCTGTTGTGGTTTACAGAGATGTCGACAGAGAGGTTCCACTTCATGTTACACCTAACACCAACCACATACACAGAAGATAGTCAGTAAACAAAGCCGGCTTTGATGTTTGAGGTTTAGAGGATCCCAGCTAGTTTTCCCATGATCTGGTTCCCAGATTTTTCCCTAGAAAAGGTGAAAAAGTTAAATCACACCAGAGGATGACAACTTCAAACAGATGGAGAAGAGCAGTTTAAACGACTGTATGGGCTGTGTGTGTATGAGAGACTGTGTGTCCCCATTATCTCCTTCCCGATCATATATCTGGGTTTTGTGGCAGGTGGAAGGACGTCTTATCTAAATCAAAGCAGCTTTGCAGGAACTGGCTTCCTCCATCTGATATTCTCATTACTGTCAAGAAGCTCAAAGACTGTTCTGCTTGTGGTGGTTTCAGTTATTCACTGTGGCAGATACGCCGCATCAATGAAGGTCATTAGTGTTGTAAGCAAAGCCTCTCTGATAGCCCTGCATCTTCTTGAAAGTGCAAAAATCAAAACAAAATAAAAAGTTAATGTCTCTCTGTTCTGAAACTATGTTGCATTTTCTGCTTTACACAGGTTATACACCACTTTTTGTAAAAGCACCGTACTGTGATACACTCAACCAAAAAAATGCCAGTAAGGGAAGAACTTGGTCTGTTCCCAAAATACTTTGGTTCAATTTTAAACTTGGAGGAAATTATTGCTAAACTACAGTGATGATGTTTAGGAGGTAATCTTTACCATGTTCGCCATCTTAGTTTAGTGTGCTAACATAGCACACTAAATGATGGGAATGATGGGGATGTCATTAATTTGGAAGGTATTTGGTGAGAAGCTGAACCAAATTTAATGGCAATCTATGCAATAGTTGTTGAGAGCCTCAAATGAGAACAGTCATGCTAGAGGTAATGTTAGGGGAATCACCAAAGTCATATTGAGCTTCATGCTCTGGGGACCATTGATATTTGAACCAAATTTCATAGCAGTCCATCCAATAGTTTCTAAGATACTTCAGACTGGACTAAAGCGGCAGACCGACCAACCAACATTTCCATCCCCCCCAAAAAAGATCAACTGTGATGTCAGAATAATGATTGGAACTGAAAGTGAGATCTTAAAATTACTTGTTTTGACTGACCAACAGTCCAAAACCCACAGACATTCAATTTACAATAACATAAAAGAAAGAAAAGCAGCAAATCTGCACATTTAAAAAGCTAGTAACAGTTATTTTTTGTCATTTTTACCTTTTGCTTAAAAGATTAGTTGATTATCAAAATAGCTGATGATCGATTTATCAGTTACTCGGCTAATCATTTCAGCAATAGTCACAGTTTTCTTCCATAACTAATTCACAGGCTACGAAGTTTCTCCTAAAGATGTATAGAATTTCTTAATTTATATTTGCAGTGTCTGTGCTGTCCTGCTGTTCAGAAGTCATGTCTGACTTTTTGGTCATAACCGTTGGGACTTGGTCAGTACATACATATCACATGAGCCTTTCTAAAAAACAGTATTTTCTTTCAGTCCTTTGGCCTGCTTTCACATACTAATCTACCACAATCTTACACATGCCTCTGCCTATCAAATCACTTGCTGTTTTTCTTCCAGCTGCGACTCTGAATCACCCCATTTCCAGAGTAAATTTAGACTCTTACAAAGACAGATAATGATAGAATTTTGGTTGGTGTCAGCTAAATTTTCTTTGAACACTTAACTTGTGCAACTCACTCCCCGTCTTATCTTGTGTCATACTGCCTTCGTAAACTTGACCTCCTGAAACTGACTCAAGTCTCATTCAGCTCTCACAAGGAAAATAATATTTCATTCTTTTATGTTTGTCTCTGTTCTCAATATAGAGCATCAGCGTGAGGTTATATATGGTAGCTGAGGCTGTTTAATCAGTAAACCGTCACAGCAAATGCCATAATCTGTCTTCAGATAACTGTTTTTAAAATGTGGAGCAGAGACGGTGGCATATTTTAAAAAAATACTCCGCTGGCAATGTGATAAAAGGTAAATATCTGTTTCTGCTGCTTCTCAAAGTGAAAAGAGATATACATGGTGTCCTCCAACTCAAACACAGTGCAGATTTGTTCTGTCACGGTCTGGGAGTGTTTGCTAGCTTCTGTCTGTCCGAGGGAGGGAGTGACCTTGGGCTGCAGCTGTTCCTCAGAAGTTGACAACATCTGGCTGTGCTGAGCGTTGAGGTGCAGTGGTGGGGGAGTCGAGTGCACTGAGAAGAGAAATACTTTGCAGGTCAGGCAGGGTTAGATAGAGGACAGGCCTGCAATTTGGCTATAATTCAGTCAGTCATTTGTTTAGGGTGAGACAACGGGAGATAACGTAACATACTGAGAATAGCTAAAGCAAATGTTGTGATGATACATGTGGTTTGGTACGTTTCAGTCTATTAACGACAAATTGTGTACACTCTACATCACTGCCAACAAGTTTGGAAGGAGCAGTTTCCAGCAGAGCTGCGACACTTGCTTATACACTGATCATTTAATCCTCACATCCTGAAGTTTTCATCACCTGGTGATGCATTTGTAGCCAGGGACCGCTCTGAACACCCTCCCTATTGGTGTGTTCAAGGAAAATGTGTTTGGTAACTGTTTGTCTTTGATTTGTGATGCCATACCTCATGGGTGTAATGTTTCTTGGCAGCCAACTCGCAGATATTTAATGACAGAGTCTATGAGTATCCTTGAGCCTTCAAACAAGTTCTCAGTTTTAAAAAACATTTCTAAGAACTGTCTCTGTTTGCAACTGCAGAATGGTAATATCCAAAGTTATGGATTTGTTAACTTTTAAAAGGTGGATTCACCCAACTGAAATGAAATAACATATTATCTCACTTATCTCTTGTGGTATCTAGCAACGCAGATAGTTCAGGTTTTATTTGCCATTGTTAGTAGGTATTGGTCTCTTAGATTTCTTTCTCCATCTCAACACAATGAAGATGACTGTAATTTAATTTGTGGTGCCTACATCATTAAAAAATAACATTTAAGAAACTCAACTGCAAAGCCCTAACTGCCAGGAGTTGGGGCTGGGTGGTATATCGGTATATGAGGTATACCGATATGAAATTAGACAATACCGTTTATATCGATATAGTTTGATATTGAGTTAATTAATATGTTTCCGTTACAGTAAGTCCTGCCAGCGTTTGCTCCTCTCTCTCCCTCACCACGCAGCCCCGTCCCTCCCACTGTTAAAGACCTGGCTTGTAAAAGAAAAACAACGGTTCAGGCAGTGTTTCCCACACATACACTTTACTTCGGCGGGCTGCCCAGGTTAGGCGACACATTGTAGTATTTATCAGAGAAACACGGTGATTACGTTTCAAGTCGCAACCATAGACTATAAACACAGCGGAAATTTTACAAGAGCGGACCGGGTAACATTAAAGCGACAGTGAACACACCAGTCAGATGTTATTTGTTAGCTACCACGTTGGTTTTGTTTTGATAGGCTATGTCGTCAACACGCCTCCTCAACATGCAGCTCAGCTCAGTTTTCTGTCATTATGGGTAATTCTTATCATGATGATGGATGTTCAAGCATCCGATTAGATTTTCAAAATAAAGCTGGCTGAGAAACATTTCATCACACGTGGTTAACGTTGCGAAACAGTCGCAGTTCAGTTAAGGCATATTACATCACAGCACCATTTCTCTTTAAAGTAAAAGTTACTAATCGCCCCTTCCTCTCTCATTTACAAGTATATAATAAACTGCTTGAACTTGCGTTCATTTCTCAACTTGGCCTCATTGTGTTATGTGTGATATTATCTTGGAAATTTTGTGGTTAAAGACGACTACTTTCTCTTTCAGTGTCTGATCTGCAATTTTACTTTAATTATAGTTTCTTCTTTTAAAAGGCTTTATTTACCACTACCTGTTGTATCTGTTTTTCTGATGTAGCAGTTCTAGTAAAGAAGATTTGAGGAGTTGGTATAATTTTAATGCATGTGGCATTATTGCAGCTGTTATCTCAAAGATAAAAGCTCCTTCTCACTCTGCAGATATCATAACCATGAACCCAGAGCTTCTTAAGATGCCGTTTCACCCTCAGACTGGAATATAAATGAGATAATCTAAGTAATTTTGAACAAGTAGTTACTAGATTTCATAAATGCATGCTTTAGCAGGTAAATGGGAGCCGTTTGACACACTAACTGAAAATAATACTTTATATATAGTGAATCTAGTGCTGCAAAATAATGATCCACAAAAATCAACATTATTAAACAGTTACTTGCATCCAACCTACTATTCGTGTTAGTTGTTAGTTTAGTTGGTTTCAAACGTTCACACAGTTTCTCTTGACTGTCCCTTGGTATTACAACATTTGTCCAACATCTCTCCAGCCTGCTAGCCTATGACGTTAGCTATTACTTAGTTGGCCAAAACATAGTATTAGGTGACAAAAATGCTCACTCGGTGGTCACCTGCCTTCCCAGCCCTGCTGGTCTTGGTTGTCTTTTCCATTTTATCTTTGGAATCCTGAAGAAGGTCTCCAGCACACCTCCGTCCAAATGAGGAGTAAAAATGTGGCCACAGCACCCAACAAAAACCATCGATGCTGAAATTCACTGCAGCAAAATAATTTATCAGAGGGCAATTTAAGCAAAGGCACCACCAGTCTCCCTCCAAAGCCACTCCCCCAAAATAAATTTTCATTGGCATGGGCAGAATGTGTGCAGGTAGGCAGGCAGGTAGGCCAGCCAATCATTTCATTTAGGCCAAATGAAATAATTGGCTTTTTTTTTTTTTTTTCATATTTGCATCAGAGAATTTGATAGATTGATTGCTATAAATATTTAAAAAAATTCTAAACCTAGCTTTAATGTACAATGTTTTGTACAACTCATTGAGACACATTGAGCTTGAAAGTTCAGTCTTGATGTTGGAAATACTAGTTTGACAAAAATCTTGGCTTCTTTGGATGTAGTATGTATGTATGTATATATATATATATATATATATATAAATGTCCTTTTCTATACTTGCAACTACATTTTCTAAATTTATATAACATACATTTGCTGCTGACATGTGTGTTTAATTTTGTCCTATGTGTCTGTGCGTATGTTTTAACTGTAACCTGCCAAGGTACTGCAGATGAAAATAAGATCTGAACAATATCATGATCTGCCTCCCATATATTATTGAGTGAACAAATACTTTAGTGATGCAACTAAGGATTGTTTTTGTTAATGATTAATGGGCTGGTTATTTTCTCAGTTTGATCATTAATCATTTGGTCTGACAAATGTCAGAAAACAATTAAAACCAATTTCCCAGAACTAAAGAACTAAAGATGCCGTCTTCAACGTGCTTATTTTGTCCAACCAGCAGTCTAAAACCAAAACATGTTTGATTAACTATCAGAGAAGACTGTGAAAACCTACAAATATTCACCTTTGATAGGCTGAAAGCAGGAAATTATAGGCAGTTTTGCTTTTTTTAAATGACTGAAACAATGAGTTGGTTATCAAAGTAGATTTAATTCTCTGTTGATCAATTGATTGATTGAGCTCTAAAAGATTATCAATATGTTTATATTTTTCCAGTCCACTTTTCCAGTCTTAATCTTTGTGCATGTTTTCACCAGGACAAGTTTTTAAAAAAGCACAGTGTGCTTAACTATATTTGGCATACATACAATTAATACACATCCTTCCTTCTCTTAGACCTTGAACTCATCACTGGCTTGAATATGCCTGGGTACGCATTGGAAATTGTCCAGTCCCATTGTCATCACTTCTCCAGCTCTAGTGGATTTCTTGTCATTAGTATGAAGGACATGGGAAGGAAGGCATTACTAATCAGGTTTTGCCATTAATATCACAAAAGCCTTGAACATAGTGGTGGTACCTCAAGGGCTAGAGAGGGGGCTACAAAAGAAAATGTACTAAATTAGGAATTGGCTCCATTTTAAAAACTCAAATGGGACCAGTCAACTGTTTATGTTGTGCCATCAGATCCCTTTATAAATCTTCCACCAGTCAGTGGGTAGGATATATTAGGCATCAAGTGAACATTCTAGCATAAGGATTGGAGCAACTTGACAAGGGCCAAATTGTGATAGCAAGATGACTTGGTCAGAGCATCTCCATAAACTCTTGTTGGGTGTTCTCGGTCTGCAGTGGTCAGTACCCATCAACTGTGGTCCAAGGAAAGCAAAGCTGTGAACCAGTGACAGGGTCATGGGCAGATAAGGCTCAGCGATACAAGTGGTGAGCGAAGCCTGGCCCCGTGTGGTCCGATCCAACCAGTGGTGTAGTCAACTTTTTTGTAGTGAGTGTACTGTGATTTTTCCCTCCCAGCCTCATACTCACCCATCCCCAAGCAACGCGTCATGCGTTCCCTAGCGGCGGGTCCCAGAGCAATGTCCCATAAGCACCACTACACTAACGAATACATACAGTAGGCCTAAAGCAGGACTGCTTTTTGTGTTAAGAGTGTAAGTTGCAACTATTATTAACAATAATGGAAAGTTGAGGCTTATCAGAAGCAGTAATAACAATGAACATTTGTGCAGTTGTATCACAAAAACCAGTTCATGACAGAATATTACAAACTTAAAAGTGAGGACACAAAAAGTGGTCCACATCTTCTGAAGTACACTTATCCTTCCAAAACCAGTGTCAAACTTAGGCTATATAGGCCTACTGTATCAACTTAAATACATGAGCAATCCAGGAACTGCTACTCCCACTGCTGTACACACACACACAAACACACACACACACACACACACACACACACACAGTATCCCGCATTCATTGATCCACCACGCTAACGTTAGTTAAGTAGTTCTAGATGCAATTACATATACCAATCCCCTGCTGTTACGGTTATGGTATTGATAATTTGCTACTTCATCATCAGCCTCATCTGGCTTGTTTTCTATAGTTTCTGTAACATTAACATTCGTGTCATCTGCTGCATCTGCGGTGTCACCCCGGAGTGGCAGGAGATTCATGGGGAGACTTACGAAAACACCAAAAGAGTGTGGTTTGAGTTTGCTTTCGTTTCGTATAGTGATTCACATTTGTTCATTTTAAACTTTGCGCAGAGTGACTGCCAGGCAGCTGTGTTGTTGTTTGGTAGGTTATGTCAGATCCTGGTCACAGGCCACGGAAACACCAAAAGTCAGTGCTTCGCAGCACAGACGGGGTGAATTTATGAATGAAAGTGTAGAAGTTTTGTCGAAACAAAACGATGCTGTTACCTATCGTCTTGCTATTTTAAGTGGGCATACTGAAATCCTTGACCGTTCATTGTGAGTATACGCCACGTGCGTGCGTATCACGTAAACTACACCACTGGATCCAACAAACGAGCTTCTGTGGGTGAAATTGCTGAAAAATTTAATGCTGGTTCTGATAGAAGGGTGTAAATTTGTTGCGTATTGGGGCTGCGTAGCACCCATGCAGGGTGCCCATGCTGACCCCTATCCACTGCTGACTCTCCTACAATGGGCATGTAAGCATCAGAACTAGACCATGGAGCAATCTCAGAACGTGGCCTGGTCTGATGAATCACATTTTCTTTTACATCACGTGTTTGTTATGCAGGTGTGTCGCGTACCGGGCAACACATGGCACCAGGATGCACTATGGGAAGAAGGCAAGCCAACGGAGGCAGTTTGATGCTTTGTTGCTGACCATGTACACTCTTTCATGGAAACGGTATTCCCTGATGGCTGTGGCCCCTTTTAGCAGGAAAATGCATCCTGCCTTAAAGCAAGAATGTTTCAGGATTGGTTTGAGGAACACAACGAGTTCAAGGTGTTGACTTGGCCTCCTAATTCCCCAGATCTCAATCCAATCGAGCATCTGTGAGATGTGCTAGATAAACAAGTCTGATTCATGGAGGCCCCACCTCGCAGCTCACAAGACTTGTAGGATCTGCTGCTAACATCTTGGTGTCAGATACCACAGCACACCTTCAGAGGACTAGTGGAGTCCATGCCTCGAAGGGTCAGAGCTGTTTTGGTGACAAAAGGGGAACCTACACAATATTAGACAGATGGTCATAATGTTTTAGTCATATATGCCAAAGAAAAGCAAATCCTCACATTTGAGAAGCTGAAGTCAGAAAGGGTTGTGCATTTTTGCCTAAAGAATAACTGACACAATTATTTTCGATACATTTTCCAGTCAATCACCTAATCCATTGAGAGCCAGATAAATTAGGCTTGAAAGCTCCCTAAGAAAACCAGCAAATATTTTTTATTTATATTTCAAAAATTACTTTTCTGCCGATCCACTATTTGATTAATTGTTTCAGCTATTGTTTCAGTTATTATAATAATGACTTATAATAGTGACATGTTTTAGTGGAAGCACACATGAAGGTCTTCAAAGGCCCTTCCATCTTTTAGAATCACCGCTCCACATCGCCTCTCACAACCTTTTTTCTCGCTCTCTTTCCATCACCCGTTTGTTATCTCCTTTCTTACTTCCATCTCAGATGTCCCGTGATCATCTCTATGTTTGGTGCTAGCCAGCCGTGAAGGAGAATCTGCGACTTCTTACAGTCTGAAGGTCAGATATTTGATGGTTAGACGGAGAGTGGTTTATGAAGGATGCACAGTGTGTGACCGCAGGCTAATATCACAGACACATAGTCACCTTTTAATCTGAAGCAGTTTGAGGCAGAGATGGGTCATGTCAGTGGTTTTACGGACGCTCTTGTTTAGTCACTTCACTGAGCACAAAGAGGAGATCTTAGACACCCTACATGGATTGTGTCACTTGAAATTTCTCTTTAAAGATGCGATGAACATTTTGGAGAAGGTCATTTTGCATCTTATCTTTGTCATTGTGCCTGTGGTTGGTTACAGATCCATGTTATCTTTTTTTGGTTTAAGTATGTCCATTTTTGCATGTTAATGCATACAAAGAGTTTGCTAAAAAGGGACATACACTTCTGTTCTCTGGACCATCTGTTTCATCGTCGCCCAACATCAGTTTTTGCTGTTCACATATTGTTAGATTTACTCTTTCTGATTGGTCGACTTTTACAGTGTTCTAAAAACTGTTTCCTTTTACTTGAAAATAAACATTTTCACTTAATGATTAACAATGCCACTTCCATGGTTTCCTTATCTCTTTTTCTCTTTCTCTTTTTCTGTTTCTTTAAAAAAAAAAACAACAACAAGAAAATGAATTTGTGTATTGTGAAGTGCTGCTACACGTTGCTGAGGATGATTAGGTTTGAAGAGGCAGGACTGATACGCACCCATGAAGGTTTGCAGCATCATGCAACAAGGCCCGGCTGCTAAGATCCAAGGGCTCTCTTTAATCTAATCTCAGCTGTTGATCCCCAGCTGTCAGTCTGCAGCGTGTTATCTCTGCTCTCAGACAGTTTTGATATAGACTGAGACATGAGCCCCGCTGTAAGTGAATCATTCTTGCATTTTCCATCTTTTTGAAAGCAGGTTTCTTGAACTCTACTTTAAAAACTGTAATTCTTAGCAATGTTGCCTCACTTTCTGGTTACTTTTTTTTTTTTTTAGCATATTAGCTAAATCCTCTAACAAACATGCCAAGCTGGCATTTCTGAAATAGTGCTTTCTCTCAGCACAAAATTCTGGTAGCAACATCCATTGGGTAACTAAATGAGGAAATTCACATGACAGATTAATTTAATGAATCTCCCCGTGGGGCCTCTTGTCTGTCAGCTATCTCCCTACACACAGCTCTGTATATCTGATGGATAGCCCCTCGGTTAGAACAGTTATTTTTGCAAAAGTGGGTGTTCTATATATGTTAATTAATATTAGGTTTTAACCCAGCAGAGAACTCAGATATGTAGGTCACTGGATGTCTCATCTCCCAGTCTCCCCTTAAAGTCAGCCCCAATGGTTTGTTTGTGTGCCACATCAACTGCACAAGCGGCCCCTTCAATTACAACCCTCAAGGTACAAATTAGTGGTTATTACACTCGGTGGAAAGGCTTCTTCTTTTCCACTCCTTCATCCAAATGCATATAAACTATAATTCAAGCCTAATGTGGTAATTTCTCGCCTTGTGTTTTATTGTGAGTTTCATCATATTAGCGGGATGGTGATGACACACTCGTCCCCGTGGTTTGATGCGTTCCAGTCTGCTGCTGCAGCCGAGACAGCAAGGGACGGAGGGAGGGTGGGAAGATGGGGACGTGTTTCTCATCTCTGTCTCATTGCCCGTGGTCATTGGCTCCTGTGAAAGAGGGGACTTTAATCACAGAGGGGCCCTTTGTGTGTGACGGCCAGGCAGGCAGTGACATTTAACAGAAGCAGCCAGTTAGAACTGATGGCATGCTCACATACCGTTGGAAGCTTGATGCTTGATGCATCAGCGGCAGGGAGGATTCAGTCCACTCGAAGGTTCAGTGTTTTTATACGTGTTGCCCTCGGGAGGAAAAAAGATACAAAGGACACATTAAAATAGCTGCTTTGTGTGCTTTATTATTATTTTTTTTTAGAAACATGGCACAAAGAAGTGTTTTCCTTTTACTTTAAAAATGAACTCAGGGGATAAGAATAGAGATCCTGCCATCTGGAGTATGTTGAGTTTGGTATTCCAGTATTTGACAGGAATAGCATAGAAACAATAACATAGTCCATGTTTAGTCTGTGTTAAAATGTTTTTGGGCGCTGGCAGAATTTATAAGCAACTCAGTGTATCTGGGATGTTGCCCACATCACTCAAGATTGACCCTCTTCTCAACCCTCTCCCTCAAGCAAGCTTTTACTCGTTCTTTTAGTCTTTACAATCGTACCAACCTTTCTTTCTCCTCCCTGCCTCGTTTTTTTTCTTCCTCCATCCTTTGGCCTACTCAGCTATTAACACAGAGCAGAGGGAGCGGTAGGCCTGGGTTTCTCTGGTTATATTTAGCATTGAACAGATGCAGCGCACTGGAGCGGAACATACCGCCTCTGCTCGCCTGCGTGTGTATGTCTTTTGTCTGTGACTCTTCCTTCATACCAGTTCTCCCATCATGCACTTCTGACTCTGACTCAGCAGCACAGCACTGGAGAACTGGGTCAGGACTGGCCCACCTGCCTCCTCACACAAACCACCAATGCAAAACCTGGCATACTCTTTTTATAAACTGACTCTTTATAATATCGTGTTATTTCTGATTATTTTCATTTTTATTTAAAGGGGTTATTAATAAGTCAAACTTTCACTTTACCTTATTGTCAATAGGCTGAAGCCTCACTAGAAATGAAGCACACGCCTGTTTTGTCTGTTTCTTGGAACAGCCACTATGGCACCAGGTCAGGATGTAGCCCTGTGCGTGCTCACGAGCCTCTCTCTGACTACAGCGACAACACCGCAGCTAACGAAATGCAGTCCACTAAAACCACAAAATAACCGGCTCCCAGCACAACACAGACTAACCCTAACCCTGCAAGAAATTATGTAACGGTACAAAGCAAATGTGGAGCGATTTGTTTATACTAGCCTTGATGCAAGGCAGGAGCAGCCAGCTACTTTAGTACAGATCTACCCCTGTTTGCTTCGTAACGTTCAATTTAGATTTATTGTCGTTTTACCAGTATTCAGGTACACAGCTTCTCCACCCTTTCAGTCGCTGTAACTTACGTGACCCTCATAATATATAATAATGCAAAATAACTGCACAGGACAACAACACACTAGAAGAACCATTTACTATAATAACGTTACTTACTGCGGTCTAACTGTTATAAAGTGTGGCAGCAATCTCATTATATATAATATTCAGACTAGCTCACTAAATGCAGTAAATATAACTTTATCATGTAATGAGGATGGATTAGTTCAACCTCAAGCTGATAAAAATATTACTGTAACGTTGCAGTGGGGAGTTTACCTGAGTTTCCAGCATATTGCGTGAAGCTGTCTCCCTGTCTACCTCTGTCACACTGCCTTTTTTCCGGGGGTGTTGTGCAAATATCGTGGCTCGCTGCACTGTATGAGCCGGGAACATTGAAGTAACAGAGCCTGAACATGTCTGGTAAAAAGCCACAGCCGGCATGCCAGTGTTTCCGCATTCATTGTGGGATCCCTGTAGGAAAGCGGTTGTGTTTCGGATTATGCTCGCTCATGGGTTCAAGCAAGTACGCGTACGAACACACACCTGGTTATGATCTTAAAACCGCACCACTACGTATTACCCCTTTAATCTGTTGATTATTTTCTCGATTAATGTATAGACTGTTATAATAATAATAATGATAATTAAAAATAAAAAGTTTCATCACAATTTCCTAAAGCCATTTAAATTGTTTGTTTTGTCTGAGAAGACAAGAAAATATCTTAAATGATTAATCGATTATCACAATAGTGAATTAATTGTCGTCTAGTACTTTGAGCTGTTATCATGTAACACATTAAACATTCCAGTTTGTTATATGTTATATTTCGTTTATTGTGTCACATATAGCAACAGCATGGCATTCATGAGCTGTGATGTCCCAGAACAAAGTCCTGAATGACCTTTCTAAGCAGCCTGTGTTTTCAAATGTATCACCATATTTAAATGTGGTGTATGCAATTCTGGAGAAATTCAACACATGATAAATACCATGATGTAGAGCGAACAACAACACAACAGTATGTAATGTAACTAACGTTAGCTATTTTGTGGGTTAGCAAACTGTTGCTACAGATGCTGCTGCGAAGCTAACATGCAGAGGACAAGACGGTCCCAGAGCTACTACAGCTAACATCACAACAACAGCATGTCTTGGCAAACTGGAAAGTAATCTTAATGTCCGTGGGCAAGTCATTTAATGTTACCTGACACATAAATCATGGCTGGAATAGTGTTGTGTGGCTTGGCTCAAGCCACTTTCCCATTTACAGAGCCAGGGTTGTGTACAAACACTATTACAGAATGGACAGCTAGCAGAACATGAGGAGATATTCGCTAAATTTGACAAAAGGACGTATATAGGATTAGGATTGCATACCCAACCTTTAACCGTCACAGATTAGTTTCAAATCTGTGTAAATTGATTCTTAATCCACGCTGACATTAACTGATACAATTGCCAATCTAAAAAGCTATTACACTTTGGGATATGGTCAGCAGTAATGTATAGGCTAGTAGATGCAATTTGGCACCTGTTGATAAAATGATGCACTGACATTAAGTCGATTGATTTTATTATTTAGGAATTAAGTCAACACTTTAGCTGAATATGATGATGTAAGGCTCCTGTCTGGGTTTTCCATGCTCCCCACTGAACAGAGCTTTGGACTGGGAATAACATTAAAGCAGCTCTGGGCGTGGCTGGTTATGGAGGTAATTATAGAAGAAGTAAGGGGACCGTCCAGAGCTTTATGGCGGACCACTTTGTGATTGTTGTTTTTTCCTCTCCACCCCTGCCACGCTGATTGTAGGGCTCACGGAAGGCAGCAATAAGATGGCAGAAAATAAGCTAAAAACACACTGTTTTTATATCTGTTTGAGAGTGCGTGTATGTGTGAGAGAGAGAGAGAAGAGGGAGAGAGTGAATGTGTTTAATTGACATGAGAACAAAACAAGCGTGTCCCATGTTAATATCATTATTATCATGTCTTCTGTATCAGCTGTCATGGCCTCTCAGCCAGGATAATAGCTGTGTAATAGCTGCATATGGCAGCTACTTTATCACTCCAAGAGAGTCGAGTGAAACCCATCACTGAGAACAGAAGTACTTGATTAGTTTTGTCTGTTGCATCCCTCCCAATGTTCACCTCTCTCAGACATCCCCTACTTATATTGCTGGATAATGTAGAGTTAAATGCTCTCATCTGTAACTGGAGAGTCCAGTGTTGACTGACGGGATGTCCTGAGACCCACAGGAAGCCACTGAAACAATGGAATTTACTGTTTAAGAACCAGCATTTCCAGTTCCTACTCTGTGGCCATTATTTGGAATTGGCCAGAGGAAATACAATATTATTTGTCCTCTGGAGGAAATGCCGTCTCTTTGTGCTTAGTTTGAGCTCTGGGTTATCAGCCTGAGATGGCTTGGGAGCTGTATGAGATGATGACAAAGAGGGCAATTTTAAGATTTAGAAGACAATAATTAATAGAAATAAAACTGTATTGGACAATCATTGTGTGGTTTTGTATCTGTAATTGCGTTTAGTTTGGTGCTCCTGCTGTGCCACAGAACCACATCAGATAGAAGGATGCAGACAGAGCGGAGCCTTTATAATCAAAATGTGATAACAGACAGGCTTGTGAAATCCCCAACCAACCACTGCTTCTGAAATCTTTTTTTTTCATTGACTGCTACCATTAGTTATTGTGTTAGCCAGTTAGCTTAGCTCAGCACAACAAGTGCAAACAGGATACAGCTAGCCTGGCTTTGTCTGAAGGTAACAAAATCCGCTGACCAGCTCTTTTAAAGCTCACTAATTAACATCATATCTGTGTGTAATAGAAAATAGTCCAGCACATAAACCCTTTAAACCACTAATTGTATTTTTGTACCGACAAAAAAACGAGATACATTAGGTTAGCTTAGCTCAGCATAAAGACTGGAAACAGAAGATTGTTTGTAAAAACTGTTTTGTCGGGTGGAAGGACCAGATGGTTTCTTGGATGGTATCTGTAACATCTTGGAGTCACCATTGATTGCCTATCAACTGGTGCTGGCCAAGAAAAATAACGGCACATAACCCCCTCCCAAAAAATGGTGAATTATTGTTTTTACACTTTTTGTTCAGGTTAAATGAACAAGATATAATGTTTAAATTTGTAAACTTTAGAGGTGCTGGTAGGTGGATTTTTTTAACCTTTGGCCAAAGCCAGGCTAGCTGCTTCCACTTGTTTCCACTCTTTATGCTTAAGATAACTAGCTGCTGGCTGCATATTTATAACAGACAGATATGAGTGGCATCAATGTTCTCTTCTGACTCGGCAAGAAAGCAAACTAGACAATTTCCCCCAAAATGTTAAACTATTCCTTTACAGCATGTAATACCAGTTGCATGAATTCTAAAGAGCAATGGGCGGTGCACCTAGTGGTTTCATGCCAAACACCTACCCAGGGTCACCTTAGCCCAACACCCTTTGGTGGGGGTCGAGCCCGGGAAGGTGGCTTGTCTTGCACTGTAATCCTCTCTGTCATCACTACAGGTGGTGTTTCATTAGGTAGACCGATGTGTCTGTGTGTCTTCCAATTACTGCAAGGGCAACCTGCCTGTCATTTAACACCTAATCTGTGCCAGCAGCAACTTCCAAGGGAGAGAGAAACGCACAAAGACAAGCCTGACACACAAGACCAGAGCTCTTCTCAGCATGTGTCAACCACTGCTGCACTGACTAGATGCATGCATACTGACTCTTGGCCGGCATCTTTGTAGGTTTTTTTCTCTCCACTCTTACACCAGCTCACTCCAGAAGCTGGGTGGAGTTACAAAGTTGATTTCTCTTTGGTGATGTTTGTGTTTGTTTTGAACCTGTTTTGGGGTAAATAGTGATAAAACAAGAGTTTGTTTGAGAATGTTTTCATTCTCAATGTTGCCATGCTCATCTTATATTGTAATATGTATTTTGCTTGCAGTAGTTCATCACTTACCAATTGCAGAGTCTTAACTGTATAGCATGCTAACCCTTCTCCCAGAGAGAAGCTATAATTTAGGGATTTTTCCTGCTGTGGCCAGTATATATATATCTATGTGGGGTCTGTATCTGGGGTCTTCTGAAAGAAAACAATTGTGTTGGTATTTTACTAAATCCATTAGACTTACAGTATTTGTTACAGCTTAGTTGCAGATTGCTTGTGTCTGCTATCCAACTGATGTTGCAAGTAGTACTTTAGGTGCATTACAAACACCTTGGTCGCAGTAGTGGAAGAAGTGTCTATATTTTACTTGTGTAAAAGAAGGAATACTACTCTGTAAAAATCCTACAGTCAAGATTTTATGGAAGTAAAAGTACAAAGGTGTAATCAGCAAAAGGTACTTAAATACTGGTTCCTTTCTAAGTGTTACAGTATTACACATCCTATTATTTAGATATTATTATTGATGTGTTAACACGTAACATGAATTTTAATGTTACAGGTATCTGCAACAATGCATCATTTGTAAAATCTTAATGTGAAAAGTAACTCCAGCTGTCAGAGAAATGTAGTCATATAAAATGCACAATATTAAAGTAGTAAAGTACTAGTATAAAGTTACATAAAATGGGAATACTCAATTAAAATATACAGTACTTGACTAAATGTACTTAGTTACTTTCCACTATTGCTTGATTTTGTAATGGTGAGGAAAACAGTTCACCTCATTTATCTGTTAGTAGCTGATGTTACAGGCTGATGTGAATGTTTAAATGAACTCCAACTGCAACCACAAGGGATAAGAATCACATCTTTTGAACTCACATCTGTGCTGTTGTTTTTTTTTTTCAACCTTATACAATTGATATCCACCACTGGGGGGCAGCAGCCCATAATGACCACACATGGCTCATCTTATTCACTGGTTGGCTGTGGGTTGCTGTGGTAACGCTGTGGTAACGGGTCTGTGTGAAGCAGACTTTCAGTGGTGAGGCTTGGAGACACAGAGGGCAGTGTTGAGCTGGAGGACGGGAGATGAATCCCAATCAGCAGCTGAACAGAGCCTCACACACACAGACGTTTCCTTAAATTAATGTTCATTCTCTATGAGATGTTGATTTGATTTATCTAGTCTTACATACAAACAATCCAAAGCCCCTACCACAACTCCTTTTTGGATGTCTAGCACTCTTTTTCGAAATGGTAACCACCTGGCGTGATTGACAGATAGTAGCAGTGACTCGTAGTGATGGCAGCTGTTGTGTGGTACTATGGGCCGCAGCTGCTTGGAAGTCTTCTGCTGATGATTTAATGCAGCCACTACCATATGTTTGTGTTCTTTTGCTATCAGGCTGGTATGTTAATGCTGACTTTTTGTTGAAATGTCTATTTCTTCTTTCATACCATGCAGCACAAGATAAAAACATCTAAGCCTTTGAAAATGAGCTCTTAAGACAACATATCCAATTAAGATCATGTCCTTAAAATCATTTTATGTGTGTATATCTGTTTTCATGTCCACAGAAATATATATGAGAGAATGTGTGAATCACTATCTCCTTTAGATGTTTGAGAACACACACACACACCCTTCCCCCAGCCCCAAAATGAGACAGGGATGCATAACTAGATTTAAGGTTATGTAATGCTGACTGGAGGCATGGAGGATGTGTATAATCCACTCTTATTTGGGTTAAACCCATCTCTCTCTCTCACTCTCTGTCTATCTGTAAGAGGACAGGGGCCTCACATCCTCGCACACATCTCTTCTGCCTCATCCAGCGTTGAAAAGCACCGATCTCTGTCACACATATGCTGCTTTTAGCAGCCGGCTCCAAACAAACTAAAATTTCTTAAGGTCTAAAAAATGCCAGAAAATCATGAAAGACGCCCATTACAGTTCACCAGAGCCCCAGATGACCTATTTAAACTGTTTGTTTTGTCTGACCTACACACCAATTTCAAAATACAACCAATTTTCTATCAAACAAAACTAAGAAAATTATTCACATTTTAGATGCTGTTAATTTATGGCATTTTACTTGAAATAATTGTTGCAATTTTCTGCCGATGGTAATCAGTTATTGATTTCAACTCAATATCTCAGCTAATGACTTTAATGAACCCTTAGCTTTTCATCTAATGCCATCATCAGATCAAAGTTTGAATTTGTCCAATACTTTGCTTTTAAACACCTGCAAAACTAGGAAATTCCTCAAGCTAACCCTACTTTGTGTTTTGTGCTATTAGCTACAGTACTGTTCACATGCTGATACGTTAAACTAAGATGGTGAACATGGAAAACATTATACCTGCTGTGTTCCATTCACAGTTGGAGGTTGGTGTACACGCAGTTGAACACTCAGCAGTGCTTTTGTTGTTAATTAAAAAGAGCCGTTTTGATGAAACTGTGTTCCCATAGCTATATCGGTTGGTAATCTGCAGAAGTCTATAAATATTGTATATGTCTTAATGTTTTCACGTTGTTTGGCATTTTTAACGTTTTCGTGAACTTTTGTGTAGAGGAGACTTTCAGACATAGTTTACCATAACAAGCTAACATTGGTGACATATGTTGACATCAATTTACATACAGAACAGGTTTTACTATATGATAGTATGTATTATCTTAATTAAATACAGGCAAATATATTTTAGATGGCCTTTTAGTTGATGATTTACCATATATAGTATGCGCTTCCATGGGTGCTTCCATTGTTGTGTGACGTCGGACAACTGTCTCTTCATGAAGTTGGGGTCTAGATTTGCACCAAGTTCAAGTAGGAACTCTGAGAGGCGCTCCATTGTACTTTCTCTAGTTGTAGGTCGGAAATTTTTGCGTACCAAGTTGTCTAGAACGAAGCTTTAGCATTGCTATTGTGAGCATGTTAGCATGCTGACATTAGCATTTAGCATGTGCCTGAGTGCAGCCTCACAGAGCTGCTAAATGTGGCTGTAAACTCATTCTAATCTATGTTGGTTTTTACTGGTTATTTCTTATTTTTGTCTTTATAATTTTACACATTGTTGCCATTGGACCAACAGGTTACTCTCTGTAAAAACAGTGAGTTTGAGTAGTTGTTGTTTTACTATAAATGTCCTTGTAGACTATTGACTATAAAGACATATTAGCATTAATACACTGATATTGATTATATTGATGTATGCTATAAAAGAGCTCTCTGAGCTTTTACTCTTGTACTAACATTAACATAAATAAATCTTTTAATAAAATGTAATCCCTTAATACACATCGGTTTTGTAGAAATTTCAGCACAGTTTAAGCTGGGGATTAGCGGACACAGTGTATGAGAATGTCCAGCACAATCCCAGTAACAATATCCTGTATCTTATTGTATACAAGACAACAGTCTCAATTCAAAATCTGTGGAACAGTGCAGTTTTCTTGCCACATCTGGTTGTTTTTGTTGGATTTTAAAGCTTTGTTTTTGTTTTTCTTTGTTACATGCTGCTGGGAAACCACTGTAATTGGGTCAAGAAAACTCAATACTTTCTTTAAGCTGAATGTTATAATAAATTGAAAATTATAAATAAAATTCCTCGGGGTAGTTATTGATAACAAATTAAGCTGGAAACCTCACATAAAGTATATTAAAACCAAAATATCCAAGTCATTAGCAATATTAAATAAAGCCAAAGACCTATTGAATCAGGCTTCTCTAAATATGCTGTACTGCTCCTTCATACTCCCGTAAATGACTTATTGTGTGGAAGTATGGGGGAACACTTACAAAAACAAATACATACCCAATCTTCATCCTACAAAAAAGACCTATTCGAATCATACATAAAAACTACTACTACTACAGAAAACCAACAAACCCATTGTTCATTAAACTCAAAATATTAAATTTCAAAGATTTGATTGACTACAAAACTATTCAAATTGTTTTTAGAGCACACAATAACCAATTGCCTAGAAATATCCAAGAGCTTTTTCAACTACGAGAAAACATGTACAATTTCAGAGGAATATCAATGTTTAGTAAACTGTTAATTCGAACAAATAGTAAGTTCCACTGTATAACAACCCAGGGTGTTATCCTGTGGAACAACAGTAATATTGATTTAAAATTATGTAAAAACTTATTGCAACAGAAATTTCTATTTAAAAAAGAATACTTGATGGATATGAGCTGGAACAGTGATTTTCTTTTTTTTTTATCTTTATTTAGTTGGAATATCTAAGTGATGCAAACAATTTAAGTAGTTAAAACATATCATTGAATTCGGGGTAGGACAAGAATTATTCTAACTTCTTCCTACCCCTTTGAACATGACTGTTATTTGGATCATCTGCTGATGATCTTTTTTGTTGATTGTTTCTTTTTATTTAGTTTTTGTTGTTGTCTTTTAACATGTTCAATAAAGAGTTGGGAAAAAAACATAAACAATGTGTAGCATATTCAAAGGGTCGCCTCATTTTTCTGAACTGAAAACAGACACAGCTGAAATCACATTGAATCATGAATTTACTGTCTGTCCTGATGTGACAGAAACTACCTACACCTACCTAAATCTACAGCACGATAACATCTGATCATTTGTTTAGCAAAACAGCATTTGTAATAAAAAATCCAGAGAGAAATCAAGTAAACAGCGTATGAACTGTACACACGCAAGCCACAGTAGTGTGATTGTAATCTCTGATCCCCACATCTTTAATCCTCATAAATATTGAATTTTTTATGACTTCCTCATTGATGGAGCATGACACCTGGGAAGCCCGCCCCCTGCTAGCTGTACGTACCCACAGGAGGGGGTCGTTCCTGGCAGCAGTCCTTATCTCAGGGAAAGCATCTGAGCCAGCAAAACTGACACAACAGTGAATGCAAACACTAATGTATGTGTAACATATTTTATTTTTGATGAGGCGCTATTTATATAAATCAAATTACCACAGACATGGGAATTGAGCAGCTGAGGATGCACCGATTGAAAGAATGCTGTGTGTGTGTGTGTGTGTGTGTGTGTGTGTGTGTGTGTGTGTTTTTCCTTTTACAATCTGACTGCTGCTTGCCTAGCAGGGACTGTAATGATGGTCGTCAGCACTGGCTGGTTGCTAGGTAACAATTACCTGACTGTGCTTTGCTTGCACTGAATTACACAGTGGGCTGTGTGTGTGTGTGTGTGTGTGTGTGTGTGTGTGTGTGTGTGTGTGGAGGAACGGAAAAATACAGCAAAGTAGACTACCAACCACTGTCTCCACTTCTGGGTAGAAAATGCCCCTTACCAGAGTCACAATCATGGCTATGATAATATTATCTTAGCTGTGTTTCTGAATGTGCTTTACACCTTAAATGTTACTGTTATAGGCTAATTATCACCGTGCTTCGTATTTCTTCGTGACAAATGTGTCAGATGGACTGTTTTTGAATTGTAATCTCTCGGGCTTCATTTTGACAAATGTATTAGCGGCTGCTTAGGTTTAGATTTATTTATTTTAGCATTAGATGCCTGTGTGTTGTTGTCTTTTGGGTCCCAGTGTTTCACAATTATGAGTGTTACATGCTTCAGTATTTATAGTTATGTACATGGGGGTAGGAGGTGGATGTGAAGCTGAGGCTGACAGATGATGATGTCATTACAGGGCCACACCTCAGGACAGATGACCAATACTCGGCTGTAAGACAGTTTTCACTTTCTCAGCTGCTACACTGATGCTCCTGATGGGTCTGTCCTTGTCCTCGACTCCAGTCTCTCAGCAGCCCTTCCTCTAACTCCCAAACCTCAGCCACAGCTGTAACTCTAACTTTAAGGAATAGTTTTGGGGGACATGAGCTTATTTGCTTACTGACAAAGATGAGAAGATTGATACCAATATTATGTCTCTATGAAGCTGAAGCCAGCAGCTAGTTAGCTTAGCTTGGCTTAGCATACAGTCAAAATGTCATTTTTGGTACCTCCTCCAAGATACATGACTTATTAATGAGTGAGTTTTATAAATGCTGGTAGTTGGATTTTGTTTCTTTTGGACAGAACCAACATTGCGGTCTTCCACTATTTACAGTCTACATGCTAAGCTAAGCTAACCGGCTGCTGACTCCAACTAATTATTTACCGTACAAACATAAGAGTTGTATCAATCTTCTCATCTAACTCCCAGCAAAAAAGCGAAAACTATTTCTACCTACTATTAACAAAATAAAAATGATTGAATAATGTAAACCTCTCATCGGTAGGTATTAAGTATTAGAGAACAAAAGTCCACAACAAGAATCAGCAATATTGAAAAATGCAAATACTGCATATACTATATAGGTTTCTAGATCTCAAAGACGCCGTTTCCGTTTTCTTTTCCAGCACTTGACAGTTAGCTTGTCAAGTGCTATAATAGTTAGCAGAGCAATGTCATAGAAGCAGGTTTGTATTTGGATGTCACCTAGTAAAAGCCTTGTTTACATTTCCAAAGAATGTGGTTGAGATGCACATCTTCTGAAGCTGTACCAGACTTGGCTATAAGCTAATTTATTTCTGTAGTGTATGTATCTAACAATGTTGTTGAGGGACATTTGGGTAGAGGCTTAACAGTCTAATATAGCTACATGTCACTCCATATTTAAATTTTTTACTACAACTTTAAATCATGTTATAATTCCCATTAGTTCCAAAGTAAAGGCAGTCAGTACACTGACCGTGCAATCTCAAAGCAGAGCCAGGAGAAACTCTTCCGCTGTGAGCAGGGGCCGACAGGAGGCCATGGCACCTCCCCCAAGAACTGCTTGCCAGCTCTCCCAGACATGGATGATATATTTGGAGATCATTAAATGGTCCTAAATGAGACCCTGGCGTGAGAGCGAGCTCTGACCATCTGGCCCCATTGTGAGCGTCGGGGCTCTGTTCAAACTCAGCCAGCAGCATCAGCACCTCTGACTGGATAGATGCTGAGTAATCCTTGGAGTTGCAGCCAATCAGAGACTCTTTGAAATAATTACCCAAACTCAATCTCTTTATATCTTTCTAAATTAACCATCCTGTTACGTACGTTGTGTATTTCTCTGCTCTACTCAAACTAATATGTTTTATTTCTCTGCTGTTTGCCCCATAACCATCTGATGAAATAGATACCACTAAGCTAATGACATTCCCATTAGCATCAGATGTACATTGTTTTATTGATAATTAGCAAATGTTAGCATGCTAACAAACTAAACTAAGATGGTAAAAATGGTTTGTAATGGTAAACAGTATTTAATAGTAACATTATCTGCTAAACATCAGCATGATTGCATTGTCACAGTGAGCATCTTAGCATGCTGATGTGAGCATTTAGCTTACAGAGCTGCTAGCATGGCTACTTCAACTTCATTATATTTACATGTAAACAAAGTGCAAAACAAATTTATATAATATAATATATTTACAGGAGGACCTCTTGATTTTTCTAATTTGCTAAACAAGGCTGGCACTCTGATCTTTTAGTATCTTTAGTATCAACTGTGCAAGTGGCACAGCCTTCATGACCTTACTTCTGGCCAAAATGGCAGCGTGTAAACAATGAAGAGACAAGCAGGTTTTTCTATGTTTGTTTACTTGAGCTGTTTTTGTCTGTCTGCTGTTTCCAGGTCACAAGCTCAACAAGGACCTGAAGCACTACCTGAGCTTGAGGTTTCAGAAGTCTTCCCCCGACCATGAGCTGCAAAAGACTATCCGAGCCAATCTGTATCGCCATGCTGTGCCTTGTGAGTAAAAACATTAGTAATGACAATAATGTGATGGTGGATGCCTAAATGAGGACGTCTGGCTTAAGAATGGTGTCTTTAACCAGTCTTTAGCATCATTTCTTCATCTTTACCCTAATGACCCACTTTCTTTTGGCTTCTTTCTCATTTGTTTCATCTCCCATTAATCTCATTCTTCCCTCTCACTCACCCATAAATTATTCTGTTACACTTTATTTCCCTTTCATCATTTTAAATCCCCACCAGCTCTGCTTCTAACAAATGATAAGAGAAACAAACATACATTTTCCAAACACCATAACTGTTAGTTCCATATTACCCTCCATTAAAGCCACTCGTGTTTTGACCGCGCCTGAGCACCATTTTTGCAGCTGTCTTGCATAGCTGTGAAATATACAAAAAGTGTGGCTCGAGCCAGACCCAGCTCCGTGCCAGACTCCACAGCTGGGCTCAGTTATGTCACAAACAGTTTGATTTGCGGTTGGGTGACACAATCCAGCTCTTCTCAGTTCATTTTCCTACTGTACTCATGTTTGTGTTAAAAAAGCCTTTTGCTTGAGTTGTGATAACCACACAGGTCATGAGGCTTTAAGTGTTTCAACAAAACGGCACAGTGGATCTATTGAGGATGTGATTAGAGAGAGTGTTTGTGTGTGTTTTCCCCCTGAGGAATTGTTTCATCACACATATGCATAGACATGATTTTGATGAGAGATCTTTCTCATCAAACACCATTTCCTTCTGTTTCTGCGGACTGGGGCTTGGCTGTGCGCGTTCATTTACATCTGTTTGCATTACAATATTAAGGAGCACTAATAAAATGTGGCTTCTAGACTAGATTTGTGTATTTTTATAAATCTCTGTGTCTCTGTTCTTTGCCGTTTCACTCTCTTCCTGTCTCTCCTGCTGTCTGTCCTTCTCTTGAGCTCAGCCATGTGACCGGCAAATCCGACTCTCTGAGCTTCCCTCAGTGCGCTGCCTGGGATTATGATGTTCTGATATATTGAAAATAGATTCCTGCCTGATTATGTGATGAACATGTTGCTGTCTGTCCTTTAAAATTAAACATAAAGAAAATAAAAATGCTAAATACTTCGTAAGGCATTTTGTAAGGCAGTCTGATGGATCAGATGATGATTAAAGGTATTACATTTTCTTTCTTTAACAAATATTGAAATAGAAATGTTGATACATTTACCTCTTAATGACTCTAAAAGTCCCATAACTAAAATTTTCATACTGCAGACTTTGACCTCTGAATACCTTAAAATGAATATCGCACTGGGTGCTTTCACCTCTTTATTTCTAAAAAATCTTTAAAATAATACCTGATACATTTGCCTCGTCATGCCTCTAAAAGTCCTTAACATGATTTAAATCCAAGAAGAACCACACCTAGGCCATAATCTGTAATGAGTGCAAGTTGTGTTATAGTGGACTGGTGTAAACCTTAAATTGGAAATGTTAAAGCTTCAGTATGCTTCTAATGAACTTGAATGAAGTTCATTGGCCCCAACTTTCCTGAGAAGCTGAAGTTAGTGTTGGGCAATAAACTTTCGATCAGTTAGATGTGAGATTATAGATAGGAGGAACAATATGTAGCTCATGGAATCAGTTTCATTCAGAGCTTTATTATAATGTTCTTTCTGCTCATCTTATGATAAAAGAGCCTCATTATTTTCAGATCTGCTGTTTTTTTACTCTGCTTTGTTGTAATGAAATGTGTTGATAAAGTACTGATAAATGTCCAAATGTGCATAAAAAAATGTACAGAGCTACATTAGCTCTTGGTACAATACTGCAGCTATTTTGACCGTTAACAAGACTTCAAGTCTCCAGCAATGCTAGCGGCTTTGTGAGGCTGTACTTTACACACAGCGGTGCTTTGAGCTTTGAACAAATTTTGACCCGATGAAAGCGCTAGAAGAAAAGTCAAGGGATCACCAAAGTTATTACAATTCATCCTGTAGGAAACATAAATGTCTGTATAAAATTTTATGGCAATCCACCCAAGAACAAGGAAAAAACTCCACAAAACTACTGTTTCAGTATTTGTGTACAATTTTGAGTTACTTGTATTTTACCTTAGTATTACTACATTTATTTGAGAGCTATAGTTTACTTTACAGATTGGGATGTTGGATACAAAACATCTTTTCAAATGTGATGCATTGTGATAGAATAACCACCACTACCCAACAGTGTTTAAAGTTGTTTAAATTTAGCTTCAGCTGGACCAGCTACAACATTAAAATGCTGTTTAGATGTTAGTGCAAAATAATGATCCTAACAGAATACTGACAGAGACCATTCTGTAATAATGAGTACTTGTGATACTTCTGGTACATTTTGCTGCTAATACGTCTGTACATTTATTAAAATTTGTTAGTAAAATTCTGAATGCAGAACTTTTACTTGTAGTGGAGTATTTTTACAGAGTTCTGCTGCTATTTTCATTTAAATAAAAGATCTGATTATTTCTTCCATGTCTTTGTTTCCTCAATGCAATTCATGATGAGTGGTTTAGAAGCAAACAACAGCAGTTACCTGTGGTGCAAGTAGGTGCTTGAAGACTAAACAGAGTATAATGTATAGACCGCTTGAAATCCGGGGATTTCAAGCTGGGATTGGGCATTAATGGAGCAGCAAGGTTGTTCCTGGGAGGAGAAATACTACATAAACATGTTGGATACTCAGTCGTTCAGTATTGCATTTTGACTGAAGCATAAAGCAAAACTTCTGTTGCTTAGACTCACGGTCACCTGAATACATCCATGCATTCATGAAAGGAAGTGCCCCTGATTACTCATTAATTGGAAATGTTACACTTTTTTCTGGGTTGCAACTCAAAATAAAAGGGTCCAGTGTCTCTAGTGAATGGACTCTGCCCACTCTGTAGTTGTAGTGATGAACAATTAAACAATAAGGGTGGTGTTATTATATATTTTTCATCAACAAATCCCATAAAAAGACCAAAACCAATACAATTGTTGGGGACTATTTTCAGACATGTACTAGTGAGTATTTACAGCAGCAGGATGGTGTATGTGGGATCGACTTAAAATAAACTACAGTGCCTGCATTCATGTTGATAATGGAACATGTCACCCAGTGAAACAGTGTGGCCCACTAAAGCAGTGTAGGGCTATGGCACAGAGGGATGAGATATTTAAGGCTTTGGCTACACAGACAGTACCTTCGAGTAGAATAAAGTCTTTGTTGTTTTTGTCTTTTCATGGGATTTGTTGACAATAAGCAAAATATGTAATATCATCAGAAATATTCTGTTTGAGGCTTAATATTTACTTTTCTTCTTTTTTTCTGATTTGTGTATTTGTCTGATCTTTTTTTTTCCTGGTAATGACTGAAAAATTGGAAAAAAATGGGCCACAACACAATGCTCATCAGTCTTAACACTTGTTTATACTGTTCACCCCTCCTCTCTCTATGTTGTTCTTCCTGTCCCTCCCTCTCTCCCTTTCTTGGTGACCTACTATCGCTGCCACCTCCTGTTTATTGTATCTCTCTCTCTCTCTCTCTCTCTCACTCACTCACTCACTCACTCACTCACTCACTCACACACACACACACACACACACACACACACACACACACACAGATGCAAATATTTTCTTGGCATGACAAGGCAGACAAAAGCAATCAAATAAAAGCCACACTTCGCAGCCCTCTGCTCCCTTTGTCTCTGTGTCTCTCGTATCTCCTCCCCCTCTACTGAGCACATGTGTTGCTCCCTCTCCCCATGCTTGACTCGAACAGGTGCCTTTCCCCTCCACCACTGACCAACGTGGGGTGTTTTCTTTCTCTGTTGAGCATGTGTGCGAGTGTATGTTTATAAGAACACTAGCCACCCCCCCCTTCATAGCCCCGCTGCTACAGATGGCCATTGTTATCACGTGCAGCAAATGTCACAATTGATAGAGAAGTCTCTCTCTCGTGGGATTCATTTCCCTCTCACATCTACAGCTGCTGCTTGGGGATGAGGGTTATCTCGGCGTTATCCCAGGGTTTGAGCCACGGAGCGAACCAATCCTCCTCCCTCCCCCCACCTGATCTCTCCCTCCCTCTCTCTCTGCTCTCTTCTCTGTCGTCCTCCTCTCTTCACTTTAAATCCTCCAGTGAGTGTCAGCGTCCCTGTGGCTCAGCTGCCTTCCTCTATCTCTCTCTTGTCACACTCTAGCTGCTCCCACCGTCTCCCTGCCTCTTCTGCTCTCACCGTCCATCTCCCCTCTCTCTCTCTCTCTCTCTCTTTTTTCTCCCTCCCCTCCTTGCTTCCTTGTTTTCCACTCCACTGCCGATCTCGGGGAAATCATTGTTGGAGACAAATTTCTCTGTTTGCCGTTCACACAAAGAAAGGGATTACGGTTTGATTTGCTGGCTCCGGGCTCGCTCTGCATCCAGGCAAGTGGCAGCTCCTTATTCTCTCCTCCTTCTCTCCTTCTTCTTTTTCCATTCTCACCGCCATCCGCCATCCAAAGACTGTGATGTATGCATGGCAGAGAGTGTATGTGCGGTTGATGCTGTGTATATAGGCTAAGGGAATCAGGGAAGGTGGGGGTAGGGGTGGGAATTATGTGAGGGAAAGAGGGGGGCAGGCACACTCGGAGCAGGCACGTCCAACCCAGAGGGACAGATGGCCAGTAGCCCTGGTGCTTTTTCCTCTTTGGTTTTCTAATTCACCCTGCAGGCTTTGTGTAAGGCCCACTAGTACACAGACCTTCTTTTCAACAAGCAAGAGATGGCTGCACTCCTGAGGTAGAAGAGGGAGGGAGAGGGGGGTATCTGTGTGTGAAGAACGGACAGGGTATAGGAAAAGGAGAGAGGAAGGAGGAGGGGGGGGGGTTGCTGTAGAGACAGAGCAGGTTTTTACGAGGAGGTTAGGATAGGAGAGGAGAAGAGATGAGAGGGAGCTGAGAAGGGGGGGTCATCGGCCTGAAATGCATGGGGGTCAGGTCCAGATGCTGCTCAAACAAAAGGGCTTCTCTGGGGGGAACGGCAGGGGGAAGCGTGGCACTCGCCATTGTGTGTGTCGCTGCATTGCAGGGTGCTGCTGGGGAGCCTCATGCTAATGATGGCCATTCATTCTTGTAACGGATGAGTGGGCCCCAGCTTCTGTTTGCCTGCTTTTCACATCACGGTTCATATTTTGTTCATGTGAACAAATATCTGCTGTGCTAACACACGACTCGCTCTGGAAAACGACAAGAGATGGAAAAGGGATGGCTTCCAAGCTCATTGAGGAAGCTGGGCAAATATGTGTTTTTGCATAGTAATGATGTATGAAGACAGGTGCAGACTCTCTCTCTCTCTCTCTCTCTCTCTCTCTCTGTGTGTTTACAAGGACTGTGTCTGTGTGTGAGGTTTATGTTTAATACATGTGTTGGTGTATTCACTGCCATATTTAGCATATTTTATAGATGTAGTCATAACCAGGCATCATTTCTCACTATAAAAATAAATCACATACCACATACAGGCCAAAAGGACTGCAGATCTTCCTTCTTGTGTTAGCGTTGAGTGTGACTGGCAAGTGGGTTGAAGGTGGCAGTGGAGGCTGTTCTCTCTGGCCCATTTCAAAGGCACCTTACCTTATCCGGACGAAACCATTAAAAAGACACAACCTCTGTTTTTGTTTCTGCACTTTCAGTTCAGAATAAACTGTACCTTGAGTCTGATCTTACATTAACTTAATCAATCATGATGAGAAACCACTGCTGTCAGAAATATAAAGCACAAAATTCTTATTAATTTTTCCTCTCCAAGCTCATGTAAGACAGTCGTCCCTTTGTGAAGTATAGATGTGAAGATTGTTGATAGGATCACCCCAGAGTCACTCGGATCATTTTAAAGTGATCAGTCCCTGATTAATGAGTAGCTATCTTGTCCCACAGCTATAGCAATGCTTCATGTAGTCCTCTCTGGATGGCTGTGGGGGGGCTACAGTCCTTGTCTGATCAGACCTGAGTGATACTTCAGCCAAACTGGGAATCCTGTCCACATGGAGCAAAAAGAGAGCTTGGGATTGTTCATTAAAGCAGGTGTGAATTCTCTATTAACTATTTACACACTGAAGATTACATTTCAGAAAGCAAGCTAGTTTCTCTGTTTTTGTAGTTGTCAGTGGAGTGTGATGATGATAGCCCTGTCTTTGAGGTCAAGGGAATGAACTGTGCCAATTCACTGGCTGAACAAAGATTCTCTGTTATGATCCTGTCGTCTTTTACAAGACTAATTTGTGCTTGAGTGTCTTGTGATCGTTGGGATGTGCATCTTCTCTGGGGGCCAGCTAGCCCCACATACTGTATTTCCTAAGTGTTTATGAGCGTCGATGTCTAAAAATTAGATATGCTTTAACTTTCTTCATTGAACTTTGTGTTCATTTGGCTGCTTACAGTGTTGGTTGATCATATTTACACTTGTGTAATTTACATTTTAGCTTCATTGCTCCATCAGTGCAGTTTACTCTACTAATTTACATATTTAGAGTTCAACAAACCTACCAATCTACTTCAGGATTGCATGTTTTACAGTATATGTTATGCAGTCAGTAAAGGTAATGTAGTGTTTCTGCTCTTTGTTTGAATATTTGGTTTTCATTGAATAGCTTAGGCTGAATTGCCATTTTGCAAATATATTCTGTTATCTCTATATCTGTTATCTCACCTACTGTACGATAGTTGTATTGTAATTGTCATTTTGTAAATATTAAACTAACGAGATATAACATGTTAATTATTTAGCTTTAAAGTGCCCTTTCCCCCTGCTTCCAGTCATTATGCTAAGCTAGGCAAATCTGTTGACTGTAGCTTCATATTT
The DNA here is from genome assembly GCF_014851395.1 of Micropterus salmoides. Lineage (NCBI taxonomy): Eukaryota > Metazoa > Chordata > Actinopteri > Centrarchiformes > Centrarchidae > Micropterus > Micropterus salmoides. The sequence continues at coordinate 14,057,622 of NW_024040707.1, read as the reverse complement.
AGTGTACCTACATGAGCTGATTGGTATTTCCCAAAATGTCGCAAAATTCCCTTAAACAAATAACTTATGCATTATAATTTTACTGTGCAGATGACCAGTTATAAGACAAGGCAATATATATATATATATTTTTTTTTACAGATATACCGTAAAACTTAGTTAATAGCCAAGTCCCAAATAGCCGCCTACCCCGTTTACTAGCCTGGTGAGGGAACACATTTTGACAAATAAACGCAGGTCTCAACTAAATGCCTTGTCTGTTTTTTATAAAAGTTCTTTGGATGTATAAAACCTCTTAAACCCCGCCGGGTCGCCCGCTTTAGCTGCTTCTAAGCTGCTTAGATCATTAATACAAAGATTTAATGTTTATACATATGATCAAGATGTCAGTATGGACATGCTACACATCATTAGATCGGTGAGATTCTCCACAATTCAATCATTCAGTTCATTTAACCAAAACAACAAGCCTCAAAGTCTAATTCTTATAGATTTACCAGTGTAACCTCAATGGTAGGCTACAAGAGAGGGAAAAAAAAGTGCAGACTCCCATTACCTTTTGAAGCGCTCATTAAATCCGCTCGTTAAGTCCGAATGTGGCTATTCCTTGATTCTGTAAGGATCCACCGATCAAAAGACCTACTTACAAAATAAAAGCGCATAAGCCCTTTGTCTGAGCTAGATCAAATGAATGAGGTGTATTTAATATTATTTGATCATTTTAAATTTTTAACAGTAATATTCTGTTTGAAATAAATCAACTGTTTCATAGTAGCCTATTTCAGTTATGTGTGAGAGGAATTAAAGGTCTGTCCCATATGGATGCCTGTCCCAAAAAATAGGCAGGGTCAATTCAGTGCAAATAAAAGCCCGGGATATTAATCAAAGTTTTACAGTACCAGTATCTGCAAAATCTGACCAAAGCATCTCACCAGTAAAAGCTATATGAATGAAAATGAAATGATCCTCCCCCCATTTTGCAATATTATACAAAAGGATGTTATGTTGGAAAGCTACAAACTGAGATTAGAGTTATGTTAATCCCAAAAACAAAAAACATGTCCAACCTCCTCCTTGAGCTATCTCACACTAACAAATGTCATTCTTAGAGTAACACTGCTATTACTAACCTAAGTAGTCTTCCGTTTAGTTAACAAAGGAATACTGTGGATACTGTGATATTGTGGATACTCATGCTGCACGTTGACGGGGAAATCAATAACAAACACTGTTAGACATATTGCTTATCTAAATTTTGTATTCCAAATTGAATATATCAGGATAAGATGTAGAAAACACATGTCTATACCCAACTGTATTTAAGGTAGCATATGTTACTTTAATATACTAAATTTAGCATTCAACAATTTTGTTGATTTACTCCAGTAAACTATTTTTTTACTTTTAGGTACAATGAGGGCAAGATTGGACCATGTGTGTCCAAACAGAAAGCTGCAGTCCTCTTCCCTCAGGGCAGCTCCTGGGTTTGTGTTCTGGTTGCCTGGGCAGCAGTCCATGTCCATGCAGGTACAGGCCTGCGCTGCCAGGTACAAGCTTTCCTTGGGTCTGCCATGCACTCTTAATCTCCCAAGGTCCTAAACAAGTCCAGACTCTAGTCCAGTGAAAGCATAGTAAACAAATCCAGCTCTGCACTCCCTCATGTAAAACTAAAAACTATTTTCATCATATTTACATATGTATTTTATCCAGCTGGTAACAACAGGAATATGTTCATTTCAATCCTTACCCATATCCTTGTCCTGCCGCACTCTTCACCCTTCCTTAACCTCGTAGAGGTTTTCTCAGTCATGAGACCTGCCTGAAGCTGGCTGTTTATCAGGAGGGACCATGTGTTAGGTAATGTCAAGAGTCTATATTTATGGCTAAGATAGAAGGAGAAGGGAAGAAGAGAAAGACAGAGGAGAGGAAGAGAGAGAGAGCAGCAGGGAGGGAGGGAGGTAGTGGGCGGGAGTATGCAGAGGGGCTGTGGGGCTGCAGCCATTGGCCTCAGACAGGAGCTGGAGTGTGAATAGCTCACAATGGCTTAGCCTCTAAGCTGGGCTGGACCTCTAATTTGCTCTGCTTGTGGAGCTTTGAAGAAAAACGGCAGCTGCCTTCTAGCTGCCTGCCTAAATGAGCTCGCAAGCTGGGAGCTAGCACTCGCTCACAGACAACTGGCTGATCCATGGATGGTTTGCTTAGAAGAGGGAGAGCAGAATTCAACCTGCTTGGATTTATCTTTTTGAATATTTCTATGGAATAACATGAGGGGAAAGCAGCAGCAGTAGCAGCAGCGGGGCGGTCTAGAGGTAAATCTGTGACATTTATTTCTTCTTCTGGGAATGATGCCCCGGCCTCTGGGATTAGATTGGAAGGGATGTGGGTGGGGAGAACTAACAGATACACACAGAGGCAGAATTACAGAGGCAGGTGGATTTTTTTTAAGAACTGTCGGAATCAGTGCCTATGCAGATTTGTGGTGTGATATTGATGAGCTGTGATGTGTTGTGCCATGTGTCTGCATCTTCTCCCTCATCCATCTTCCCTTCATTTTTGCCTCCTTGAGTGCTAGCTCTCTTTTCTAAGCTTTACTCTTTTCCATCTTGGTTTTCTCCAATAAATAGTGGCTTCTAATAAGTGAAAAAAAAAACTGCCATCTTTTATGTTATTTTACAAGATTTCCAGCTAGTGACACTTCAGATTGTGCTTTGCCACTATTCATTTTCAGCCCCCCATTCTTCTTCCCCATATTGAAAGGGGAGAGATGGGGAGGGAGCAGGGGGAACAGCAGGAGAATAGCGGCTGAGACTCCGCTGTGAGGAGTGTTGTGGCGCGAGCTGAAAGAATGGCCTGTTGTATTGGGCAGCAGCAGTATTGTGTGTCTGGCCTCTCTCTCCCTCTGTCCTCTGTGCTTCTCATCTTAAATGGGTAACTGCATCATCCCTTTAGTTAAACAGTCACTGCAAGGAACCTGCTCTTCTTAAATAAAATAGGCTCTTTGATGAAGTCTTTCCATAGATTTAGGGCTGGGAGTTTGATATGTTTAGATACTCGTGAGAATAACATACTTCAGATTGAAACAGTACTTTCTAGATTGCCTGCTTTGAGAAATAAAAGCTTGATTTTCTATAAAACCCTTTTTTGTGTGTTTAACAAATATAGAGCTGAAATGATCGATTGACAGTAAATTAATTGGCAAGAATTCTACATAACTGGTTTCAGTCATTTATCAATCAAAAATCCTAAATATCACCTAGTTCCAGCTCTTCAAATGCGATGATCTGCAGTTTTTTTCCTTGTCTAGTCATAAAATAACTTGGCCTAAATAAAACAGTGTAAAGATAGCAACCTTTTGAATTAAACCAGGAACAGTCTGATCAAAGTAAAAGTAAATCAGAGTAAAAACTTTTGGTGCGTGACATTTTTTGCTATGGACACATTTCTGGTGGCAAAAAGGTTTATACATAAATGTGACCTTTTTTTTGTAACACTGCCAATATACTTGACAGAAAATCTTTCTCAGAACTTGTTGTGTTTAATAGCTAGTTTTGAAGGCAGTTTGTGTGTGCACGGTTTTTAGTGTGTGTTTCATTGTAGGAATGAAGGAGTGGCACTGGAGCTCTTTGCTGAATCTTTCCCAACCTCACAGTAGTTAATTGAACTTACTACTGCACAGCGTGCTCTTAGCAGCAGCTCGGCCCGTGATAGGATCTGAAGTGGGCCTGCTATTTGCTTAATCATTAATCTGAGGGCCTCCACTACATTGATTCTCTCTCCGTTCCCCTTCATAAATCATTATGTGCCAGCAATCTCTTTAATGGAGGATGGAAGTGCTGATTGAACACAGCCACGGCCGGCACTCAGAACGTAATACTCACCTTGGTCTCCAGGTCAGTTGATCAGGACTGAGAACACAAGTGCAGTACCTGTCCATCTCAGCAGCAGCAGACTTCTTCAAGCATGAAGATGGAGTGACACATCCTTAAATTAAAATAAGTTTAACCTATGTTCAGACCAAATATTTTGTAATATTCTGTATTAATTCTATTAGCATCCCTAAAAAGATTTATCCAGCTGACACCATAATGGATGCAAATGGCCATCCATCCGTAGTTTGTGGTTGAGATGCTTCCATCATCTAACCAGTGTATTAAGGGACTACTTGTATAGATGAGGCCTTAAAGTGCTGCCTCAATCAATGCTGCTCTGGTAATTGGCTTAGAGTCCCAAGAGAGTTCCCTTCTGACTCCCTGTGTGACTGTTGACTTTCTCTGCCCCTCCCCTGCTCTGTCAGCTCTGAGATGTGCATGTAATTTCTTCTCATGCCATCTCTCTGTCTCTGTTTTCATAACACACACACACTTCCTTATCAACGTCTACTGTGTTTATTCTGGAAACACTTTATGCTGTCGCTATGGGATCTTTTGTTCATTTGTATATTTAAGAATCTAAACTTCGATGTGACATTATATTTTCACCTTAATTTAAGATATTTTTCTATTTTGTATGACACTATTATAGCATTGTTTGGAATTCATTTAGATAAAACCAACCATTTCCCTGCACAGTTTACGGTCCCACCAACAGACTAATCTCACTCTCAGGTCAGTTGGAAGTTGCTCGGTCTTGTGTGTTCTCCCCCCCTGCCACGTGCACACTCACAACCAGCAGGGGTTAAAAACAGCAGATGTTTAGCTGTGTGTGTGTGTGTGTGTGTGTCTATGTTAGACAATGAGTGGAAGCTCCCCAGACCATCAACAGCAGGAAGGCGATTGAGGGTATCAGATGTCACCAGAGTGCTGTCAGTGCCCCACTGCTTTTGTTAATGCACAGGAGGATTTTTTCACCTGGATTTGTGTGTGTGTGTGTGTGTGTGTGTGTGTGTGTATGCGATTGGGGTGGTGATGGTGTCTGTGTTTCTTTCACTGTCTTTATGTGTACATAATAATACGCGGTATGTGTCTCTGATGACAAACAGACAAACAGGAGCGCGTGTGGATGGACAGGTATTCAGGTTATCTTGGCCCCAGGTAACAAACTGAACCAGGGGTCAGAACAGGATATTAAGAGAGGGGCATTGGAGGACGTAGAGATAGATATCACCCACAGTCTGACAACCCGCACTTCACTTGTTTGCACATTACAAATTGGAAATATTTAAAATGTAAAAAGTCACAGCCAAATTCAAACTGGTTAAAAGGAAAGAATAATACAGTATGTGTGATGTTTGTGTATATATAGAGAGAGAGATATACAGAGATTAAGAAGAGTTAACACTTAAATTTTCACCTGATAATCAATATCCCTTGTGTGAAACCACCAACGTTATTTGGATACATCATCAGGGAACCATAAATGTCTGTATAAAATTTTGTGTCAGTCCAAATTTAGGTATTTCACTGGATAAGTGAAAACTTTTACCTGCTGGGGACCATAAGGACCATCCAATAGTTGAGCTATTTCAGTCTGGATCAAAGTGAGGGACCGACCAACCGACAGTGCCATCCCCTAGCATCACTCAGTTAGCATGGCTAAAAACAACACCATAAATAGAAAGTGTCACTTAACTTGAAAACGTATGAATGCTCACAACATTACGATTATTACCACATCATATTGTTTTGATACTTTAGCCTTCTATTCATGTACAGTACATTACGTTACATGTGGGTATCCCGGGCAGGCTTGGGCCACTTATATATGATACAAACATTCACTCAGAATGAAATATTTATTCAGCCTCCACAGATAACAGCTTCCCTCTTAGTATAAGCTCACACAGCTTGCGTCAGCCCACCAGAAAGGGCTGCAGTGCAACTTAAAATGTGATTATTTTTTGTTTATTTGTTTGTTTTTACAGTTAATAGTAAAAACAGTGTTTCACATTTTTAACAAAGTACAACCCCATTTGTGTTTTTTGTCATTGACTGTGGTGCAAATAGTGTAGTAGCATTTCAGTTGATCTATATTAGCTCAGTATTTGTGATGAGAAAATGCCAAATGATGTGAAGCAATATATGAAGGAATATTTTGGTTAATATAGTGACAGTTGAGCCCTGTGCACTGTAAAAGATTCAGTAGCCAGATGGTCTTAGAATCTGCTTTCTCTGAAGCTAAATAAGATGGCCTCTAAATGTTTCATGTCTCATTTACAGTGTGGAGAAGCATTAAAAAACATTTGGAAACACCTCTATATTCTGTCTAGAAGTCCATTTCAATTCATTTACTGTGCATGTTTTAGTGCAGGTTGAAGTAAGGTTTTGCTTAAATGTGAAATAACCACAAACAAACAGCGTTTTATATCATAGACAAACACATCTAAAATACAATGTTCATTGAAAAGCAGCTGTGTTTTTAAATCATCAAAAGAGAATATGGACAAATCAACCAGTCATTGTCTTTGTGTTATGACTTGAGTGCCAGGACATTGTTGCCATCATGTAGTTGAATAAGGCCAGCCAGTAGCAAGACCAGCTCTTTCATTACAGTAATTGTTGCACAGAGATAAAGGCCATCTCAGTCTTATCAGTACGTTTTGCTGCTTTTTGTGGCACCTCACGGAGAGATGATGCTGCTATACTGCCCTTCAAGTTGCTCACTTTGGGAGATGTTAATCTTTTCTCGTACAAAACCTTGGTATTAAAACATAGTTATGTGTGGATGAATAGTCACCTTTTGTCATGACAGAGCTTAACAATAATGCAGATTAAGACAACCTGCTCATATGAAAAAAAGTGTCCATCATGATTCAAATACATTAGACATTAGATAACATTTTCTCCAAGGTCTACAACTCCAAGCTCTGTAATTAGGCCAGCTCGGACGCTCCTGTAGTTTATGATGCGTGTTAGCAGTGAGTGAGTGGCCCAGTATTAGGAGACAGGATGTGGGTCATAGCATGCACTCAAACGGGCCACATCAGGGACACATGTCCCCTGCTTCTGTGCTTTTTATGAATTGCCAGTGAGGACAGAAACTGGCTTCCACAACCTGCTATTTATAGTCCACACTGAATACACTTATATGTGTTTACACACTCTTTCTCTCCTCTATCTGTGTACCTGCAACCGTGTGTGTGTGTGTGTGTGTGTGTGTGTGTGTGTGTGTGTGTGTGTATACTTTTAAAGTGTATGCCACATACAGACTGCAGCTAAATCTAGAGCAGAGAACAGTGGGAGGTGCAACACTACTCTTTAATGTGTACTCTAAGATTTGGCTCATGATATAGCTCTTTTTGGATTGCCCCTCTACTTCATATACCATAAAATGTGACTTAAAATGTTCCAGCGTCAATCAAGAACTCCTGGACTTTCTACCTTCACGAAAACAGGGTTACTGCAATGGATAGCTTTAGGCTGTATATTAATATTGTGTCTAGTGTGGCAACTGATAATTATTTTTGATTTTTGATTACTCTCGGGATTATTTCTTTAATCTTCTATTAATTGTTTATATGTATCAGAAATAGTGGAAAATGACGATTATATTTTACTGGAGGTAATAGTTTGTTTTGTTTCACCAGCAGACAGTAACAGATTTGAGCTGCAACAATTAGTCGTTTAATTGATCAGCTTCTCAAATGCGAAGCTTTGTTGCTTATATCATTATCCATTGAGTCTCTTTGGGTTTTAGACTCTTGGTCGGACAAAAAGAAGCTATTTGAAATGTCATCTTGGGCTTTGGGAAACTGTGACAGGAAGGTTTCTAATGTTTTGTAGGCTCAACAATTAATTGATTAAAGGGATCATGTGTAGATTTCAGCGCCCTCTAGGGGTGAGATTTCAGATTGCAACCACTACCTTCCCAAACGTGTGCTTGTGCGTGTGTTCGAACTAATGAGCGAGCCAAAACAAAGACCAACACACCGGAGACAGGATCATACAAAATGCTGGAAACTCAGGGAAATTCCCACTGCAATGTTACCGTAATATTTTTATGAGCTTGATTTGAACTAATTCATGCTTGTTGCTGCATTTAGCTGACATGATACGTCAACGTTAGATAGTCTGCTGGCTTTTTAATAACTTTCACCGGAGAGCCTCAGCAATGTGAGCACAGCTAAACGTATTGGATGAGAAGAGTTAGTTAGCTAAACTGAATATTATAAATGAGATCGTTACCACACTTTACTATAACAGTTCGACCATAATAAGTAATGTTATTGTACTGAATGGGTCTTCATTTCTGGTGTTGTCCTGCACCATTGTGTTGCATTATTGTATATTATGTGGGCCACATAAGTTACGGCAGTTGAGAACGGCAAAGAAGCTATGTACCTGAGTATTGGTAAAATAACAGTAAATCTAAACTTATTGTTACAAAGCAAACAACTCCAGATCCCTGCTAATCCAGCTGGCTGCCCCTGCCTTGCATCACTATTGGTTTTAGAAACAAAGCGTCCCATCCTTTGTACTGTTACATCATTTCTTGCAGGCTTAAATCAACACCGGTACCAGAGTTAGCTGGTAAAGTAATGTGGCAAGCTATACAACTGGAGTATTTTGCAACGGAAAAAACATTAGGAACTAGTTGGCGTTAGCTGGCATGCTAATGTTATCTAACTTGAGCCAACTAAAACACAAAATCACAATATATTTCACATGCTTTACAGTAATGTTAGTTTACCTGTACAATAGGACAAAAGCCAACTCTGGGTAGGTTATGAAAATAAAGCGAAGATTTCTCCTCAAACGCCTTCCTGATGTTGACAGTGTTTTCACCCGACATCAATCTGATTCTCGTTTGGCCTTATCTTTTTTTTCATCCTTACGTTTGTGTTGGAGTCTGTGTTGTGCTGGGAGCTTGTTGTTTTTTGGTATTAGTGGACACCATTTCGTAATTCGTTGTGTGTACATATCAGAATCAGTAGGCAAGAGGTTTGGGAGCTCGCAGCCTAAGTAAACCAGTGGATTTCACAGAAAATCCCACCTGATTTCTTCACATAGGAAACAGTATGGTGGCTGTTCCTAGCAACCGAGAAAGCAGTTCATCTTTTTTGTGAGGTTACAACCTATTCACAAACAGGCATTAAAAATATGATTAATTTCATTAGAAAAGAACATATAGCCCCTTAATGGAAAAAATAATTGATAGATTAATCGGCAAATACAATAATCACTAGCTGCAGCCCTAAAACGGAAAAACACTCACATTTAAAAAGTAGGAGTCAGTGAATGTTGTTGTTGTTGTTGATTAATTTTGTGTCCATCAACTAATCAGTCAATCAGCTCCTTGTTACAGCACCGGTCTGAATTGGATTGTACATTAGGTATACCAGTGCCGTGATAGAGACATAGAGGCAATGTTGATGACGTGACAGAAGCGACGACAGGTTTGCCTGGACTCCTTTATCCTTTTAGCAGTACGTAGATCAATAACTCTCTCACACACACACACACACCCGCAGGCATGCACACACCCAGCTTCATCCTTGTGAGGAAGAGAGTGAGATGCTACTCACTCAATAACACGATGCCCAGACAAGATGAAAGTGGAGATGCGCTGCACGGAGCGTGTGCCGCACAACAAGCCAGAGGTGCTGTGTGTGTTTGTCTGCTCTGCGGTTGTTTGTCAGACAGCAAGAGGTGAGAATGAGGAAGAAACTGCGAGCTGTTTGTTGTGCAAGGGATTTCACGTGCCCATTAGGTGATTTCCCGCTATGTATTATTTGTCTGTACCCCCCTCATCCTCTTCCACTCTCTCCATCTTTCTCCCTTTCCTTCCGTTCTACCATTTGGCAGATGTCCCCTGTCACAACAGCCCTGTACTTCCCTCCTTCGTCTCCCTGTGGGCATGGACTGGAGTAGCTGATTGATGTTGTTGAAAGAGAAATAGATACTGATTGGATGTTGTGTGTTTAGTAGGGAATCAAATGTGTTGTGGTGAACACCACATCACACCTTGAAACAACTGCTGTGTCCGCCAACTAAAACCAATGAATATTTTCAAAATCAGGAAGACATAAACAGAGAAATTAAACTTTGTTGTGAGTGAGAAATGAAGATGAAAGGAGAGAATTGTAACAATGTTGGTGATTGTCTGATATTTCATGGGGCGACATCATTGGGTCAAAACTGAAATTTTCAACTAAGTTGGCTAACATAACATACATAGACTGTATAAAAGAAGTGGACGTTGCCTCTGGGTCTGAAAAGTGAAACCAATGCAAAAGTACCTTACCCTGGATTTTTTCTCATGGGCAGCAGGTGGCAACTCCCCTGGGTGCAAAAAGAAGTCTGCATTGGGACAAAACTACTACTTGTCACTTGATTTATTACCTCAGTTTATGGTCTCAGTTGCTAGTTTAACCTCTTGGTACTGGACCTGCCCAATCGATTTTCGCTGTTCTAGCTGTTTTCTGTCCAAAAACAGCGGTCGTTTGTGTCAACAGAGACCGTCTGGCGGGCCGCCATCTTGGTAAGGTCAGCTGAGCTGACAAGTTTCCTTTCTGTTGTCAGATAGAGTAGAGTTTGCTTTGGCGGAGGCGGTCTTTATCGGCCTCTGCTGGCGACCCGTAGGAGCTACACAGACATGCAGGATATCAATCACAATTCGTCTCTTCAATACGAAGAGAAAGAGCCCTGTAGTAGAGAGGTGCATTGGGATTGGGATCCAACACAAATCTCACGGGAGCGGGCGGTTTTAACTGTGCTGCGGGCGGTAAAACAAATATACTGCGGGTCCCGCAGTAACGCTGATAAGATGGAGTCAACAAACGAAGTTGAAAAGAAGATAAAAAAGAGCACATGCGATCGCTCACGTGAACGTACTTAACGGGCCTGATTCCTACCAGCGATCTTTGATATGGGAGGTGGACCCACTGACAACGGAGCTAAACCCCGTGGCCACTGATGACCCTCGCCAGTTAGCCTACGTCTCCTAAGGTGTTGGGAGTGAGGTTTACTCACTGCACAGCCTCGCTGGTTTCCGTCACACAGGCGTTTAGCATAGCCCAAACATTTGTGTCTGTTTTTTTTTACCCTGCATGTCACAATGTTTGCGGGTGCGGGCGGGAGTGGATACACATGTTGCGGGAATGGGCGGTAGAGTAACACACATGTTGCGGGAGCGGGCAGGACCGGGATCAAGAAAACAGTCCCGCGCAGATCTCTACCCTGTAGGATGTTCTGTTCTCTGTGGCCTGTAAAGCATGGGAGTGCTTTTGGTCATAGGAATATTGACTGTTTTTATCAATATTTAAATGTTTTGGAAGTTTTCTGTTATTTGGAATGTGGTTGTATGGAGAGAAATAATGTTTTGAAGATAACTCATGAACATCTAAACAGTAAATATGGCCAAAACATGGACATTCGCCTGGTATATTTTTGAAAGATTGTGTAATAACTGTTATATATCAGTTTCTTTTCATCAAATTTACAGTTAGTTGTATTCCGGGTGTATTAGAAGAAATTCAGGTGCATTATAATCTAACTTATGATGGTTTTGATGGTTTATTGCATTAAAATATAGCTTTTTTTTACCAGGCGAGAATGAAAATATCATATTATTTATATATTGCATCTCCATGTAGTCTGTAATGGTAAAATAAATATGTTAATATACAATGTATTTATATTCCTTAGCTTCTGACCTTTCAAAGGAGACCAGAATTATGCATCTAGGCCTAATGGTTGACGAGATATTATTGATTTATTTTGGGTATGTTATTTTAGGCGTTTTTCCCGGAAATAGGTGCCAGGTACCATGTGGTTAAGTCTTATTTTGTAAATGATGGTACCATTTAGAGAAAAATAGTCGATACAGCAGGGTATGCTTTAGGGCATGGCTACATTGTGTTTGCCAAGTTGCAACCAGGATGACCTGTCAGGCATAACAATGCAGATCCCTCCCCAGCTCCACCCTCTCGTCCAAATATGGTCACTTCTGGTTCTAAAGCAAGATGGGTGACGTCACCGTGGCTACATCAACTTCTTATATACAGTCTATGGTAACATACCTGCTAAATGTCAGCATGTTAGTATTTAGCACAAAGGACTGTGTGCCTAAGTACAGCCTCACAGAGCTGGTAGCGTGGCTGTCTTGTTAATGTTTATGAAGAAGGGTATTGGGTAATATTTTGAAACGCAAGACTTTGGGAGCAGCTCACAGTGTGTGGACTATTTTGTTCGTACAGTCTCTAGTCTTCCGTTGACCACTTTCGTGTTGAGATGTGGATTTGCATATTTGAACTTGTCTACTAGTTTTAAATCCAAAATATCCTTAAAGAAGTCATTTATTGTGATCTTTTTCTTTGGTACTCTCAGTGACACTCATAGGTAAAAGTACTCCACTGGTGTTTTGTTCTTTGTTAGAACGCAACTGATGAATTTCTCAATGAATGTTGTTGGTTATATAATCCCTACTCAATACCTGGAGTTGCCTCATTGGTGTTAAAACTGGTTCTGAAAAGATTTATGATTAATTTGATTACCTTACTGTTCTCTTTCATTGACATTTACCATATCACATGAATTAGCAATGGAAAGAATATAGATGCTTAAAGAAGTCATTTATTGTGATCTATATCACAATAAATATATATCAAAATAATAGGCTGCTGGCTTTAGCTTCATATTTACAGACATGAGAGCAGTATCAGTTGTATAACAGACTCTCAAAATGTGGTCAATCAGTCTTCATTGTTGTTATGTAATAAAAAAAAACATATTATCTTCTATCAATACTGATGATGGATTTTTTCAGTGGTGAACAGAAGAGTACAGTACATACTGTAAAACTTTTACCCAGTGCAGTTCAGGTGTTAATATTTGGCACATTTAAGACAAGTACTCCTATGGCAGCTTCAGCCTGGGCAGGATTAGCATGTTTGGGCTAGTGAGAAAGATGCTACTGTGCAGACTTCAGCTTCCCCTGTTAGATGTGCATGATGCCTCTCTATCTGCAACAAAATGTCATAAAAACAGTCTGAGCCTTTCGATGTTATGTAATGCTACCTCTCTGTGTATTTTGTGTTGTGTTATTTATGCAGGATACACACTACACTGGTAGATGTGAGTAATGTAGGCCTACACGAACCACTTTTCTGTCTCTGACCACAACTTTTACATCACAAAGACACTGAAATGGTTAGAAAAAACACAGAATCAATACCCTGTAACACCACAGTAAATACTGAGAAGAGACCCAGGCAATCACAATCAGATCACAAATAGAAATACTTTATTGATCCCCAGGGGGAAATTTGTTTCGTTACACTCACATAACAAGGCAAAAAAGAAACCAATTAGGGAAAAAAAAAAAAAGAAAACAGAATTATTACAAATTTAAAATGAATAGAACTATGTAGAATTATGTACACTATACTACAGTATGGGCAAGCTTGCATCATTTCTACAGCTACTGATAAATTGCTTATGATGCTAAACACAGCCTGGGCAGGACTGGTCAGTGTGCAGTTTTTTATGAAAGTCCTGAGCCACTCAAAATGTAGAGCCTCATTTGAGTTAAGTATATTTAAGCCAAGGTTAGTGCTAAAAAAAATGCCATCATTAAAACGAACGACAGACATGTCTCATTTCCTTTAATGAGTAATCATGCCCACTGACACCATTACATTTTTTAAACGCAATGTGCAAAAGTGGCTTTTCAAGAGCATATTTGATGCCTACAGAAGTCTGCCCAGGCTTGTCTTATATGATTTTCTAAAAGCAAAATAAGGGAGACCGCAGAATATAGACATCCTCATTTCACTACAGTTCAAAGAACTGTCACTTTTTCTACCAAAAGATCTGTCAGTTGTGATTAATGATTCTAAACATTTTTAGAAATGCATGATATTGCCTTTATATAGCTTTTAAAGTTTTTGTTTTTCCTAGCATGTGCATCTACTTGGAATAACACAGAACAAGAAATACAGGGAGTGGACACCAATAATGTAACCCAATACAATATACCTGCAATAAATACTATGTTTGTGAAGCTCATAGTGTTTAGTTTTTTAGCAGTGACAGAGAGATATTGCTTCAGCTCTGTTGTTATTTTAAGCAGTAGCTTGTGGTGGTGGTGTTGTTGTTGTATTGAATTGCATTTATTTTACAGGTGTTGCTTTTACTGGTTTTCCTACCAGTACAACAAAGTAAAAATAAAAGGTAACACTCGGGCATTTTTATACTGCCTTGTATGCTCTCTGGGAGCATAAGCACCCAATTTTTCCCTGAACAAAGATTTCTCTCTGCTGGGTTTGGTGGCATTTCTAAACTGAAGATGTTTCCAAATGTGCTTGTTTAATTTTTACATTCATGCGTCCACTGGCTGGTTTCTCACAGTGAAAGAATGGAGCCCATTGATGACTGTCAGTGGAACTTAGTTCATCAGAGCCGGGGTCAGGGCCATCATTGTTTCTCTGGCCAGAGAAAATAGACTATCCATACTGATAGTAAGGAGAAAAATGTGACCTCACTGTTTCTGTCGTACACTGAGAGCATTCAGACTCTCTCTCTGTGAGTCCAACTGACGACAAGCTGCCGAGTAATTCAACAGGAGTTATCTGCCAAACTTAACAAAAAGTCCTTATATTAGTTAATGATTTCTAAAAAGTTGGTTCTTTAGCAACAATAAAACGTATAAATGCCATCAAGTGGGCTTGAGCTGTGCTGATGAAAAAGATATTTTATCATTATATGCATGTTTATCATCTCTCAGTTCTAGAAGACTTTCTGTGTAATAGGGTGTGCAATATGACAATAAATATAATATCACACAATATACTGTGAATCAGTCTACTGTCATTCATCGTTTTTGTCTATAGAACAAAATTCTGAAGAATTCTCATAAAATTTTACTAAAGCCCAAAGTGACATCATCAAATGTGTTGTTTTGACCAACCAACAGTATAACCCAAAGACATTCAGTTTACAATCCACTAATCAATTAATGAATGTTTAAGTTTTAATAAATTTTGCATCAGTGTGGTCAAGTCGTAGATGTGTAAGATGGGTTAATGAAAACCGACTTCCTGTCTGCTTATTTTAGGTATGCAACTAACCATTATTTTCATTATTAATGAGTCCAATGTTTTCTTGATACATTGTTCTGTCTGTAAAACACCAGACAGTGAAAATGCCCATCAGAATATACTATATAGGGAACAAAGTCACATCACATAAAATGTCTTGTTTTGTTCGACCTAAAGTCTAAAACCTCAAAATAATTCTACTTACTATCACGTAAGACAAAGAAAAGCAGTGAATTCTCACATTTAAGAAGCTGTAACCATCATATTTAGCATTTTTATTTGAAGAATGACAAACAATGAATCAATCAAAAAAGTGTTGCAGATGCTGCAGCTCTAAACAATTTCTTCATTTATTTTCCAGAAAATTATTAATATCACATAGGGCTAGACAATAAAACAATAACAATAATGGTTGCAATATTTTTTTTCAATAACAATATAACAGATGGTCAATAAATATTCAATAAATGACCTTGCTTGTTGACCAGTGGCCCCGTACTGCGAAGCAGGATTTGAAGTTAGTGAGGTAACTTCAGGTTTTCAGTCCTTTGACGGTGGTGTACTTCTTCCTGGGGTAATTAGCCATAGTAACTTGTGCTGAATAGCTAACTTGCCCCAGTTGCAGAGATGCAGAGATGCTTTTGTATACCGATACCATCCTACAGAGACTGATTGAAGCACTAAAGCCTTGTACTTGTTGTACTTTTAAGGTATAAAAGTCTAAGCCTACTTACCACTTTGAATATGTTTTTGTATTTATTTTTTATTTGTTCATGTCCTTTTCCCACAGCCTGTGTATGTATGTGTATATATATATATATATATATATATATATATATATTATGTTGTATTATATTATATGTTATATTGCTGTAACATGACAAATGTGACATTTGTCTTAAATTGGAATCCCCACTTTGTCTTCTCTTATTTGACTTTGCTGCAGTCAACAACAGAGATATCTCAGCATCTCAGCTCTGAATTATAAAAAATTAGCAACCATGGCTGTGACATCATAAAATGCGTAACAATGTGGGGATATATTGCTTCAATGCAACAAGAGTGATGTCCTACTGTACTGAAAATATTTAATTTACTTACATAACCCAGAAGCTCAGATTGTCACGTTTCATGAGGAAGTGGAATTGTCAAATGGCTGCAGAGCTGGTGTCTGAATCATAAACTCTGTGAAATGAATGCAGTACCACTCAAGTCATCACAAGGGTTAAAAGATTAGGAAACATTTAGGGAAATCAGTGTTTTATGCCAAACATATAGTGACGTAACCCGTAACAGAAGCTGAAAGATCTGTTGTAATGAGGCAGTGTTCAGCCTTTAATATTCTGTACTATAGGCATACCAGAATTAGTCATCTTATCAGAGCCCTCCACTGTGGGGAATAGCCTGGAATAACAGCTCCATTCCCTGCTCAGCAGATAGTGTCATTAGTGCACACTGAGCCTCAGAAACATCTCCCACCGTGGGACCACACAGTCCTATGACTCAAACTCCCAGACAACTTCACTTTCATCTCATCGTGATCCACTGAGGTGAATACAAAGCAGTGCTGTGCTTGTGTGCTGCTGCTGTAAGCGGTCACTTAGATGATATATCATGTGTTTTTTTTGTTGCTCACATTCTGAGCACTATGTCACCTAAATTGCCTCCTCCTTATCAGTTTATCTTGAGTATCATTTTCAGTGTAGCAGTGAGAGAAAAGTGATAAAAAGAATCACCATAGCGTTTGGAGTGTCTATGAAGATTCTCAGTCATCCAGGTCATAGTTATCCAACGAAGGTTAAAATCAAGGGCAACTGGACTTGGTTGAAGATACTGGAAGACGTTTCGTCCCTCATCCAAAGGACTTCTTCAGTTCTGACTGACTGGCAGGGAAACTCAGCTATTTAACCTCAGTGGGGACGTTGGCCCGGGTCATCGATACCGCTGGTTCGTTAGTGTTCCTTGTTGCTGTGATGACAGTCGTTACAGTCGTTAAGACTACCTGTGGCCAAGACTGAACGACCATCGTTGGTATCTTCACCTGAGGTCAATAGGTTACGTTTGTTGAGTTTCCTGGGAAGTGATGAAAGGACAGCATTGTAAGTGGGGGATAAGTGGTGGCGTAGACCCCCTCCCCTGTTCAATGACGGCTTCTCAACCCGGGTGTAGATGGCTTCCTTGACACCTCTTTCAAACCATTCATCTGTCTAAAATGTGCACCTGGTGGTCCTCAAACGAGTGTCCTCTGTCCTTCAGATGTAAGTAGACTGCAGAGTCTTGACCTGAGGAGTTGGCCCTTCTGTGTTGAGCCATGCGTTTGTGAAGTGGTTGTTTAGTCTCCCCAATATACAGGTCTGTGCATTCCTCACTGCATTGGACCGCATACACTAGATTGCTTTTCTTGTGTTTGGGTGTGCGGTCTTTGGGGTGTACCAGCATCTGTCTTAGTGTGTTCTTGGGTTTAAAAAACACAGGGATGTTATGTTTGTTGAAAATCCTCCTGAGTTTCTCTGATACTCCAGACACGTATGGAATCACAATGTTGTTGTGTTTGACCTTCTTTTCCTCCTCCCCTGTAGTTTTGTTCTTCTTGGATTTTGTGGCTGTCTTCACAAAGGTCCATTTAGGGTATCCACAGGCTGTAAGTGTAAGTGTGAGTGCAGGTATAGGACTGAGCTGTGTATTGTAAAGACTTGCCTATTATCGGGGTGTTTGTGGGCTGGGTGTACGCTGAGGGATGGAGTGTAAGCTTGCATATTGGAGAGGTTCTGGTAATCACTTGAACAAGCAAGAGTCTTGTGTCAAACATGAGGTTTTTCACCGGTAGAACACAGTGATGATGTTAATAGTTGAAGAGTGACAACTATTGGATGGATAGCCATGAAATTTGGTATCCTGGCTGTGGACTTGAGTTTTGTTTTAAGGTAGTTGTTCCTTTTCCTGTAGGAAGTTACTGTACTTCTGTTTACCATCACATAGACCCAGTAGTAGGCATTGTGTCTTACCCACAATGATTCTCTTCTGCATGTATTACAGTGGAGTCTATCTCACTTGAGAGGGAAGTGTATACATCTGTGTATATCTTTATATATAAATATACTTTATAGGCATGTATATACTCCTGTTCTGGTCACAGACGGGTTACAACTTCTATCAACCATCTGGCCCGTCATCTCGTCTCCCTTTTATGAAGACAGAGACACAATAGCTCCTCTCTCCATTGTCTGGTGTCAGCTTCCTCCTACAAAGTGTTCCCACTACAAAGTAAAAACACCGCAAACCACTAATCATTAACCCCAGTAAGGGATCAGGTTCGAGGCAGTAAGGCCCAGCAAGGAAAATTTTAATGTTGGTTTACCTTTTAACAGAATTTGAAACCAAATTCAATAGAGAATCTAATCAGTCCTCTGATGTGCAATTCTTTCAGAATTATGTCAAATATCCTGAGTTTCACTGTCTCATGTTTTCTTTTCTTTTTACATAAAGGAATCAGTCCTGGTTTCCATTGCCTCAGACTGAAAAGCTTTTGTGTGACAACCGTTAAACCTGACAACACCTAAGAATGCAGTAAGTGTAGCTGTTCAGCATTGCAGTCGAAGTGGGGACAATGCAGCTTTAACGATCAATAACAGCTTAAGTTAAATGACTATAATACTATTATGTTGGTGCATTTTACAATTCCAGACTCACCATGAAGAAATTGATGGATTGATAACAGTTATCAGGACTATGGCTTAAGGTCACCTTTATTTTATCTTCTGACTTACAGCAGGCAGCAGTTTTCCCATGAGGCAGAGAGAGCCTAATATTCTTTGCTTCCAATCGCCGCTCTGAATTACAATCACGCCCTCCTGATTTCAGAACTCTCTCATTTACTGCTTTGAAAACCCTTGCCCATGGCCGGTCATCATCTCAAAAAGCTGAATGAATGTCAGGGTTGACTGCATTTTAACACTTTCAGTCAGGTAGTGGTTTGTGCCATGAGGGAAAACTGATTTCATCTTCAGTCAACTGTAAGCACGCGGCCTGAAGGTTATTGCATGCAGGTAACTAGCAGCCACCTAAACTTTGTTTGTTTTTCCTGCCCTTAGGTACGACCCGCCCCCCTCGAGACGGAGAGGTCCCAGGGGTGGATTACAACTTCCTGTCTGTGGAGGACTTCCTAGAACTTGAAGAGAGTGGCACACTTCTGGAAATAGGAACATATGAAGGTGAGGATGATGATCATTATCATCAACATAACTGAAAATCCCTGCAGCTCATGATAGCGCAGGTGGCCTGATTCTCCACAGATACAATGAGCGTGGCAGCGATCAACATTTATTTTTTCCTACATGCAGGCGGGCTATAAGTGTGTTCACTCAGTTGATTCCGATTAGACTGTGCATGAAGGGGGGAGATGCATCCAGGAGACAGCAGGTCACTCCACATCTGCCCCTCTCACTCTGATTAGGACAGTGTTGTGCAGCGCTAAGTCTCATACTGACACAAACCTGTGCGTGTAAACATGCGTGTGTGGGCGGATGTGTGTTTGTGCACTGTGTGTTTGTGTGCAAGCCTGTGTGTTCCACGTGTGATTGAGCACATGAGGCTGGGAGAGAATGTTACGACATTAATCTGCTTGGCACAGGTTCTTCTGTGTGTTGGCACGTTTCTCTCTTTCACGCAGACAATGTCAAATACCTGTCCACAGGAGTCTGCGGCCATACAGACAACCACAGGAATACAGGATTATTGATTCATAGTTCTGGATATATGAATATATAGAGAAATATTTGATTAAATGCACTATGGAATTACAGCAAGAAGGCATAGCATCATTTTTTGCATAAAAAGACTGGAAACAGGTGGTAAGCGCTAGCCTGGTTCTGTCTGTAGGTAACCACTTCTGCCTACCAGCCCCTCTAAAGCTCATTAATTAACAAATCATATCTTGTTTGTTTTTGGACAGAGACATGCTAGCTGTTTCCCCCTGCTTCCAGCCTTAATCCTAAACCTAAAAGATAATCGGCTGCGGCCTATATTGATGTACTCATCTAACTCTCAAAGTGAAGTAGCATATTTTTGTTTGGCAACCCGCAGAGAATCCAGGAGGCTACTGCGCCCGGCCACGAAATAGTCGCACACACCCTGTAAAACAAATTGTTGTCTATACACTTAGAGTTTTGTGCAGATTAAACAAATGAGACATCACGTACTAGTGAACTTTTGAGGGGCTGCTTGGTGGATTTTGTTACCTATGGTCAGAGCTGTTTTAGCTGTTTCCAGTCTTTATGCTTCATGGTTTCAGGCTCCAGCTTTATACCGACAGATTTAAAAGTGGTGTCCTTTTCTCATCTAACACAAGCAAGGAAGTGAATAAGCGCATTTCCAAAAGCTATTGAGCTACTCCTTTAATGTTTCCATTACGTGGTATGCATTAGACCCCTACGCCACCATGACCTATTTCTATTTACATAGAATATTTGGACACATGATTCATGCCATGTCTGATTTTTTTCCATAAATTATTTGTTTGCACCACTGACAAAAACAATGTCAGTCCGAAAAACAAGCTGGGTGTTGCTGCTGGTCCATTGTTTTTGCTCAGTGTGCTTTCAGCGTCCAGACAATACAGTTCTACAGCCTCAAACACAATATAGAACTGTTTGGCTTTCCCAGCAGCTGCTAATTTTCACGACTTGTAGTCACATTGTCATTCAGTTTATGTCTTTTCATCTCAGCGTATTATTCTGAGGTTTCATAGACCCTCATCCTGTTTGTGTGTTTTTTTTTTTTATCCCCAGCCTGTTTTTATCCCTGGCTTCCTCTCTCTGTCTCAGTTTCTCCTCCAGTGTCTCTCTCTCAAGCATGCTAATGTCCTTCTTGTTGCCTAGGTAACTATTATGGGACCCCCAAGCCGCCAAGGCAGCCCATCATCGGGACAGTGATTCTCAATGATGCAGGCTCCCAGCAGTCCACCCCAAAGCGCACCAAGTCCTACAATGACATGCAAAACGCCCGAGTAGTGCCTGCTGACGACGACGATGACGACCAGGCCACGGAAATGAACAACAGTTTTACAGGTGAGGGCGTAGCTGCACCCTCTCCAGTCTCTTGTTGAAGTTTCTTTTTCTTTGTCTGTGCATGTGTAGCATTCTCCATCTGTGCTGTTCTCAAGTGGATGTGTGTTTCAGGAGTGTCTGTGCACGCGTGTGTGTGCCCAAGATTAGGAATACAGAAGGAGGGAGTGAATATGTGTGTGTTTCTGATCCTCTCCTCTGTTGTACGGCGCTGGGTGTCTGGTGGTTACATCATGTCTTTGTGATGCTGATTCCTTCACTGCAAACCTCCAAACACTGCCATCTGCCTGTGAGGAGGGGTGTACTGGGGGAAGAAATAGATTACAGGCTACATTCACAAGATTTATGATTTTCTCTCACATCCTTTCCTACCTGTATGTTATTTTTCAGTTTCTTGCTTTTCTTCATTAAATTCCCCCTAGCATGTGTACATGTTCACCAAGTGTTATCAGGTGATATAGTTTCATGGCAGATATTTCTCAACATGTATTAGCAGAGTAGTCATCTCCATGTAAATCATTTCCATGTATGTATGTAAGAAGAGAAAATAGGTGACAAAATAATGCTTAAGTCTTTTTCCCTCTCTTCTTTGAGCTCTATCCTGTTTTTCAAGTGCAAGAGATGGTGTGTTGTTTTTTTTCCTTCTCTCTTGATGCTGTGAATCTATGCCCTCTCTGTATCCCCTTGCCAGGCTGGTAGAGTGTTGAATTAGCATTTGATCAACCCTGAAAGGCCCACGGAAGTAGTGGAGGACATTGAGCTAAGACTGGGGAGCAAGTGGGGATGGGTGTTCGGATAGCTAGCTTTAGGAGAAAGAGGCTTATGGGTGGAGAGGTAAAACAGAGTGGGGGTCAAAAAGAGTTTGGGAAAGACTGTTGTTGAAAGAATTAGCATATTCCTGGGGCCCTTTCAATACACTAGAAGTAGGCGGGAGCCAAATTTAAGATAGGGGGAAGGGTGTGTGGGAGTTTAGTGTAGTTGAAGTTGCATTATATGTGCTAAAGGGTATCCAGAGTGAGCATGCCTGCTTATTTCATCTGTTTCTTTCTTGCATGCATGAGACATAAACTTTTTGTTCTTTCTTTTTTTTTTTTTGGATGTTGTCGTTCCGTGTTGTGCTACCCAGGATCCTTAGTGCGTAGTCTCTTCCCCTCTCCTTTGTTGTGCACAGGTAACCCTAACGACCAGGACGAGAGCCGCGGCGGCATCCTCCGGCCATACCCCGCGCGTGACAATGCTCCATCCTGTGGTCTGAACAATGCGGCCACCTTCACCGCAGACAGTGGGCAGCAGACCCTCGCAGAACCGCAGGTCTCCCCGGAAGACCCGCTGGGGCAGCTGCCTGAGAACTGGGAGATGGCCTACACTGAGAGCGGAGAACTTTACTTCATAGAGTATGTATCAACAACCTGCAGCGGTTTTGATCTCCTGCACACACTCTTTGCACTGCCTGAATAAGCATTTCTCACTGTAGCTCATAGTAGTTGGTGTTTTCTGTATTTTACCTGCACTATTATCCCTTTTGTTCGTCCAGTGGCTTGTCTTCCCCCATGATTTGGTTTTTAGGCCTCCCCAGCCAACCTGCCCAGCCCCCTGGGTGCCACTGCTTTCCTGTTAATCCCTGCATGTCCCGATCTCTAAAGGAGATCACATCCTGATCACCTGACTACCTCCACCTCTCTGTCTTCTCTGCAGCACGGCAAAGGCACACCACCAGGACATGGCTGTGTATTTTCAGAGCTTGTATGTTCATTTCTGCTATCACTGAATTACAGTATGTTCTTGTTTAACAATAGAGGGGAAAGTCAGGTTATTTATTGTTGATATCCTGCCTCTGTCGCTCTGTTGTTCTCATTTCTCTTTGCAGCAGACGCCTGCTGTCCTCTCTAAACTTGCTGACGCGGTTTACTTTCTAATTCTTATTGATGCATTCCTGCATCCCTGCTGTGCTTTCATATGACAGTTTGACGGCCTGTGTTGAATTGTTTCGTTTTCTTGTTTTTTCCTCTCAGCCACAACACAAAGACCACATCATGGCTGGATCCTCGGTGTAGAGACAAGGCCAGGCCTTTGGAAGAGTGTGATGACGATGGTAAGCTGGTACACATGATTTACATAACTTAAGTGTACATTCACGCGTCTTTGTAGTGTTTGAATCAGTAGGTGGTGCGTGAGGTCTCACACATTGTGCTCCTCTTGTGTACTGAGTGGTTGTTAATACCTTCATTTCTCAGTAGCGTATTTTTAGAAGATATCCGATCAGAGGTTTGAGGCAAGATCAGCTGATATTAGTATGTGTCCTGCATTTGCCATACTCTAAACAGCTGATTTAGTTTTCTTTCACAACTATTATCAAATAAAGAGGTGACAAATAATACCCAAATAAACAAAAAATGTTGGATAAAATTCCAAGTGACAGTTGACTACTTCAGAATTCAGAACACAAATTGCAATATTGCACCATCAAGTGGTGAAATGTAGAGTGGCACACTGCACTTCTACTACATTTCTCAGTTTTTTAAGATGCTGTTTTATCCTGTGAATTGAGACTAAGGGGTTTCTGTTTCCCTATTTGCCTTTCTCTGGACCATCACTTCATTCTTTATTTTCTCTTGATTCCTCTATCCCTGACCCACCTCTCTTTTGCTACCCATCCTTTTTTCTATTCTTCATTTTGTCTGCTTTGTTTCATCCTGCTTTCAACTTGGAGAAGAAGGGATACATACGGAAGACCTGGAGACGGATCTAGGTACAGGATTTTTTGTTTCAAGCAAAAGTTATGCTGGGGGATATTAAATTAGGTTATATAATTATTTAGAACGATCATCTCTAAAATGCTGCACTAAAAGTGGTAAAATGGTTTCTTCTATTCACATTGTTTGAAAATCCAAGCTTCTAAATTCTGCCAGCAGGCTGCAGTGGAGAGATTTTTGAGGCAGCATAAAAGAAGGCTGTAAGGATTTAAATGAGCCGTCTAGCAAAGTTATGGTGATTGTGTTTTGTGCATGCTACAAGCAGAGAGGTGACGTGGTGCTTGTGCAAGCTGCAGAGAGCAGTGGTGCACAAAGATAATTGGTGGTGGTAATGTGCTGTAATGGCAATATGACCGAAAAAGAGGAGAAGATTGCAAGCTTATGTAAACAATGCAAGTTTCATAAAAAAACAAAAACAAAAGAAACTAGTCAGCAATGGATTCAATGTGTAGATGTTGAGGAAACACACAATGTGTATTGCTGAGAACTGTAAATGTAAACAAATCTCTATTTGTTTACATTTACAAATCTCTATTTGTTTACTGAAAACTCCACAGAGTAACTTTAAAGCATAATGGATTTCCTGCAGATGCCAATTCCTGCAGAGTGGAGATGGTTTATGTTTATCAATGGTAAATAAAACCATCTTATGTAAATCTGACAAGCATAAGTTATGTCTGTGTCCCTGTCTTGAGCCTCAGGATATTAATCCCTCGCATGTATTTCTGTGAGATTTAGTGTGTGTGTGTGTGTGTGTGTGTGTGTGTGTGTGTGTGTGTGTGTGTGTGTGTGTGTGTGTGTGTGTGGATTAAAAAAATTATGTATATGTTGTTGATCATAGCTCTAGCCTTAAATTCTAACATCCGTGTCCAAAGAAAGGTTGTGCCTGTTTTTGAAACATTCAGCTCCTCCCGGTTCGTAGTGTGAATAGCAGGAGTTTTTTTGCCCAAAAACACATTATGCTGAGGTTTTGCTGAGGACTCAGGTTTACATTGTATACTTAAGTTGCTTCACAGACTGGTAATTTGCAGGTTACACAAACAACCCTGTAATGGAACGAGAGCTCAGTCTCAAACAAGGCCTTGAACGTCTGGCTGTAAGCCTTTATTATTGCTGGCTGTTCAGATGAAGTCTGTGATTATTGATTGTGAAATCCAGTCTCTTATAAAAGTGTTTACTGGACTTGGAAGAAGCCCACAGTAACACAAGGAGGTAACGTCTTTGTCTGAAATCAAATATAGTGTGGAGGACTGAGAGGCCAACATCTTAATGGGAATGTGTCAGTTTAGGAGGCTTCATCTGTCCGCCTGTTCCCATGAAGTGTGTTTAGGTGTGTGTACTGCGGAATATTATTGTAATATGCAAGGTCTTTGTTTTCACAGGTTTTGTCAGGTGTTTTAGTCATAATGAGCATAATAAAAGTGGTTGTAGGCAGCAGGAGAAATTAAAACATGTCTGACATGTTGACTAGATCTGTAAATATTCCTAAAACATAAGTGCTACTGGCACTGCTAGAATCCTCTGTACCAGTTCAAGGAGTCAATGTGGGCTTGAACCATTTTACTTTTACAATTGTAATAAAACAGAAATGTTAAAGGGAACATTTAATAGTGTTGTGGGTCCTTGGCAGGTAGAAACCACAGATAGGATTTCAAAAATACAATTTCAAATAAATGTTGTTTTCAAAATAAAATAATGGTCATAAATCCTTTTTGTCCAAAAGTAAAAGTTTTATTTTGTTTTTCTTGGCATTGGATTACGTTTTGGCATTTATGGAAGAATTCAAAACAGCAGAAAGCAGTGTCATAAAACAGCAAGTGCTGATGAAGCATGCTTCACATAACAGAACAGAGAAAATAAGCAATGTGGAGACATTAGTAGTATGATTTTGCGATACATCTACTGTAAATGTAGTATAAAAACTAGGTTTGCTACACTGAATGTTTGGTAGTCAACCCAAGCACTCAGCTCGGTGAAAGTGTTGTTTTTCTATGTTTAATGTTGTGTGCCTTCTGTATTTTAGAGCTGCCTCCAGGATGGGAAAGGATAGAAGACCCAGTGTATGGGGTGTACTATGTAGAGTAAGTTAATGACCTTGTTGACACCTAACCTCAAAGAAAAACAGGGCAGTGTGTCCACATTAAAGACCCTCTTACAAATCTTTTCTCTACTTCAGTGAGTCTGCCCTTCACACTGATAAGAGCACATTTGATGAGCTTTTATATACTGTAACTGTCATTTCTTCTGTTTTCCAAACAATCTTTACCCTTATTATCTTGTTTCCTCTCCCTCTGACTCAGTCATATAAACAGGAAGACCCAGTATGAGAACCCAGTCGTGGAGGCGCGGCGTCGCAAAATCCTGGAGCAGCAACAGCCGCAGCCTCCAGAAGGTGAGCGGTATATTCGAGGTTCGTTTCCTGCCCTGGCACGGCACCATTTCTTTCTTTCTTCATGTCTGTGAGTGTCGTGTCCTTCCAGTTCGTCCAGTGCTCTCCCGGGTTTGGGCCAGACCGCTGTTCTCTCTTCTGTGACTTGATTTAAATTTCCTTGTCAAGATATGATGGAGAAAAAAAACATTGTTGTTCACTGAATGCAAATTCTGATTCTCATATCAGTTTTACTGAAATGGAGCTGGCCCAAGCCCTGGGTGTCGTCTTTGGTGTTTAGGTTTTAATTTGTGTGATTTAAAATCATAAATGCTGTGCATCATTTTGTATCGTTCAATTTGCTTTGCCATGAAAAGGCGTGGAAGAGATGTTAACTTTTGCCCAGAGGTTTTCAAACTGTGAGGAATGCCTCCCCAGGGGGGGCGCGGGAGGGTTAAAGAAGACAGTGGGGGACGTGAGGCAAAAATATGTGAGGTGAAAGGGACCGGTGCATGCTGGGGTTCTGAAAGTTTGGCCAGTTGATTTGGCACGTTCATCAATGTGGTCAGGAGTGTGACATGCAGCTCATGGAGGTAATTAAGGTACTTTATATACCTTTAGTGCCCAATTGCTGCAGTTTGCATAGAGACATTTTTAGATTCAGTGCAACTTACAATTTCCAGGGATAGCATTATCCCTATGTCCATTGCGAATACATGTCCATAAATCTTATTGGAAATCATAGGGAAAAAAAGACACTCCTTATAACTCCAGAACTTGCCTGCGAATTATGACTTTTTTAAGGTTTCTTCAGTATCAAAGCAATCCAGTGATAGTTATATGTACAGTACATCTATTACAAACAGGAACTGCTAATACGGCATACTTTTAATGATGCCAATTCGCCAAATTTAGAAATATGTTGTATAAGATACAAATATAGGTTACAAAAAATGTGGCTCAAATTGTAGCCCACAGCTAATTGACTGAATTCTCTGCAACATTATACTTCCTGTTTACGTCCACCAAAGGCTTCAAATTAACAGGACTTAGAGCATGATTATCTCCCTAAATAGAAGTAAGACAACTTCCTTTAATATTAACTTTTTTTATGTTGTATTATCTGTGTTTTTTAACAGTACTGATTTTCCCATCAAATATTTGGTTCTTATGTTGGTGGAACAGACACTCCTCTATCCATTCAGATGCAGATGTTTGCCCCGGTTCGAAAACCTCTGGACATACAGGCACAGTTGTTTTGTCTGGGAGGGGAGGGGGGCATCACTTCAGCCTGGAATGTCAAAAAATGTAAACCGTTTTGCAAATAACATATACATTGCTACATTGTCATTGCTGAGATTGAAAATATTTATTTTACATGACAACACAAAAGTATCTTATATTCGACAAATAATACTAGTAGAAGCTCATGTAAATTATGTAGATGAGGCGCGAAAATAAATCAGATGGCAAGTATCTACAGTATGTGCTAAAAGCTCTGTGTGTCTATACGTTTGTCGCTGTTAAGTGTTATATGTGTGCCACATGTAAATACACCTTTATGTTGAGTGTGTGTTTATTATTAATGTGTGTGTGATTGTGTACAGAGTGGATAGAGGAGCATTCTTCAGCAGCGGCCCCATTAGCAAACTACGCTCCAAACCACCTGGAGACCTACCGGGACCCGCAGGTCCCACCATCTCTACCTCCCGGCCCTGCAGGAGCCAAACGTAAATCTATATGTTGAATAAACACTGTAGATTTTTCTATCATGTGCTCTTGACAGTGGCCCAGAGATAGATCATGTAGTTCAGATGAAACAATGAAAGTAACAGAAGCAATGTGGACATTTTGTTTACTACATCTGCACTGAAAATTGTGAAAAAATTTTCTCCATTTTCTGGACAGAAAACATTGAATTTCTGCTGATTTGATTTGTTTTAAAGTGACTTTTGAAAAGGACACTGCCAACACTTTTGGAAATTATTGTATGTGGAAGTGACGAGCGAATGCATGCAGACCAAATGTTAGACAAATGGCAAACTGTCCAAGCTGCCCATGCAACAACACTTCTAATAACCAGACAAATCAATCATCAGTTTCATAGCTTATCACAGCCGGTGTTAATGGTTAAGTTCTAACCCTCTTGCAAATCTAGATCTGAAAGAGAAAATTACCACTTTATCTACAAAACATTATTCAGCAATACTGAAAGTATTATGTGTGGATGGACACACAGCTGAGAGTTGTTTCTCTGGTGCTCTGCAGGAGGGAAGCCTTTCTTCACAAGAAACCCAGCAGAGTTGAAAGGAACTTTCATCAACACAAAGCTGAAGAAGAGTCGCCGTGGCTTCGGCTTCACTGTGGTTGGAGGCGACGAGCCAGATGAGTTTCTGCAGATCAAAAGTCTGGTGCTGGACGGACCTGCAGCCGTGGATGGCAAGATGGAGACAGGTGCAGTACATAACCACCATCCACAGGTGGCACTGTTTTCATTCAACAACACCACATGGTAGTGTTCCTCCACTACAGCCATCCATTTTCTATACTACTTACGGTCCCAGTTCCAGTGGTCCTTCTTATGCACTCACAGACTTTTCATAGCAAAGTTCGTGAGGCCTTGGGGTTGTCCCACCATGAATACAGCTGTATTGCTTAATGGCTCTCTGGATTTTTTAAAAGCCCTTTGTCTACTTTACATAAGTCTGAAACTCTACAGACCTTGCTTATGGGAATAACAACATTGTGGCGCAAAAACTTTTGAGTTACTGTTTTAACACTCCAGTTCATTACATGATACTGTGCATAGAAATGTCTCTATCCAGGTAATATGATTTCACAAATTCTTCATATGACTATATACTTCATATACTATGTTATGTCACAGGTGATGCCGATTTAAAGGGGAACTCGAATTTTACACATTTTACAAAGTCTTTTTACAGGTCTTGGGGAGTACCACTGCATTATGTAAAAAGAAAACAGTTGTAAATGCTTTTGTGGCTCCAGAGGGAGCTACACTGGGTTTGAGGCACAGTACACCCATGTTAGGTTACCTTTTACAGGCACTTTAGTGTTATTGCTTTATTAAATTGAATAAAGAAATTTCACACGACTGGGGAATGATACTAAATAACACCAACGGTGTTTTAAAAAAAAATAAAAAAAACAATCATTTGACTTGATATTTTAACTTTATACCCCAGTAAATAGCTGTTTATAGTGTACATGATGGCATTACTAACAGTATAATTTTCCTTTGTGCAGGTGACGTGATAGTCAGTGTGAATGACACGATTGTGCTGGGCTACACACACGCTCAGGTGGTGAAGATCTTCCAATCCATCCCCATTGGTTCCATGGTGGACCTGGCCTTATGCCGTGGCTACCCACTGCCCTTTGACCCCGATGACCCCAACACCAGCCTGGTGACCTCAGTGGCTATCTTGGACAAGGAGCCTATCATTGTCAACGGACAGGAGACGTTTGACTCGCCTTCCAACCAGGCCGGACCGGTTAACGGCATGAGGGAGCCACGGCCGCACAGCCCCTCAGCTGAGGTGGCGTCTAACGGCTCGCACGGCTACTCCAGCGATGTGGTCACTCTGGCCTCGTCCATAGCCACCCAGCCCGAGCTGATCACCATCCACATGGAAAAGGGCGACAAAGGATTCGGCTTCACCATTGCCGACAGCCTGACGGGAGGTGGGCAGAGAGTCAAGCAGATAGTGGACTATCCACGCTGCCGTGGCCTAAAGGAAGGGGATATTCTGATGGAAGTTAACAAGAGAAATGTCCAGAATATGAGCCACAATCAGGTGGTGGACCTGCTGAGCAAATGTCCCAGAGGCAGTGAGGTCACCATGCTGGTGCAAAGAGGTATGTATTAGAGCTTGATGTCAAATATTTGTCAGCAAGGGTGAATACATAGATGCAGGAACTGAAGTTTTGACATGTGAAAAAATTATGTTGGTTGACCAGACAACAACTTGAATAGTTGGCATAGAAAAATGACATAATGAGAAAGCAGGAGAGAAAAGTGAGGAAGAGAGTGGGTGGCAGGTTGAAAATGCTCGCACTGGATGGGATGAAACGAGGAGAGGCAAAGAGACGATGGGCTGAGTTAGCATGGCAGTCGAGCAGATGAGTGTGGGAAGGAGTGGGAGGCTGGGTAAAGAGGCGAGATGGATGAATGAGAGGGGAGGGGAGGAGGAGCACATTAGGTCAGGGACTCGTATGTGTGTTATGAATGCGGATGCCGCAGAATTGGACCTCAGAGACTTTTTGTCAGTCTTCACGTTTGCTTTCGTCTTGTGTTGCCTGTATGATAATTAGGTATTGTGAAGGGTGTGTACATTTATTTTCTGCCCTGGACGTGTTTTATTTTGAAAAAACTGTACCTGGAATGAATAAGTGTGAGGATATTAGAGCCTGTGTTCATGGCAATGGAAAATGAAAGAATTTTTCATTGCCTTTGATTAGAAAATTGAGTATTCTTTTGGCTTATACTCTTGTTTTTAGGTTTGCTAATGTAGTCATGCATCATTAATGTGGATTTTTAATGGTGAATGCTACGTCTTGTCTTGCCTGTTCACCGCTACCTTCATGTTCCTACACACTACACGTTTGACCTGGAATGACCCAGAGATAAATGTTTTTCTCATTGAAATGCCAAAACAAAAGAAATTGTTTGTTGCCACAGTGTAAAGTATCCATGCAGATACAAAATGATATCCCTCGTTTGTGTCCACTCCTTATTGTTGTTAAATTGCCGCCCATGCCGTTAGGCTGGAATATGTACCCCACATCAATTATGCCCTCTAATGAGTTGACCTTGTGCACTGCTGCTGGAATAACGCTGCTGCATTGTGTTAAATGTCAGCATCATTATGGGCCTGTGTGAGTGTGTCTGAGAGTTTGTATGTGTGAGAGAGAAAATGAGACAGATGCAGGGCAGCATTTCTGCTACCAGAGCTTAGAGGGAGGGGTACAAAGAGAGCAAGAGCGAGACAGAGAGGAAATAAAGGACAGGATAAGTTGGTAAGGAGGCTACAGAAAGTCACCGGGGGAAGGCAGGCCGACTGACAGCAGCGTAGATCATCTTTGTTCACTTTGACACCAGCCTGTCATTATTATGAGTTCAGGTGAGTGGCCAGGTGATGAGGGACAGAAACTACACACAGACAGCCAGGTGGTCAGTATTTAGATGGATTAGGCTTCTATCTCAGTGGTTAGACCCTGTTTATTTGAAATACATGCAATACGAAACAAAACCCTTCTTTTATTTTACTAAAGGAGCCAAATGTCTCAAATGTTACATGCCATCTAAACACAAGCAGCTGTACAACAATTTTGCCGAAATAAAATACAGTTTAAAAATGGCCAAATTATACTTTAAATCAGAATCTGTCTGATCAAAGAACAGTACAAGGAGCGTACTCTGAACAAGAATTCCATGTAGGCTTTCTGTGATAGTTGCCACACAGTATTGCGGTTTGATTCCCAGCCCTTAGATGTGTATCTGGCATAAAGGATGCTGACGCAGAAATGGGTCTAAATTTAAATTGCTCGATAATTTTACTGAAACGTTAAGTTGATCAATTCCTTTAAGGCCCATTCACACTTTGCGATTCTGAGGCAAAAGACAACAATTGTGAAAGAAATGTGGTAAAATCTTTGGTTGTTAGTCCATAACGCCGTCCTAGATCTCACTGTGAGACTTGTTTAACGACAGCCGATTTGGCAAAATTCTGACAGCGTCACAAATAAAGAACCGAAGTCTCACAATGTGACTGTTGCTACGAGCCACGTCTACAAACCCAAAAATCTGAAAATGACCCAGAATACACTGTGTGACGCGACATTTCATAACCCTAATTTTACGGTAATATTCAGGGGAGAAAAGTGTGCACATACAAATCAAAACAAGTTTGTGAGAAAACATTGTGGCGCTAAATAAAGATGGATGAAGCGCCTCTACTCTTATACTTTTTTTGAATCAACTTTATGTAAGATTTGTTTTGTGCAATTTGGTACCCCTGCTGTGTCAGTCTCCTACCGCTGTCACAAATAAACACAGCTGTACATGTGCATTTGTTATGGCGTTGATGGAGGAAGCTAAAAAGAGAATAACTATCACTTATGATCAAAAACTAGCAAGTCGACAACTTTTTGAACACAGCCAAATATTAAGCAAGTGCGACAACACAAGACAGCAAACCAGCTAATATTACTTGGCTCGACGTCTGTCTTGTAGCCTTTTATTTCATGAAGCGCCTGCCAGCGTGAGCCTCTTGCTTGGTCATTCTCTTTTTCTCTTCTTAGCTTCCTCAATCAACTTCCTCTTCTGTCTCTTTGCCACTGCCATTGGCTAACGTTATGTCCATAGAGGCTGGTTATGTTGCCCGCTCGCCTGGCTCTGGCACAACACCGGAGCCGCTCTCCACCAGTTGTTATTTTATGTTAGGAAACTTACCTAATGTTACTCGGTCACTCACCCCTAGCTATAAATCTCAAGTTAATGTTGGCAAACCTACTAGACAACACATTCAGACTTGCCATGGTTACTGTCTAGCTTTGTTGGCTAAATTCACCACACAATCTGACACAGATGTGCCTCAAACCCCTATCACAGTCTGACACAGATTATGAACGAGACTTTATAAGAGCCACCTCGCATCGCAGACTGTGATGTGCAATAAAAATACCTGATCTTGTTTGTTAAGGCACCTTTAGTCAATCAACAAAAAAAATGAATTAAAAACAAATATGCCAAACACTCACTGGTTCTAGCCTCTTAAATGTGAGCATTTGCTTCTGAATTGAATATCTTTTCTGACATTTTCTAGACTAAACAACTTACTTGATGAATCCAAAATATACATCAGAGATTAATCAACAATAAAAATAATCATGACTTGCAGCTGTACTCGATAATAATGGTTCTCGGAACTGAGATATGGGCTCGGCTTTCTGTCTGAGAATGATGCGGTGACCTTTCAAGTGATCGCTAGCAGCTAGTGTATGATCGTTCACAAACAACAATTATGGAAGTGAAGAGGAGCGAGGTAAGGCAGATAAAAAGAGAGAGTAGAGGATGAGAAATAGTAGGGCCAGGGATCATGTTTTGTGAAAGTGGAGGTGGAGGATTAGAGGAGCGAGTGTGAGATTTGCTGAACAGTGCTGGAAGTTCAGCGAGGGGATTGGTTTAGAGAAGTACAGGCGGAGGAGAGGGGGAGGAGGAGGAACAAGGTGGGCTTCACCTGGAGGAGAAGAAGCCTTAATCTGTTCATCTGTGACTCATCAATCTGCGATGTCTGACTCAGTCAGCAGAGTTAGTTTTTAAGAGAAGGCAGAAAGCACAAGGTCAAACAAACATAACACCACACGGAGATTGTTTTCTGTCAAACGTAAAAGCTATTTTATGTTTCCCACAGCAATTAATAGATTCCAATTTTGTAAGATTTTAAAGGTTAACAGAAGTTAACCTTTGTGCAAAATATTCTGTGTTAAAATTCTATATAAACCCTTACAGCATTGACAAAATGTTAAGCAAAACTGAACCTACCATAGCTTAAGTGTTTCAGAGTGAGTTGTCTGTGTTATCAGATGTGCATGTCAAAGAGAGAAAAGCATATTTTGTAACACTACACCACAGTTTATCCCAGGAGGCAGCATTGCTCTGAACTGAACAGTGTCAGAGTAATTTGCTTGTGGCTAATCTCAGCTTGATACACAGCTGGTTCAGAAGCCACAGAAGTAAAGATTCAAATGAGTTTTGTCACTGAGCATTTGAAGAAGGCTGTAGTGCATTTTGCCCAACACGGTGTTTTTTAGCCTGTTCTGTGGGTGTCAAACACCTGGAAGAGGGGAGAACAGCAACGCGTAATTGGTGCAATGGAAAAAGACAACCGGTAGAATAGGTTGTTTTGCTAATGAAGGAAGTAGCTGCTAAAGGACAGTGTAGTGACAGAAAAAAACTTGTCTACAAGCAAGTCTGAGATTTGCAAATATACAGTATATATAACACTTTTTTTGCTTAGCCTTTCTTAACCATTGCCTGCAGTGGAACAAAAATGTGTTAGGAAGCAAGATCGCACATGCATGCTAAGCAATTGCATATGTGAATATCTACCTGTTGGAAATATCTATTCTTATCTTAAGCTTTTCTAGTCTATAAAATGAAATTTTAAAGACAACATCTGGTGTTTTCACACACAGGATCTTCCCCTGTAAAGGAGGCCAGGCCAGCTAAGACTCCTCCATCTTGTCTTCCCATCTTTGTTGCCATGACAATCGTGCACAGCGCTCTTGTCCCCTGAGAGACAGAGAGAAAGAACAGAGAAAATGAAAAGACAGAGAGAAATGTAGGACTCAAAGGTAGAGGAATGAAATGGGATGAAAACAGGCGATGAGGAAGAGCGAGATAATATAATTTAGAGTCCACGAAGAGACGGGAATACTGGATAATAGGACAATCTTATAAGTAGAGCAAGGACAAATGTTTACAGGTTTGGCTCAACGAAAGAGAACATTACTCATGTTGTACGCCCTCTAACAATGTATATAGAAATCCTGGAGGAAGGACCATTCGCTCGCTCTGTGTGGGCTCTGCACAGACCAACCAAGGCCACAGCAGTAACAGCATATTGAAACACTGGGCCACTCACCGTGCTGCAGATTCAGTGCTTTTGCTACAGGATCAAATAATTGCAACAACACAAACTATACAGGAGCACATTTTACGGAACTTTTGCTTTGTTGTTGCTGATCCTGAAAACTGTTTTTTGCACATGTGATTTAGTGGTAGCACATTAGGGATGGGACAGATGGCAAGGAACTTTTTCAAGGCTAATCAAAATATACAAATGTCTGAAGTCTGACCCACTCCTTTATCACCACTACACACACATTTTACAAGCAATCCAGCAGAAACACCTATGCTCATATTGCTGATCGATAATATGAAGATGTCTTTGAGGCAGACGTTAGTGCTGCACAGTAACTTCATCACTAGCCTATTTCTTTGTGATTCTGCTTGTTTTTATCGCGGTACCTCACTGTAAAGAAAACAGCTTATTCCACATTGATGCTTAGAGCCAGTTTAGGTCACCAAACAACTGACAGCACTCGCTTTCACTTCCGATTTGTTTACTTCCCCTCTCATTTGAATTATAATGTACACAATCTTAATCTGGTAGAAGGTTGTCTCATTAATAACAACATTGGGCCTTTTGAGCCATTGTTGCAAGCTTAGCGATCAATTCAGAGTCTTTTAAATGGAGCAGCGTTCTGTTGTGGGGTATTGAGCAGAGCTTTACTGTTCAGCAGCTTCAGCAGAGTAAAAAATATCAGGATTATGGGCCCGGTGCATAATGTAAATGCTACGTGCGTCTGTGCGTGCCTGCATACTCGTCGATGTACCTTATACCTGCCTGTGCTGGTATTATATCTGCATAGCATGCATGCCTTTATGGAGGCTTCCACACAGTTGCATGTGTGTAGGAACATGCGATTCCCATATTTCTTTCACCGAGCTTGAGCTACTCATAAATGTTATCCAGATTCGCTCAACTCTGAATTACACGGCACACACCAGCATCACAATGCCAGAGTAAGTTCAGCAGATTTAAAGATCGCATCACACATGAAGATGTCTCCACACACAGTGCAGAATGTAAATCAGCTGTTCTAACGGACAACAGGGGGTGAATGTAGCGTTGGGG
This sequence comes from Micropterus salmoides, assembly GCF_014851395.1. Classification (NCBI taxonomy): domain Eukaryota; kingdom Metazoa; phylum Chordata; class Actinopteri; order Centrarchiformes; family Centrarchidae; genus Micropterus; species Micropterus salmoides. The sequence continues at coordinate 14,021,740 of NW_024040707.1, read as the reverse complement.
TCAAACTACGTCAGTTCCTTGAATCTTTATTCCCCTTCAGTTCAATGCCCAAATGTATTAACCATATGGCCATAGTTAAATTAAATTTCTATATGCTTGATGCTAATTATGTTGACCTCATTGCCAGTTTAAAGATTTTCAGAGGTTGTTTCAAAGTGAAAGGTTTTACACACTGTGTAATTTAGGGCACCTGGGTCATATAACCTGCTGTTGTAATGGGAAACACTTATTGTTGACATCTGACCTTCTGATGGGTGTCCTTCCTGGGTCAGACACACACACAAAAACATTCATCAGCACGTCAGCAGCTGAGATGTTCCACTTGCTCCAGTAACTGGCACCCCATAATCAGAGAGAGAGAGAGAGAGAGAGAGAGAGAGAGAGAGAGAGAAATAGGGAGGATAAATTATGAATCGTGTAGAGAGAGGGGCTTTGCAGCAACAGAGAGTTTTAACATTTAATGATTTTTTTGCCAGTGCAGCAGAAAGAGGCTAAGATGGATGCTTGCATGTTGTTGCATGTATTAATGTCACTGGTTCCATTAATACTTCCGCTAGGCTTTTCTCTGTGCATGCTTGGTAGCAAACGTTTTAGGAAAGAACATTTTCATAGGTCTCTCTAGCAAAAATAGTAAAAGATGAAAGGTCTAGCATTAATGTAAATGTGGTGTGCTGCTGCTGCTCATATTTAACAAAGCAGACCTGCTGTCACTGTATACCGAACTACTGTACTTGATTGCCTTAGCAACAGCGACTCTTTGTCCCAATCCTGCCTCATGTCGTTCATGCATTCATTTGTCTATTTCTGTCTCAACATACTGTGCTGTAGTAGGAGAAGGAGCTTCAGGAAGGGAGAGGAGTTTTCTTGAAAAGCGGTGCATACTCTTGGGTGTGTTGGTTAAATTGTCAGGTGGTTTCTGAGCAGGGTTATGTTAATATGTTTGAGGTAGAGGAGCCTACTTGATGAATGAATTGTTGGGATGTGAGAATAAAGCAGTTAAGTAGGAATGTAGATTATTCCCTACACTGGTGTGCTGTGAATCCTCTCCCCAGACAAATGGCTCCAAGTATTAATATTTCATTAGCACAAATGAGATTGATCTTGGTGACTCTCAACAGTATGTTAACTAGTGTATCAGAGGGAGAGAGAGAGATAGAGACAGATAGCGGGAGAACAAGCCATGGTGCATGGAAGAAGAGGAGGGGGAGGGAACAAGGGAGAAAAAAAGGCAAAGATAAGATCAGCTTCTCAATGTAAGCCTTGAGCTAAGCAGAGGAGTGGAGAGGAGAGGAAGCAGCTCGGTAGTTGGTCAGAAGATGTGCATAGTAAGGCAGAAGCTAAGGACTTCCTTTGATATGATGCTCAAGCTGCTCAACTCCTTATCAGTGGTTAATAGTTGAGATTCTGCTGGAGAGCTCGTGTTGGAGACAGCAGGCAAGCAGACTGGAAGGGGAGCTGGGGTGGGGGGGGGGTCTGTGGATGCTTGTACCTGTGGCTTGGACCAGCAGTCCAGGGCTGCTGCAGCATAAGTCAACCTGTCTAATGCAGATAGATCATTTGCTGCTCTTCTAATAGCACGGGTGAGAGCACTGAGTGGAGCGTGGTACAGCACAGGGGGAGGAGATCACTTAGAATCGCGAGCAGCCTAGCGCAGCGTGTTGCTCAGAGAGAGAAAGCAACAGAGAGGAGGAGGAGGAGGAGGAGGAGGAGGAGGAGGAGGAGGAGGAGAGAGAGCAAGCTGGGCCAGTTGCGCTCTGCATCAGGAACCAGGGTCCATCAGTTCGTCCTGGGGAGTTTTTAGTTCAGAGGGGACAAGTGAAGAGCACCGCAGGTCATTGATGCTCTCTCTGTCTCTCTGCCGATGTTTTGCAGGAGTGGTGCCAGCCAAGAGGAGTCCAAAGCTGGTGGTGAGTACTGTGATCTTCAGCTCTTTTGTGTGTGTGCATGTCAGCTCCACTGCGTGAAAGGAACGCTATTTAAAGACCAAAAGACACAGAGATATGATATCTAACTCTTGCTTTACTGTTCTGCATCCAGAGCTTCATAAATCTTCTTTCTTCTTTACTTCTTTCTCAGTCTGCCACTTTGACTTTAGCTTCTTTTGTTGTTTTCCTCCTCTTGCTTTTTTTTGCCTCTGTGTTGTCATGTCTCTTTGTTTCACATCCTCTCTCGCTTTCTCTACATCCCTCCACTCCTGCCACGCTGCCGTCCTGTGACTGATTAAGCATAGCCTAGGCAGAGCAGTGTAACAGTGACCAGCTGTTGGGGAGGGCAGACAGCCACAGCTGAGGGAAGATGGGAGAGAGGCATGGAGCAAAGATAGGGGGGAAAAGGGATGTGGATGAAGGAAGGGAAGACCAGTGTGAGGATGGGTTTGTCCCATAACAGTGAATCACGATGATAGCCCACAGTCTAAGTAGCCCACATATACAGAGGATGCACTGAGGCTAACAGACAGGGAGAAGGGGGCAATGACGACAGAGTGAGTTGGAAGCAAAGCAAGGGGAGATCGGGGAAGCTAGAGAAGAGATTGCAACAGATTGCAGTGTAACTCGTAGTTGTGGAGGATAAGAGGACGGGGGGAAGAGGGTTGAAAGAGGCAGAAAGACCAGTTCCGTGAGCAGCCAAGGGTCTCTTGAGGGACATTGCAGTTATTCAGGAGTTTTAACGCCTCCTCATTTTTACGATTCATCTCAACCTGGTAAAAAAAAATAAAAAATCAATACAACTCAGAAGAGACGCCAGTGCAGCTTTAAATTACTGTCACCCTAATTCACCCCTGGAGAGCTTCTGACTTATAGTAGAAGGACATTTCCTCTGGACAGGCTCATCCAAGGACAGTGATAGGTTCAATTCCCACCACTTGAGTGGAAGAAAAAACGTGTCCCGTTCCTATTGATCAGCACCAAAATACCTCCCTTCAGATGGCTGGATATTAGAATTAGGATTTGTTTGAAATGGTATCAATCAGGGCTGTGGGTGTTACCTACTCAGGTCACATTGCACAGCGGATGGAGGAGGGGTGGGCGCTGTAAGGGGGTTGACCAGGACCAATAGTCGCCCTGCCTGAGTGTCACTTTGGATTAGCTTTCCAGTGAGGAAAAGCCAGTTTTCCCCCCTCTGTGTTATGTCAGTGAAATGTCACGCTGCATGCGACTTTGTGTCAGCCCAGAACAACCATTTTGCCTCCAGTTCAGAGTCTAAAAATGCTCACAGTAAACTCCCAATTTGCAGGAGACTGTGCTGTCCCAACCCATTAAGCAAGTCTCTGTGATCAAATGAGAAGTAAATTTTGCCCGGCTATTGCCTCATTAAGAAGCATAACTGGAATCTTTGACCCTTCATCTCGTGCAGTGTGGTGAGACTGCAAGACTGTGCAATGACTTCTCTACCTTTTCATGAACATTATTTACATCAGATAAAAAAATGATTTAGTTGTCATATTTGCTCCTTTTCACAGTCAGTAATTGCATTTTCTCAGTAAGGCTTGTTCTTCATAAAGCTGTTTTGCGTATTGCATCCGCAAATAATAACGTTATAATATGGACATTCTCTGGTTGCAGAATCAGAACACAGAGATTACAGAAAAAAACATAAGGCGCCTAGCAGCACGATAACAGGCTGTGAAAAATTATATTGTCTAAGCGGGTGTTCAGACCAAAAACAGCCCTGTGTTAAAACAACCCAAGGGGCTTTGTTGGTGTGGATGTGTTGCTTCAGGCATCGCTGACACAATGAAAAACGATGAAACGACATTGAAATTTGAAGCGGCAAAAGTATTCTGTAACAGGATTTTACAACTCTGGAAAGTTAACACGGCAGCAGTTATTATATCTTTCGTTGGGACCATTATAAGGTAAACAGTAGAAATGTGGTGTTCACATTACAAAGGAATCTACCAGGATTTGATTGGCCACTACAGCGTTTTGCCGGATGATGTCACTTTGAATTGCTCATTCAAATGATGGAGTAGGCTACGATTTTTGACGCAGAGCCAAAGTCCATCTGCTAATACGCAAAATTAACACTGAATATTTTAAGTGTCTTTATTGTGCCAATTAATTTAACTGAATTTAACTGAGTAGCAATGACACACTCACAAACTTCTCTCCAACCCATCAGGATTCTTCTCTGTTGTTAAGTCAGTTTGCTTTCATGCCAGATTTGAAAGGTTTCAGTTGGGACTAACCTTGATTCTGTGCATAGGTTTCCACGCATAGGACCTTCTGCACTAACACAGAACCGTGGGATTCATAAAAGCCAATATTCTTTGTTCATTCATTAAAATTCCCTCACATTTCAATCTGTCTTTGTCTCGCAACCATGGAAACCTAGTAATTTTTCCTCACACTCCAGCAGGCATTTTTATTGAGAGATGTTCTGCTGCAATGTTTAAAAAAGATGACCTTGGACACTTTTTCTCTTTGTCCTCCATCAACACTTTCTCACACATCTCTTTTCCTCTGTATCTCGCCCTTATCACTGACTCACTTATCACTCTCACTTTTTTTCCTCCTCTCTCTGCCCTCTACCTCCATCCTCTGCTTATATCCACCCCCATTTCCTTACACACACACACACACACACACACACACACACACCTCACTCTCTGCTTTCTGTCCATCCAGCACCAGTTAGAGCGGAAAGACAGCCAGAGTAGCTCACAGCACAGTGTGTGCAGCCATCGCAGCACCCACACCGATTCTCCCAGCCACCCACCCTCTGTCATGCCCAGTGAGGCTGTGGTTCCCACTCCTGCTGCTCCCACCCAGCCTCTGCCGGGCCTGCCCCCTCAGGACCCCGCAGATGGCAACCTCACCCTCCAGAAGAAGCCAGACCCCTTTAAGATATGGGCACAGTCGAGGAGCATGTATGAGAGCCGACGTGAGTAGAATTCACTTCTTCTCTTATTAACTTATTTTAGGATTTGAAAGTTTAAATGGGCAATGTTTATCCTCTAGTGATATTATAGACATTTTAATCTCTTATAAGGATGAATGGCAAATGATCTGGGGCTATTATCACACATTTGGCTTTTATGTAATGATTTAAAAGGAGTTATATGAGGTCATTGATACCACTGTTAATGTTTGTATGGTAAATATGAAGCTACAGCCAGCTGCTGATTAGTTTAGTCCTGCATAAAGACTGAAAACTGAAGGAAACAGCTAGCCTGGCTCTATCCAAAGTAACAAAGTCCGCCTAACCTCTCAAGCTCACTAATTAACACATCTCGTATGTTTATTTCAGACAGTAACCGTTAAAACAGCATCTGCCATTTTGCGGGGGGTCATGTGCAGACTTTCTTGCTTTAGAAGTGCTGGTGGGTGGGTTTTGTTATCTTCTGACAGAGCCAGGCTAGCTGTTTCTAGTCTTTATGCTAAGCTAAACTAACCTGACTGTAACTTCATATTTCACAGACAGCCATGAAATTTGTAGAAAGCCTAACCCTTATATTATTCCTTAATAAAATCTTTTCCTGGTCTTTGCCATGTGTACTTTTATTTTTATTTCATATTATTTTATTATTTCTTCTGCTTTTCTATCAAGCATTTTTCTAAATTACTTTGAGTTCAGTGTTAATCAAAAGGCCTTCTGTATGATTTTGGGATTAAACATGGAGGTCAAATGGAGGAAAAATATGATTCAACAGATAACTGATGGGTGGAGCTTTTAAAAATGATCTCCGCTGAGTTAGAAGTGAAAACACGCCTTGGAAACATCTCTGCATGCTTTGCTTATAGTGCATTAGCAAATGTATTTCTTCCAATTGTGCAAAAGAGTACAAGAATCACAGCTGAGAACACAGTATGATCACCACAGGACACATATCTGTCTTTCTGGGTCTTTTAATGCCAGCAATGGTGTGGCACACTTCACCTTTTAAACCACATTTAAAAACTGACCACACTCACATTATCAGAAGCTAAAACAGCTTGTCTCGCGCCCTGTTTAGTCACTGGAAAAACAGAGGATCCAAAATCCAAAAACTGGAACACCAGAGAGTAGGCAGCCTCTCGGTGAGACTCCTCAGTATCATTTGCAGTCATGGCCTATTCTTGCATTATTCATGGGGAAACACTGTAAGGGTGTCAAACCATTTAGTTTCTGTTTCTAATATAAGAAACTGTGAGAAAGGGGGAAGATTCCTCGGAAATAATAGGTTCACTCAACTGTTCTGGCTGAATTACATCTTTCAGACCTCCTGTACTTGTACTGGTGGTGATATTTAAAAGGGAGACTAGGTCTGTATATGCTGTGAAATATACTCAATACTCAAAAGGTTGCTTTGTGATTATAGAGGAGTGATGTCTATGACAGGGCAGACGTGTATTGCAGTGTTGGTTAATAATCATGGCTGCCTGTAGAATCTAGGACTGCTGCTGATTAAATATTAACTGGGCCCGGAGAGGGCTGCTTTAAGCTGCAGCTGATTGGTATATCTGTTTGATAACCCCTGAAGGAGCTGCAGCCCCTTTTTTAAGTCAGCAGGGGAGGAAGGGGAGACACAATGAAACAAGAGAGAAGGAGACAAAGAATGACAAAAAGGCCCAGATTCTCTGTATTTTCAAATGTATTCATGTGCATGCTGCCACATGCAAGTGCTCACTCTTGAATTTGTGAGTAGATGATTTCACGCATCCACTGAGTGCACCACAAGGGTAATACTTCAGTGGCAGTGTGACTGAAATGTGAGCTTTTGGGAATTTTGCTCCAATCAAAGCTTCATGTCACCTGTCGCTTGATGTGACACACAGCCGTACTTTCTGTTAGTTTACGTTGAGCTTAAGCAAAGTGTTAATTACAAGGCAAGCAAGTTTAATTCACACCAAGCACATTGTTTGGAGGGAACCTGAGAGCTGAAGCTAATGGGTTCACTACTGGCCTTGCGTGGCAGCAGTTTTAGACAGCAGGAGGAATGGCCTGTGCCTCCTGTGCGGACTGGCCCTGTGGGTTGAACAGACTGACACCATGTTGCCTGTGTCCTCCTCTGCAGTCTGCTCTGTCCATGGTGATATGCAAAAGTGCGTGCGTGCAATGGACTGCAGGAGAGAAATAGGCGCAAGTGAGGCTACAAATCCACATGTGTAAGAAAGTTTCAGTTATAAATAGGGGCTAATAATAGGACCACCATTGAGTAACTTTTCAGACAGCAGGTCTGCAAGTACAATGAGGTCACAGCATGAGACTTTGCAGTCGAGTTTGTCGTCTAACGTATGTGAACAAGGAGCCAGTCTGCTCAACGAGGCATGGGCGAGGGGAGGGAAGGAGCAGTTGCCAATCATGCCTGCTCTCATTCTGACGCTAAAAGAAAAACAAACACCTTACTGAGCAGCGATTACACAGCTGGGCGTGGATTTGCCATAATTGGACAAACTGGGAGACATAACTTGTTGATTAGAGCAACAAGCTTTCAGTGATGGGCCTGTACATAGATTTTAATCGGTCATCGCTGAGCAGAGCCTGTGGGTCTTTCGCGGATTTGATGGTCAACCACCATGGAGTCCTCTCACTGTTTCTCACTATTTCAGTGCCAGATTGCCAGGAGCAAGACATTTTCCTTTGGCGGAAGGATACAGGCTTCGGCTTCCGTATCCTGGGAGGAAATGAGCCTGGTGAGCCTGTAAGTATCCCTCCACCTGTGAATCCCAAGAGTATATCAAAACAGCTGATGAATTAAAAGACTTACACTCATACACCCCATCCTTACTATTGATGATCATTTTATCTCTCTGAATGCTTTGTCCTTTTTCTTAGTATGCTTCCCATGTCTACATGAGGTTCTCTGTTCTGTCTTTTTATTTGCTCCTGCTTTACTGTCTAGTCTGCCTTTAAACCAGAGCAGCAGAAAGTCCTAACACATCACTCTCTAACTGGTGCTGCTGCTCCCTTGAGGATCACATAGACAGCTTGTTAAGAGAAGTAAAGGCCTTACCCACAATCCCTCTGGTTGTGTGCCATATATTTGTCTTAAAAGGAAGGAGTAAGAGGGAGAGTGGAAGGCAGATATTGAGGAATAGAGGGAAATAAAATGGCAGCAGACTTAAGGTCTACCCCACTGGAGTTAGTGCTTGTTGTTTGTGCCAAAAATGTTGGGTGGTAGTTGTGCGCTTGTTTCTGTCAGAGCTGTGTTTATACTCCCACACAAAGCCTAAAGCACACAAGCATCTCCGTGGCCTCAATAGGCTGCATTGGCCTTCTTGGTTTCTCTGAACGCCAGCCACAAATACCTTCAAAGTAATGCAACAATAGACTTCAAAACTCTGCTGTATAAAAGATTGATTTAAAATCAGAAGGAGATAAGTCACAATGAGTCATTGCGCTCTCTCTTGGCTGGTGTTTTAATTTACTACAGTTTAATGACTCAATTAGCCATAGTACTGTACATAATAAATAAGGCTACTGTATTCATGTCACTGTTGATAGGCGACACGATGAATACAGTGTGATTTAACGTCAGTAATACGTTACATTATACATTGTGTGCTTGCCTTTTCCAGATCTACATAGGGCACATAGTAAAGTACGGGGCAGCAGATGAGGATGGGCGCCTGCGGTCGGGTGATGAGCTCATCTGTGTGGACGGCACGGCGGTGGTGGGCAAGTCTCACCAGCTGGTGGTGCAGCTGATGCAGCAGGCCGCCAAACAGGGCCATGTCAACCTCACAGTCAGACGCAAGACCCCCGGATATCCAGGTGATGAGAGTTTTACATAAAACGTGCGAATGTGTATTCATACACGCGTGTTGTTTAAACACAATGCACACTGCTCGCTCTTCCCTGCAGGCTTTCCAAGGTTAAAGATAGGTTGAATACTTGAATCTAAAGTTAAAGTAATGCACAAGTAATACTTGTCTTACCAGGCCGTCCTCTTTCTCTTCATCCACAGTGTCAAAAGGGGAAGGAGACGTTCCCCCGTCGCCGGCCTCCTCCCACCACAGCAGCACCCAGGCCCCCAGCCTGACGGAGGGCAAGCGGACCCCCCAGGGCAGCCAGAACTCTCTCAACACCGTCAGCTCTGGCAGCGGATCTACCAGCGGCATAGGCAGCGGCGGCGGAGGTGGCAGTGGGAGTGCGGTTGTGCCCGCCTCCCTGCAGCCATACGATGTGGAGATCCAGCGAGGAGAGAACGAGGGCTTCGGTTTCGTCATTGTGTCGTCCGTCTCAAGGCCTGACGCTGGCACTACCTTTGGTAAGTGAGACAGACTGTGCTGGAACTAGCTGAGACTGACAGGGACTTCTGTTCAGTTTGACATGAGAAATTATTTTATTTACTCTGTTTGACTTCAACATGGTTCAATTTAGACTTACTTAGACTTGGTGCACGTTACATGAAAAGAGTTTTTCTGAAGATCTCTTTGATGACTTTACTCTCCGACTGTGAGCACCATGCTCAAATAACTTCAAAACAGAACAATATTTTGGTCTCAAAATAATATTCTTCAGAGGTTACCACATGGCACCGACGATAACAATTTTAAACTATACCCGTTTAATTGGTTTTCTTTAGGGTTCACCAAGTTAAGATCTTTTAAGACCTTTTCAATATAACATAGAATGCAACTTAATACCTGTTTCACAATCATTCTGTTTAAAGTATAAATGTATAAGATAAAACCAGTATTGCCCATCTGTGAGATGATGACCGCGCGAGCTACAGTAGCTAGCAGTAGTGATAGCGCTTGCTGTAGGGTCCAATTGGGCTGACTTTAGGTTAAAGTCTCCCGACAAGTCAGCTACAAAAACATTTTACATTGTACAGCCTATGACAGCAAAAATAAAATATTTAGTACTTTTTAATACCTTCAAGGCCCGCAGATACCCCGATCAAGTTGATCTAACAAAAACCTGAGAGTTGATGCATGAAACATCTCCAGTATTTTATAGATACCTCCAGCCTCCAAGAGACAGATCCACAGAGAGTTTAAAGGAACCACTGAGTGAAATGACTGATGCCATCTCCTGGCACAATTACGATATTTTTACTGTTACTCCTCAGTGAGTGTCCTCCACTTTATGAATAGATGGCGAGTTTGACAGGACTGCGCATACTGCCACAGACCGAGGTCACAAACCTACCATCAGCTTAGGGATAAAGAAATCTCTTCATGTGCAGAGTGCACTCCCTCAGGATCGGGCTGGCTGCAGCTTTATCACAAACACCATCATCACAGATTCATGCCTCACAGCTGCCCTCACAAATTCATTCAGCATGTAATTGAAGTCTACTCCAGCATACTCCATTGCTGTCTATACCATTTACGCATCACGGCAAAACAGGAGAATTGCATGTATTAAAGTTGCTCGGGCATTGATGAGGAATTGTAGATGTCCCCCTCAAACAAATTTGATATTAACCTCAGAGTGATGAATTTCTAACACCAATGTCATGCCAAGGTCTCTTGTATAGTTAGCCATTATGATGATGTACTGCGGTGTGTCACAGGCAAAACACAAGAATGGACGGGACTTCAGCCACACTGACTGCCCAGGGATCCCATGGGCTAATGGTGTTGCTGTTCAAAACTCAATGCAAGAATTAATGTGTTATTTTTAGTGGCACCAGTGACAGTGCTAGTCAACAACCTTGTCTAAACGTCTTGTAGTCTTTTGAGGTTCCTGTTTGTGCTGTTGCCTCACTGCGCTTCCCTGCTCTGCTCTGTCACTATTCCCCTTGGGATGATGAGATGAATGGACTTTGTGCTTTCATGTGCTGATCTGGGATCGTACTGTAGCATCCTGCGCTCACTCTCCTAATGGATTCCAACCATGTGGGACATGAGCTATCATATGACGGAGGAAAGTGTATTTCTAAATAAAATAAACAGACATGGCTCTGAGGAATCTTTCAGGAGTGCTAGATGTTTGTCAGTACCCTTTACATTATGGATCTTTAACCATTTTGCTTTAGTCCAGCAGGGCCCACACCCCTTCTCATCCCTTCCTACAGTGACCTGAGGTTAGTGTTGTGCTTAGCAGATTGGGTATTAAATCCTGGTTATGTGCCACACACTGTAATAATGCCCCACATCTCATTTAGATAGAATGACAGGAGGATACAAGGTTGTTTTTCAATCTAGACGAAGTCGAGGGCAGCTGCGACGTGAGATGCAAAAATATGGGGGGAAGGGAGAGCATGGTGGCGGGGGGAGCAGAGTGAGATGATGGGATGATAGACAGAGAACTGGAAATCCCCAGGGTCTATTCAGAGCTTCGGTGTAAACAAAATGTGTGGTGTTGAATGCTGTCACTCAGCTGCAGATTGTATTTCTTGCAGTGCTTTCATTGACCACATGACTAGAGCCATATATAGGCTACAGGCTGCACATCTCACCCCAGAGTGCACCCCTTTTGGAATCCATATCAATTTCTGAGCTGGTCAAGATCACACAGGTGAATTACCTGAACATCTTACTCTGCAGCAGCTATTGTGTGCTCATTGATCCCTGGTAGGGAGGTGCTGTCATGATGCTATGACCAGTGTACTGATAGGCTGTTTTTTGTTTTTTTTCAAGCTTTTTGATCTAGTATTTTGCATGTGCACTGATTGCCATATGTTAACTTGGGATGTATGCATCTTAATGGTTTTCTGTGGGTGAACCGGGATGTGGTAATTTTGGATAATTAACCTTTCTTTTCGTCTCTTTCTCCCTGTTTTCTTTCAATCTTTTCCTTTAAAAAATATAAATCAATATAACCAATCAACCCAATCAATCACACACTATTTCAAAACACACGCAATATACATGCACAAAAAACAAACATACATGTATGTTAACACAAAAGCTGGAAATGCTTGTGTGGCCATGCCCCACAAAATAGGACGCATCATCGAGGGCAGCCCGGCGGACCGCTGCGGGAAGCTGAAAGTAGGGGACCGGATACTGGCTGTTAACTGCTGCTCCATCACCAACAAGTCACACTCTGACATCGTCAACCTGATCAAGGAAGCCGGGAATACAGTCTCGCTCAGGATTATCCCGGGTGATGGTAAGGCTTTTGGCTCAAAGCCTCACATGGCTGTTTCATAATGCAGCATTATGTGACTTATTCATGGATGGGGTGGGAAGGAAAGGGCACTGCTGATCTTCCCAGGCAAGAGCACTCTTTGTCAGGGTGTGAACCCTGGTATCTCGGAGAGTGAGTCATTGAGTAGGAGTAAGGTGAAGTTGCCCCCGGAAAACTACTGTAGCTCAACAATTCCTTCGCTCTCTTTCTGCTTTTTGTTTATTTTCTTCACCGGGTGTCTTATAATTTGCAATATTTTTTCAGCTTGAAAGGATTAGCAACACTGCTCACATTTAATAGAGTGCTTCCTGTCACTTCAGCTTAGTTTAGGAAAGGAAATAGAACTGCATCATATTGCAGCTCAAGCAGTTTGCAAGTGGGTAAAATATGGCAAGTGCTATAATAAGGGTGCTTGTTACAGGCTGAGCTACTGGTCAACCAGTGAAAACACTGAGCAATGCTCTGCTGTAATACCCTCCATAGAGACAGAAGATGAAGCTTAATTAAGACTGGAGGTGAGAGAGGTGGGAAATAACTCCCACACACACATGTTCAGTATCTCACAGGGTTGTGTGTGCATGATGCAAGGCTTGCTCGTAGAAAACATGACATGGCCTTGTAATATGGGAATGAAGGCATTTGTTGGTCTCACTTCAAATATCATTAAAGACGTTTGTGGCTACAGAAAACGTTCACCTTGGAAAGACAGAGAGGTGGCCGTGAGGAAGTCATACTTCTTTGAGTAATAAGGGGAGAGTGAGTAAGGAGCCTGAGAAGTATGAGTCAGGCTGATGTTCTTACTAAACACAGACAGAGCTGTACTCCTGCCAGTGTCACTGGAAAATAATGTGTGCAGCGTTGTTTTTGCTGGTGATAAGATGGAACTGAAGAAAGACAAGACAAGACAGTTGTCCTTGTATCCTCCCCACCTCCTGGACAGGCAGATGAAAAGTTGTTCTTCTTTTCCCCCCCTTTACTGCTGCTTTTCTTTTGTGCAGTTGGGGCCAGTGTTGTCCATGACCAAATGGCAAATGACAACATCACAGGCAGTTAGGATCAGGTTGAATAGAGTAGCCTGTGGGTGGTTCAGCTGACTCTTCTGGATAGTAACATTTTGTTCTCCAGTGTGTCTTTTTGAAAACATGGCTGTGGGCAAATACATTTAACAAAAGCAGTCACTTTATAGTTTAATCTTATTTTTCTGTTTCTTTCCAGAATCTTCCAATGCTTCTCTGCTGACTAATGCTGAGAAGATAGCTACCATCACCACCACACACACACCTCAACAGTCCACAGAGTCCCGGTAGGTTGATGATCACCAGTTTCTTAAAATTTGCATGAATGCATGCAATGCGTGTCTTTCTAGAATATATTATTTAATACAGCACAATAATTCATATGGGTTTCTTTTTTAAGGAATAATTCAAAGTCAAAAGGAGCTCCTCCTCCTCCACCCACACAATGTCAGACAACACAGGTAAGAATAGGTGTTTTCACTCCACAGTTAATGACCTTGTGGGTTTACATCATTACATCAGTTACCAACTATCACTCATGTTGCATGATACATACTACAGCAATAAACAGGGGAAAGCTGCTGATCATAAAACCTTTTTTATCGGAGTTGCTAAGTAGGCCTAGTGGCGCACCTTTATACAAGAGATGGGAAACTGGACATCATAATAGCTTTCGAGAAGCTCAGTCCCGTTGCAACTGATATAACCAGTGTTTACCAGACGAAAAAGGGGCCATAAATCAGGAAGCAGTAAATACTCCCACAAATTAAGATTAAGTTTGCACATACAGTGCCTGTAGCGTCCTACTTGTTCTTGACATTTTAAAGACAATTCTTTCACACACAAAGTCAGATGTTTGATTAATGTCTTTATTGGGCTGTCTCACACACAAATCACTGCATTCCCACCAATTTTATTTTATACTGAAAAATATCAGTAAAATCTGACATTGAAATCAGTGAGTAGTTTTGATTATGAAGCTTTCGATCTGTAAGTGCCAGAGAAAATTATTTGGGGAGAGACGATACTTCTCTTTGGAGGGAACTTTTGATGATTATGGTAAGTTTCGGGTCCAGCCCTTGTGGTGCCCTTGCTTAGTGATCTGTACACTGCACACAGGCTCATGTGGCATTAATTATTCATGCTTTCTAGGGTATTGTACTGCCATTGACATTTTGTGAGTTTCTGTGGGACATGGCTTGATTAGTCCTGAAATTTGGACTCACCTTTTGACTCCCCTGTGCACCATGGATTAGTCACTCCTCCTCCCTTGTCTCTCTGTGACTTTCTCTTTATCTCTCCTTTTCTGTCTCATAGGATGCAGAGTTCTACTCTGTAGACCTCGAGCGGGACAGTAAAGGTTTTGGCTTCAGCCTGAGAGGAGGACGGGAGTACAACATGGACCTGTATGTGTTGAGACTAGCGGAGGATGGAGCTGCTGTCAGAAATGGCAAGATGAGGGTACAAAACCATTATAATCTGAATTTGTCTCTCTTTCTTCTATACATCTTGTGGAAATGGCCAAATTTCTTCATTGCACACTGATTAAACACTATCATTAGCTAACTATGACAATAACTTGGCCTGTCTGTTTTAGGTCGGAGATGAGATCCTGGAGATTAATGGTGAGAGCACAAAAAACATGAAGCATTCACGTGCCATAGAACTGATCAAGAACGGTGGTCGGAGGGCGCGGCTCGTCCTGAAACGGGGGGATGGATCTGTACCTGAATATGGTAGGTAAACACTTTACCTGTAAATAACACTGCTGATACCAGCATTGAAATCTTCTTATTGTTCCAGCTATACACACCAATATATCTTATTATCTGCTTAGTGCACCAAAGGGACATTTGCACTTTTTAAAAATAGACTGTTGTGAATATTATTACTGTGAAGGATTTATGTTTAACAGAAAGACTTTCTGATCCATTAATTTAAAGCGACCTGTCATAGTTCCAGCACAAGATTGAGCTGTCAAATATTATTGATCAATGAAGGAATGTTTGCCACAAAAGCCTGTTTGTTGATTTATGCTCTATAGGATCTGTAGTATAGATATTTTACAGGTGAAGTAATATTCCCTCCCAAGAGCTGTATGCTCT
This sequence comes from Micropterus salmoides, assembly GCF_014851395.1. NCBI lineage: Eukaryota > Metazoa > Chordata > Actinopteri > Centrarchiformes > Centrarchidae > Micropterus > Micropterus salmoides. The sequence continues at coordinate 14,006,610 of NW_024040707.1, read as the reverse complement.
GCTGATGGATTAGTCCTCTCACAGTTTGAGTCATATTGTTGTATTTCTCACCATTTTCTTCTGGTTTGTCTGGGGGTTAATTTTGTCTCTTTTCCCCCACTCAAATGGGTTTTCAAAGTGTAATATTGTCTTGTCTTTCACAACAAACCCCTTCTTTTCTCTATTAAGATGCACTGTAAAACAGCCTCTTGTCTGTTTTATTTGTTTTCTCCTCTCTATTCCTCCTCCTTTCTTTCTGATTGTCTCGTGTCGCTGGGCTCTTCCTCCTCTCTCCAGCGATGATGGCTCCTCATCTCGCTGTTGGTACAATGAGGAATGACAAGATGGGAGAGCCCTGTTTCTACCTAATGGGCCAAAATCAGACCACGGTTTGTAGCCAAAAGTCTGTCCCTATCCCCCTCTCCCTGTCATTTTTTTCCTTTCAATTTTATCCACCCTTCCTTTCAGCTCATCCCTACCTGAACCCCACTTTGTGTGTGTTTGCGCGCGGGTTTCTTTAAATCGTGTGCATGCTTTATGTTTTGTTGTGCCTGGATTAAACTTTACTTAATTTAACTTCAGTGAATCCGTACACACACACACAAACCCTACCCCTCTGTCAGCCCCACACCAGATATTTTTACTGGGACTAATTTAATGCCACTGCTCATCACATGCTGCTGCCATAGCAACCTGTCTCTAATTTGGCAGACCTGCAGCCAAACTCTTGTTTTTTGTTTTTTTCCCTTTTGGTTTGTTCTTCCCAATGATGCACATTGAGCTGTTCGCCATTTTGTTTGGAATGATTTCCTAGGTGCCTGCCGTGTCATTGATAACCCCTGCCCTACACTTGCCTGCTGTTGTTGCTGACATCACCTTGTGATTCAACCCACAGCCCTACAGAGAAAACACAATGTACATTGAAGTGATTTATCACTTCAATGTCTCTTATGTTTATAGATGTAAAATAGAATGTTACACATCAGTTTAGATTAGCCTGATTGTTTCTGGGGAGATACATACATACATACATACATAAACACACATATACACACACACACCATATAAAAGAGCACATGTATGCATGATTTCCATAAATCTCTGCATTGACTTTCTGTCATGTCAATGCAAGAGCTCACAAGGAACAAGGAAATACATGTCTGCAATAAATGTCACTTTTTATTAAAGTATTATTCAACCTAATTCCTCCTATAAAGGTATTTCTAGTCATCAAGCTTCTCCTCCTTTCTCCTCTCCTGCAGACGGCAGCAGTGACGGGCACCCTCCCACGCCCGGGGCACAAAACACTCCGGAAGTGAGAACGCTGCCACCTAACAGCCGATATTACACCTCATTGGAGTCCAGTTATCCACCAGACCTTCACAAACCATCACGCCAGGAGGAGGCTGTGCGTGGCCGAGAAAGGGACAGGGCTGCATCAGATCAGATGGACTACCAAGGCCGGCAATTTAACCCCCACCATCATCACACCTGGAATAACAATCACAGTCAAAGTACCCCCAGAGAGCAGTCTCCAGACAACAGTAACAGCAGTAGCAGTGGCAACAAGAAGAGCCGAGGCCGCAAAGTCAAGAAGTCCGAGTCGGAGAGCGGCATCTCTAAACTCCTAAAGACTCTGAGGAAAGACAGCTCGGGGAAGAAGGCTGCAGCTACTGAGAAACTGAGGGGGCAAGAGCTCTCAAGCAGCAGTTCTACTCTGGACGGGAGGTTTTGCTTGCAGCGCCGCGGCTCCCTTGACCGCTCACCAACCCGAAAGTGCACCTCGTCTCCTGATCGCCGGCGGGCCAAGTCGATGGACCGCAGGGCAGGGCGAGGCAATCGGGACCGTACACCTGAGAGGGAGTACGATGATGGAGGGTTCCTCGCAGTCACCCCTGAACACAAGTTCTATGAGCGCCGGCTCCTCAAGGACTCACAGATGGCTGGGCGAGTCAGGGAGGCCACAACCCCCGAGCGCACCAACAACAATGGAGATTCCTTGTCTCTTTCCAGGGGCCGTACATATGATAGGGCCACAAAGAACGGCAACCTCTTGAGAGACTCTTCCTCAGAGAGGATGGAGGAGAGATATCGGATGAACGGGACACCCGAGAGGCGATACAGAGTGGAGCGGGACTCTTCCCCTGACAGCAACTACAGCCGGGACGAGCTGAACTATGCAGCAGCACCCAGACTGAAGGACTACTACAGCATGATGAAGAACAATGCTGCAACCAACAATGTTGCCTACAACAACACAGGCCATAACAAAAACGCAGCCGGCCACAGCCCAAACCAGCTCCCTGAGCCCAAGAGAAGGCTGTACAAAGAAAGCCCCAAAGACCTCAGCATCTAGAGCAGAGCAGAGATCCCCCTCGCCACTCTCTCCTCTATCTGTGCAAACTATGTACCATACACTGGAATTGGACTTCGGAGGATACCAACTCTTGTGCTTTATTTGGTCGACTGGTTTATTCATGAATTTGATTGACTTAACTACTTGTGATCCCATCCAGAGATTCATAAAACAGCAGGAGTACAATCCTTCTATCAGTTCATACTGGTTGTCATTGTTATAGTTATTTTGAACATAACAGAAGTTGTTGTACTATAGTAAAGGTATTGTATGTGCCTGCATTTAAAATCAGTGATATTGCTTTTTGTAGGCATTGCTGAATCTAAATATTTGTTCCCTCAGAGGTATGAAACATGCTTCCGGTTGTGGTAACTTCTAACTACTAAGCTTGTTTTCAACTTGTTTTTAGTGTCTTCTCCATTCCTGAATTGCTTTACTGAACAAACTATAGCACAAAACACTGATGGGTCACAAGAACTGTGAAAGTCACGTTGGACTTAAGGCAAAAATCTAAATTTAGGATCAGATGGTAAAAGTAGAGTGATTATATAAATAATATATGACTTTTTTGCATCTGCTCACTATTTATTTATAATTTGGCACATATCTTGAGCAAGCGTCATTAAATCTTTAAGGACCAAGGTAGAAGTGCACATTGTACCTGGGAAAGCATGCTGTACCCTTACTTGTGTTGCATCCTTGAAATGTGTGACACCGGCAGCTCACCCTCCTTTGCCTAAATACACCAACACACTACTGAAATTAAGAAAATTAGGCAACTAATGTTACTTGAATATTCTGGCCCTTTGTTCCTCAGTGTGTACTAATGTAGTGGGAAAGAAACCCGAGTCACTTTCAACTACAGGCAAAACTGTTTTGGTAGACTCTCTGGTGCGGGAAAATGAGTGTTAATTAAATTTGTTGCTCATCAAAATTTCAATGTAGTACTTTAGATGAGTCTGCATTATTCCCAAATACCAGCTTGAAGCTGCCATAAAATATGATTTTTCACATACGGCAAAAAAAAAAAAAGTTTAAAACAAACTAATGTATAAATTATCCCTGTGCAAGATGCATGTGTAAATCTAAGTGTAGTTTAACCACTTTATATGATAGGTCTGAGCAAAAAATAATCCATAAGGAACATGCACTGTAATCCCACGGTAATTGTTGAGTCCTGTCCTTATGTTGATGATACCTACGTTTGCGCACTGACCACCTCTTGGGTCCTGGAGCTGATGTGGTTTGTTGTGTTGGTGATAAATTGAGAGTCCCGGCACAGGAGACGACCAATCTGCCATGCTGAGCCATGCCGTCACGCCACTGGAGTCTGACTGCTGCTTTATAATGTGTTTTGTGTGTATTCCGTTTTATGTTTCATTAGAGAACTAAAAATATATTGGATAAACCACAACAAATGCATTGTTTGATCACTGTCGCCATGGTACTGTATTAACAAAAAACTAGAAGAAAAAAAAACAAACACACTTAAGAAGTTAACCTGTTGGCCATCACCTGTAAAGAATTTTAACTATTAGGAACCTGTCAAGGAATAAAATGTTGCCTTTTTCTTGTACAAAAGAGAAATTTATGAAAAACCTCTTCAGTGAGGAATGTGATATTGTGTTTATATCTCTGAAATGGACCTGATGATTTATGGGAAATATGTTGATTTACTCTGGATCAGGTATGTAAAGACATTTTAAAATGAAAGACTGTATTTGGTCAATCAGAAACTCTTTGATGGTTTGAATCTCTCTTGATGGTTAGCCTGCCTTTGTATTATAAAGCACTTGTATGCAGTCTGTGTTCTTCAAGCATTAGTTCTTGCAATGTGCTCCGACATAATGCTGTCTCTGTGTTGATAAAAGCAGTACATGTATATGGGCCAACCTTTTTTATAAAACTATGCATATATAAATACTACATTGTTCATAGCTTTATTTGACCCATGAAGCTATACATAACATTAGTCTAAGTACAAGTAGATGTGGACTTATCCAGCTTCTTTCCTTGAGATGGATTACAATGTATATGTAGCTATCAAAAGAAGTCTGTGAATGCTATTTTTATTATCAAATAAAGTTTTCCATACAAATTCAAAAGGATTTCATATTTCTGTACAGCCATTGTCTCTGGAGAGGCTTTTGAGTTTGTACACTGTTTTTGATCAAGTCACTCTATTGTGTCAGTTGTGGTTTTAATATTAAGCTTTAGAGACTTATTTTTTTTATTGAAGATCTACGCAGGAGGAAAATTTAGCCTACTAGATTGAACAGTGTCAGCATCACTGGTTCACTGAACACAGAAAAGTAACATCAAAAACAACAATAATAACAAAAGATGTTAATAGTAGTGAGTCCATAGTCAACTGTACTGCCTTCCTCGACCACTTAGAAAGGCACTGAATCTTATGGAGTGAAGTAGTACAAGTATTACTGTCGCACTCCAAATATTCTCAGACAGAAGGACAATTCATGTTTATATTATTGCTAGAAGGTTACAGCCAGTGCTACAATAACACTAATCATTACCACTGATATTCCTTGTCATCTCAAATGGTACACTAATAATTCTATAGTAAAATTTGTTTAATTAATTTTTTGGATATTGTATAGAACTGAGTGTCTGATTAGGGGGATGATTTCTAGTCTACTGGATTCTTTTGAACTGAAAAGATTATAGCTGGCATGTAGTTAAAAAAAAGCTAAATGGTATCTTGTCTACGTGAACAAAAATTCATAAGGTTGCCATAATATTCTTCAAATGCCTACATTCCATTTTTTAGAGTGTGATTTTGCAAACGCAGCAGGAGATGCTCTTCTTTTTTTAGTGCCAAATTAAAGCAGTGAGTGATAGGTTTAGAAAAAAAAATATTTCTTTCATTTAAACTCTCAGCTGGAGCTACACTTCAGTCTGCTCGGTGAGTATCTGTATTCCAAGAAAGATCCACTGGTATGATGGTTGCTATAGCTACACATGAAGGTCATTATGGGAGAGATCTTGAGGTGGGGTTTTTTTCCCCCTCTAGCGTGGCATACTTGCACAACCAGCAGGAGGGGGAGGAGGAATCATGTTATTACTTGAGTTTCTGTATTTATCGTGCAACTCAGTTTGCAATATTTATCCACTGTTGAATGCAGTAGTCATTATAGAGTATTACTGAATGGGGGTATCATAAAAGAACACCTTTGCTCTTATTTTCTATATCTTGACAGCTGGGGGCTGTACAGCTCTCCCAATGATTCTTTCAATAACTGATTCTTCTGTAAGACTTGCCCCCCATATTTAGCATGTATTAGCTCTATAAGCAAGTAAGTAAGTAAATTGTCAGTATTCATAACTGGTAAAACTTTACATTAAGCCCCCTTATTTAGCATTTAAAGGAAAATACAAACAATTAATAAATAGTTTTTAACACACGATAATGTAGCTGTAAAGCAGCTTTAAGGACATTTTAAATGAATGTACAGCATTCGCCCACAATTAGAACTTGTGTTATGAAAACCGTGTTTTACTATACTGTCATTCATTATCTGTTTACACACCCACCTTCACTTATGGGTGCTCACAGAAATAGTTATGGTTAACAAAAACATTAATAAACACACATATCTGCTACAACTACATAACTGTTATAAACAAATTATTAAATGGTTATATACTTCTTATAAATGCTAAATAGGGGAACTTAAAGTCAAGTGTTACCTAGTCATCCTTTGACAAACTCATTATTTTAAGGATATCATATTTGATATGATGGAAGGAATACAAGCGAGGAGTAACTGTTTCCTTTCCATAACCTTTGCATCAAGGTGTCTCGTTAATATGGATTTGTTATCCTATAAGTCTTTGTCTGTGTTAACCTTTAACTAATGTGATTAATATTCATCATCAAATTATGTTGGTGTTGCGTCGTGTGTATTTTCATCCCTGATTAATAATGTCATAATCCCTTAGGTAGGCCAAGTTCTAAGTCCAAGGTGACCGGTGACTGAAATGAGATTAATGTAGCAATGCAAATGCCTCTACAAAATAAATTCAAACATTATTTTTGTATTGTTCTAAGTGTCTGTACCATCAAGTTCTGCAGTAGAAATGGACTCAAGACATAAATGCATTCTGAATAGGTCATTCACATTTATTCATTTGATTAAATATACTACAGTCATATGAACTTTGCCACCCAAATTGTAAGTAAAACAAACAGGATGAGTCATTTGCAAAGTGCGTTTTATTTTACGTTGCCTTGATTACATGCCTCTACATTCAAAAATAAGCCAGTATCATATAGGATCCAACAGTAAAAGATACATTTTTTCCCTTTCTGCTCAGGAAAAAAAACATCTCATAGATTGTTAAGTTGGATATTCTGTACATACAGGAACAACTCTGTAATGGGCTGACCTTTCCTGCAACTGTCTTTATGTTGAACCAACATGTTGTAAAAATACAAAAAGGTTATTTCTGTAGACATTAGCCTTCAGTCGTTTCCCAAGGGGAGCAGAGGTCTTCTTCTTGGATAGTGGATCATGGAGCCTGTGTTGACAGCCCTTTTATGCAGGAGACACAGAGCTGGAGGAGACAGAGGAGGCCTCGGTCTTGGAAGCAGTAGAGGAGGCTCCCTCCTCCTCCTCAAAGGGATTCTTCCCGCAGCACAAGGTGGTGATCATGCAGTGGCGGAACTGCTTGTTCATGCAGATGTAGATCATTGGATTGTAGACAGCCGCAGCCTTGGCAAAGAAAGCCGGAACGGTCATTAAGACTGGTCCGAAATCAGCGCCTTGATGTGTGAAGATCCACCAGGCCGTACTGGCATAGGGCACCCAGCATATCAGGTAGGCTATACCCATGATAATGACCATGCGGGTGACTTCCTTTTGAGCCCTCTGGGTGGTCTCAGACTCCTGCTGGGCAGCAGCAGCCTCCTGGACAGCACAGAGCAGACGGCCGTAGCAGAAGAACACAACACTCATTGGAATGATGAAGTGGCAACAGAACATGTAGATGACAAAGGACTCATTGTTGAAACCTTCTGCACGGGTGTAGTAGTCGACTCCACATGAGCACTGCATGCCCTCAGGAATGTAACGAGACCAGCCGACGAGAGGGGGCACAGCACAGGAACAGGCCCCGATCCAAGTGACGACCAAACCCATGATTGCGTGATTCTCCCCAAAGCGGAAGTTGCTGATGGGCTTGCAGACAACGAGCCACCTTTCAACAGCCAGAACCATCAGTGACCAGAGGCCAATCTCACCACCAAGGGTAGCAAAGAATCCTTCCAGATTGCAGCCAAGGCGTCCTAGGACGAAGTAGCCATGCATGGAGGTGTACATCGTTGTGGTGAATCCTCCAAACACCATGAAGAGGTCAGCCACGGCAAGGTTCAGCAGGATGTAGTTTAGAGGGGTTCGCAGCTTCTTGTGTTCGATGGTGACATACAGAGTGAGGAAGTTGATGGGGAAGCCAAGAAGGATGAGCAAAAACATCCAGCATGCCAGGGCAAAATAAGCAGCTGGGTTGACAAGGTAATACTGAGGGTATTCATAAGGATTCCGGACCACGCCGGTGGTGTTAATCATAGGGACATAGAAATAAGGTCCCTCTGTGCCGTTCATGATTGCTGCTTGCGGTTGCGATCAGCCCTTCCTTGGTGTTTCTTCTGGCTTATCAGGACAGTGATGTAGAGGGACCTTGCTACAAATGGACCCAGGTAGCCACGGTCTGGCTTTTAAAGGCACACCTTGGATTATCACTTTCCAAATCCGTCAGCACAAAGTGATTTAGGACACAGTTAATATCTAATCCAGCTACCACTGCAAACATAACTGACCACTCATCAAGATATTAAGGTTGCACCTGCTCCTGCCCATTGTTGAGGAGCTACCCAAAGACTGCTTAATTAAAGCATTCTTACAACATGATACCTTGTGTAAATAATTCATCTTTTCATGTGCACTAAATTTGAAGGATGCTTCAACGACTGCTTATACCCTCATATTCGTGTAACTTTCCTCGAGGTGCTCATAAAAACACACACAAAAGTGGAGGGGATTTGCTGATTTGCACATATATATTTATAAATGTGAATTTAAGCATTTGTGTCATTCTGTTTTAGCTGTGTGATAGACGGTGACCTCATCAAAGTGTCTCTCTGCTGGTAGATGCTCTAGACCCCCATGACCCTGAATACAGCTAAGCCGGTAAATGTGATGAATTAATATAAATTAATTTAATGTAAGTTGTAACCCTAAAACCTTAATCTAACACAGTAAATTATAACATTAAATTAAGTTGTACGGGTAACATTTATTCTAAAAACAAATTCAGCCCAAAGCCATGTGGTTTTGGTGCACCTCTAAAAGCATTTTGTGAAATATCTGAAAAGGAGTCGCTGTTTTAGAGCACTATATTGAGGGTGTTCGCAGGTGCAATAGAAAAGTATGAATTCTTTTATGTACAAGTAGTCAAAATCACTCATAACTGGACTATAGTTGACCCTTCTTCCTTAACACAAATTAGACTTGAGTAGGGCTGCGACTCTCAATTATCTTCCTTACAGATTAATCTGCCAATTATCTTCTTGAAAATATTTAAAAATATATCCTGATTTCTGTATCAATGCGTGGTATGTGGTTGGTTTTCTGTGCTACATTGAATGTAGGGCAGATGCAGTGGTGTTGCTGAGTAGTGGACCATCTTAGCTCTTGGTGAAGAGCTCAGCACTTTCCTAATAGGTGTTGTATTAAAGAGATTTGGGGCTTATGGATGCGTTACTCTCACTGGCCGGTAATGGATTTAAATGTCGCAGAGGGTCATTCTCGCTGAGTAGGATGCTGCTGTTGTCAAATGGGATAACTTATTTTTCTTTTGTATTAAATGTTTCGGTTTATGAATGGTTAGCACTTAATGGGCCTCTTAGCCCATTGTGGTGTCAGTATTTTTTTTAAATTATTGTTCATTTTTAATTAGCATGTATGCATAAATGCTTTGTAAGTTTCCATTCAATTATTAATACAAGGTGATCTGCACACTGATAGGACATGACAGTCCAGCAAAGATTTGACTATTACAGAATTAGTCCTCCATGTTGAAGGACTAATTCTATAACAGTTGCTGCCATGTGTTTGGTATTTTATTACTTCAGTGGGGGAAAAAATGCCGTTTGTTAAACCCATATGTATTATAGTTTTCTTATTTTTTCAATTTAGGTGCGTGTATGCCTTAAATCATTCACTTTGGGCTACATATAATACAATTATTTTCATTATTGATTAACTTGCTGATTATTGTCTTGATTAATATCAATAATCAATTAATCATTTGGCCTATCAAACAGTAGAAAAGAGTTAAAAATGGTCATCATAAATTCCTAGAGCTTAACGGTGACGTCTTCAAATAGCCTTTATTGTCCAACAGTCCTAAACTCAAAGAGACTCTGTTTACTGGAACCATCAAATTGAACGACTAATCAATTAGAATAGTTTTTTGTCAATGGACTAAATGATGAATTGACCAAATGTTTCAGCTCTAATCTCTGTATGCAATGGATGTAGACACATTTTTTCCTCTTAAATAATTCTTTTCCCATTTCCAAGAGACCTTTTGGATGTAATGGACACCAGAAGTGCTCCTGTTACCATTTTCTTTACAAGAAATACAGAAGAATAGAAAAATAAAAATAAGACCTACACTGATAAAACACTTGCTCTGAACTTGCTTTCCCCAAACTCTGCTGCTTTTGGGGATAAAATACATCCATCCACCCATTCATCCATGTTATACACCTGATTGTCCTGTTCAGGGCTGTAGGGCCCTGGATCCATGTCAATGGGTTACATACATTTTTCTCTTTCGGTAATAAAACTGCACTAATTGATCAGTCTTCATTAAGGAATAGTCTGGTGCGGGGTGAGGTAAGATTTGTTGAGCTGAAAAATGGTGGTGTGGTATCAAGCGTTTGGGGAAAGTAAAGCTTTGAGTAAACTGTGCTCTCTGGTGGAGAGTAAATTACACTGACTATAATATAACAATATACAGAAGCAGCAGACCAAGCATGAGAGGCCATTAATAAAATAAATCTATATGAATCATAGATATGTTTCAGCTACAGTGAAAGAGTAGCAGAGGAGAAAAATGACTGTAATGACTATAGGTGTAAAGTGCATGATTTAGAGAATGGGCAAGTGTGCAGGTAAAGAGTGTAAGACAGGTAATTAGTGTTGCAAAGAGAAAAATCTAATTTTCACAGGTCATGGGCGGCCTCTGAAGCTGAAAGGAAACCATCACATATTAAGTCATGTTAGACAGTCTGAGTCACTAGATTCTGAACAGCTTAAGAAAATATGGGGGAAAAGTTAATGAGGAATATAGAGATAGCATGAACGAGTGTGTTTCTCAAGCATAAAATCTAACATAGAACTACAATGAATTTTTATTTTCAAGCAAGAAGGCTTAACATGTGGTGGTTTCAGCTTCACAGATGTGAGGATTTGCTGCTTTCCATTGTCGTATGATAGTAAATGAAATGGGGACTGTTGGTTGGACATTAGTTTTTAGTATTTCATAGACAAAATGATTGATCCATTAATTGAGAAAAGAATCTGCATAATAATCAATCAATAATAATCAAAAATTGTTAGTTGCAGCCCTTGTCTAACATCATATATTAAAACCTAAAACAGACTTAAACTAAATTTAAGATAATATTGGGCGATTTTCTTGTATAGGCTATGCAAGTCTGGTACTGTATAAATAAATGATAATGTGCATAGTAATTCGTGTAGCATTGCTATAGTAAAGTACCTCACTATTAGATGGCTACTTTTTTGATGGTACTAGAGCAGTAGGAGAGACTTGAGGGCTGCAATCACCAGTTATTCATCCACATGCTGCGCAGGATTTACAGACCCAGGAGGAGATCAGGACAGACCTGTTGAACAGTCTCTCTCCTCTGCTGTGAAAACTCTGTAGGTGTTTTGCTGCCCTCAACAGGAAGTCAAAGTAAGTACTAGTCTAATTTCATTCCTACCAGAAACTCTGTCAAAAATATGATGTTATATTAATTCATAGAACTTTTAACCAGGTTTTCAAAGACCTCAGCAACATATTGTGTTTTTACTATGACTGACCCTTGAACCACAATCACTGTGTGTTCACTTTTTGGTGAACACACACCACTGTTTATTTCATGATTTTTAAATCATGAAACAAACAGTGGTGGAAAGTAAGAGCACTGGAGGTACTTGTGCTAGACCTGAGTGTTTCCATTTTCTTCTACTCCCCTACTCTACACAAATTGTACTTTTGCTCCACTACATTTACCTGACAGTTGTAGTTACCGGTCACTTTCCAAATTAAGAAAAAAAAACATGACACACTTATAAAACACAACATTTTGGACTATGTGGCCCATTACATTAACATTTATTCATTTAGCTGACCCTTTTATCCAAAGCGACTTACATTTGCTATACATGTCAGAGGTCGCACGCCTCTGAAGCAACTAGGGGTTAAGTGTCTTGCTAGATGGGTCACAGTGGGGAGTTGAACCCAGGTCTCTCACACCAAAGGCACCTCATCGTACCTCATCTTATCCATTGCGCCATCACCACCCCATTACAAAAAAGTAGTTGTTGTCCACCACAGAATGGTTTAATTAACTGTTCAAGACCCCAAAACAGCAACAATTAGTTGCTAAAACAATTCATACAAATTTTTCCAGTGCCCTGTTCAGCATCTCATGGATTTATATTGTGATAATTTGAAGGGCCCGGCCTCCGGATTGGGAACAAATGGACTAAACTACCTTACTGTATATAAAGTAGGTAAAACACACCTCGACCAACATGTATAATATATCGGCCATGGATGTCATTTTTCTGCAGATTGAGTACTTTCATTTTTATTACTTTAACTACATTTAGCTGTTAATACTTCTACACTTTAACTTAAGGACTTGTTCTTCTCTTCCACCCAAGCGGGAAGCTTCCGTTCAGAGACGTGAATCCAATTCGGAAGTCCCTTAAACCTGCAGTCTACTGAACGGCAAGCAGGGGGCGAATCTTCTGGTTGCAAATAGAAGTCCGGTTCCATTAGAAATAATGGTAAAATGACCCTACTTCTCACATGATTTATTACCTCAGTAAACACTTTCCTGATGAGTTTATGGTCTCAATCACAAGTTTCATTTCTTCTTCAACACAACATGATGTTCATTTAGTAAATTATGGTCCCATTTAGAGGACAATAGACCATAAAGCAGAGTATGCTTCAGGTGGGGATTATCTATGATTGAAAAGTCATTACCATGGCAACCTGTCAATCAGGCTAGAGTGACTCGTACCCACGGCACTGTGTAAATTTAACCAGCGCCGTTGAAAAAGCTTATTAGGAGTTAGCTGTTCACTTTCTCTGGTGAGTACATTTAGTTTTAAGCCTTTTGTTCGCGAGACAAAATTGTCAGCCCTAGTAAAATGACAGTTAACACATTACAGTTGCACCTAGCTAAGCAAGCTAGCTAGCTCCGCACGAGGCTGTTAGCTCCACTGTTTCCTCCAAATATGGTCATGTCCGGTGCCGCTAGTTGCAAAAACTTAACATGGCGGCGCCCTATCGGCCAAACTCAAGGCTTCAAAACGGCAGTCCACAAAACAACGGGTGATATCACGATGACTATGTCCACTTCTTATATACAGTCTATGCTTCCACCACTGGGTTAAAATTCTTTTGTCTGAGTTATGTTCATGTTTTAATGTACACGTCAACATCTTTGAACCTCCAAACTGGAACCTCCTTTAAAACTCTCTATCCTCAAAGTAGTTAATCATATTGTTGTCTTTGTCTCCTACACTAAGCAGGAACTCAGTTGGATTTCTGTGTCGTACCCTGGATCTTTATTTATAAGTAAAGAATGAACCACCCTTATCTCCCAAAAATAACATTAGGGTGGTTGTCACATGTTTTTACTGAGTCTCTTGATGTGCCGCAAAATTGTGTATAAACAATGGTGTTGGCTGCCGTTATGGTTTTGCAGTTTGGTGAACTGGGATGCTAAACTGAAAATGGACAGTACTGTAGTGTCTAAATAGATGCCTTGACAAGGACCTCTCTAATGAATAATACACCAAGATTCAGCCATACCCTTATGAATAGTGTATGGCTTTCTCTCCAAAGAAAAACACATATGAGCACAGAAGATGTACTGTTACTGCCTGGAGGTGAGCTAATGTGTAAAGTAGTCTGGAGGAATCTATCCACACCATATGAGAATAGTCCTGCCTTCATTATTTTATAAAGCAAACAACTAGTTACTGTATTGTTATTAAACTTTATCTTCCTCTTATTATTGCCCTTTCGTCACGACATATGTAATTTCTAAGATTTGGGTGTGAAAACTTTTCAAACTGTCGTTTCTCATCAGTTCTGTGATTGTCACTCCTATCTACATTTAGACAGTAATGAGTGATGAGTCTCACTTCATAGTAATGTTTTTATATTACAAATAAAACTTTCACTATGTTCAAAAAGTCACAGCTTTGTGCCTGTTTTTTTTTTTTTTGCATATGAAGATGACTGTGGTTTTTTAGAGGACAAATGTGTGGGCAGAGTGTGATGCTCTCTCACTCTGCCCACAGGAACTCTCTTGCTGAGTGACCGGTAGAGAGGAGGGAACACTGTGACCGGGACATGGCACATTGCACACCACCAGCTCCCACATACATTTCACACCGAGGGTTATACATCATCAGGCCCGTAAGAGCAAAAATAACATCAGCTGGTGTCGAGGATGTCAAGATTCATTTGGACTTTCATTGTCAAAACAATAGTCACATGCAGCGATTAAAATAATATTTGATCCTATTTGGTTTAGGACTACTAAAGAATATTTTAATTATTGATTAATCTGTTGGAGAGCTGCAACAATCAGTTGATCCATCGCTTAGTTGATCAAAAGAAAATTATTGCGACTATGTTGATAATCTAATTATCATTTTGGTAATTATTTAAGCAAAAAAAAAACAAATGTACAAACGTTAGTAACAAATGTTAGGATGATAGTAGACAAGATATTCAGTTTTGGACTATTGGTCAGACAAAACAAGACATTTGGAAAATGAGTAATCTGTTGATATTTTTTAAAGTAATGATTAATTAATTCAGTATAAAATATCAGAAAACAAAATAAATCACAATTTCCCAAACCCCAAAGTAACGTCTTGGTTAATTTTTGTCTGAATGACAATACAATTATTCTATTTACTTCGACATCGACAAAGAAAACCAGCAAATCCTCACAAAGCAAAATCTCTAAGCTGCAACCAGGAAATGTGGCATTTTTGCTTGATAGATTAGTTTGTTTTTTGGTTCTTTTACATTTTGCACAAGTGTAAAATAAAAACAGTCCAAATAGGACAGTAGAGGGAGCAGAGGTCCTACCATTCTTACAGAACAGTGGAGAACAAGCAATTGAATTACTTTTTTGATCCGATGATCAAGTAATTGGTAACTGTGGACTAATTGTTTCAGCATTTAATTTGCTTTTTAGGAAATTATCTGGTGCTCTGCTGATGACCATGGTTTGGGTTTCATATAGTCACACTAAAAATCAACAGGCCAGTGGATATAGTAGATAATTAATATATTTTGTCAACCCCACTAGAAAACAGACTCCCCTTTCACTGCACATCAAAGCTTAAAACAGGGCTATAAATCAATCAAAGCTTCACATAAAAGGCAGTTGACTAGAAATATCTGGTGCTGCACATGCTTTCAGGATGTTCGCCAGCAGTGGGAGCTGTTAACCTGTACTGCTTGACATGAAATTGTTCACCTTCTGCATCATTATTGATTCTACAGCAATCGACTGAAGCAATATTTGCATCTTGTTGCTAAATTAGTAGCGCCATTAGCTTGGCGCCAGTATTTGAGGCTGCCAAGCTGCCTCTTTGTAATACATTAATCACATTGTTTGTAACAGCAGGACTTCTCTTGGATCCCGACCCACGTCCTTGTTTCTTTAACTAAATCAGTGTATTTTAGACCATCACCGCTATTATTGGGTGGAGGAGGGATGTGTCAGCACTCTCAGCAGGCACTAATGTATATCCCCCCCTCTTATCAAAGACTGCCATTTGTCAGGAATCGCATCCGGGCCCATTCAGTCACCTTAAAATGCAGAGAAGATGAGGTCAGAGGTGTTGTTGCAGCTTCAGTCACTAGGGACATGCAGGAAATCAGATCATACTGCACTAGCACCATCCAGTCTCAGGGAATGGAGTATTTGTCAGAGTGATCTGGCAGGTGTCTGAAACAGATTCCTGTTCGGACCTATGGTATATTTGCATTTGTGTGTGTATAGTTACTGATCCCTGGTGTGCAATCAAATGTTAAGCAGCTGAGATCTGCATTTAATGGACCTCTTCAAAGAGAGCATGCGAGTACTACCCCTTATTTCTCTCAAAAAATACCTCTTTGTATTCATAAAAGTAAAAAGAAGCTGATGAGGAGATAGTGTTTCCTTCTGTTCAGTCAGATGTTTAAACAGCAAGCAAGTACATCTCTCTCTCTTCCTTCTCTCAATCACTATCCTCCGATTAGCCTTGATTTTGCCTGTCTTCTTTTCTGTCTCTTTATGGTAGTCTTTCAAGTTCACACGCACACACACACACACAACATTCTGTCCGTGGTGACGTTTCTGTGACTCCATCTTACCGCCCATTGTTCATGTTTGACAACTGCAAAGAAATTAGCAGTGTTTGGCATGATTCATCATCTTTTAATCGACTGGTTGCTAAGGTGATGGATCCATGGTGTATGTGCAGAGTGCTGAAATCCTGTGGAGTGTGTGGAGAGCGATGTCCTCACTCAGAACTTGAACTGGATGCGGCACTAAACCGTCAGGCTGAGCTGGATTCTTTCCTCTCCTGGCTTGATGTTTTAGGGTTTAGAAAAAGAAGCCCCAGATGCTGGTGGTTAAACCTCTCACTGTGCGCACAAATGTCACCCTCATCAGCAAACACTTCCAGACAGACACATCCACACACACACACACACACACACATCCACACACACCTCCCACGCTCTCATCTGCACACGACAACAACCGCTTCAAAGCCACACATATTCATCGCCCCTCTCTAAACTCCTTTTATCATATCATCATTCATATGCTAAACAGCCACACAGATTTTTGTAAACTAGAACATAGTAGCTACAATGGTAAGTTAAGGACCTGGGTCAGGCGGGATCCCGGTGTGCGTACCGTTAGGTTTGTACAGACATAGGTTTTTCTCCTTGGTTTGTTTCTGTTAAAGGGCCACTTTTTCTCGATTTTTAACCTGAATCTTTGTGTTGAGCACATGTAGCCACAGTCCAGTATTCATGATTGCTGGACTCATGCCGGACTAGCCACAAATTTTATGCCAAAATCAGTTGTAAGGAAGTTACAGGAAGGAAGGAACTGGTCCAAACTTACTACCTGAAGCTGATTCTTAGGCCAAATCATCCCCAGTCTACACCCCAAAACCTTCCATTGAAATATGAATATCCAAATATATATCCAAAAATGTGACAGATCCGACTCACACTTAGGCTGTGTTCAGCAGTGGAAGACCAAACGCATCAACACTCACACGATTTGTCCCAACTGTTAGGTCGATATAAATATAGATATTTCAGAGTTCTGAAAATCTGATGATATCAGTCGATAGTCAAACACATAAACAAAAATGTTTGACATGCATCCCTTTGGAGCCGAAATATTATTGAATTCATCAATTAGCTGATTGCCAGAACATCTTTCAGCAACTACTTTGATAATCAATTAATAGTTTCAATAATTTTTCAAGAAAAAAATAGAGAAAATAGAAAAGGTGGTATTATGCTTTTTGGCTTTTCCCCTCTCCTTTATGGAGTTATATATCTTTTTTGTGCATGTAACAGGTTTGCAAAGTGAAAAAGCCCAAAGTCCAGCCCAGAGGGAGTTCCCATCTCCCACAGAAAGCTCTGCTCTGAACCGCTTGAAAACGGCTCGTTTGTAGCCCAGCCCACTTCCTTTACTTGTGACGTCACAATGAAAACGCTCATAAAGCTTGCCAAGCGGCTAGCGGGGTCAGGCACGCCCTCAAACCAAGCTAGTCTGAGCGGAGGCCCTTTGGCTCGACTCGCCTTTGTTTGGGTTTCCATTGTAGAAATGTTGTACCTGTACCTGCTTCCAGGTACTTTTTCACCTCTGTCAAGGTTCCAAATGAGCTGAGGGATACTAAAATGTAACATGAAAACACAGCAGACTGCTGATTGGTCAGAGAGAATATTCACCATTCATTGCATCATCATTGCGTGCGCCAGACAGAGGCCAGCAACAGAAAGTTTTATATTTTACAGTTTCCGTATGGAATTTCATCACTAAATCCACTTCTGAGAAGTTTTGAAGTGAGAAATCAGCTGTATAGATTTTGAATATTGACAGTTTTACGAGAAGTGATGGTGGAACAAAAATGTGCTTGAATATTTTCAGAGTTGAGTAGCTCTGCGAGTGGCTGCTGGGGAAGCCTGTGCCAACCCGCGGGAGGAGCGTGTGAGGACGGCCAGCCAACTGCTCACAGAGCCCTCTGCTCCCACCGTCACACAGACCGCTGCAGCAACAACGGCAGAGGAAAACACAGCTGGAAGGTTTTCATACCGCTTATCTGTCTTTACATTCTGAGTAATGTTGAAACATTTTAACTAAAAAAAGAGAAAGCTGTGTGGGTCGCTGGTGTGTGTCGCATTGAGCATTACGTCGCGGCAGTTGTGTGTGGCGTCGCTATGACGACAAGCTACATACTATCTCTGGGTACTGTCTGCAATGGAAAACGGAGCAGGGCCGAGTAGAGTCGAGTCTATCGATTTGCGCTATGGTACCATTTTTCAGCAAGGCAGCAGAGATCGTCAGAACACCGGCAACAGTTCAACGTTTAGTCCTAATGGTAAGATGTGGAACAATGATGTTGTGTGGTTGTGGATGTGTCAGTAACTTATACCATCTGCTAAGTTACGGTCGCAGACTGAAGCGTCTTTGATTTGGATCACACTACCTTGTTTCTGCTTCATACCACCTTCTCTGCTTCTGATTGGCTAGTAGTCCTTACCTGGGAACTGCGCATGTGCAACTCCCAACAAAGATTTTGTACAAGTAAGATACATCACTCTGTAGCTCAAGAGCGGAGCGTACAACGCATAGGGTGTAAAGAGGAGCTGCAGCAATGTGCAGTATGAGAAAAATATTGTGTTTTCTGAAAATTAAACCATGTAAACCTGTTCTGGTACAACCCCTACTTAAGATTTTGAACCTGAAAATGAACATAATACTACCTATTTAAGTCAGCTGGGCTCCAGCCCCCCGCGACGCTGGACGCAGGATAAGCGGTTGATGATGGATGGATGGAAATGTTAAATCGAGAAAATAGAATCGAGGATGAAAATAATCGTTCAATGACGCCCTTGATCCCTTGAAACTGTTTTGTATTTATGTAATGAGAACATAATTTAGATACAGGCTGTATCTGTATTTTGCAGTTGAAAAATAAACATTTCAGTGCTCTCTTGTGGAAAACCTATTTAACAGTTTGTAACTGACCTCAATCATGCAGTTATCTTTGATATTTCTACACTTGCAATTTCTTGTTACTTATCCCTACACAGATAGACACATCTAACATGAGCCAATAAATTGGTGTAATCTTATCTCAAATTTACATTTTAACTTTGTTCCTCTCTCCTTTGTGCACTGCATGATGCGAACACTGCACAGGACATATCCAGCAGACAGCAGTGGTCTGACAGAAACTAGTCTGTAGGTTCACCTGTATATTTAAAAACATATTGCTTTAAAACGTAACATTCAAGACTGACACATCCACAGTCCTGACAGCAGTACTGCTCTTTATCTAAGCGTCTTCTGAACCATATCATTTGGACTATAATTAGAGTCTAATATTACAACAGATGCGATTGGCATTGTCATCAGCCACTGGTATCTCACTTCTTCCAAATGCAAATGCAGTTGGACGTGCTGTTATTTAACTCCTTCTATGCATGCATGCATAATGTTTCTTCCTGACGTATTGTTTAGACATGCAGGCTCAGAGCTGAGACAGTGTGCTCATTGTGAAAACCACATCAGTTTCACATGCAGCTTGACCCTGCAGATGCATCACACTGCAGAGAAACTTATTGTTTATTTATTATAGCCTCAACAAGAGAAACACAGCTCAATGCGTGACGCACAATGATCTTTTTTTGTGTTTCTAAAGGAAGTGGGGGGTTTTGTCAAGTGAGGGGTGTGAATAATATGTTAACACAGAGTGGCACTTGCTCATCTGTGTAGATGCATTAATATTAATTATATGTCCTACATGAATGGAGTAATAATCCGTTATGCCTCTGTACAAGTCATCTACAATATTGTTTTTAGTTCAAAACATCATTCTATTCATGCAATGTTAGAGCAACTCGCCACCACTCATTCCAATTTTCCACCACAGATTAGTTTTGGTGAACCAGCGTGCTTGTAGGCTTTGTGGGCATTAATCATCGAGCTCATAATGTGGCGTGAATAGTGGAAAGGGGGCGAAGATGAAAACATTTAACCAGGATATGCATCAGTAGAGCTGCCACCCCAAATTTGTCAAGTGTGTCTCCAATTTAGAGGAAGTGGCGGGGAGATAGAGTTTCAACCATGTCAGAGAATTAACACAATTTCCAATTAAGACTTTCATTTCCTTAATGAGAGGGAGGGACTAGTGCAGATTCAGACAGATCAGCACATGATGGATTGGGCTCCTGAGGGGTGTGACTGGGAATGGGCTACAACAGATTTATACCCCATCTGCTTGGCAACCTGATTTGCCCCCTTTAGAGAAGACATACCTTTACATCACCTTTTAGGAAGTATGTTCCTGTAGGTATGTGTGAAAATTAAAAGCGTATAACCTTTCTATATAACAGATGTAACATTAGAAATGATCAAACCCTCTTTCCGTGTCAAGAGGATTTTGTGTTTTGCTAACTCGCTGTAATGAAACACTCCAGCATATCTCTCAAGGCTGAAGAGTCAGACAGCTATAAATGAGGAGCTTCCGCTACAGTCAATCATTGCGAAAAGATCAAACTACCTTCAAGCTTAAAAAAGGCTATACATAGAACTTATTTTACATGTCTGTAAGGAATTACTTTTCAGCAGGAGGCAAAAAAAACCCAGCTCATATAGGAGCTCTTAGCATTCTCAGGCAGCTATTCAACTGTGGGCCACAGTCAGCTCACTTTCCTGGTGCTGCTAGTGTTACACAAAACCTAATCTAAGAGGCTAGCCATACTAGCAGCTTTGTGAAGTTGCACTTTGTGCTATGTCTAAATGTTAACGTCAGCATGCTAACATGCTCATAACGGCAATGCTGACTTTTAGCAAGTGTAATGTTACCATGTTCACAATCTTAGTTTAGCATGTTAGAATGCTAACATTTGCTAATTAGCAAAAAACATGAAGCACAGTTGAGGCTGAATGTAAGTATGCAGGCATCTGGTCAAAACACCAAAGTGCTGAACAAATAGCAACCGAAAAGTCAGAGGATCATCAAAGTTGACAGACTGACATTGTCATCCCTAAAGCCATGGATGTCTAGATGCACACCATTACTATCAAGACACTTCTTTAATCACACTCACAAGTCACATTCAAGCTAAGACATATATTTATAAAAAGATTGGTATTGCCTTCAAAAATGGCAAACTTGTTCCAGCTTCTCGGATGTAAGGATTTGGTGTGTTTCTTTGTTTTATAACATTGCTATTGTTGGTTGCAAAAGCAAGCAATTTGAGATGGCATGTTGGAAAATTGTGGTGGGCATTTTTCCATTTTCCAAAAAGAAGAATCCAAACTTACAAATTTGCCTCATAGGGCTTTATAATTCATACAACATCCAGTAAAACACCAGTTAACCCTAGACACTCGTAAGTCTACATTTTATAGACAAAACAAATTTTCTATCCAATAGACAGATTAATCAATAATGGAAACATTTGTCTGTTTCAGCCCTACTGCAATCAAGTCAAGTGGTCTTTATAATCTGGCAGGCTTGCACTCATACTCTGCTGGTCATTACTGCTGCTGTGCCCGGTTATGCATTTTGCTTCTGCCTGCTACACATAGCTGCTACTGCTTACCCCTCCTCCGCCCCAACCTCCTGCCCCATGTTTTTTTTTTCTTATTAATCATACGTCCACTGGCATTTCTTGCCTTGTGTATTATGTATCTGCCATATCTCAATGATACATGCCTGCTGAGTTCTGTTCTGTTACCCTCTGCATTTTCTGCAGCTTGAATGCTGAGAGGAGCATCCTTTTTTACCCTCTTTCAAATACAAATATAAAGCCATTTGTAGCTATAAATGGTACAGGCTCCTTTGACGCAAGTGTTTCTGAATTATTCATTTCTACAGCATGTTGACAGCGGACAGAGCCTAATATGAAAAATCAAACATCATGACAGAATAAGAATACAGAAACGATGTTTACATTTAGTTAACCAATCAGTACGTTGTTAGGACAAAAATCTATGAGCACAAAAGGCGGTGTTAATCCTACGTTAGCCACAAGACAGATTAACATTTTCTACCGTTATCACCAGACAATAAAAGCGAATGGCTGTGAGCACAGATGCACACACGTACATGTGCTTAAATCACCATCCCTGCCTTTGGAGATGCTGATTATTTCTAACAACGAGGGATGTAGTTTTCATTTTCAACTTATCCCTGCCTGCCTTTCGAACGGCACATGTGCTTTGCAGAACGCCTAATGTGTTTACATGCTGGAGCTGATCAAAGCTAGATCAGATGAATATTTATTGTTCATGTCTGTGCGTCTGTCTATGTCTTTGTGTGTTTGTGCACGCGTGTGAACTAAAAGACTCTCTACTCATAAATGAAAGCCGCGCAGCATCTTGTGATGTTCGTCATGATTATGTATAACCACTGTTGAAAGGTTTAAGCCTGCTATTTTAGACACAATACATAAAATAATGCACTGTACACACGTACTACACAATCTCTCTCAATAGCTCGCGTACAAACACACACAGTTGCACCACTTCTGTCTCATCCTACTCGCTTGCTTAATGACACAGCCCATATTAGATAATTCCTCTAAAATGATGTTGCCAAAAATATGATAGGCCAATCAGTAATCCCTGCGAGGCTTGTAATAGAATTGAATAACCCAAAAGCTAACATGATCATCCAATACTTAGCTGTGTAAGTGTTGGTACTCGCATACATAGAGTCATTAAGTACCCCTGTCCTTCACCCATGCTCTCAGTTCTTGTGATCTGTATGTTGCTTGTCTAGGAAGCTGCTGGCACAAAAACCTACCCAAAGCTCTGTGCTCATCCAGGAGACAGAGCTCCGCACTGTCTGATTAAAATGACAGGGTCTTACAGATCATGGCCAAACAGTGTGCTCATGTCTGCGGAGCTCAGGGTCTTACTGAGTACCAGTCTGCCCATTTTAATATTCCAGACACCAACCATATGGGCTCTAGCCAGTAACACAGTCTTGATTCATTCCTTACTCTGGCCTTATCCTGGCTTTCAACAGGCCTGCAACAACCAACAGCGGGTTTATGCACCATGTTCAATGAGTAAAAGTCTTTGTTTGTTCGTTTTCTTCCACCGAATGTGAAACAAAAGACAGAGCTGCTGATTTCAACTGGATCATGTGGCTCAAAAGTGTTTGGCAGAAGAACACGGCAAAGGCACTGTGATAAATCATGAGACGTAAGAGCATAAAACACAGCACATCAATCAGTGTGTTCCTTCATCTATTTTTTTTTTTTAAATCAGTTAACACGCTCCCTATCACATCCATCTGATAGTTCATTTGACTCTGTGTATGTTTCAAAGAGGAAAAGAGGACTGAATGTTGGTAGTTGGTCTTGACAGCACACTTCGATGTCTATTTGAGCCCAAATGTAAACCTCTCTTATGCTTCATTTTACTGTACGGTTGTGGAAGTCTCTGGAGCAAGCATGTTTTAGAAATGTATCTGAAAAGATTTATCAACACTTAAGACGTTCCCTAAAGTGGTAGCCACCTGGGCATCAGTGGTGGAAGTCCTTTGATGTCAAGGACCACAAAATATAACATTTACTCAGCTTCAGGGTGCGCTAAAAATGTATTTTTCAAGCTGATGGTAAGAGTTGCTCATATGCATGTGTACAAGAGCGAGCGAGCGCGCGTGCGAGAGAGAGAGTTTCAGGCCAAGCAGAAATCACATTATTGATCAGCAAATATGTAGCTCTGGTTGCCAAATGTAATGTATCTTAATTTGTATGAAAGTTTACACAAGAAGTGCTGAACTTTGTCAACTGTAGTGCTAATGCTGGGTCTGCCTGCAAATCACATGACTGGGTCCTTCATGCAATCCACCTGTTAAGGCTGGCAAATCCATTCATCTTAATGGGTCTATGCGCAACAGACTATTATTAGCTGGTGGATCAAGTTCTTCATTATAGTATATTTCATTTAATATCCATAGAAAAGCTGTTATGGATAAAAAATAACCAGAAAGAAACGCCCGCTGTTGGCTGATCTAAAACATTAGTTTTGCAAATTTGGCCACATTGGCTCAGTAGCATACAAGCAGAGACATAAAAAGGAAGAGATCCCTGAGGTATAAACAGGATGGCAGAATATGCGAGAATTGACACGTTTTTTTTTTCATCCCATAGTGCCTACATAGTGTCATATCACCCAACTGTTTGTATTATAAATACAACAAATGTCCTAGTAAAACAGCCATATACAATAGCATAATGCCACAAACAAGCTGTGACCAACAAAAAACTCAAAAGCCATGCACACCACAGCGGGTGCCACACAAATAGTTTACAGAAAATAACATGCGCACATTCTTAATTCTTGACAATCAACAGCAAGACAGAGCATAACCATAGCATATACGACATAAACTCAAAGATTACTACATGACAAACAACACAGGTTGTTTTGCAACACTTTTGCAAGAAGAATCAAGCTGCATTAGGTGAAAGGCTTTATATTATATAGTACATCAAAATCAGTAGCCTATATAACTATAGCTATCTATCCATCTCTATCTATATTGTGGGAAATAAGATGTGTGTAGATCAACTTGAATTTGTAGACGAATGAACCTTAATAATTGTCAATTTTGCATGCAGATATGTCACTTCCTGCTACCAACTTTGGAAACAGATTGAAAAAATCATGTTTACCGTGCGGCCCAATGGATATGTTTGTTCCAGCTGAGTAAAATATTCTTCTAGGAATCTGTAAATGTCTTAAAAACAACAGTAAGTGTTGTCAAACGACTTGTTACAGCTCCCCACAAACACATCAACTAAACGGTAACATTAACTTAACTTACTGCTCGACGGATCCTTAATGCTCATAGCTGGCCTCCTCCGCCTCCTCCTAGTCGGTAACGCCGATGCAGGAAAACAACTTTTTTGAGTTTGGAAACATTGTGATCCATGTTTTGCCATTTATTTACTTTTTTGCCTGGTAATTTAATGCTTTGGTTGGCTCCATCCCTTCCAGGCAGTTTTACCTATGTGCACTGTGCACCTGCTAGACGCGGGGTTCCATTGTGGGAGCGTTCGATTCGGGTCACCTGAAGTCCCCGCCGGGCGGTGCAACCTGCCGTGGTAACTATCCTCAGTCTTAGACATCACACATATTGTAGATATCTTTAACTTTATTAGGTTAAGGGGGTTGTTGTTTTTTGGGGCATTTGCACTGGCTTGTTGCTTAAATCACTTTGAGTGTGAAAGGTCTTGACCTTGTAAACATTAGTTTGACAAATAAATTCCATTTACTGACATTTTCTGGGGCTTTGAACCACATCTGTGAGCTTCCTCTGTGAATGGGGTAGTTTTAATGGAGGTTGCCATACATGGAAGGGGGAGATCATAACCCCTGTTCGAATGTGGGGGATCTTTCAACTGTCCATTTACTCCTGGTTCAACTTTTACACCCTTCTCAGATGTAACTGTGACCAGTTTTTGTCTGGTGTTCAGTTGAAAGCTCCAGAATTTTTTTTTAGTAAAACTACTGTAATCAATTGTTTGATACTCTCATTAATGAAACATGGCCCAAGGGGGGAAAAATGTTGTGATGAGTTTGTGGTTAATCCTGCCTGTCTCTATCCTTCCCCAAAAAAGAAACTGTAATCAAATTCAGAAAGGAGTATGATGGAGATACGATATTTGGCAGGAAATGGGACTGAGCTTTTCCCCATCAACCGTATCATATGACCCTTCCACCCTGAATCTAACAATGTTAGGGTGACCTGCCCCTCCAGCTTGATGAGGCAACATCTTACTGCAGTTAATCCATGACAGTCATGGGGACATGCCTGGGAGGACAGAAATAGACGTGCAGTTACAGTTTCATTGTGAACACCTCTATATAGATATCATTATCTTGGTCTGTTTACCTACCTTTCATGCAGTTCAGCGTAGAAATCCAAAAGGGTTTTAATGGATTTCAGAAAGCTTAATTGCCCTGAGCATACATGTTGTTTCCATTCTATTAAGGCCATATCATTCATTAAGCACACCAACGTATAGAGGTATTTGTTTCTATTTTTATTCAGTATCATGCTACAGTGGGGGTTTCGAGGTTGCAGTTTCTAAACGCATGCTGCATATGAGGCCCAATTAGAGGTGATTTACTGCCCTCACAGAACAGGCAAATGGCTCAATGATAAAAAAAAAAGCAATCTGATCTCCAGATGTGACTTTCTCTGTTTACAGCATCATTTAGAGGTTTACAGTTATGCTAGTGTGGTTTTGCAGTTTGTTGGGTTAATTTGTAGATTAAAGGAGAGAGGCTTCGTAGCTTTTCTTTTATTAGATCTAGTACTGCACTTGTGGTCAGAGATGAGAGAGGGAGGCCGACAGACATTTAATAGCCCCCCGTGTGTTTCTTGTGATGGTGGCATCTTGTGAAAATGGTAACAGATAGGTGGGATTAGAGGGCAGACTGCACACAGTGCCCATGTGGTTCCCATCTCATCTATTCAACGTGTTGTCATTAAGTGTCTTATGTAATTACTTCCACCCAAAGTGGATTTGGCAGACCCAGAAGGTTTGTGCTCTGGGCTCCACACTGTTGATGTAATGCCTGGGTGCTAAATGCAAAGGGACTCATGTACACATATAATTTGTGGTTGCAAAAATGATTAGGTGCAAAATAATAGTTATGGATTTCTGTTAATACGCATAGAATCTAGTGCAGGAAAGATGAAAATTAACTCCATTCTTAATAATTTCTTTTTGTCTGATTTCAATAGAGGTGAAGGAAAAGATCAAATAGCTGCAGTTAGACTGAATCTTCTGAAACGTGACAGATGGAAAGCAGCACGCGATGAAACAAGGATGGCTTCTGAAAGACATACAGCCAGAGACCTTGTCTGTCATTCCTGCGCTATTCATTTTAATAACATCTTGTTTGAATGAGAGCTCTCCACATAAAAGTTTCTTTTTTGCTCAGAGTCTCGGAAAGAAACAACTACTGAGATGTTCGGGATAATGAACACAGCACAGTATAAACTGCATGTTTCCGTGTTGTATGTATGTTACTGCACACGTGGATTTGTGCACGCATGCGTCTGTTTTCAGGTCTTTTAGTTGAGTTTTTTTTTTGGAGGAGAGAGAAAAAATGACAGCTCAGTACCCAGGAGTTGTGATAAAGATTGATGTCTGATAGTTGCCATCTTCTCTTCAACAACATTACAAAATTGAGTCCCTCTGGAGGATGGCTGTTTATCAGACAGGGGCTTAAAAGGAAACAGGTGGACACGGGAATATGTGGAGGAGATGTGTGTGAATAGATTGAAAATGGTTTAAAGATGTTGAAATGGGCAGAGAGGGAAACTGATGTTTATAGAGAAACATTGGTTTCCTTCAAATGCACGTTACCAAAGTTTTTACTAGTGTTGACGCACTGTGCACTCTGAGTTTTAGCACAAACAGCTGTCTAATTCTACCTAAATCTTCTTTTTGAATTGTATGTTGTGATCCAAATGCTTTTTCGGGCCCATGAAAGTGGATTATCTTTGCTGCGTGACTCTCCTCCTCCTGTATTGTGGCTGTGCAGTTGTGCATTGAGCCACCAGGGAATCAATGGCTCATCTCCTGAAAGCTCTTAGTGGTTTTAAGCGTGAGTGGTTATGACTGAGTGTTAACCCCTTAGGAGTCTTCATTCAGACAAGATCCTCATTAGCCTCACACTGACCACCAAACAATGTGTGAAATGGCACATTTTATAATGCACATACTCTTCTTGACTTTAGCGTGAAAAGTACAGAGGCATAATTTGTAAAATGCTTAATTCTTCAAAACCTCCAAATACCAAATGGCAGTACAAAGATAGATAAGTAGTAAAATCCCTGCAGTCTGGGTGTAAATGATAGCTTCACTTAATCGCATCATATTCTGTTAAAAGAATATTTAATAGTCAAAATGTTAATGGAAAAATGTTCTTCTTCAGCTGGGTCTGTATGTATGTAGCTTTATTAGATTTCAGTGAAGATGTTGATATTTCCAGAGGAAAAACACAGACCTTTGTTTGCTAAAAGCAGGCATGGTAATTGGAAAAGGGACACTGGGACATAATCACTCCATCACAATCCTGGCATGGATTGTAAATATTCACACTTTGGTTGCAACGCAACCTGGAAGTGATGATGTTTTGTTCAGATGGAGAAGGTCATCTATAAAAAGCAGGGCCTAACACAAACTGAAGACAACATGTGTCTCAGGCCACACTGCTCCAGGCAAAATGTGTTTTCACCCAGAGGAAAAAAGTAGTTTTCACGTTTGTCTTCGTGTATGTTGTATTTTCTGGGAAGGGGATTCAGTTCCTTCACCCTTTGAGCAGTAGTGTGAATTGTATCTGGTCTCAGATGAATATTTGCAGTTTCACAGAGGTATTTTTTTTTGGCCAGTGTTTTTGGGCTATGTGCACCCAAACATGAGTATAACAGCTACAATATACTACCAGTCTGTTTGCTGCATGAGAAAGCTAGGTGGCGCAGTGGTGCATTGGTTATCACTGTTGCCTTACAGCAAGAAGGTTCTTGGTTTGAACCCGCTGGCCAGCTGGGGGAGTTAGCATGTTCACCCTGTGTCTGTGTCCAAACGTTCAGGTTAATTCCTGTAGCTGTGAATGTGAGCGTGAATGGTTGTTTGTCTCTGTGTTACGTGTTGATATATGATAGATAATGGGATGTAGGGCTGAACAATTTATCGAAACTGCAAACTGAAATTTTCAAATCGCAGGAGGTGCAATATTTGTTAAAGGCCAAATGTGTGTCAAAATACCATTTTAAAATTAAATATTGTCATGCTGACCTACACACCAGAAGAAATCTTTGTTTGGGACAGATCCTTCGGATGGGATGGGGGATGAAGTTGAGAAAGAAGGAGTATACTGTTCAAAGATGGCGCCCCATTAATTTCTATAAAAGCTCACGCCCCTTCCTCACTTTTCTGTGTTTTTGCGCAGTACAGTCCTTCTCCAGCCGAGCCGGTTGAGTGCGCGTGTGTTTGAGACTTCATGCTGGCCAAGCTGGCTGTCTTGCTCCTGGGATAAATTAATTTAATTATACAGCTCCTCCAACTGCTGTACTCTGTCAGCTCTTGTGCTAAATAATACGTGTGGGCCTCCACTTGTCCAAATTTCTCTTCTTTTCTTACTTCTAATAAACTAGTTGACTAATACTACTACTGTCACTTCTTCTTCGTACATATTCAACGTAGTGACGAAACACGCTCTGTAGAGCAGTTTGTCCATTTGGGCTACTGTAGAAACTTCCAATAGATCCTCCTAAATATTACACACTGAACCTTTAACACAACATAAACAAAAATATTTGGCAAGGATGCCTGAAATTTAATTATATTACAGTTGTGTCAAATATATAAAATAAGGTTAGGAGATTTGAACAGAAGTTGACAGTATCAATTAATGTCAGATAGCTAGGGCTAACTATTATTTTAAATTTTAAACTTATACCTATAAGTTTCAGAATCAAAATATTGTTTTTTCATTTAACAAAAGAAGAAAGACAAGCAGGTGTACAAGAACATTGCCTAAATAAACTAGCAACATAAAATTGGCACATTTTTAATGTAAATCAGGAACTATCTGATTTGAATCACACACCATTGATGCCATCTTGCTTTGATTGACAGTTTAGGATGCCGAGTGCTAAGGACACATTTCTGTCTGTACCAGAGAAATATTGAGGCTTGATGCTCTATAAATAACAGATATGTATTTATATGATAAATGTATGGTGCTGGTAAACCCAACCCCTCCTTGTGCCTCAGCTGGAAGTAATGATGACTGTGAATTGTTTTTATCTTATTTTACCAATAAGGTGGTGTCAATCAGAGCCTCTATTACCCCCGCGGCCTCTTACTCAGAGGTTCCTCACCAGCAACAAGAGAGTTTTAACCAGTTTTATCCCATCAACTTGTCTGAGCTTTTAAAAACAGTATCACAAATGAGAGTGTCCTCCAGCCCACTTGATGTAATACCTACAAAGTTTCTACTGAAAGTAATAGATTCTGTTGGGCCCCATTTGATCTCTGTTTTCAACAGCTCCCTATCTACTGGTTGTGTCCCTGATTATTTTAAAACGGCTTGCGTGAACCCACTTTTAAAGAAACCTGGTTTAGATCCCTCCCTCCCACAAAATTTTAGACCAATTTCAAAACTGCCTTTTATTGCAAAGATTCTAGAAAGATTTGTGTCCAAACAGCTGCTCACTGTACTCGAAAATAACAAAATATTTGAAAAGTTTCAATCTGGTTTTAGGAAGTACCATAGCATGAGACTGCCCTGCTTAAAGTCCTTTTAATGTCTGCTGATGAAGGTATGTGCTGAGTCCTGGTACTCCTGGACCTTAGCGCTGCTTTTGACACCATTGATCACAACATCATGTTAGACAGACTGAGGCACTGGGTGGGGATCTCTGGTACGGCCCTAGAATGGTTTTCATCCTACCTGTCAAATAGGAAGTTTTGCGTGTCTGTAAACAACTATGTCTCCTCGTTCTGTCCAGTTAAATATGGTGTGCCTCAGGGGTCGGTCTTACGACCCATTTTTTTTTCCTTGTATCTGCTTCCCCTTGGACATATTATCCATAAACATGGCATTTCTTTTCATATTTATGCTGATGACATACAAATATACTTGCCTGTCAGATCCACAGACCCTGGAATGCTGAGTTCACTTAACAACTGCCTTTGTGAAGTTAAAAAATGGATGTCAAATAATTTCCTCCAGCTGAACTCAGACAAAACAGAAATCCTGGTCATCGGGTCCCAGCAGATGGCAAATCAAATACTGCCATCTGCTGGTTCCCTAGTAAATCACATTAAGCCTGTGGCAAAGAACCTTGGTGTTTGGTTTGATAGTAATTTAAATTTCGAGCAGCACACCACAAAGCTTGTTCAATCATGTTTTTATCAACTTAGAAATATAGCAAAAATTCGATCTATGTTAACTTTTAAGGACACCGAGACCATTTTACACGCCTTCATCTCATCACGCCTGGATTATTGCAACAGCCTTTTCACCTGTTTAACCCAAAAATCTATTGATTGTCTCCAGACTGTCCAGAACTCAGCTGCCAGGCTTTTAACCAGAACAAAGAAATATGACCACATTACTCCTATTTTAGCTTCATTACACTGGCTCCCAGTATGTTTTAGAATTGACTTTAAAATTCTGTTGATCACTTTTAAAGCTCTTCATGGCCTCTCGTCTTGTTATATTTCTGAACTTTTAGTCCCATACACACCAGCACGTACCTTGAGATCCTCGGGCAGAGGTCTGCTGTCTGTTCCAGAGTCTCGACTGAAAACTAAAGGGGACAGAGCGTTTGCTGTCAGGGCCCCAAGGCTCTGGAACAGCCTGCCCGAGGAAATCAGGTCGGCTGAGTCAGTGAACTCTTTTAAGTCCCTTCTTAAAACATACTTTTATAGGAGAGCCTTTCCCGATCTTATTTGACTTTATTTTATCCCTTTTATTTATTGTATTTTACTAATTTTATATTTATCTTAAAAGTGTATTTTAGTCTTTTCAATGTTTTCATGCTTTTATCTTGTATTGTTTTTGTATTATTGTCTCTTGGGTATTATTGTCTTTACACTTGTTAAAGCACTTTGTAACTTGTTTTTGTGCTCTACAAATAAAGATTATTATTATTATTATTATTATTATTATGTACCATATATTACAATTTTATTTATACAAATATATTGAACTTCAGCTAAGAACTATGAGAATCAATAAAAAAGCAGACTTTAGAACTTTTTTCCCCATATCTACCAACATTTACACACATGCAGAAATATCTGTGATAGGCCAAATTAATTCAGTTCATATACTCACTCACTCACTTTTCATATAGAGCAGGTCTAGACCACACTCTTTGTATTAATCTGTATTAATTTCAGCCCACCAATGTATGAGTCAGACTCTCAGTTACAGTCAGATAGATTTTGTTATGGATAAGTGCCCCCTCTCCATGCTAAATTTCTAACTTTAGGGATGACAAAGGAAGATTGAACAAGGTATTTGGTCTAAAGTTCAGGCAGGGGGAGGTGTGGCCTAAAGTGTGCAAAAATGTAAAAACGCTGAACAGAAAACAGAAAAGGGGAAGATTCAAAAGGTATCCTTTTTCTCAGAAATAATGCCATTAAGCCAAGTACATTTATGTACTTTAAATGTAGTCACTGCTTTTGTGTTGCAGGATATGACTAGGCCTCTGTTTTGGAGAGAGTCTGGGTGCCAGTGAGGGATGAGAGTCTTACTTATTGTTGCTGCAGAACTGGTTGTGTGATCAAATCAAAGGGCAAGCAGGATGACACAGACTCTAATAGAGGCAACACATCACTGTCATTCTCATTATCTCCTTTCCCTATTGACCTCATCACCTCAGTAACGCTGCTCTCCCAGCACAATAGGTCGTTAGTTTATTAAAGTGTAAATAATGTTCTCACTGTGGAGCTGAATCACACCTGCAGGATACAGCTAACTGATCTGAATGCAGTAGATATTTGGAACACGTGTCAGCAGGCACAAACATGTTCCCCTACAAACTCCCACACATGTACAGTTACACCTCTTTAAAAGGAAAGCCTTCAGGGTTGGGCTTTGTCATCCCACGACACCGCACAGTGATGGAGGAGATAAAACCCCCATGAGTCTTACTCACAGTCCCCCAGAGCTAAGTCATACTTCAGTAAGTGAAATGGAGTATGGCAGGCCAGAGCTCCCCCCTTCTCAGAGCATTTAACATCAGTATTCTGGTATCAGATGTGGAGGTCCTCAAGGGAGCCAAGGAAGTGTGCTGTGGGAAACATGACAGAGGCGCAGACTGAGAGAGAGAGAAGTCCCAAATGGGGTGCAAGTACCTTGACAAACAGGTACTGGTCACAATAATCTCTTATGGATCAGATTTGACCTTTCAATTGTTTCCTTTTTGCCTGACGGGCTGTTGTCTTTACGTCCAGTTTAGCTCTGCCTTTCTTTTCATGACTGGGGAATCGTCGCACTTTGACACACAGTAATCCTTTTGACGTCATCTTACTCTCGCAGAAACCTGACACAAATTTCCAGGGTAAAAGGTTACACAGTGTATTTAAAAATACAATTGATCAGGCTCAGGCCACAGTAATGTGGAAGAAGTAGCAAAGCCAAATTATATGATTGTGCTATTGTAGGTGTACAATGGGCACTAATGAATACTTGATTGTGAATAACAGTGTTCATGGGAAAAGGCTATGGCTGCTTGCTTTAATGGCACTGTGATCTGTAGAAAAATATCAGAATTTGCTTCTGTCTTACATAATATACATATTATTTAATTCAGAAATACCTTGGACCGTACAGTCTTTCTAACATATTTACTTTCTAGAGGTTGTTCAATTATGTCAAAGACCCGGAGACACATTACTCTATTAATATTAGACGGTGAGTAATGTCTTCACATCCCAGTTGATATTTTCAAGTCTCCTATGTAAATGTCAAGCACAGTCGTATGTGGTTGTCATGCCATCTATCACTCTCAGTTGGAGACAGCAGCTTTTACAAAGGTCCAGTATTGTGAAAGAATGAGCAGAGAACTTCTCCCTGCTTTGTATGCGACCATGAAGCGTAGCATCTCTTCCTCATTCTTATTAAAGTCTGTGTGCATCTTGAATCTATTTCTCTCTTATATAGGCTATTTACTATAAATACACTTTTGGGTTGTGATCTCTTACAAACAAAAAGGGTTCACACGTGTCTTTCGTGTTTGGATGTGTCTGTCCAAAGAGAAATTTACTCTGTAAACTTTTCCCATGGTTTTATTTACGTCCTGTAAATGTTTGTGGGCTAATTAGGCCAAATTATCCAATATTTCCCAAAAACTTAGAGAAAAGAACAAACAAACTAAAATATCCGTCACAGGGGACATTTTACTGCAGAATGACTACTTCTAGTTTTGATACTTACATTTTGAGGATAATACTTCTATACTTCTACTTCGGTAGGATTTTGAACACAAGACTTCTACTTGTAATTCAGTAATTGAACATTGTTGTATTCATACTTTTACTCAGGTACTCTGAGTGCTTCTTCCACCACTGTTATTCAGTCCCTTATTATTCCACAGTAGAGTAATGTTTACTGGCGACCTGTCCAGGGTATACCCCGCCTTTCGCCCAATGTAAGCATCGATTGGTTTCAGCCTCCCGCGACCCTGTACACAGGATAAGCGGTTGACGATGGATGGATGGATGGATGGATGGATATTAATGTTTTGTTGTAAAGTACTTTATATACTTTTATAATAAAGAAAGTGATCTCATTCTCACTGATCATCCCTCCCCTTTCTTTAGTGTATTTTTATTTATTTTGCTCATTCTGAATGGTTATACCAAAATTAATTATTTTTGCCCTCCATCAGAGTAATTTTTTTGTAGATAATGGGAATGTGAGGAATAAGTGCAGCTCAGCCGTATAATCATTAGTATATTCTATTTTTTCGCATCTACAAAGTCTATTTCCAGCCTGCAACAGAAATCTGTGGAAAGGAAATGAGTATAACAGCTACACTGCAGCGTTCCTTTGAGTCATATGGAATAGGCTCCATTTCCTCTCCGCATGTGTGTCTCCTTTTCCTGATGTTCTGCTCTCAGACAATCTGCCACTGATCTCCTTCACCTTACCATCCCTCCTTTTACCTTGTCTGTTTTTCCTCACATTCACGCCCTTTGGCTCAAATAATTTCTCCTGCTGGACCAGAGATCACAGAAATTCATTTGGATGTACGACCCTGGCAATAGACCTCCACACTTTGGGGTCTACAGTCATTAAAACAATTTTTGGTGACAGTTATTGAGTTACATTTATTGTATTATGTGCCCCACACTTCACAGATGTCTCACATCTTATCCGATTTTCTCTAAATCTGGCTTCAAATTAAATCTGGTCTCAGCCAAAACTGCTCTTCGTAATTGATTTCCAGCACCACCCATTAAAATAACCCATTTATTCAGAAAGTGGGATGTAAATTAAGTTTAATAACGTTTGCTTGGTTGTAGTCTTGTAAGTTTAAACCTAAACCTGCAGCCCAGAACTTTTGTCTCCCCCTTCTGACAGCGAAAGTAACTGTCGACACATGCTTATGACATACAGGCTATGCTATACTGAGATGCTGCTGTCGCTACAGTTGTTCTCCCCTTCAGCTCTAGCAAACCAGTTTTATGCCAACCATTACTGGTTGGCATAAAACACATCACTACCGATTCGCCAGTGCAGGAAAGTCGCCACAGACACCAGATGTTAAAACTCCGGTATACTGCAAAATACAGAGAGATTTACCTGGCGGTGAGAGGCTTAATCAGTATTGTGTGAACTCGTTTGGCCAGGGCTT
Source organism: Micropterus salmoides (assembly GCF_014851395.1). Lineage (NCBI taxonomy): Eukaryota > Metazoa > Chordata > Actinopteri > Centrarchiformes > Centrarchidae > Micropterus > Micropterus salmoides. Next base: position 13,971,258 of record NW_024040707.1, on the reverse strand, counting down.
GAATGTAACAGATGTTCATTTATTTGTAAAAGTCCCGCACTCTAGCTTTAAATAAATAATAAAACTAGAAGAGTGCACTCAGTAGAGTGAAGCAGGTGTGTCAGGGGGTATGTGAGTGTAGAACAGGGAGGGCAGGGCAGGTTTGTTAGTCCATGCATGAGAGTAGTGGAATGAGGGGAGAATGTTTTTTTGTATAGTGTAAGTTTTCTTACATAGATGTATGCTTGTTTTCTTTAAGATGCATAGTGTAACCGAGCGTTCTGGGTTCGCCTAACTATATAAACTTCATAAGGAAACAATAAACAGGATGAATAGTCCAAACTTCTAAATTTAATCAATGTTATTTATTTAGAACATTTTGTTGTAACACACACACACAAAATAAAACCCCTCCCTACCTCCCTCTCACGATCCAAAACAAAGTTGAATCTCACTCCTGGGCTCCCTTACAGTCAAGATGTTAAAATGGCGAATACTGCTCAAGTATTGAAAGTTGAAAATCTAAGCTAGGGCTGGCCAATAAAACAATAACAATAATTATTGTGTAATAATTTTTCTTAATAACAAATGTTCAATTAGGGCTAGACAATAAAAAAAATAACAATAATTATCGCAATATAATTTTTTTTCAAGAACAATATAACAAATGTTCAATAAATATTCAATAAATGTTTGATTTTATTTACTTGAAACATACACGAATTAGGACTTAATTTTTTATTAAGATGGTTATTTTGTTGAGGAAAAAGGACTGAAAAAAAGCTTTTACTTAATTTTACTCATACATATGTGTTGAAAAAGATTTTATCATAAATGTTTTGAATGTTCTACCTCAGATTTGTGAAGTGATCCACTGTTTGGCATGAAGTGTTGACCATAAGGACGAGTTTAATCCACAAATAACCATCAGGTTTCTTCAACTTTCCCTCTGTAGCAGAAATCAGCCTTTAAACTCAAAAGAAATAAAGATTTGATTCTTATCGTGATAATTATCGATATCGAAAGATATGAAACTTTTTATCGTGATAACATTTTTGGACATATCGTCCAGCCCTGTGTTCAATACATGTTTGATTTAATTACTTTGAATCACGAAATCTACGAAATAGCACTTAATTTTTCTATTAAGATATTTAAGGGTCTGAAAAATATTTTACTTAATTTTACTCATGCAAATTTGTTGAAAAAAATTATAATTGTTTTCAATGTTCTGACCATAAACAATTGTTTAAAACCACAGTTAACCATCTGGTTTCTTCAACTTTCACTCAGGAACAAAAATCTAACTTAAACTTGACAGAAATAATGATTTGACATTTATTGTGATAAATATCAACATTGAACAATATGACATTTTTTATCGTGATAATATTTTTGGCCATATAGGCCAAACCTAGTCTTTTATAATAGGCTTCACCAATAAAATAGTTGTTTTTTTTAAATTGTGGATCCTTGCAACCACAAGAAGTCCTTAAGCATACAGTGAAATGTGCACAAAAATATTTGTCTGATTGGTCCAGTAGTATGCAAGATTAGCTGCAGACTGATACACACACACGACCTAACGCATGATCCCCTCTAGGCTTAAGCCTGGCAGAGATAATAAATCCGGTGTGATCAGCAGAGGGGCGTGGTAAACAGTTTTGAGGTCACGGGGTTGAGTTTCAGTAGTCCAATGGGTGTTATGTCTGATATTCATACTCCAGTTTTGTTATAAAGTTATAAAGAAAAAAGTGACACAGAATCAGGACTAGAGGAGTCTTTAAAGGGGAACTTAACAGGTTTCACACCTGTTTACAGTTGTATAAAGCCTTTTGTGGCTCCATAGGGAGCTGCACAAAGTCTGATAAATTGCCTTAAACGACTCTCCTCAACTCCACTTGAAGCTAGCAGCTTGAAGTTACATTAGCCACTGCTAGCGTATCAGACCCAAATGTCTGACCAAACTGTCAGCAAACAAGTTCCATTGTGGGTAATGTAGTTTAGCCAGGATTTTTACAATGAAGAAGAATGTGTGGAATAAAATAAAGACGATATCTCTGGTTCTGCTTCATCAATTTTAATAGTTTTTAAAAACTTGCGTTGTTCGTTGTTGCCTTTAAACAACCCTTATTATCCTTTTCTGACCTGGCTAAGACAGTCCCTTCTAAAACCACTGATGTTTTATATGCCTGTTTCCTCATCTGCCACCACTATGGTTAACGTTTGGTCAGGTTTAGGCACAAAAAGGTTAAAATTAGGGAAATATTGTGGTTTTGGGGTCACATTCAACTGCTTGGTTCAAGGTGCCCTTTGGATATTTATTGTAAACAAACAAAAGTTACCTTTACATGTAATATTACTCACCAAAATATGTTGTGTGGATCATTGAGCTCTAATAGACATGTTGAATAAGTCTCTTTCCATTTTTTTTTTAACATTTCAAAACCTGCGTTGTTTACATTCACGTTTTACAAGCAATTCCTAAAATGCATCTTGAAGAGAAAGGAAGCTTGCCGGAGGAGCTATGAGCGAGGATGCACCAGTGTATCCTTTGGAAGTCTTTTCGGCACCCGTGACAAATAAAAGATAAAAATGTTCTGCCCTTCACCTTTTGCGTAGAGCCATGAAAGGCTCTGTTCAAACTGTATTCCTCAATGACATTTCACCTTGATATTGCTTGTGTTTTTAGTGCTAAATAATAAGGCTAAAGGGCTACATGCAATGAAAGTAGTGACCGTGAACATTGTTAGGAAAGTGAGAGTCATAATGCATATTGGCAATAAAGGGCGCTTGTCAGTCACACATAAAGTAAGGTACAGTACACATAAAATAAACATTGCGATTCAGTTTCTTACCACTATGCTTCTTGGGAAGTGTAGTTATCTTCTACCTTCATGTCTTTGTGTGTGTGTTGGGGGGTTGTATGTACTCTTGTTCCTTTAATTTTTTTACCAGTGAACCATTTTCTTTTTTCTTTCAGCACAGTTGCTCATTGTTTGCACTGATGATTCAACCATAAGAGCTTAATGTCCATCCAAGCCTTGCTCCAGTTGCCAGTCATCAAACATTGTCTACGCAGAAAATGAGAAACTTAACTTCTGGAACCCTGAACGCTCAAAATATCTCCTCCCACTTCACTACACAGAACCATGGCAGGCAGTACACACCGCAGATCACTGCGTAGTTACAGATGGCATGGTGCGGTAGTAGAGCAGTAACTTTGTGCTCTATTTTAGTCAGTTATTCAAATTTTCCTAGGACAGTTAGCAGGGTCAGACCTTATTTTACTCAGATGTGGCTACAGCCTTGATAGAATGAATCATATAGCACAGCGTGTCACACCTCACAAGTGATGCATTGGTGATTACTATACATTTCTAAGCATATATTATCTTCATGCCTTATGCTTTATAAGCAGTTAAAGGAACTGTTTACACCAAAAAATATTCTCCTTGCTTCCTAGAAATTGTATGAAATATTAAGGGAGACAATTAAGAAGATACTTTTTGCTGTGAGTGTTTTTTATTTAATATAAATCCTCTTGTGATTTTCTTCAAATATCTCCTGATCTTCTCCGCCCACAGCAAAGTATGTCAAGTCCTCCCAGACAATTCTCCATGTCTTTTCCATCTCCTCAAAACAGGCGTGCATAAATACTCCTGTTATTCTAATCGGAGGCTGTGTGCCACCGCACGATTGGCTGAAAGCTGATGACTCATTTCAACAGGCTGGTGTGGGGCTAGCAAGAAGAGGGTGGGTGGACGGGTGGGCGGGTTAGGTGGTGCTGAAAAGAGGGTGCAGGAGGCGGGAGTAAAGCTTTCTCCCACCGCCTGTACGCTTGTGTGCATTGCTGATGTCAGAGCATGCTGTTTCTCACACACAAACACTCCCTGTAAATACTTGCAAAGGGAGTCAACTTATCAATCTTATATACACTTTCTCACTGTTTTTCTGTTCATCTCGTCTCATCACGGTTGCCTTTAGTCAGACTTGAGGAGAGACACAAAGCCTTGAGGAGGGAGAGGGAAGGATAGAGAGAGCAAGAGAGTGCAAGAGAGAGAGAGAGAGAGAGAGAGAGACTTGTGCTGATCACAGAGTCTGCAGCCCCCAGCCTTCCCTCTGTTGCTGCTTCAGTACGTGTGAAAGGGTGAGGCAGCAGAGGCAGAGCTGGTGTTTGTGTCTAAGACTCGAAGGGAAGAGGAGGACGCTGTGAGCTGTGCAGCGCAGAGCAGAGCCAGTCAGTCACTCTGGTATGTGTCCAATGTGAGTGGCTCAGTCCAGTCCCTGCGCATCCTCTGCCGCTGTCTGAGCAGCCTCGCACACCAGGACTCTGACACCAGCCACACAAACAGGTGAGTCTCAACAGCCTCATTATGAACTGCTCTCAGCAGTGTACTGCCAATTTGACTCGACACTTTGATATGATTTGTTATATTGATTATCGTTGGCGAATGTATATGTTTGCTGTGCAACAGAATGTATTGATTTAACACGGATTGCTGAAAGTTCTCATAAGAAATGAGGTTTATCCATCATCAGTTGCGTGTGCATTTAGATGTGACGAGGTATGTTTGCGTGTGTGTTAGTTTGTGTGAAGGCTTGTTTACCTCTTGACTGACAAGTGAAAAAGACCACTGGGACTTGGGGAAAACGTTGCCTCTGATAGTAGTGCATCCGTCTGATTTCATCCCCGTTTCCCCATGTGTAAATCCATGTGTCAGTGAAAGTGGGTGGAGTGGGAAACGTTTCAGCTCTGCTACTGTTATCTCAGTCTTGTTTAGACACAGAAAAAAAACCCCCACCACGATGAAGATGCTCTCAGATGCTGTGGTGGACTATGATGGAATGCAGATTGTGCATGCATTTTGGTTTGCAGCGCGTGTGGGCACAGTCATTTATTGACAACTGTCATGAAAATCTGCAGGTGTTTACGTTTCAGATTTATACTGTTTTTCTGGAGCTTAGTATGAGCCTTTTGTCTCAACTGCGCAAGAGAACTACTGCATTCATCCCTAATTGGTGTAGCAGTGACAGGATGCGATCACAGTGGTTTAAGATTGTAACAATATTCTCAGTTCAGTGTCTAATCCAGTACATAATAAGGTTTTCAACATACTGGCCTGATTTCAAAAACAGAGCTGACATCCAATCAGAGAGGCGTCTAATGACCAAGATTATGCATGCCCCTTTTTTCTTTAATATTATATGCAAAGTGGAAAATATTATTATGTGGTATATAAAGTTGTAATGATGAATAACATATTTTGTTCCCAACATGTTCACCTTTTGACTGCATGTCTAAAAGTGATGTCACAGTTTTTTTTTCATCATACTGAATGTACTTTTTGCTAATTGCTTTGGCCATGACTGAGCTCGAACTTGCTTGTTTTTATTGTGATACACAGGTGTCTTCTAACCTCTCATCTCAAGCAAGCATTTCAGAATTCAGCACCTTCTCCTCCCTATCCGTACGTAACAATTGTCGCTTGTACTGTTGCATCCTGGAATGTAATTTGTGTGTAATGGCAGCTTATTCACCGCAGGGAATCAGCAGGTTGGTCCAGAATTGATTCCTCCAGTGCGCAACCTGTTGAATCAACTTCGGGTCTTTTGAAGTTTGTCTGTGAAGTAAGTCTTAATCTGCTTACTGACTTACTTCAAGCCTGTATGATTTGCGTACAGAGAGGACAGAGAAAGACGAGGCTTTGAATGGGGCCATATGGCTGAAGAGATTTCACAGAGAGACATTGTCAGTGTCGAGATGGTTTAAACCCTGGAACCATGACCGTGATCTGGGCTGCCAGTGAGAGTGAAAAATCCCCTCAGTGTTTGTCTCTCTCACTGTGGATGCTGCTGTTGTTTGCCCCCCTGACTGTCAGTCTGTCACTATGTGATGCTGAGGAATCAACCACAGCTCCCCGTTGACCCTGCCACATCCCTTTATCACCCATCCCTCAATATATCTGTCCCCCCCATCCATCCATCCATCCATCCCTTCACGTTTTTCCCACCGGGCTTCAAATGTTTGTCTCTTCACTTTCACCGAGCACCTCCCTCCACCCCCCTCTGCTCTGGTCGTCACAGAAACGGCTGATTCAGGAAGGGTGGGCGGGTGTCTCAGAGCTCTTGCTGCTCTGCCCCATGCGGTGCTTTCACAGTACATTTCTGCTTCTGTGCTGCTTTTATGGCCCTGATATGCTGACAGTTCAGGTGGCTCAGTCAGACGTTATACAATTGTGTCAACTACACAAAGGCTGTTTGTTCAGTTCCCTCAAAGGACATGTTCGGTATTTAGAGTTGCATTGCCATTGATGTTCAGTTTTTCTCCCAAACAACAGCACGAACATAGGGAACCTCTTCATTGCCCGCTGACAAATCACCAATGCTGGGAGATTTTTTTTTAAAGGCTTACTTTGCTGAATTTGCGCAGATATTATTTGTTTCTGACGTCAATGCCTGTCTCTTGACTGGTCAAGTCATTAAGTGTTGGGTTGATCCTGAGAGATCGCAGGCCTATTTTGGCTTAAATATATATGACACCTGGGTCGAAGTCGCACTGTGTGAGTTTAGAGTCTACACTGAGGTGATTAATAATGTAATATACCATGACCGAGTCATTTAATAATAGATTTGCTATGACCTTTCTTACATAAGGTTGCTGAAGCGGAATGAAAGTGATGGCGTACAGAATTGAAATGAATAGATGGAAGTGAAAGAAAGTTCTTGGATAAATTATCCCCTTCTTAACCGTGCATTACAGGAGACCTCCCACTCAAAAAATACTGTGTGCCAGATAAAAGATTTGCTTCTGTAATTACAGAGCAATTTATCAGAAGTGGCTTTTTGTTTTTGTGTTGTGGTTTTCTCCATTTTCTTGGGGGGGGGGGGGGGGGGGGTAGCTCTGGTTGCCATGGCGAGCTTGTACAGTAGCTTAAAACACTGCATTTTAGAAAGGCTTCTGAACAGGAAATGAAACCTGTGTTGCACCACAGTCAATTCCAAGCAGGACCCCATGAGCTCATCCTGCTGTGCCTGATTAAATTAAAATGGGAATTTGTATTCACTGAGGAGGTAATGATGAAGACCAGATCTGTCTAAATTGTTGTGCTCCCTGAAAATCAAGGTTTTGATGTTTTTGTTTTCACTGCACAAACACATTATTGATCACAGAGTCTTTCTACGGCACACTATCTCTGACAAATTAGCTGTTGCAAAAAGTTTCTTGCAGTTAATATATTATTCGACTATTTACTGTTGTTTAAACAATGATGAATGAAGAACAGGGTCTAGTGAGTCTAACCCAATATTTATATTATCGACTTGCTCCACACAGTACTTGATCTCACCTTATTTAATGAAAATGTCTCAGATGATCTTTTTTTTCTTTTTGAGAAGAAAAAGGTATAAATGTATGCAGGCTGCAGGGGTTTTTCCACCCTGCAGTGTTCAGCCATTACAGTCAGTGACGCAGCCCGAGACTCACACAGCACACTGCAGACCCGTCACAAGACACAGCCAGAACAAAGAGCATACACACTGTCATCTAAGAGAAAAATTCAACATGGATGATAACACAGAAGCAGCCTTTTGAAAAAACATCAAAGGACTGTGGATTGGGAGAGTGTGACATACAGTACGACTCCATGTGCTAAGACATGAGTGGCTCACTCCTGCTACTTGTCCCAGGTACCACTGTAGCAGCGGACGCCTCAGGTGGGACTCACGTCTGTGCGTATATACCGTCACCTGTTCACTCTTTCATGTGAGGTTGTAAATGTTTTGGCGGTTGACAGATGACGACAACCATAATGTCAGAAACTCTGATGATATACAGTATGTGCTACCACAGCCTTACTTGATAGTTCAGCAAGCCCATAACTAAACCACAAAGGTACATTTATAACAGAAAGAAAGAAATGCTAAGTTATGGATATGGTATATGTAAGGTTTTATATTAGATTTATGTAGACCCCAGCCAAAAGACTTTAATTGCTATGATGGTTACAGGGTAATCAGTAAGCAAGTGTTAAATTCACTCTAGGAAGTCTACACAATACGAAATATTGCAATGACCTGAACATTTCAAAACAAGAAACATTGTTCGTTACAGGCATCTTCAATTTGTATAATATTGTATAATACTTACACAAGAGGAGAGGCTCTTGTGCATTGTATTAGATACAAGAAATAGTCTGTCAAATGTATTCAGTCACCAGTAATACAGTAGTTTACTTAGAATGATAATAATGTAACATTTCAAAACAGTAGATGAAAACAAACTTTTAATTACTTTTAATTTTGCAGGCTCTTCTCTTGTTGGGGCCAGGGGACTTAGTTCCACTATTCTACATGCTCCAGGAGCTACAAGATAAGAAAAGATGTTTAAGCCCGTTTGTCTGTCTTGTACATTTGACTTGTATCTATTATATATTTTCCTAACTGTCAGCACATCCCATGAAAAGACAAAAAACAATAATGAACTGATCTTATTGGCAGGTATTCGCTTTTGAGCCAAAGCCTAATGCAGGTTATTCCTCTGTGCCATGAACTTCTAATGTTGTCCACATTGTTGCACTGGGTGATGTGTTCTTGCATTGCCATGAACATGGGCAGTTCATTTTGAGTTAGTCCCACATCTGCCATCCTACTGCTGTAAATACTCACTAGAGCACCAAATCTGCAGCTGAAAATAGTCAACTAATGTGCTATTTACTTCAGTTTGATTACTGTAACTGTGCTAGAAACTATAGTGGCCAGCTGTTTTTCAAAAATTAACTATATATTGGTGACCTATTTTTACTTCAGCGGTACCCAGTGGTTTTGGAGGTGAGTGCCACAGGCAGGGATGGAAAGTCAAAAAGTAGACAGAGAGACAGACTAACACATTGTTGGTTCTGGTCTTTTAATTTGGATTCATTGGCAATAACAAAAAGGCAGAATATTGCCAGTCTTACACTTTAAAACCCATGATTACAAACCATCAGGATTTTTAAGAAACCTGCATCTGACCAGAATAATGTGGAATAAATATGCTTCTATCCCTTTAAAATAAAAAAGGCTTTGACCCCTCACAAAACACACACTCACCAGTTGTTCAAAACTGACCAATCAAAACTGTACAACTAGCGGACCTCACATTTATGTAATATTAGATTATTTAAATTTTGCTGATGCAAGGGAACAACAAATCCAGACTTTGTTGAAAAAGATTTTTAAAAATATATATTAGCAGTGGAACTCACTGCTGTAGGGAGATCGTTGCCCTTTTGATTTGCTGTGCAGATTAATGAATGTTTTTTCCATTATTAACTTACTACAGTCAGCAGCCACCATGACTGATATTCCCAATAAGTTGGCCGTGTCTTTTAACTGAACTGTAGGACTGGGTAACGATCTGGTGTGGAAGAATATCTCAAAAACGTTGAGTGAAAAGTGACCGTATGTTTGCTGTCCACATCCAAAAAGGACCATTCTCCTTTTAAGATATGAATGAGAGAAAAATCTGATGAATCATGCTGTAGGTGCAGGTGCAGACGGCTTGATTTGATTACCATGTGGAGGGAAAGGTGAATATTTAGCCTCCAACCGGTTGTTACCACAATCAAGCTTGAAGTGCAAGCTGGATGATTCCCTGCGGCTGGTTGCTGTCTGATGACTAATGTTCTCCCAAGCGCCATGTTAAAGACTGTTAATTGGTTGGAATAAACCAATCATTAACTTGCCCATTAAAGCTTATTGTAGTGCTGTGACCTCTGTGGCTCCATCCTAGCAAACTTCTGTAATTGTTCCCAATGCTGCGTCGTGGTCCTGTCTGCGACATTATTCAGGACTCACCAACACCAACGTCCTGACTCACTTTTGTTCTTTAAAGATTCCTCAACACTTAGTGTCAGGGTGTTTCTGCGCTAACCTCGCTGTTCTGGCCAAAAATTTCCCATCTGGGACCACTCTTCCTACCATCTGCTCCTCTGCTCCCTCATTGGCTGGCCCATTTGACAGCTGTGAGACCTCTGGTTCAAAATGGCCCCCGCACACTTTTGTTGGACAAAAAAGACGAAAAGGAGGTAAGGTGAAAGAACATTCATAAAGCTCTGGGTTTAAACCCTATTCACCACATTCCATTGCTTTTGCGCCATGGCACTGTATGTCTCAGCAGTTTCCACCCAATCTCTGTGTATCCTAGAAAGTGCTGACCGGATCACGATAGGGATCACTAAGAGAACAATATCCAGTTTATGCTTAGTCAGAGGAAGGCTCTTTCCCTAAATTAAAAGTTAACATCCAGAGAGGAGTTGAAAGAAAGAGACAAACAGGGACAAACGGTGGCGGCTGTCAGTGCCGGTGTACGGATTATTTCCAGGGGAGGGTGACAGCAAAATGGAAATGCTGCTGCTGCTGCTGCTGCTGCTGCTGCTGCTGGTGTTGATTGTGGTGCGAGTTTGGCCTCACTGACTGATGCTTACTAGGAAAGTTAACTTTAGGGGAATCATCTGTGGAGCTGCTGTGCCCTGAGGTTTAGTACTCACTCCATCTTCATACTAATGGCATCATTAGTGGGCTTCTGAAATAGCATTTTCCTACTCACCCATTTACATGAACACGCGTCACAGAGGTACATAAAATACACAAGGAAAACATACTTAATGAGACAATCTAAGCCCATTTATGATTATAAATGACATCCTACTATTTAAAGTAGGAAACAATTGTGTTACCTGCCTCCATCTTACTTTGATACTTACCAATATTGCATACAGAGGGAAAATTTCAAAATGTGCTTTTCTGTGAGACTGACTGCTACACTATATATCATGAGTCCTTTTTCTTTTTCACTTTTCTCAGTGACATATTTTCCCCTACCCTTACAGGGATGATACGAAAGGATGGAGGAACTGGCACAACATGTACCTGCCAAATAGGACATCCTTCCACAAGCGTCATTGTGAAGTGACATCATTTCGTAACATTTTTCACATCTCTCAGCTGATGCCTTTCAACTGATTAATCAAGCATGCACAATCTGAGAGTATATACACAGGGGGATGTTTTTTTTATCACATATTCCTACCCCTTTTATGGACATGACCAGTATAAAATATTATTCACCTTTCAACGGGGTTGCATTTCACTCTCCAAAATCTTAAATGTTCACTTGCTTGCCATAAGCAGTAATTATTTAACAGTAATGTTAAGATGCAGTCTGCACCATCCGACCTATAGCAAGCACTGTCACTATTGCTAGCTATAAGGTGCGAGAGTTTTTTTTGTGTCAAATTCTTAAATGAACTTTATGAGTGAAACATTTTTCATTAATTAATCATTTATCCATTTTCTGGCGGGCCCAGAAAGACTCTTCCTTTGTACTCCAGCTTCTTATAGACACTGAAGCCCAAGTTTATGATCAAACAAAATAGATTTTACTACTTACTTTGTTTAACCTACTTCTATTGTTAAAGAGATCTGTTTTGTTAGTTTGCTCTGAAAATTGCATTTTTAACCATTAAGGCAACACTTTACTTTAAGTCTCCTTATTTAGCATTATACGCAGTATATAAACATTTAATGTTTGGTTCATAACACACTAGAATGTGGTTGTAAGTAGATATAGCTTTTTATTAATGTAACTATAACTCCCTTTTTTGGCCACCCATAAGTGAAGGCTGATGTATAAACAGATAAAGATGCCAGTATTGTAAAACACTGTTGTATTAACATAAAATATATCTTCATAGGGGAAGTTACAATTGTTTGCAAATGCTTACAATTGGGCTACATTATTAGTGTGTTTTAAACTATTTATTAAATGTTTGTATACTTCTTAAAAATGCTAAATAGGGGATGTAACAGATGCACTTAATATAGCTAGTATCAATCATTATGCAAAAAAATAAAGAAAAGAGTCTTTTAAAAAAGAACATTTAAAATGCATAGGATGCCCTTTACTTCTCACTCCAAGGCGTTCTGGAAGGGTTCTCGCTCTTTGTCGGATCCAAAAGGCATTTTACCAATTGGAACGTTCTTAAAGATGGCGGACCTCAATCGATTTCCAGGTCACAGAGAAATGAAAGGACAAGGAAGTATAAATAAGCAGCTGGAAAGAACCTCGTATCACCCTGATGTCCTGGTTCCAAATTTAGCAGGGGCATTTGCAATGTGTGCCATTGGCCTGTCTCTCGCAAATCTCAGTGTCAACTATCTTGTGAAGACAAGAAAGTTTAAAATTACAGAAATAAAGGTTTATGGTTTTACAGCAGACTATATTGCTTTGACTTGCATTATAATATACACCAATTTATCTTTTTTATACTTCCATCAGATACCTTATAGGCCTATCTTATATTTCAATGCATATAAACCAGAGAGGTATTGCCAGCAAAGCGGTTCAGTAAACTTTTTTCAGTTCAGGGTTAATTTACAATCAGACACAAAAACAAAAAAATGATGGTTTCACAACATGAGAAATGGAAATGTTGTCCTTGACTTTTTGTTATAGTTGCCAGTTTCAAGAAGCTTTTTAGACATTATTGTTGACAATAGTTATGTTGCTGTCCAAAATACCTTCCAACTAAATTAGTGTATTTTTCACTCTGGGTAACTTAAAAAACAAGATTAAACCCTAAAATCCGGGCGGTTGCCGGAGCTGATCGTGGACATTATAGTCAATGCTCGTGAGTCCACCAGACGCGGCCGCAGCACGTCCCAGAAGCGGCTCCGCAGAGAATAGGTAGCAGGTCTATTTTTGCCGCTAGCAAACTCAAGCGGCACATACTTTATCGAACCAGGCAGGAAGTCAGACACAGAAGGGATAGAGAATCGGGTCAATTTTCAAAATAAAACACCCTGTGGAGACTCCCGATCGTAAAACCGCAATAAACACGGTTAAAACGGACAGAGAAATCAAGAAATCAATTAACTATGTAGCCTACCTAATCATAGTAGAAGCACAAAATGCAAACACTGATTACCAACAAAACATGTCAAAATCAGGCAGACAAAACGCTCTGATTTTGAAATGCTCATTGTGGGATTTGCAGCCTGAAGTTAATGGAACAAAACGGGGTCACAGAGAGCCGTGAAGAAGGTAGTAGAAGCACAAAAATGACAAATTAAGTCTATAATGTGGGGCAGGCTGCATGCTCCGCTGCTGAAACGCTTGTGAGACGCTTCCAGTGAACTTTGACACTGGGCTATGAAAACATCAAACCCGTGGCCGTAACGTGCCAGTCAGTGGATTCCTGGCGTTAGGCACAGCTAAATGCTAACGTCAACATGCCAACATGCTGATGTTTAGCAGGTATCATTTTTACCTTAGTTTAGCATGCTAACATTTGCTAATTAACACTAAAAACAAAGTACAGCAGAGGTTAGGGCGATGGGAATGTCATTAGTTTAGCAGGCATTTGGTCATTGATGGCATTAGTTAAAGAGTAAGGAGATCACCAAAGTTACTACAATTCCTCCTGAACATAAATGTTGTGGCAATTATTTCAGTAGCTGTTGAGATCTTTCACTCATAACCACTGTTAAATGTAAATGTAAATGCTCTGTATTTGTATAGCGCCTTTCTAGTCTTTTTTTTTTGAAAGTTCTTTTACACTACATCTGCATTCACCATTCACACACATTCATTCACTGAGCCTAAGCGTTAACCTCGTAGTGGTGCTAGAGGAAACATTATTAGGAAACATCCTTTGGGGACCATGAATGTCTGTACAAAAGTTAGTGGCACCGCATCCAATAGATGTGGACATATTTAAATCTGGACCAAAGTGATTGACTGACATTGCCATCCATAGAGTGTTCCTAAAATTTATTACAGTTCCCTCCAACTTTGTCATCCCTTATATGGAAAGAGTTAGAGGCACTGCTATTCATAATTTAAGTTGATTTAATTTAAAATGTTCTAACAAGGCAATTTATGTTATGTATGTAAATGTAAAACTACCACTACACCCCGGAGATGATGAAGAAAAAGTCAACAATGCCTGCTTGATGCTTTAAATCTTCCATGCCCATGAGGCTGCGGTAGAATTACTTCACAGACCAAAACCTTTGGTTTCCCCTTATGAGCTCTGCGTCACTCTAAATGGCTTTGACGAGATGAGAATGTGACGCAGGCAAAGCTGTTAACTGTTACACCTCCTTTGTGAAAACCACACACACACTCTCAAATACTTTTAACCAGATCCTTTCCATGGCTGCACCACCTGCCTCTCATCAACCCCCTCATCAAGCAGAATAAGATCTCTGTTAATCCACTTGTCTCAGCCCATCTCGTACCAACAGCGCTCCCACTACAGGGCTCAGCTGTTCCCTTAGGGCTTCCTGGATGCCAAGAGTAAAGAAAGGTGCTCACAGCCTACACACATGCACCCTTTATACTGCTACCTCTCTCTCTTTTATACACACATGCATCTTTGCTCTTTACTTTTATTGTTGTTTTTTCTCGGTAAAAGACAAGGTTAGTGAACTTCAGAAAGGCAGGCGCATACAGGAAATCTCCAGTAGTGGAAAGTAAATCATCTGTAATCAGTAGAGTTTTGAGATACTTGTGCTTTACCTGAGTATCTCCTCTTTATGCAACTGTACCTCCCACTTCTACCCTACTACATTTCAGAGAGAAATATTGTACTTTTTACTCCATTGCATTTATGCGTGGACTAGTTATGAGTTACTTTTCAGATTTTACGTCAAGAAAATATGTGACAAGCGTATAAAATACAGCACATTGTTATGATGAAACCCAACCCTTTTGGCTTGTGACCTCTTATAACTGATTAGCTTCCCCTTGACTAGCTACAATTGTAAAATGCTACTTACACATTGATGTGTCAGTAACTATCCAATAATGTCATATATAATAATATATCAATAACGGGACATTTTGTTGATAATACTTTATGAACTTTATTTAAGTAGGGTTTTGAATCAAAGAGTTGTACTTGTAATAGAGTATTTTTAATTGTTGTATTGGTACTTTTTCCTACACTGGAGATGCTAAGGTTTGATTTGAAGTGAAGACCATTGAGTGAAAACTTGTAACGTGTGTGTGTGTGCGACCCCGCTGCGCAGTCACTCAGTCCTGTGGCACAACAAATCATCATCAAATCATTGATTTGTATTTGTTTACAGCCACTGCTCCCCGCTAGCTCCTAAATGTTTCTCTACGTATTTCTGATTGTGTTGTTCCGTCAATTGTGGCTCCTGATGCTTGCTCTCTCATCTGGCGAGGGTGTTCACAAAAGTAGAGGAGTAATGGGAGTTATTTTGGCTGCAAAGTCCTCTGGAGGACCATCAGGGGAGATCCAGTACCAAGAAGGTAATTGAATTTGAGGTTTCAGCTAATGATTTTTCCAACAGCGGGGCATCCCCCCTTCTCCTGGGCTCGCAGTGTCATGCATGGCCTGCGCAGAGTGTCGCTCAGGCAAGCCCTAAATCATCCAATCATGGCTTTGTAGAAGCTAAGTGCCTCTTACTCTTTAACAGGTGTGATTTAATAACACTTGTTAATCCATACATATACACAGCTTTCCATTTTGTGTGTAATCTTATAGGCATTGCTGAACAGATGTTAATCTAGATTCATTGCCTTTGGACAAGAGCATCATTGTTAAAAAGCTAATGAATCTCCTTGAGCTCAGGATACTATTTAAGACCTCCACATATGAATTCATTAGTGGTTTTATTTAGGTTATTGTGTCTTTAACTGGGATTTGTTTAACCACTGACAACTTCCTGAGAACCTACTGAGCCTGGAGTGTGAAGTTCTGTAATTATGTCTGACCAGAGCAGGGTATTGTATGTTTGACCTTTCCTTTTTTAATTAATCTACCTCTAAAATGTCAGATGTTGACATCTCTACCTCAGGTTATACAGTAACGTGTATAATTAGCTTTAATCTATGAGACTAGATTGATATTTCTTCAGTATCTAAGTATCCTTAAAAGTAGTGTACGTATAAACTCCGTTAGACCTCATGCTGTCTTTTGCCCCAGACAGACAACTTTTGAAGCTGCAGTTAAATTTGGAACCTGGCAACTTCAAGGCTGATTGGGTCTCCATTTGTAGTTCAGTCAGGAACACAGACTTCTCCCCTTAGACCCCCTGTCTCCTCACCTCCATTGTTATCCTTTTATCCTTTTTATGTTGCTCCACATAATCTCCATCTCACTTTCTGTCTTTTCTTTCACCAAGTCTTATTCCGGTGTCTACCCTCTATTAAGCTGTTTAATATATTTATTTCTCTTTCCAGCTTGGAAGCAGCTCCTATCACAAAATGAGTGGGTATCATAATTGCTCCTCTTATCCCACCCCGGCTCAGCCCACTGCTCTCTCTCTCTCTCTCTCTCTCTCACACACACACAGTCGTCTTCCCTGGTGCTGTGCTGTAACCCATTTAGGTGCGACATCTTGTCGTTACCCTTCAGCTGCACAGACTCACCACTAATGACCACCAGGTTTTTCTCATTAGTTGATTATGTTTTGTGATAAAGCCTACAGCTTTGAGGTGTTGGCTGAATGGCTTTTAGGCTAATGGTAACTGATCACCTTTGTACACAGACCAAAATTGGTCCTTTTTTGCACTACTTGCATTGTCATGGCCGTCTATTATGCCCCACTGGATTCATTCATCCCCACGGACCAGCAAGTGTTTGTCTTGGTGAACGCCAATGAACTTTTCTGCAGAAGCCCACTTCATTGTGGCTGAGGTCAGAGGCCAGTAAATAAAAGGCTCCATCAGAGATAATGGTGGCGCCCACTGGTCTATATGTAATCATACACTTACCGGTGGCTGCCCAATATCATTTTTCTCTCAGCCTATTCCCGTTTTCCAATCATGGAGGTGATTCACACAGTTACAAGTTAGGAGGGAACACCTGCAGCATCTTCAGGCCGTCACATAACATGCATACACAGATTTGTTCCTTACAGAATCCTTGTCGGGTTTTGACTTGATCTATTGAGATCTGATCGATTTGTCTCATTGTCTGCTTCTTCACAGTACTGTCACAGCCAATTTATACTTCTTTGTTCGCTTTAGAACGACTGCCGTGAGTCATTGCATGTCCATTGTTGATCACAAAAGCACTGTTTTAAAAAAAAACAGGCTACAACACTGACGGAGGGTGTCAAATGAATCATGCCTTCAGTGGCTACTCTCTCCACTCTTTTGACTTTTGGGATGGTACCCAACTCTACATAGTCAATACTGGATTCCCTTTCTTTAAACCCAAGGATTCAGTGGAAAACAGATGTTGGTGGTGGTGGGTTTTCCACTAGAGAACTCTTTCTTGATTTTTGTTTTTTTTTCCCCGAGTACAACATCTTTTCAGAGCACACTGAGCTATCTTCTGTGCTTTTTGTTTACAGCACAATGATGCATGAACCCGTGGTACTGAAGTAATATTTAAAACAACCCTCAGCCCATTTCAAATTTCTAGGGTCCATCTACTTTTCTTACAAAATAGCATGAACACTTAGGAATAGGACTCGCTCCATTTTCCAGTGTACCACTCATGCTTCATCATGCTACCCCTTCATGGCTGAGCGTTCCAGGAACAAAGCGGTCCAGGAACATGAGCTCAGACAACTCATCTCCAGACTGAACACCAAAAGACATCTCTTTCGTATGCACAGCACTTTACACATACATGGGGAGCAGTAAATTCTTCCCATATGGCAGCATCCACACATTTGTCAGCCCTTCTGTGTTGTTTTGTTTTTTTTTTTTAAAGTTTGCGGCCAGCTCGCTGCCAGTAAAACAGAGATAATGAAAATGTATTGAGATTTCTAACATTAATTCGGGAAAGAGCGCTGCGATTGTGAAATTCACACTGCTGTAACATCGAAGTCAAGTTGGTATCAATCATAGATGTCAGAAAAGAAAAAGGCTTTCTTTACTTAGCCCTGAATAAATTACCTCTTTTATAATTCATCACATTAGGAGTGTGTGGATACTGCTGTTTCATATGTGTGTCATTGTCAGTGCTGGACCCATGAGGGTAGCTCTATGTTTCATATTAATACTTTTTTAAATTATACTCGCCAACTGATAAAGTAACATAATGTAATATCTTTTTTTTAGTTTTTTAAAAAGATATATAAATATTTTTTGCCTTTAATCAGATCAAGTCGAAGAAAGACAGGAAATGCGGGGGAGAGAGAGGGGGACATCAAAAAGGCCGCAGGTCGGATTGTAACCTGCAACACTGCGACAAGGACTCATCTGTAGTACATGGGGCTTGTTAAAAAGAAATTAAAGAAATTTTTTTTTTCAAATAACACCAGGTTCCTCTCAGGATCATACAGTATTTGTAGCATAGAAATCTAATAAATATCTGTTTAGTAAGATGACATGAAAGATCTCTTAAAGATGTTTCTCATTGCTGTGAGTGCCTTATATCGTCTCCCTGAAGGGGGTTTCTCAAATTCATTAAACAACGGATGTGAACTATTAATGTGGCTTTCCTCCTGGTTTGTGTGGTGTACATCTCCACCAACTGTCTTTGGGGTTTCCGCATAATCTTGCTGGTTAACTATTTTTGTGAGCTTGCTTTTGCTCCTAGCCCCTAAATTTCCGTACCAGCATGTGATGTTGTAGGAAATTATGCTTTCCACTAGACTGGTCTGAGCCATCCTCAGGACTTCTTTGCTCACGTCAAAGCTATTTAATGTCCTTAAAAGAAACAATCTTTGCATTGCCTTTTTAAAGATGTAGCAGATGTAGATGTTTTCATTAAAATTTAAGTTTGTGTCTAAATTCATTCCTAAATATTTAATACTTCATCTCTACAGCTTGGCCCTCGATTATACACACATTGCTAGCCCACCACTATTGTTAATGAGTTCCTTGGTTTTATGAGCGTGTAAGAGCAATGCACTCTTATGACATCATGTTAATAGATTACTGCAGTGTTGTATAATGCTAGCTGCATATATTTCAATCCAAAAAAGCTGTTGCTCAAATGTGTGACGTTTTATTTAGTTTGGGGAGAATTTATCAAAGAAGGAGACTGTCCTCCCAAGAAAAACGACAGCATCAGTTGTTCCAGCAAATGTCCCAAAACATCAAAAGCAGCCGAAGGAATTATGATGGGACAAAGGAGGAAATCATGTCACATTATTATAGAGCGACAAAGTCCGTGTAGAGAAGTAGTCTGGGTGGATGGATGGGTCAACAAAATATCAGACTTTACAATGGGAGGCTGCCTTTTGTTTCCTGTTTCTTCTAACTATGACTAACCATAACTACTTGTTTATTGTTGTAATCATGGCAATGTCGTTTTTGTGCCTAAACCTTAACTAAAGCTTTGTTGCATCATATAACAGTGATATCTCTGGCCAACAGGGGTGTCTGATCAGAACATACTCGTGTCATTCTGCATAGTCCAATTATGTGTTTTGTTGTTTAATTTGGAGAACTTGTTGCAAAGATGTATTTAAGCATGAAAACTTGAGAAGGGACATTGTTTGGGAGAAAGGGAGGAAATGGTTTCAGTCAAACACGCACCTAGTGTTTGAACCATTACATAAGTCAAAAGTTACATAAGAACCGATGTAGCATTCTTCACCACAGGTTAAATTGCAAAATAACATAGTGCTTTGATTCAACCATAAAACACAGAAGTGACTTCACCGTTGCTCTATCCCTGGAATCCATCAAAGTAATGGAGCAATCTGGCAACACAACAACCAATTTAAGGGGTTCAAGCCCTTTTCCCTCACAGCATCAAGACGGCTCAGGGATTATGCCCGACCTCTTAACGCTACGCTAAGGCTTTCGGTGCTTTTACTGCTAAAGTGTTGTTGCATCACGGGAAAATGGCACAGCTATATGTGTTCAACTCCTCTCTGCCATGGTGTTTCATGAGGAGAGACTAGTGGGAGGACGTGTAAAAATGCATAGCAACAGACTCTTTCTCTCCTGTTCTCTTCTCTCTCTCTCTCACTTACTCACACAGGCATATTAACACACACTGCACACACGCACATGCACAGATATAACACATACACACACATACACGTCTGCACAGATCTAACGCACATGTAACCCCCCAAACACAAGGCTCTTTGGAATAATAATGGCCCCATAAAAGATTACACCCTCAGGCAAATGATGTAAATGGCATCACACAACAGGAATTAGCCTCAGTTTGTGAATCACCAGCAGCAGCCGAGGGAGAACATGCGCCGCTGCCCGCCCAGCTTCACTGCTCGCACAGGTCATCTGCTCGGTCTTGAAACTGATCCACTCTGTGCTGGTGTGTGTGTGTGTGTTGCCATTTCAGACTCAGTCGCTCCTGAGGCAGCCCCACTGCTCCCCAGCCGTGCCTGTCATCATACCTGATCACACCTGTCCATCAGATAATTTGGTAAAACTCCCAACAAAGATGGGGAGTGCTTATGAATACAGGCAGTATCCATTTCCCTCGCTGAGACGCAGGATGGTGCCTGTGCAGCGGCGTAAGAGTGCGATTTGCCAGTTGAAACCCTGCAATTCTATTTCAGGCCATCCCACACACAGTGGGAGAGGAGCAGAAATGTGTCACCCTTTAATTACAGCTTTTCAGGTCCTTGTGATATTTTGTGCATCTGTAGGTAAGAGAGTCCTACTTTAGATTTCAGGAACACACCTCCAACAATTAGCACATCTGGGATGTGTGTGTGTGTGTGTGTGTGTGTGTGTGTGTGTGTGCTTGAATTGGTTTGATTTAAGCATGTTGGTTTATTTGCCTTGTACATTTTGGCTCTACAGCTCAGCACATGAAAATTGGGTCTTTCCAGCTATTGATGACAACACCGTGTGAGCAGGTGCAGACGGCCAATTTGAGTGTGCGTTATGTTCCCAATTCAATCGCCAGTATTGTCACCCACTCTGAGCTTTTCTCAGCCTGTTCTGCCAGCTGAACTGCGGAGCTTTATTCCTATAGGGTCAACCCCTTTCAATTAATTTCTTGTTAGTCCTGATCCAAATAAGCTGCAGTAAGAATTTAATCCTCATAACTGGATTATGAGCTGATTGGTGCTACGAGAGAACTGTTTGTTGTTGAAATGAAGGGTTACATAATTCTGGATTTGTTGGCGTATTGACAGCTAATCGGAACCGGTCGGTTGTGTCGTTCAGAAATCTAACAGCATATGGGCTGGAGTGTCCTTGATAATGATTTTCCACGCAGAGCCTCAGCCGCTGAACATATACACACACACTAACCCACACAAACCTTCCCTTCTGTGCACGTTAGGATTAAGAAACAAGATGGAGGAAGGAAGGACACTGAACTTACTTGAAAGATGGCAATTTCAAATAATTTCTTTTTTCCTTTCTTTCCACTCAGTGAGAGCTAATCTGACAAATATCTCTCTTATCTTCGGTCGCCGATACTGTCTTCCATCCTCCTCAAACACACTGACACACACACACAAACTATTTTGTCATCTCCTGCATCTGTATTCCTACATTTAGATAAACGAATAACATATTTCCCGTCGAGCCTCATGCTTGGTTGCCATGCTGTTATGTTTATGCTGTTTTCTCTTTCATCACATGAGTGTGTAGCTGAGAGTCGTGCAAGGGTTACTGAATTTACTCAACCAGCCTGACTCCATGGTGACCAGCTCTCGTGCCATTATCCTGTATGGATGGGTAGTGTGCTCTGGCACACTCGTTCCTTGCTACGTGAGATAATTCTCCTGTTGTTGGGGGGCAGGCGGAAAAGACTGGAAGTATGAGGACTAGGAGGTTTAGGTGTGTGTAGGCAGTCTTTTGATTTTGTGGATGTGTGTCTACCCCTTTATTATTAATCGGGGATAACTGTGAGATCAGCAGGGGAGGGGAAGGAGGCCAAGGGTTGACATTTTGGGCTGTTGTAAGTCCAGTAGGGAGGGTCACACACCAGCGTTAGTGAAGCAGAACGTTACTGTTTCAGTCCTGCCCACAGTGCTTTGTTGAGTCACCATGAATCTGTGAAAATGCATTTAAATGTTTGTGAAAGGGCTGACAGGAATGTCATCCACTTTTTAACTTCAAGATTCATCACACTGCATTTGTTTTTGTGACTGGGAGCGTTACTGAACGCGCTCACCCGGGGATGTCGATCCAAACTGTACCCGCTGAGCCATTGAAAGCCATTTGCATCAAGAAACCAGTCGAGGTGAAGAGGATGATACCAGATTTCATCCATCTGTTGTCCTGTAAAATTGATTATATCAGTCGATTATGTAAGTGAGGAATGAGATGAGCCAACAAATAGGTTTCAAAGTGCAGCACTGGGAGCCAGCATGAAGTATCAATATCAGTAGATGAAACCAACATTAATAAATGGATATCAAAGCATCTCAGTTGAAACAAGTGATTTGTTCTGTAAAAGCAAAGCTATAATCTGATAAATATCCAAATCCTCTTGTTCCACTTCAAAACACCTCCAGGGGTTTTTTGTAGATGTGAAAGGCACTTAGGCAGATAATTACTATTAGTAATACTCTAAAAATTATTAGGAGACAATTTACCACACAAAAAGAATGTCTTCGAATGTTTTGTATGTTGAAAGATCACAGCAATGCATGTCTATTTTGATTCATCAGTTGGCATCTCTGGATATTGCATTGCCTTATCAGCTTCTGTTAAATTACTCAGTAAAGGAATGAGGACTGGTTTAACACGAGAGACATGGGACAGTCTATTACAGGACATCAAAAAAATCCACTTGCTTTTTATGCTCCTGCTACACTGAAGCCTGTTTACCCAAAAGAGTTGCATTTCAATTTTTCAATGATTGACCTTTATGTACTTTGTCGCATCACGTATCTGTCTGCCACAATTCTCCCAATCTCCCATTGTTGAATGTTTTGATGTTTTGCAGAGGGGGCCTTGGGGCAAACTAAATCACTACCGTTTCTTTAACATTTGGAGCATGTTAACCACTACACACAGACACACATAGAAACAGAGTGAGCAGAAAATGTATGGGCTTTAATATTTCATCGGATTTGTGGAGTCTTTGAGAATGTGATGCTGTTGAAAGTAGTAAAGTACTGCCATTACCAATAGAGAGGAGTGAGGAACATGATCTAGTTGTTTTATGCACATAGGAAATAGTTCAACAACATTGAAAAAACTGAACAGTGTTTGCTACAGCAGTTCCAACAGCCGGCATCTTTTGTTCCCCTTTTGTGTATTCGAGGGGACACAGGGGTAAAAGCATTCAGTTTAAAAGTGTTTACTCTTATTTTTTAATGTTTAAATTCAAAGCACTAGTTGATCTTGTTGATTGGAAATATACATGAACAGCACAATAAGCCCATGTCTCCGATATTTTTAGTTTTAAAAGGGGGAAATTGTAAATATAGAGAACCAGGGAATTTGTCAACCAACAGCAATTCTAATTACCGCTGAAACGCTGTATAGCGGTAACAGATAAGAAGATGAAAAGTCAGCTTTACAGTATTTTTCCTGTCATGGGGCGCCTATAGTTGAATTTGATTGGTATTACTCTCACTGTGAAGTGTTAATAGAGCCTTGGTCAGGCTCTGTGCTTCAGCCGAGCACCTCCTCTCATGTCAGCTTTTACATAAATAAGAGCTTTTTCTCTCCATCACTCCCTCTTCTTCGCTTTCTCTCATGCACACCCACACAGAGCCTGTCAGAGGCACATGAGGATGGGAGGAGGAAGGAGGGAGGTGGGTGAAGCATGACACGTGAAAAAGGAAAAGCATTGCTCTTAACACTGCATCTAGAGCCCTCTATCTATTGTTTTGCTGTGTTTTCTCCTCTCTCCTTCTGTTTCCAGATACCGTATGTATTCAAGAGTATTTTATTTTGCTGAAATGTGAGCTATTGTAAAGTTATACACAGAGCCGCTTCTCTTTGTTCTCAAAAATAACCCAATTACCCAAGATCTTCTCTCCTCTGGCATCGAGATGTCGATTAATCTCAGTTCATTTATGTGTAAATTAAGACACTGCTAATTGGATCTAACTTGAAGGAAAGCAAAATGTGGAAAAACTAAATTCACATTCAGTGATGGCTTATGATATGTAATACATGATAGGCGTACAGCATGTACATTATCCATTATATAACCCTGCCATAGTGTATAAGAAAAAAACACTAAAATGAAGATTCATGCTTCCCAACAAAGACGGTGGTCGAAAGAAAAATAAATTGCAGGTCTCTCTACTTTATTGTTAAATCAATAAGATCGTACATTTCTTCAGACACAAGTAAATGGGTGTTGTTCAAGACTTTTGCACACCAATCGGTTGCCACGGCAACTTGCAGAGTTTTTCCAGCTGACCTGCATTTGGCTGACTGCTGCCTCGACAAGGTACAGTTTGGATGAGTTGTCTTGTTTTCTCCTCTATCTGCAAGCCACTGGTTAAAATAGTAATCCTTTTGTCAAATAATTTAATTTCACAGAATAACAGAAATATTGACATTAATATTGATTGTGGATATTTGAGAGTTGTCAAGTAGGCACAGATTAATGAAATATATTGACATAGAAGCAAGGTACTTCAAAAAGAGTGACAAAAATGTATCCCCCCCCCTTGGAAGTTGTCATGTTTAATGTGGCTTTTTTGATCAACAGATGAAGACCTTTTAATGTCAAAGTGACTTCTAATACTAAATACATCTTTTACCCTCTTTGATACGACACACCTAAATCCTCACTGGTGCAACCAACTGCTTTTAGAAGTCACATAATTAGTAAATACACCTGTGTCTAGAAGGACAAACGTTTGGTGAGTCAATATCGTGACAAAACCTAAAGGAGCACCCTCAGGTAACTCAGGTTATGGATACAAGACAATATCTCAACTGAACATCCCTTTGAGTATGGCACAGCTGTAAATCTACCTAGAGAACAGCGTCCTCAAAAACTAAGAGACCGTGCACCAAGGAGACAGGTGACCAAAAGACCTACAACAACACTTCAAAGGCTCATATTGGAGAGACTGTGCATACAACAACAGTTAACCGTGTGCTTTGTCACTCTCTCAGTTGCTTTATGGGAAGAGAAAATCACTTTACTTACTTTGACATTAAAGCATCTTTCTTCCTGTTGATCAGTGTCAAAAGAAGCCACATTAAATCTACTTTTACTCAGTGTTCTAAGACCATGTGACAGCAGTAAATTTCTGTCTGTTCGGTTCAGACAACATTCATATTTTACTGTAATGACTCATGCCTACAGTATGACCCCCACAGAGAGAGGTTATCATTCCTCTTCACATAGCCGTCGCAATAAAAACACGCTTGAAGTCACAAAATACAAGAAGGTATTTTTTTCCTCCTGAGACAAATGTCAAATATTTTTTGCTATTTTGTGACATCTGAGCCACAAAGTGGCACCCAGAAAGTGCCTCTGATATTACTGATGCTAATTAGAATGTCATCATGGTTTAAAGGTTAAATACTGAATAGAAACCGGTGGGAAGTCAAGACAGCGTGTTTGTAATGATTGTAGACTACATGTTCAGCAGAGGGCAGAGAGTCTGTAGCTTTTTATTCTGGTCATTCACTCCTCCAGGTGATTTCACTGATTATTTCCTCCTATCTGGCTGAAAGTGTATCAATTGGTTGGATAGAATACCGACAATCTCTTGGTCCTGCAAGGCACATTATTGCCTATTTCTGCTGTAGACCGCTGTTAATTACGAGACCCGGATCCTTTCACAGCTGTGCTCAAAAACACTAAAACCCATCCCTGAATATTCCTTTAGTGAGCTTTCCAATTAATATTTCATTATTTTTTTCCAACATCTCACATTCTACTATAAAAATATATTTCGCTGAGGAGATTAAATGGATTAAATTTAAAGGGATAGTTCAGGGTTTTTGAAGTAGGGCTGTATGAGGAACAATGTATTACCTGCAGTAGATGGTGGTCGGAGATTCCCCAGTTTGGCGAAGCAGAGTTGTACCTGCACAGTAGCTAAGCAATGTGCTGCTGTGGACAGGGTCACCAGCAAAACAAATTTCTGCTTTTCTTCAAAGGTCTGCTCTATATTATGAACATTTTCAGCACTTTACCTGGCTGTCAGCCATTTCCTTTCTTGATGTCATAGTCACTCAATTAAATTTTATTTAATTTGTTGTCTCTTCCATAAACCACTGAAAGTCTGACCCAAACAGCTGGTCTCAGGTGGTGTTATGCGGTGTGCAGCCCAGTTGCACTTAGTACACATAGACTGTATAAAAGAAGTAGACGTAGCCACCGTGGTGTCACCCATTGGTTTGTGGATTAACGTTTTGAGCCTGGAGTTTGGCAATTTGGCCATCGCCATCTTGGCCTTTAGCAACAATATCTGGATGAGATGGTGGCGCTAGCTCAGTTAGCAAGGTGCATCCGTAATTCACGTCAACTGTATTATTAACCATGATGCTAATTTTGGCTAGCGAAAAACAGGCTTAAAACAAAATGTACTTAATGGAAAAAATGAACAACTGACTCATAATGAGCTTTTTCAATAGCACTGGTTAAATTTACAGAGTGCAGTGGATACTCTTGTCGCCTCTAGCCACAAGGTAGTCCTGTCCTAAAGCATACCCTGCTTTATCATCCTTTTCCTCTAAATAGGACCATAATTTACTAAACTTAACAACTAAATGGGCCATCAGTCATCAAGAGTACAGCTCCTTTAAGATGTAGGAGTATTTCTCTCTTTTTATTGGTCAGTTGTTGGTCTTAACTATTATTTCATTTTATCCTAACTTTTTAAATGGTTTAATTCACGTCTTATTAATTTTTACTGATCGGTTGCTGGTCTTAATTATTAAAAATGTTTTATTCTTACATTCTTAATGTTTTTTAACTCATGTATTATTTGTGTGTCTGTTTTAATTATGTTTACTTATGTCTAATGTTTTATCTTTAAACTATTATCATTTTAGAGGCTGCAACTTCCATAATAGCTCACGCTCTGTGCAGCACATTGTGCTTCCACCTGGAATGAAATGTGCTATAAAAATAAAGTTTTGCTTGCTTGCTATTTACCAATTGTGGGTTTAAGGGTCCCAGGAAGGCAAACACATTACAAAAATGTTGAAAATTACAAAATAGAGAATACTGAAATATTTATTTTCTACCCAAATATATTTCCACTTATTTCTGAAGCATGAATTACCCAAAAGTATGCCTCCTCCAGGAAACAGAAGTTCACAACTTGTCTCTCCTCTCTCCTTGTGTTGCTGGGGAAGAACAGAGGAGTGTGTTATGACTAACCAGTCGGCCTGGCGAGTGTGTATTACATCAAAAAGTCACACACTCATCAGCAGCCTTCTGTACCAGCTGAATGTGCATTCAGTCAAAAGTTAGGGTGTAAAGACAACTCATTACATTGAAACAGTTTGACACTAAAGCTGTGTTTTTGTTTAACAATGCACAGTAGAGACCTACAGTACATCTTAATAAGTGGGGTGTGAAGGGACCATTAATCGAAGCACTGGTGCACAAAGTGAAGCTGTCATTCCCTTGATCTGTGTGCGCAAAATGAATTTTACATGCTTCACAATGGTTTTACTAATAATACTGGGCTAGGGAGAAAGAAGTCTAGCCTCCCCTATCTTACAACACAACAACCAATTGGCTATTTTATTGTTGTAGTCTCTCTACAACATAACATCACACAAAACTGACTTACTAAAAACAAGGTAATGGACTCATACCTTTTTCACAGCAGACATTTTGACTCGTCATTGCAGATGCCCCAGTAAGCCACATCAGTCAGCATGCACAACACCATTTACCCAGCCATCATTAATGTAATCTGTGGTTTTCCTTCTTTTTCCGGGTCATTAAAAATTTAACTTTTTGCTCATAGATCTTCTTTAAGTAAACTTGATTTATTTAAAGGAATATTCTAGCATTATGGGAAACACACTCTTTCTTACCTGGAGTTAGAGGATGAGATCATCTCTGTAGTCAGAAGCAGCTCTGTGACACGTTTAGCCTAACTTAGCACAAACACTGGAAACAGTGGGAAACAAATTAGTCCTCCCAAAATCTGTCATATGTGCACACTGTATCTTGTGTATTAATACTTGTAAACATAGAAAACAAGACATTGTTGCTTAATGAGTAGTATGATTATACAAATTGGAGCCATGTCTTAACAAACAACAACTGGGCTATGGAAGTGAACATGAGCATCCTCTTGAAAGCCCTGTTGCCAGCTTTGCACACTTTCCTATATCTGAACAAAACCCTCCAGTTGATCCTTGAGGTATTGTGTCTAGCTTGTTTGCATACACAATGCAACATGTAAATAAAGCAATTGTGGAGCTCATGCAAGTCATATTTTTCTTCTCTTTTCATGAATGGTAGCTGTGTTTTCCCCTGCTTTCATTCTTAATGCTAAGCTAGGCTAAACCTAGCTTAGCATGTCTCCCTTCTGGATGGAGAGGAATCAGTTAGAGATGTTCAGTTGCCTACACATACGAATGAATCTTTAACACATTAAACTGACTATACTGAATCACTATACACACTACACTACTTTCTGATTAAAAGCTGACTGACAAACTGCAAAATCCACAGAAACAATCATGGTGGGAAACCTCTGTTGGTAGGTTCAGGTGTTGATAGGTGCCTGCTGAGCTATTAATATTATAAACAGTACTATTTTAGATCTAGTTTTGTACTGAACTGAATAGTGTGAGCCATCAGCAACAGGCTTAACTTATTACAGAACTGAAGACTGTCAGAAGCAGCAGCTTTCAAAAAATTTAATAAACAATTCAGTCAGTGACTAAGAATTTTTTAACTTATAGGAATAGTTTGACATTTTGGGAAATACGCTTATATGCTTTTTGGCTAGTTATGTTCAGGATTGTGTCTGGGCCACGTGACCCCCCATAAAACCATAAATTGTCATTTTTACAGTTTTTGTACAAATTAAACAAGATGTTACATTAATAATTAATGAGTTGTTGTTACCTTTAGACAGAGTCAGTCTAGCGGTTTGCCTCCTTGTTTGCTCTCTTTATGGTAAGCTAAGCTAACCGGCTGCTGGTTATAGTTTCATATTTAAACATTCAGACATGAAAAGGCTGTGCAATTTAAACTAATGCCAGCTTCCCTATGACCCAGACAGTTTTTCAGTTTTTAGTTCTTCAGCAGCTCACTGATCTGATTTCATTTTGCTAATATGCGTCACATTTGAACGGATGTCTAACTGGCGCAACAGGCTGCAGGTTCCCCAGCAGGCCCACTCTTATTCAGCCTCCATACTCTAATGAAGACCAGCCTCGGGCCAGGCTAGAGGCCCAAGGTTACATACCTGTGATCTCTCCTCACAAAGAAATCAGCAGCACCCATCTTAGAGAGATAAACAGTACTCAGCTCTGCTTGGATGGAGGCTGACTCACTGGCTCAGTCTGTGGAAATGTCTGCTGTTCCTTGGCCGCTGCTTAAGCTCTGTTTTTCTGTTATTTCTAATCTGCGGGAAATGGTGTTGCTGTCTGATAATGCCCGAAAAGGCCTTTCTTATAGTTTAGGAGAAATCATTTTGAATCAGAAATGTCAGGGCCTGTTCACACTTTCTCACCGACCATCATGCAGTGTTGTTTATGTCAGAGAACTGCTATGACCTTGATAGATGACCTACAGACACAGAAAAACCATCTGTGCTGGCATGCTTACATTGATCAGATTGTCTTCTTTGATTATATCACAAGAACCTCTGCAAGTTTATTAGTCACTGTGGGTTCAAATTTATATTAGATTCTCACATTGTTAGAAACCATGTTTGTTTCCTTCCACTTTGCACTAATTGAGTATCTCTCCACTGATAATCTTTCAAAATAACAAGCCATGACATGTAAACACAATTCATTGTCCTCTAGTTGCTGGCTTACTAGATATTCTAGTTCCCTGTAAAATTAGTTGCAATTCATTTTAATACTTTGGTGTTGGTGCAATACCTAGTCCTGTTAATTATTCATGTGTCAGTAATGTGTGCAGCTGTTCCCATTCTCAGATAGAAAGGAGGAGGAGAATATCAAATCGATCTCTTATCCATACACTCAAGTAAAGCACTGAATGCAGATACATTCACAGGTGTCTGCTGATAGTAATGTTTTGTGACTGCATTGTTAATTGTTATTTTTTAATATATAAAGTACTGTGACTGCATTTTACAGCTCTGAACCACTCATATTTTCATAGCTCTAGAGATGGCAATGTCGGTCTGTCAGTTAGTTGGTCCAGACTGAAATATCTACTACTACTATTGGATGGATTGTTACCAAATATGGTATGGACACTCATGGTGGTCAGAGGATTAAGCTTAATGACTTTGGGATTCCCCTGACTTTTCCTCTAGTGCAACCATGAGGTTGACATTTTAGTTTTAAGTGGCATGTCTCGAATACTACTGGATGAATTGTTATGAAATTATTTTGTACAGACATTCATGTTTCTTAATGACTTTTGTGATCTCTTGACTTTTCATCTAGCACCATCGTCAGGTCAATATAGTTTATTTGGTTAATGACCAAACCTGCAAAACTAATGGGATTGCCATCATCCTCTGCTGTACTGTGTGTTTAGTGCTAATTAGCCAATGTTAGCATGCTAACATTTTAAACTAAGTTGGTGAACATGGTAAAATATTATACTTGCTAAACATTAGCATGTTAGAATTGTCATTATGGGCATGTTAGCAAGCAGACATTAGCATTTAGATCGAAGCACTGCTGTGCCGCTATAGCCTTAGAGAGCCGCTAGCATAGCTGTATATACATAGCCATGTTTTGATATACCTTCAGTGCATTTTACAAATCTGTACCACTGATGTTTTACTTTCCTTCCAATATGTGAGAGCAAGGGAGAAAAGTGTAGTTCATAACATTAATTTTTTCTATAGCCCTGGTGCACCTTATGTTTACACGCTGAGAATCTAAATCTAGTTCCACATACAGCCTGGAATACTAATAAGACCAATACCCCATTTTTGCCATCTCCCATTTTTTTCTCTGTTTGCTCAATCTCCTTGTCTCTCTTTTTTTATTTGAATCTTCCTTTCTGCCTCCTTCTCACTCT
Organism: Micropterus salmoides; assembly: GCF_014851395.1. Taxonomy (NCBI): domain Eukaryota; kingdom Metazoa; phylum Chordata; class Actinopteri; order Centrarchiformes; family Centrarchidae; genus Micropterus; species Micropterus salmoides. The sequence continues at coordinate 13,940,233 of NW_024040707.1, read as the reverse complement.
CAACAGGAATACCTGTGTCCACTGAAGCAGTTTGTGTAGAGGAGCATGTTGTGACAGCCATGTCTCTGGAGATGGAGAAGACCATCACCAAGCTGATGTACGACTTCCAGAGAAACTCCACCTCTGATGATGACTCTGGATGTGCACTGGAGGAATACGTCTGGGTTCCCCCTGGCCTCAGTCCTGAGCAGGTACACAGCCTCCACAATCTGCCCTTTCAAGTCAGATATTCTGCCCACATGTTTGACACCCCTTTCACGTTGCCCCTAAGTGCTTTATTAGCTAATGCTTATTTTTGGTCGGCACAGCCAGACCGGATCGAATTAATCCGAATCAGTCAGAAGAATTTAATTATTTGGATGATAAAGTATCTGTGGCATATACCTAATAATCCTAAGATGGAAAATTCACTGATCTGAAAACAAGACAATGGATCCCCTTCATGGTGTTTTAGTCTCTTTAGGGTTGGAAGCGTAGGCTAGGGAAGGGCCGGGATGATATACAAATCACTGAGACTTCACTGTCAGGCATTTTGTGGAAGAGTAATTGTAAAGACATTTTTCAGCTGTCAGTGTTTAAGCTGACACTGTGTAGGAACCAAGTTCACTACCAGACAGAATGACAACCATAACCAAAATCATGAAAAGGAACCACAGACTGATTAGCTGATTAAAATGTATGAAGAACAGATGTGAAGCAATGACTGAATTAAGCAAATGTTGTCTGAATCACTCCGTTGTCAAAATTTGCAATTGTGTATTAATCATCATTTTATATATTCAGATGTATAGGGTTATGTTTATACAGGTGGATTCCAATTTCACATAAAGCAATAAGCAGTTTCCCTGATCAAAATCAAGAAAATGATTAGGACATTTTTCTAAAAATAAAAGAGTAACATGTCACTTTAGAACTGTTAACATATTGTAATTTTCCCATTTAATGATGCTTTTGGTATGCTAAGCCACAATTTGTTCTGTATTTTAGTGTATCCTTGCATATTTAAACCCAGAGGAATGGAAGTAATTTGAGTTGAATGTTTGGATGAATCTAAATGAAAATACGTCCAGGTTTCACAATTGCCTGTCTGGACTCATCTGCAGTTTAAATGCCTTTTAATTGCATACATGATTAAGCTAATGTAATTAACTGTGCACATCCAGAGAAAGATATTTCCTCATGATGTTTCAGTTTTGTCTGTGGTTTTCATCAGTTCTGACGATAAGATAAACACAACTATATTGTGTATAAAAAATGGTGTCTTTATTTAGTAAGGTCAGCACTCTGATGAAACAGAGCTCCTAAGGAGCTCCTCCTAGTGCTCCGTTAACAGATGACAGGCTGGGCTGATCACAGTCATTTTCTCGAGTCAGCCATCTTGACAGGATACTGAAAGAGCTTGCAGCCTCTCTTATCCAACAGGGGGTGCCGGCAATTGTAGCTGCCTGTTGCTTTTTCAATGGACTTGAATGTAATGATTTTTAGCCACGTCACTTTGTGTTTCTCTCTACACAATTTCATTTATGTAACTTGCATTTTAAAAGAAAATAACCATTTCACCTAGGGCAGTCAGAACTCCAAATTATTATTATTATTACGTTGTACATTGTACTTGTACAGCGTCTTTCAAGTCCTCTGACTACTCAAATCACTTTTACACTAAGTCACATTCACACACTGATGGCAGAGGCTAAGGTACAAACTGCTCATCAGAAACAGAAATTAACATTCAACAAACACACTGGTGGAACAGCCATCGGGAGCAATTTGGGCTTGAGTATCTTGCTCAAGGACACTTCAAAATGCAAACTGGAGGAGCCGGGGGATCAAACTGCCGATCTTCTGATTAGCGGGCAACCTTGTTGCCCACAGCTGCCCCATTAAAGAGGTCATATTATGCGTTTTGGCTTTTTCCCTATATTATATTAGTTATATAGTTATATACCTTTTTTGTGCATGTAATAGGTTTGCAAAGAGAAAAAGCCCAAAGTCCACCCCAAAGGGAGTTCCCATCTCCCACAGAAAACAGTGCTCTGAACTGCCTGAAAACAGCTCGTTTGTAGTCCAGCCTTTTCCCTTTGATCCCTGTGACGTCACAGCGAAATACGCGTCATAATGGTCGCCTAGCGGCTAGTCCGACACACCCTCAAAAACACCGGTGGAAAAACACACTGAGCTGCAGCACACAGTAACAAGATGTCTGTCTGCTGCCACTCCTCTCCCTTCCAAACATTAGCTACCCTCCAAGCAGACAATGAACATAAAGTTGTTACTGTGATGTAGAGACAGAACTCCGTTAATTTATGGATTACAGATACATTTGTTACAGATTAATAACTCACCACTCTGAAACTCTTGCTCCAGTCTATGTTGCTAAGCTGGTTAGGGGAACATACACAGCAGAACTGAAGCTGTGTTTACTGGTTTTTCAGGGCCGCCCTACTCTGCATCTGATTGGCTAGTAGTCCTTAACTAGGAACTGTGTCTGTGCAACTCCCAACAAAGATCTTTCAGAGGTTAGATGCATCACTCCATAGCCAAAACGGAGCGTTCAACAAACTGGGTGAAAAGAGGAGTTTCAGCAATGTGCAGTATGACAAAAATATGAAACCTGTTCTGGTACAACCCCTATATAAAACTGTGAACCTGAAAATGAGCATAATTCCACTTCAAGGTTCATGTGTGTCAGGATTGTCTTGTTGAAATGTTTGATTCCCCAAGTTTCTGACAAAATGGTGCCCCTGGCTGAACTATCTACTACTGACCATCTTCTGACCCAATAGCAGATAGTAACTGTATTCATAAAAGATTATCTAAATAATTGTTGCAACACAAAACGTAAAGGCATATTTCTCCTCTTTATCCTGCTTCATTATCTAACTGCTGTATAGTATCTGGTGTCAATTGAAGTTATTTTAAGAGAATACAAGATTTGGTAAGATAAGGCTTCCCATAAGTTGAAACAGAGCTAAAACTAATAGTCAATTGATTAATCGAGCAACGTAAAATTAAATGACAACAATTTAGATTATCGCATAATTATTCTAGCTTCTCATATATGAAACTTCCTGGTTTTCTTTGTGGATTTTGGACTGTTGAAGATGTCATCTTGGGCTCTGTACATTTTTCACCAGACTAGAAACAATTAATTAAGTAATCAATATTCACGTTATTCTCCTCTTAAGGGGCAGTTTCTGCAGAGAAGTTCCTCATCTGAAACGGCCCTGACTGGCATATTAAGGCTCGGTGTCACCCTCCACGGCATAGAATAAAACAAATGGGTGGGTTATAGAGGGGCAGTACTCAGAGATGCTCTCCACCACTCTGATTATGTAAATTGTATCACAACAACTTTTGCAAAATAGATCTTTACACTGCTTTTTGTCAACGGCTGTTTTTCTGAAAATCAGAGACAAGTGACAAGATTGCTCTCCGTCCGTTGAGAGTTTACAACTCCAACACCAATCAAGGTTTTCTCTATTTCACCCGCTAGCATGCAAATACAAAAAGAGGTTTTGGCCATGACTACCTAGTTCTACTGCATCATTAATTCTAATTGCAATACTAGTATGGGCAACTGAGATTTCCCTTAAGCAATGTGAATATTAGCTGTTCAAAAGAACCTGATGCTACTCAAGGTTGTATCAGCAGCAGCAGCAGCAGCACAATGTTCATTGTGCCACACACTAATTTCCAGACACTCTTTCCCAAGAGCAGTGATGGTGGAGAGCAAAACAAAACCAAATTCTATAGGCATTAAGACTATGATAAATTCATTTGAAAGTAATTTCAGATAATTTAGGTGGATTTGTCACCATGAATTGATTAGATAAATCTCATTATGTAAACTGACTACATTTAACTCAGCATGATGGACATATGACTCAGTTACCACTGTGTTACTTAGTTCTATCATGCTTATAGCAGCTGTAATCAATATTTTTATGTTAAGAATGGATCACATAACGTACGTATCACTCAACTGCAGTTCCTGTCAGCTCTACGGAGTGTTTGAGCATCTGTTTTTATTTTCCAGCCACAAATGACCTGTTTTGGTTCACACTTACTGCTTTTGTGAGCCTTGTTTTGGACCAGATGAAGCAGCTGTTTTCAGTGAAAAAGCTTTAATAAACCCACTGTACTCACCATGCCCAGCACCAAACGGCGGATAGACAAAGTTAGCGACTAGCATGCTGCAGCAGTTAGCAGCTAAAGACCCAGATTTATGTCAGGATCAGCGGAGACCAAAAACAGAGCTAAAAGGAGAGTGAATATTGAACTTACCCTCATCAGGTGGCCAGAAACATGACTTTAACTAAATTCTAATGTTACTTGTTTGCTGAATGTTTAGGTAACTGTTTGCTAACAGGTTTGCCATAGTAGGCCTATACATAATGATATGTAAGTGTTACCTACAGTTTGTCTATGAAGATTCTCAGTCATCCAGGTCATAGTTATCCAACAAAGTTAAAGTCAAGGGCAACTGGACTTGGTTGAAGATACTGGAAGACGTTTCGTCCTTCATCCAAAGGATTTCTTCAGTCTTCTTCATTCTATTCTCAGTTTGTTCTTGCCTTTGGATGAGGGACGAAACGTCTTCCAGTATCTTCAACCAAGTCCAGTTGCCCTTGATTTTAACCTTCGTTGGATACCTACAGTTTGTTTCCGCTGACACCAAGTGGCCAAAAAATCTATTTTAAAAAATATATGTGCAAACATATGTTTGATGTTTTTTTCAGGTGCATCAGTATTACAACTCCTTACCAGAAGAGAAGGTCCCCTATATAAACAGCCCTGGAGAGAAATATCGCATCAAACAACTGCTTCACCAGTTGCCACCACATGACAATGAGGTAAAAAAAAAAAGGGGGAACAACACAGATAATTTCGCATTTATACATGAACAGTTTATCTTTGTTGTTATGACTTCCAGTGGTTTTTATGATGATGCCTGATGATGAAGCGTATTGTTCAGGTGCGTTATTGTAACGCATTGGATGAGGAGGAGAAACGAGAGCTTAAGCTCTTCAGCAACCAACGGAAGAAGGACAACTTGGGCAGGGGCAATGTCCGTCCGTTCCCCCTCACCATCACTGGGGCCATCTGTGACAAGGTAAAATCAACAACTAGCCTTCCTTTTGCCCTCTTGTCCTCCATTTCACTTATTAAAGCTATCAATGGCCAACCCGACAAGCTTTAAGGCTTCTGCCTGTCTAAAGAAATTGCATTTTCTATTTCATCTGTATAATTCAGCCCATTATTAAAATGATATTCTCATTTTGTTCTTGCCTGGGCTTCTTTTTGATATTTTATCAGATAGGTTAAACCGTTAGTAGAAAACATTTCATCTTGAAAAGATAATTCAGATCATATTTTTTCCCTTTCTTTCTTTCTTTTTCTCTCCTTTCCCTTGCCCTCCCCTCCCTTGCTTTCTCTTATTTCCTTTCCTCTCCTCTCCTACAGTGTGGTGGTCAAATAAATGGAGGGGACATTGTGGTTTTTGCTGCGAGGGCAGGTCATGGAAAATGCTGGCACCCTCACTGCTTTGTCTGCAGTATGTGTGAGGAACTGTTGGTGGATCTCATCTACTTTTACCAGGATGGCAAGATCTTCTGTGGCCGGCACCATGCCGAGAGGCTGAAGCCCCGCTGCTGTGCCTGTGATGAGGTGCGCCTGTCTGGGCCTGGAGCCCTTCACGGTTGGAAATGGCTGAATGGTTCATAGCTCAGGGACTTGGATGTGGTTAAAACTGGTCTGGAGAGAAAAGATTTCTTAGTATTCTTGCCGTGTCTCAGAATGTCTGCTTGTTTTCTAACCATAATGTGTGGCAAGCAGGCCTGAGATAACAATAATAACTCTGGCCACAGTGCTGTGTACTAATTGAAGTTGTTTGTATAAAATGCAGTAGACCAGGTGCCCACTTGTATTCCACTGGGGGACATTTTTATTTGATACAAATTATGTGTTTCTTTAGCTCATTAATATTTCCGTATAAGTGACATAACATGCTTATCTGATATGACAGCTGATGACATTGGAGGATAGTGAGGTAAAGACATTTTTATAATAACAATAATTTTGGATATATTTGAAATGTTAAAATTAGTAATATATTTATAATATTTAAATGTAATAAAAAGACATTACGGTAGGATGCCTAGATCATCAGTTCCATTGGATTAATTGGAAACCCATGTACATGTACCGCTGTCCTGGGGGTAACATAAGAATATAATGAAAAGAGAATGTGATTTTTCTTCTTCAACAGCAACAATTCATCTCCGTAAAGACGTGTAGAACCAATTTAAAACCAGTTCAAATTCATCACTCATTTTACTTAACTCATTCTCCATTCAATTTCATGGAATCTCTGTGTAGAATATCCTCGCTGATGAATGTAATGTATGGTTCACGCAGATAATCTTTGCTGATGAATGCACTGAGGCAGAGGGCAGGCACTGGCACATGAAGCACTTCTGTTGCTACGAGTGTGAGACCACCCTTGGCGGCCAGCGATACATCATGAAGGACGGACGGCCACACTGCTGCAACTGCTTCGAGTCCCTTTATGCAGAGTACTGTGACGCATGTGGAGAACACATAGGTACTGTAGTTTTTTTTTCTGCTGTCCTCTAACACATATGAACTGTTACCACAACACACTGACTTGTTTTTCTTACCCTAACATCATAGAAAACCTCTAACAGCTATTTATTGTAAGTGTGGGTGTTATCAGCTCTGTGAGACTTGTGTGCCACAGCTGTGGAGAGGCGGAGTCAGTGCAGTGAGATGTGGATGGTTATTATCATCCCAAGCTCCAGTAACAGTGAAGGAGTGTGTTTCAGAGGATGCTCCCGTGTTGTATCCAGATGGGAGCTGTGAAAGATGATTACTTCCCCTAGCTGGGGAGCAGGGTTGGTGAAATGTAGTCGTGCTATCTTACAAATCGAGTGATCAAGCATGGGCATAGAATCCAATATGTTTTCATTTTAGGAGCTCTGTTTATGCATTAACTCCATTTTAGCACTAAAAGGCATATCTGGCAAAAATGAGCATAACCTACTGGCTAATGGCTAAAATCAGATTGTAGGCCGTGTTCATTGGCCACACAGACTTTGTAGAATAACATTTTCATAGTAGAGATAGCTGTCGTTACATTACCATTTTTAGGCAGTTAAGGCTATTTACTAATAAACTTGTTTCTGGGATGATGTGAAATTATGTTAATGTTTTTCTCATCTTTCCAAAGGCATTGACCAAGGCCAGATGACATATGATGGGCAGCACTGGCACGCGACTGAGGAATGTTTTTGCTGCGCCCGTTGCAAGCGCTCTCTACTGGGCCGCCCCTTCCTGCCAAAGCAGGGGCAGATTTTCTGCTCACGGTCCTGCAGCGCTGGACAGGTGGGTAACTAAAAATTTAGATTACAATATAACAGTATGTTTACATATTAGCAGTTTAATAATTGTACTAATATGTTTTATTTGAACCAATCAGGATCCAGATGAGTCTGACTCCTCAGACTCCGCCTTCCAAAGTGCCCGTTCCCGTGAATCCCGCCACAGCACAAAGATTGGGAAAAAGGAGCGCAGGAATGCTGAGCAGGAGCGGCGGAGTGCCGAGGCCCGCCAGTCGGCTCCTCCTCCCATGCCTGACCGTCTGTCTGCTGAAAGCGACCCCCTTTCTATTCAGATGGATCGTTTAAGCCTCTCCTCTAGCCAGACCCCAAGCAGGACACCTAACCGCACACCCAGCCGCACTCCGAGCCGTGCCCCGAGCCTTAACCAGGTGTGGATGAGTCGGGATGACCCCTACGTTCCGGCTGCCTATGAGGGCCCCCAGCGGGAGCCCTCCCCTACGCCAGCGCCTATACATCTGCTGGGTCAGTGTAACCTCAGACAGGGCTACAATCCCAACGCAAACGCTCATCCCCCAGCTCAGAGTCCTGCCAACCCAGTGAAGAGACCTGATTCCTGGGGTAAGGAACAAGGCAACGCTAAGAGGACCCCTATGGCTGCGTTGAGGGGCCACTCTTTTAATGAAAACTGGACCCACCACAGTCAGGACGAGTTCAGGCCCAACAAGCTACGCACCCAGATGAGCTTCAATGAGATGTCTAGCCAGAACCAGGGCTTTTCTGACAAGAGGAGCATCAGCCTGCATGGATTCCAGAGAGATGGCAGACCCCCACTGACCAGGAGGAACCCCATCACTGCAATGAGCTTCAATGAGCCTCTCACTCCACTAGAACAGACTCCTCGTGGATCCATGGACTCCCTTACTATGTCCAATGCTACAGGTACAGTAAATGATACGGTATGAAATAATATGATATAATGCCAAATGAATTAAAATGTGACATGTCATTTATGGTTGCAACAGGTAATTCTCTGGATGGGGGCAGTAAACGTCAGGAGCATTTGTCTAGGTTCTCCATGCCGGATCTGAGTAAAGACTCGGGTGTGAACGTATCTGAAAAGAGCAACATGGGCACCCTCAGCTCCTCAGTCCAGTTCCACAGCACTGAGTCACTGTCCTCCTCTCGCCCTTACAACAATAACATGTATGCTCCACTGAGAGTCGGCTACCCGCTACAGTACTGGGACGGCCCGCAGCCGCTGGGCTTTGATGGCAAAGGTCGTGTTGGGGTGATGGGCAGCAGTGGAAACCTGCGGATGGCTCCCATGAGCGACAGAATGCCTCGCAGACGCATCAATGGTCAGGAACCCGTGTCGCAGCAACAGCAGCCACAACAAAGACGTCGTAAACACCACCGCGGAAACCATGGTAATGGGCAGCACCGCAGTGGCCGCCACCACAAACGCTCTCGCCGCTCCCGCTCTGACAATGCCCTGCACCTGGTGGCAGACCGGCCTGCTCAAATGGTAGAGCTGCCCTACCGTCGCGTCCAGGAGGATTACGATCGCTTCCCCTCTGGTAATGCTGCTCGGGAGTTGTTTGGTCTGGAGCCAGGTGGGTGCAGACAGCAGCCCCACCGGCCCTGCCCCCGCACCACCTCCGATCTCACCCTGCAGAATGCTGGCTGGCAACCAGCGGGGCTGGGCGGGCCATGCTGGGGCGATGGGTACATGGAGGCTGCTGACCCCTGGTGCTCCAGCTGCTCCTCTTCCTCCGAGTCTGAGGGAGATGAGGGTTATTTCCTGGGTGAACCAATCCCTCGGCCTGTGCAGCTGTGCTACATCAACAACGAGGAGCTGCGCCATCGCTACAGCCCCTCTGGGATAGGTGGCCATCACGGACCTCTGCACGGACCGATTCATGGCCAGCTGCACACCCGCCAGAGGAGGAAGAGCAAAAACTGCATAATTTCCTAGATATAGAGATAATGAGATGGTGAGGGATGAGCAGGAGAGTGAAAGAAATGAGAGAGAGGGAGGTAAGGAGATGGTTAAAGCAACAGAGAGGTGGAAGAGAGGGAGTGGGAAGGTGAGAGTGAGACAGCTGACAGTGAATAGTGTGTGTGTGTGTGTGTGTGTGTGTGTGTGTGTGTTGGGGTTGAAGAGAGAAAAGGCCTATTTTATGTGCTTGTGAGCTTACACAACTCTACACTGGGTAGTGTTTGTGTACACCTACACAGAATGATCTAATCATAAGAGGAAGCTCAGCTGACTTACACAACAGAAATGTTTACAGTGCTAGAGATCAACTCCTCTGATGGTACCAGGACGCACTGATGAATTCGACTACTAAATATACTGTGGTTGAGGTAAATAATATGATGTGTGTGCGTGTCTGTGCGTGTATCCATGTTACAGAGAGCTTGAACAATTCCTTTACAGTTTGAAAAGGGAAGTAAAACTGGGCAAAGTGCAGCGATCTGACTGTTCATGCTGCAGCTCAGTGATCCAAGCCTTGGGCAGTAAAACTTATTCTATGTGGACAAACCAGAAATTGTGTTGGGATAGTGAAAGTTACGTGCTAGATTCCAAGCTATGTCATTGTTTACCTCAGTGGAATCCAAATGCTGCTGGAATATAGTGTTGGCTCGCTAGCCCTGTTATCACCTTGTACAAATAGTCTGTTGAACTTTGTGCTCTACATAGCCAGCTCTCCATGCTTTACCAAGGACAGCCTCTGCTCCTTGACCATTCAGGCACAGTAACGTCAGGTATGGTCCCGTTTTCTCTTCTGCAACATGCTTTGTTTTTTGAGTTACCTATAGATGATTAAGAATAATTATGACAATATTAATGCTGACAATAATAATAATAATGCAAATAATAATGATGATAATATTAAAGAATAATATCTGTTAAATGTATATATAGTAATAAACTTAATAAAGTAATGGATGTAGTAATGTAAATGTAATGTACATATGGTCTTAAATATTTATATATTTTGTAACTAAAGAATCATTATTTGTATAACATGATGTAGAGATAGGGAGACTTGCATGTTAATTTGTTGGTGTTGTCTCATACTGAAAATAAAGTGTACTTCATTCAATAACCAGCAACTCGTATTCTGTAAGTTGTACTGAGGTTGTGACCAGAGATGGGCGAAGATCCAGCAAAATGTATCCTGTTACCAAATACTCCTTCAAATAAATATATCAAAATAAAATACAAAGTACTTGTGCCAGAAAATATATCAAGATAAAATTCATGTATATTCAAAATGCAGGAAAATACATTTGTAACATTGGATAATTTGAATCTGTACAAAATGTTTGTAATGGACAAAAGGTGTTGAGAGTTTGAACCCTACTGGAAGGAAGAACACAAAGTAGAATGCTACTGTATCTTAGCAAAAACAACAATAAACAACAATGAAAATAGTCATGTACAGTATGTATAAACTTGCTCTCTGTCCAATTCAAAGGCATGGCTGTTGAGACCCAAAAATAACAATTAGCAGCCTATTTAGTAAAGAACAGACTTTTCAAATATTTGTGGTGTTAACTGCCTCCAATGTGGATAGAATATTATTCCTGCAGATGAGGACAGTATCTCAAACAGAGCTAAAGAGGGGAGGGTTGTGTTAAATATAGCAAAAAGTCTGTTTTCAAGGCTGAGTTGGAATCCTCTTGATGAGTAAACTGAATTGTGATTAAGATACGTACAGAGCAGGATATTTTACCGTTGAAAAATAAACTTCCCTTCACTCTGGTGTGTTCCTGAATAACCTCAAAGACATCTTTGGTATTTCGGTGCTGCAATTTCTTGCTATTTTTCAGATGACATTTACGCTGATATTGATATTTCTAGTGCGATAAGCCAATATCGGCCATGCTCATGCATCAGTCAGGCTTTGGATCAAACATGAGAAGGAACCTGCACTTAAGTCTTAACTTAACTTAGCACTTAAACCCTAAACTTAAACAACATGCAGCCCGGTCCCCTACTGACCCATTAAGGTTGTTCCTGCTACAACTGGATTTTGTCTTGCCCATCTAGCCTTGAATGAGTCACTGAAACAACTTTTAACTGCAAGATGTTTAATCTGAATACAAAATATATTTATTGAAAAGCAAGTGCATAAAACATTCAGCACTTTACACAGATGTCAAAATGTATTTTTGACTTCTTCATTAGGACACTTTAAATAATACAACCAGTGTATTTTTGGATCATCATCACCATTCTCAAAATTAGAAGCATTACCAAATGCCCAGATCACCTGCGTTGCTCAGTGCTCATCATAAGGCTGGCCACAGAGGGCGACTTTGTCCAGGCTGCACGCAGGAATGTACAAGCTTTTTACATCTACTATGAAACATAAAAATAATATACAAAAGCAGCCTTTAGTTACCTGAAATCACATTCTCAAAACATTAACCAGTGGGATTTATGCTCGGCATGATGCGTGTGTGTCTGATTAGTGAGACAGCTCCCTGGAGTCATAGTCCTCTATAAATTTCTCCATGGCATCCACACAGCGCTTGCCGATGTCCCTGAGGTTCTCCTGCAGAGAGGACTGGATGGGACCCTCCAGGGACTGATCCTTTGCGATCAGCATCTTTGCCACAAGGCCAAACATTTCACATTCCTGATAGTACATCTGTAAGACACACACATGCATTGGTTTTAGGGCAAATACTCAAAGAGTGAGAGGGAGGGGGAAACATCACCAAACAGAAGTTAAAGTGGGAGTGTTGGAGGGAGAGAGCACAACAAATGAGTCGAGTGAGAAGTCTTGTCAAGCATTTCCAATTACCGCTGAATGGATTAACAATCCGCAGAACCACTCACAAGCAACCTGTTCACAAGTATTGTGTGTGCCTGTATACAGAGTTTTGTGGACATTTTTTGCATTAGCTACCTGTTGCCAGTCTGCCTTTCTCACATTGACTCTATAATCCTGCAACCATGGAGATATGAAAAGCAAGAGGTCATCTTTTCCGTCAAGTGGGTGGAAACACGCGCGCACACACACACACACACACACACACACACACAGACACACACACAGCCAATGAGCAGAGCCTCATGTGATGTCTGTCACATTGACGACAGCATTAAAGCACATGTTGGAGCCTCTTGTGATACAGGTGAGCAAGGATAAACAGCCTCACTTTGCGTTTTTGCTCAATTTATTAACCTAAATAAATAACGCCATCAATCATGTCAACAATGAATAAGACCTTCTTTGTCTGGCTTGCCAAAGTGAAGACAGTAATGACACTCAAGTTGCCTTAGGCTCAGGATTTCAAAATTAATGTTCAGACTACAGAGAACAAATCTTTTTTTCTTGTCTCATGTCTCCCAGCACCTTCCAAGATCTTTCCCCTGTCACTCTATTCTCTAATCCCAGCTTCTCTTATCTTTCCTCTTCCTCTATCTTTTTTTACAACTATCCCTTCTCCCATGGCGTGTTTGTGTACTGACACTCCTCTACCTCGTCTATCTCTCTCCTCTTCTGTTGGATGGCTCTCTCTCGTGTCACCGTCTGGCTCGCAGTTGAAGGAAGCTCCCCGTCTCTGCTTCGTTCCCTTTCTTTGCTTTTGGTCCCCCTGTGATCTCTCTCCCTGCTTTGGTTCTTGTCGTTCTGACAAACCTGCAAAAGGGAAGAAAAAACAAAACAAAAGAACAAACAGGACAAGAGTTGGACTGTAGTAATCAGACAGTTGGCCAAAAACATGGGCGCAAACACTGATGATGACTGAGCTGCTAATGATCAGAAGATGACTAAACGCAAAGTTCCACATGCCAACTTGTAACACTGAGGCAAGTGGATTATAAATTCAGAATCTGTTCGGACTGCATATGTATTCAGTGGCAAAACATGGCAATTTTATATATATTTATATTTTATATTAGGCTTACTAGACCTACCATACTTCCTCTGTATTTCTTTCTTATATTTTTCTACTTTCTGTTTTTTTATTGTGAAGCACCAAAACACCAAAGCAAATTCCTTGTATGTGTAAACCTACTTATAAAGTAAAAAAGCTGATTCTGATTAAAAGAAGTCAATAGGGGTGTTATATCACAAAAATAAAACTGGTACTACTTACCTAATAAGTCATAGTGCACAAAGGTTTTATAAATTGTAGCAGCTAGCTTTATTAAAAAAAAATTTGTTACTTATTTACTCATCTTCTAATAAACATCAATTCTGCAGTTGTACATGTTGGTAAATTATTAATAAAGCATTAATAAAAGGGTTATAGTTTATTTACTTCCCAATTAGATAGATAGATAGATATATATGTGTGTAAATATATAAAACAGCTTCATTAGATGACTCAAAATCTGAAACAAGCCAGTTATTCTTTGATTCCTCTTCCTCTCTTCACTTTAACTTCACTGCAGCAGTGACCAGCGGTGATTCACCATGTGCTGCTCTGCTCTATGTTGTGTTTAGGTCAGCCAAGAAATGTACGTGGCCACTTGATTTAAGCCTTTTCTGCAGCACCTGGGCCGTTTGCATTATAGCTACATCCGTCTCTGCTATCAGCTCATGTCTAATGAACAAACGAGAACAGCATCTACAATAAACACACAAATAAATAAATCAGCCGATTAACTGATAATGAAAATAATTGTTTAAGTTGCAGGCCTTATTTCTACCAGATTTTTTCAGGGTGCATATTGCACATGAAATCAAGGTCATCTTCAAATGTATTTATTTGCTAATTAGCATAAAACTGTCCAAAGCTCTTATAAATCAGGTCACAATAATACAATTCATAATGTGCTGCCCTACATCAAATCGTTATTTTGAAAGTATATAAGGTTATTTTTAAGGAATAGGTGGACCACTATATTTTTCATGACAAAATGGAAAATGACAAGGGGAAGAGCAGAGCAGGTTTTCTGCATGTGCACTTACAGTGAACTGCATGTCCTTGTCTCTGCTGGAAGTGGACCTTGGTAGGAAAGTTCTAGTAGCTGGAAAACAGACAAACCACATGGTCAACACAACAACATCTATAGGTGTATCTTTAGGTCACTATTGATGTTTAAAGCCACCTAATCATTCTCCCTTTCTCCTCAGCCTGCTGTTACAAAAATGTTTTGTAATTTTTTCAAAAATCAATATATCTTCAAGCAGAATCTGCTGATATTCTGGAATTTTGCCTTGAAACGCTGGATTGCGGTATTCCTATGTGAAGCAATAGTTTTTTTTTTTATAGCTCATTATATACTGCTGGCTAGTCTCTGCCTCTCTTTTTCTCTTCCTCTCTCTCGCACTCTCATATACACACAAATCAGCGATGAGTCACCATCATCGCACCATCACTCAGGCACACAAAAAAAACCTGTTCCACATTCACACATACACAAACACACACCTCCACAGTGCTGCAGTGTGCGCACACATACAGTGCCTGAGTGCAAGAGAAGATTTTTTTTAAAAACATACAGTACCAACAGCTCAGTTGTTAGAAACAACACACTACTTTATTACCAGCAAAAAGACCAACAAAAACATGGACTTCCCAGTTAGTGTTAAAACCAGGGAAACATAAGTGTAACAAATTTTAAACTCCTCATGTTTACTTCCAGACTCTTCCCACTGACGAATAATCTAGGTATCTAATAAATCTACCTGTAACTAAATTACACAGTTTACAAGAGACATACTAAGACACACACTATAATGGCTGGACTACTCTCAATTCAGTGGTAAGAGCATTGACATCATCCATCTACTGAGTCCAGGAAAAGCTTCTTTGTGATCAGCATTATGTAACACTGGTTTGTTGCTACCAGAGTGTGACTACCTATCAACCACCAGATACCACGATGAGCAAATGCCCTCCAAATATTTGCAATGCAAAGTGTTCATGAAAATGTGAACGCTTCTGGCTCTGCTTCCTTATACTGCCACCCAATGGTCATTTAATAAAGTACAAGAAGATACCATACAGCTTGTTAAGTACATTATTTAAATATACTGTATATGCATGTATAAATATGGTCTTTTATAAAAGATGCTGGTTTTGTTGGGACTGTGTCGGGGGTTATTTGTTTATATAAATGACCATTTTTCAGGCTGTGGTTTGTGGTGTTGTCATATTAAACTGTATTATAGTGTATATGCGCTTCTGTGACTGTGTCTAACTGCGCATGTGTGTGAGAGAGGCAGCACGTGTTCTTCTGTTTACAGATTTACACATTCAGGGTGTATTCATTGCTTTGTAAGGTAAAGCTGAAAATAAACTCACAGATTCATTATAACACAATATGGTTAATAGTATGTTTCCACCGAAAAATCACGTTCCAAAAATGCAGCAATTAAAGAAATAGTTTGACATTTTGGAAAATTGTTGTTCAAACTTTTGCTGAGAGTTAGATGAGAAGATTGATACCACTCATGTATGTACGGTAAATATGAAGTACAGCAAGTAGCCAGATATCATAGCATATCATAAAGGCTGGGTTGGACCAAAGCAACTCATATCTATCATAATTACTATTACATGTCTTATCTGTGTGTGTGGATGATACTGGAGGTAAACAGCACACAACAACAGGTGTTACTAATAACATTAACGATGGAATTCAAAAGGTCTGCTGTGTATGGCCTGTCTATGTGGCCCTGCTGTCCTTTCATTACCCAAATCATTAGCCTTACTCTTGTAATATTCCAGTAGTTTCAACGTTTTTGTCTGTGACGCCACAGAGCCTCACAATTTAGGGACCAATTCAATTTAAATAAATAGCTTGCTATATTAAATCTGTGATGGCCCGGTTTGAACTTTCATTAGGTATGGTCCTGAAAGTCCTGCAGCCTCACACATCCCGTAACACCAAAGGGAAACATCATCTCTTCTTACAAATTCTTACAAATGTATCTCATTTGAAAATCTGGCCTATAAAATCCCAGTTGTCTTTAATACAGTGTGCTGAATAGGGCCTATGAAAAATCGTGCAAAGCCAGCGCCACTGAACAAGAGTTTCAGTGAGATTGTGTGGACACAGTGAGTACAAAGAATAGCTGAGGCCATCGTATCCATTGCCAGAGATGTTGGATGGGGCAGAGGTCAGGGCTCTGTGCAGCCCAGTCACGTTCTTCAACATCCCCCTCAGAAAAACATTTCTTTACTGGCCTCGCTTTGTGTACTGGGGAACTGTCATGTTGAAACAGGGAATGTGGTCTAAAATAGTACTGAACGTTGCATTGGCCCTATAGTGAACATTTTGTCAAAGTCTTGAAGCACCTTATATCTAAATAAATGTTCAAATGAGATGAAGGGGGTGTGAGTATCATGTGTATTATTGGTGTTTTCCTCACAGACATCTGCTGCGGACATAAACTTACAGGTGTTTTGCTTTGGAGGTGAGCTCCCATCAGCGCTCTCTCTCTGCTCGTACCGCTCCTCCTTCTCGTGGTCCCTCTCCCTCTGCGGGACGTGGTGAAGCTTTGGAGGAAAATGATCTCGCCGGTGGGAGTAACCCTGTGGGCTGAAGTGGTGGTACCTCTGGCTGCTGAAGCCAGGTTTGTAGAATGAGTGGTCATCCCTTGAAAAACTACATCATTTGAGAAGGGGAAAAAGAAGCTTTCAGAGCAGCCAGAGTCACTCCACGACCTCACCATCAATATTTTGTAAAAAAAATAAACAAATAAGTCAATTGTTGCGATAAAGTGAAATGAAAACCCGTTGTGAGGAAAAACTAAATACAAACGTCTCCCTGTTCTTGACCTGTCAATCTTACCGCGGTCTGTAGACTCGCCCTCCAAACTTCGGTTTGTAAGAATTGGACAGCCATGCCCTCGGCCTGGATGGACTTCGCACTCTTCTGATCAGCCTCTTCTCATCCTGAATGGACCCGGGGTAAACAATTTCATCACACTGTGGTACTTTACAAGGAGAGCAGAGCAATTGTACAGTCTAAAAATGTCAATTTGAGACATCTGATAGCAGGACGTACCGGACTGGGAGACGCTGAGCTGTCAGTGGGCCTCTTGTCGACAGACTCATCACTGTGTTCCCTGTGCCGCAACGTGGAGCCCTGAAGAAAGAAAGAAAGCACCACGTTAATCACAATTATTATGGCTACAGTACAGGCAGCATACAATAATGTTAGAGCTGAAAAAAATTATTAATTTGAAATCTAATTTAATAGTCCAGCCTCTGAATGTGAGGATTTGCTACTTTGAATAATTACTAGCTGAATGTGTTTTGGTTCTTGGCTGCTGGTCACACAAAACAAGCAATATTAAGACGTCACCTTGGACCTTGGCAGACTCTGATGGACATTTTTCACTATTTTCTGACATATTATAGACTAAACATTAATGGACAGATTAATCTATAATTTAAAAATTGCTAGTTGCAGCACTAGATATAATACAAATAACGCAGAAATGTCTTCAATGCAAATTTCTTAGAAACATTTAGATGTTTTAATGCTCACTGGAGCCTGAAATATAGTCACGTTCAAATCTACTGCATAACCCAATATATTTTCCTATTTCATTAATTAATAAAATTTCCATCTACAACAACATGGTACTGGCTAAGATAACTGTGTATATTAGATTGTTCTCTGCATGGAATAAACTCTCTAAATATCGGCATCGGCATCTGCCATTGAAAAACCCATATCGTTTGACCAATAGTAAACTCTTGAGTATTAAGAGCAGTGATGTTATGTTTTCAAAAATAGTCAACCTCACACTTTCTGTCATTACGCTGTGAAATTGCAGTAAAATAAAATGTGTTAGCTTAATATTACTCAGTTTCTTGAAAATAAACGTGTTTAGTGCTCAAAAGTATACAGAACCACCCTATCATCATTATATTTTTTTTTTTAATGTATGCATGTGTGTATACATGTGTGACAGTGCTTGCATGTGCTTAAAATTTAACTTTTCGTATCTCCTGTGGTTTTACTTTAATGGATGAGATAACAACAGTTCTTGTTGGTGTCCTGTTCTAGCCTTTTGTTAATGATTCAGCTCTGTTATGAAAGATTAAATATAAATGTTTGGTCAGGAGGTGGGGGGAGGTCACATGACTACTGTCAGCATTGTGCCAGCTCTTCACTTCCAGGAAATGGGCTTTCCCCAGTCTACGGATTTACCTTGCTCTGCTGTGTGTCCTGCGGCCGTGCATGGTCCATGTCTGTCGGTTCGCAGCGTTGTTTGCTCTGTGTGAATGACATGTTGACTTTAGTTTTCTATCTATCTTTCACTCTCGTCCAACAGACCAGGAAGCGCGCGCGACCTATCAACTTAATCAAGTCGGTACTTCTGGAAAGTGAAATATTTGCATTTCTGCCTCCCTCGCGCTTTGTTATCTCACAGACTGCAATGTAAAAGGTTTACCTTGTACTTAAATACCTCACGTTGTCGACAAACAACCTGCGTTTTCTCTGGTTTCCGCAATAACTTCCTTTTTCTACCGCCGCCCGACGAGACTCAGACTGTGGTCATCAAGGCGATCAAAAGCGAAAACAGAACCAGGCGCTTCTCCTGAAAACACGCAGGCGCAGTCCGCCGTATTTTCGGACGGTCACCTGTTTACACCTTTTACGGTTGTATATCATAGACTGTATATAAAGTATATATAACATTGAACTTACAAATGATCAACTGTAAAGGGACAAGGTCATCGTGGGGGGGGGGGGGTAGTAAAATGCTAATCTAGCATTTTACTACACGAAAAAATATAAAAATATTTCGCTCTAAACAATTACATAACTTATCTTAAGGCTTCCCTTAATGTAAATATACATATACATAAAAATTGAACACAATTGAATAAATTAAATTTACAGTTTATTTTAAATGACTAATAAATTTGATCAACTTATGTCAGAATGGCTTTGATCAGATAACTTTAAAATATTGTGATGAAACAGAGAATTGTCTTTATTTTTTTTACATGTTGTGGTTTTTGTTAGAATTACACTGGTGGGGGCATCTTACTCCAGGGGACGTCATACCCGATGTTACCCTATAATGCAGACTACTTAAAATGTACTTTAACGTTACTTAAGTAGGCTACACATTCAGGGTACTTTTTATGCAACTTACCAATTACTGTTTTACTTTTTACTCCAATACATAGTCTGACAGAATTAGGCCTACTATTTTTCAGATCACATTTTTATCAATACTCTTCCTGTCCAGTGAAAACCACGTTCAAATTTGGTTGGTTTTTTAAGTTTTTTTTTTTTTTTTGATAAACTGAAGGATTGAGTGCTCATTTATGGATTGAGAAAGTCTCCTACTTTTTAAGCTAAATAAACAGATTAGCATTCAACAGCCCCACACACACACACACACACACACACACACACACACACTACATAGCCTAAACCTGAGCAAAAAAACAGGTCTGTTTTTCTGAGCTCATGAAAAGTTGACTTTTTAGAGATACTTGTTTCTCACAGGATAGCAATGCTGCAAAGATAGGATGATCTTATAGAATATGATGCGTTGCTGTAGATTAAACTACCCAACAGTATATAAAGTACCAGTAAGACTGGCGACATGTCCAGGGTGTACACTGCCTTTCGGCCGATGTCAGCTGGGATTGGCTCCAGCCCCCCGCGACCCTGTACGCAGGATAAGCGGTTGATGATGGATGGATGGATGGAGGTTCTGAATGCAGGGATTTTACTCTAAGTGGGGAATTTTCACATTGTGGTATTGTTACTTTTGAACTAATTATTATCACTCAATATCTTTTAGGACATTATGAAGGGCCTATAATGGACCCTAAACCCCAGTTTGGGAACCTCTGTGTCTGTAGGCCTATATAGGGATTGTCCTTATTGTAATAAATGTTGTACCAAGATATCAGGCTAAATTATTATTGTGTACAGCTCTCGTGGACTGATAAGACACCAAGAATACTGCTGCAGTGGTGAACTGAGATGAGGAGCTTAAACAGCAATTCAGACATGTTCACAGGTCTGTTCTAAAATCATATCATCTCATGTTTATGTCTGACGTCTTCAGGGTCCCATTCCATGTAACCTGCTGATGCACAGAACTTCATTCACAAGATTAAGCAACACCACAAGCATTTGATACGTCACCATAACAACAGAAAGACAAGACTGGGAGGCCTTTAATCAACATGCATTTCAAAGAAATAACACAAAATATGTGTTAAACTATACACAAACGTGTCCAGTGCTGGTAAAGTCCACTCTGAAGTGTGAATAAAAAATCATGAGCTACACTCTCACATGGCTTTAGTTACAGCAACTCTCAGGTTGAACCTGAAAACTACAATGAAAAGAGAAGAAATTGTTCTGAGAAGAGAAGAGATTTCCTAGAAGTTAAGAATTGTTTCCAAAGTGCGAGGAATGGCAAGGCGAGTACAAAGAATAGCATCATACATGACATGCCTCGCGGACATATAGTGTTCCTCTCTCCACCCATTGTCTACACCCATCATACTTCCTCCTCCCCAGAGAGAGAGAGAGAGGGAGGGAGAGAGAGTATTGTCATCGTCAATGTTGTATTGTAATCAGACCAGATTACTTGGAGCAGTACAGTTCTCTTTCTCTTCAGCCTGTGGCAGATGTAAAGCATCATTCCCATTTGGAAAGGTAATCCTGAAACAAATATATAATGCTGACGCTGTTGGTACTTTGTGTTTGGTTCTTCTGCTGTGTGTTGGTGGTGTTTGGGGTTGACAACTTGTTGGAACAGGTTTTATTTCCAGTCGGGGCAGTGTTACATTATTATTGTCCTGTATGAATGTTGAGCTGCTTCTTGTTAAGTGTGCCTTTCTACTATTATGGGGCCAGTAGACAAGTGGCGTAGTTGGATTAAAATGAAACATTTTCTTAGTTTGATTCAGTAAAAAAAATTTCAAACACATCTGCCTCAGGGCATAAACAAATGCAAACTAATTTGTGAAAGCACTTGACTTCACTACATATGTAACTGCTGTTCTCTCAAATGCACAATTGTGTGTTTTCTAGTGTCACATTTCTCTGTTTATGAGGACAAATTCCTTTTTTAAAGTGTGTGTGTGGGGGGGGGGGGGGAGTTCTAAACTTTCTTGCTTTATGATACATGATTTGGTATCTTTTGGACAGACTCATCACTGAAATCATTCTGGCCTCATTCAGCACCCTGAGTACAAGGCTGACCGCCAGAAAAGACATGAGGTACGGACAAAATTCCTTGTAGCATCCTGAGAACATGCTTAAAGGACGAGGCAGATACTAATCTATAATTTTGGTAATGTCAACAAATCCAGTGAAAATACCAAAACCAACAATGTGTCAGTTCGTCTCTCAATATTTTCCAACTTCCCTAACCAGTCTGTGGCACGTTTGCTACGTTAACCACTTTATCAGGCACACCTGGCTAAAACGAATGCTTTCTAATCCAACACTCCTAATTCACACATGAAGGTTACAATGTTCAGTTGACTCAACTGTGTTATGATTACCTAATAAACTGGTAAATGAGTGTTTACATTTGCAAATTTTTTAAAGGCTAAATCATTTCCTAAAACAGCTGTGCATTGTGGATTTTAAAAAAATGTTACTCAAACTTGAGTAAAAAGTGCATTTATTAGGGGTCTGTTTTCAGCTGCAAGGTAAGAAAAATATAGAATGCCACCAGATTAATCCTTGTTGTTGGAGTGCATCACTGGTCTTAAAATGGTTTAATGTAATACGGTCATGTTTCACAGGGTGCCAACTTTCTCAAGATCACAAATTCTACAGGAGTTTCGTTCTCGATGCCAGGCACTTGCAGCCGATGGCAACAGAGGCTTTAAACAGGAGTTTGAGGTAGCTAGTATGTCTTAGAATTGAACTTGGATTGGATTTCTGATTTGTGAAGCTAAAAGTGTTTATCGTGTGCGCTACTTGTTTTTGGCTCTGTGAAGGAGCTAAATGAAGTTGGCAAAGACCTCCCCACCAGAGCGGGGGATTCAAACAGAGAAAAGAACCGATACCCCTACATATTGCCATGTAAGTGCAGAACTCATCACACTAGAGCAGATTACATCAAGTGTGTTGCAATGTGTGAGACTTGTATTTGTCTGCTTTCCATCTTCTGGTCATAGATGACCACTGTCGTGTGAGGCTGTCTGTTCAAAACTCCAATCCACACACTGACTACATCAACGCCAATTTTGTGCCTGTAAGAGCTCATTCACTTCCTCAAGCAAATTTGTTATTATCATTATTAGTTTGTCTTGTGCCTGTCTCTGCATTTGTCTGCATCTGTTAATGTCTGTATTCAGGGTGGAGCATCAGAAAGAGACTTCATCTGCACCCAGGGTCCTTTGCACAAGACCATGGCCGACTTCTGGAGAATGGTGTGGGAGCAAAACGTTAGGATAATCATCATGGTGACGGCGCTGAAACACAAAGACATAGTGAGAAAGACACATTACGTTTGAATGTATGTGTCTGATGAGGAAATTCCTAACATGTCCTTTAAGGTCTGACCTTGGGTATGTTTGCAGGTGCTGTGTGATAAGTATTGGCCTTTGGAACGAGGGACAGTTTATCATGGACTGATCCAAGTGACGACAGTGACCCGCAAACAAGGTCCAGATTGTTTTATCACCACCATTAACCTAAGACAGGTGAGCGAAAGACACATCCATCATCGCCTTTGTTGTCTTCAAACTACTGCTTTTGACTTCTGTGTGCACTGACCGTACCACTAATCAATCAAAGAAGAAGTCCTTGTGGTTGGATTAAAGGATTGTGTTTGTGTTTCAGAGAGACTGTTCTACAGCCAGGATAATCACACACTACTACTACCCTTCCTGGCCAGACCAGGGCGTCCCTAAAGACTCATCTTCTCTCTGTACCTTCACTGAGCATGTGCGGCAGAGTTTGGAAACCACTCCTCGCCTGGGGCCGGCTGTGGTGCACTGCAGGTCTGACCTTCAGCCTATCACCTTCTCCTTTAAGAAACCCGTTACTGTCTTATTTTTAATAATATAAAGCATAAATCCTGTAGCGTTTTCAGAGGCTTATCAATCAGATCTGAGACGGTGTTTAAAGTGAATCCTCTGTTTATGTGTTTCAGTGCAGGTGTGGGGCGTTCAGGAACGTTTGTGACATTGTTGTGGCTGATGCAGCTGTGTGCGAGGGGCATCCGGCCTAATGTCCGGGCTGCTGTGGAGGATCTACGGTTACATCGAATGTGCATGGTCCAGAATCTGGTTAGTGCTGTAATCACTCTCACCTCCAGTGGTGGATGAAGTAGTGATATCTTTTACTTAAGCAGCAATAACAAAGTAAAAAAGTACTCCATTACCAGTAAGTTCAAAATGTAACTTATGTGAAACTACAAAAGTATTAGCAGGAAGGATCAAAAGTAAAAGCAGAATGGCACCATTCCAAGAGTATATATAGTGTAAGTTCGTGTTTATGGGTATTATATTCAGAATTATTAATACACCATGTAAATGTAATTACAATTTTTATGGACTTGGTCTTTGGATTCAAAATGTTGTTGAGTAAATTAATATCAGCAATCTAATGTTCTCAAAGTATTATAAGCAAATCTAATTTTAAGGAAATTTTGAGAGGTACATGTATTCGCTTTCTTGCCCAGAGTTGGATTGATACTCTCATGTCTGTACGGTAAATATAAAGCTACAACCAGCAGCTTAGCATAAAGACTGAAAATGTGGGGAAACTGCTCTCCATGTTTCCAGTCTTTATGATTAGCACACTAAGCTAAGTTGCTAGGCGTAGCTTCATATTTCACAGATGAAAATGAGAGGTATCAATCTAATAATTGCATAGTGTCACTAAACTAGTCCTTTAGTGTACTGTATGACAATGCATCAAACACATGTGCTCATCATAAGCTTAGTTAAGTTAAATGGACCATAACCTGTTTAAACTGTTGTCTACTATGGAAACAGGAAAGTGTAAATGTATACCTGTAACTTACTCATTACTTTCTTATGACACTCCATTATCTCCTTGCTAAAACGTTGTGTGCTCTACTGTCCTCATCACCTGCTCATTCTTTTTCGTGTCCTCAGGAGCAGTACATATTTGTTCATCAGTGTCTGCTACACTGGCTAAGTGGAGGAACCTCTGCATGGTGAGAATAAAGAAAGAAGTGTGTTTATTAGTCATTGTAATGTATGACGACATTTTCACTACTTGTCTTCTTTCCCAACAGCCCACAAACTCAGGGAGCCAGTTCAAATATTAACCAGCACACTCAGCATCAATCACACAGCTCCTCAGGGAGGAGGAGACATCACCATCATCGACAGACACCTCCATCAGACCCGCCGCAGAACACACTGCAGCAGATTTTACACCCTGGGAACCTACTGAGGAGGTTACTGCCTTCCTCATCACTATTTAATCCAGGCTCACATGCCTCTTGAACTCAGTGAAACATACAAGACACAAGCAAGCTACTGGGTGAGAAAAACAAGAAGCCCTCATACAGTATCTGAGAAGTAAGAGAAGGACTGCAGAAATAAGAATGCGGTATGATGCTAAACCTTGCAGACACAAAACTGGCCTGACAACAGTGCAAACGAGTTCTGGTAAAGCAACCACAGATGCAGCAGTTTGTATTGTTACCAGAAGGGAGACTTAAGGAAAGAGCCTGCCATTCAGGTCAAACCTGTTCGTCTACGGTTATTTACTTCCCATGTCATTAGCGAGAACAATGACTGTGAGTTACATTTGGTTACTTGGAACAGGAAAACACTCTTCATGTTAACCCAAAATGTCTACTGTGCGCAGCTACCGAATGTTTTTGGACAGCTCATTGTTTTTGTAACTTTGTTTGCCTCCACTCCACGCTGAAGTGATGTTGCAAGATGATTTTTTTTTTGAAAAAAATCACACACACAATGCAGGTATCAGTACTTAAGGAGGGATGTGCAGGATTGATAGACTTACTAGAAAGGCAGACACATGGTATAGTGGCTGTACAAAAAAGGTCATGTTTCAAAAACACACAGGCACTGCCATTCTCCTTAGATGACTGAAACCTATTACAGTACATGAAGGAGCTATGAGTATTATACATTATAGAACATTAAGGGCTAACCCACTTTTTTTTAGTCTTTCATCTGTCATGTAATAAACATGTATGATACAATAGATCCCTCTTCGGGTAAGTTTTGGGGTTGGTGATGGACAGAGGAGAGAAATGAGGCTCCAGCAGCAGTCAGCATCCCTTGCCCTCCCTCCGACATGTCTCCATGTGACAAGTGCCAGTAGCTGCAGGTCGAGTGGCGGCACTGTATTGCAATAAAGTCAATGTCCTGGTGTGATTCAATGCTGCTGAGCTAGGCCAACAGGAGGCGCTACAGCCCCAAGCAGCATTCACAAACAAGTGATTCACCTTCAGAGTTCGGCGTGTCCTGACAAATGAAGTGAAACAAAGAAAGAGGGAGAATTCACACACAACTTGAAAATCAGCGTTTAGCCTATGTCTGGCTAATGCAGTCTTGATACTACCGAGGTCTTCACTGCAAGATTTAACAAGGCAGATGTGGGAAAGTAGAGCGACAAAGAGGGATGTCTATGAAAGCAGCATAGCGCAGGCCAACCCCAGTGAAAATATATATATATATGAAATATATTACAGATTAAAACAAAACAGATAATTAACAATTGTTTCAGGCTATCGGTAATAAGAACCAACAGTTAAAATAACATTTAAATTAGAGTTCAGGTCCAATAAAAAGATTAGACACTACATCCTTTGGCCAAACAAAAAGAAGAAAACTTGTGGTAAGGTTGAGAGATTGCCTCGATAAGACAAATTATCACCTGTATTGGTTGTCTGTGTATGTACAGTCCGTGTGTGTACGATATGCTGACACAGAAGGAATATAAACATATACATGCCACCCTTAAAGACCACAGATGGGTCTGAGAGAATACAAAACTACTGATAATGAGCAATCAAAGGCTGGGTGAAGAGAGAGAGGAAGGCTCTAGTCCATTTATTGTTGTCCTCCAGTCCAACTAGTGCACGCTCTCCGACATGTTAAGGACTTCCTGGATTTCGCGGACGACGAGGATGCGGGCAAGCATCTGCTCCAGCTGCTCTTTTGGGATTGGCTGAGTTGAGTACCATATGGGGCTGTTCGGCGCTACCACTGGCTCAGGAGTCAGGTAGAAGGTGTCATTGCGACCTTTTGCGCTCTGCGGACTGACAGAGAAACAGAAAACACGTTGTGAGAACACAGGTTGCACTTATTTACCAGATGTCAAAGTTGCAGTTTTAGCTCGTCTCTGCCTACGATACAATTTTGGTCAATACTCTTTGTCTGCAGCAGAGGATTAGTGGAAAATAGTGTATTTATTATCTTGCCCTCTCGCATTTATTCCCTTTGTCCGACTGACATCAGTGCTGTAACTTTTCATTATGGATTAATCTGGTGATCATATTCCCCATTAATCATTTCATGTAAGAAAAAGTGCAGATTACAATTTCTCAGAGCCCAAATTGACATCTTCAATTGCGTGTTTTGTCTGAACAACAGTAAAAAACGCAAAGAATTTAGTTTACAATGATGTTAAACACACAAAAGAAGCAAATCAAAGCAGAAACTAGTGGATGTCTGCCATTTTTGCTTGAAAACAAACCATTGAAACGAATAATCGCTTTCTGTAGATTGAGTAATCGTTTCAGGTCAAATTGACATTAGACCCTGACCGATACGGCATTTTAAAGACCAATACAGAGTTAGATTTTTGAGCATTTTAAATTACAATACTCCGATATATCGGATGATAATTTTTTTCCCTCGTTCTTTTCAGAAACACATAACATAAACAAATATTATCCCTAACATTTGTTATATGCAGTTATTAGACCTCACCAAGATAACATAACGCAGTTTAAAAATAAACTAATTTTATCTAAACAGTACTTCGAATGACAGTAAAGCTGATTATGTCAGCTTATTGCTGTGTTTTGTGGTGGATTTGTGGAGTTCAAAAGTGCCCTCTGGTGGAAAAACTATGAAACAACACGTTATTCTAGTTGTTATTTATAGGCTGGTACCGAAACACAGGTACCAATTTATCTGCTCATATCGGCACGCCTATTTATCTGTCGGCCTCTAACTGACATATTCTCCTTTATTTTGCCCTGTCCCAAGATTAACAAAAAGATTTACATTGTTGAAAAAGGGCCGATGACTGGAGCTAAAATTTAAACCCAAATTCTATATTGTTTAGTTTGTATAAGTGAGTTTATATAAGCAAAAAAGCACTGCAGGCTGGTGCGGTGTAGTATTTTGTACCGTTTATTTCTGTTTTGTTTTCCATATGTCTGTGTGCATAACACCATCTATTCTGCCACTGCTAATGGGTATCTGCCATGTGCTGACGATGTCTTTGACGTTTTTATGGCGCATGTTTTTATTGTGTTCAATATAATTTTGTACCCACACTGCAAACAGATTTTGTCAAGTCACACACTTTGTAGCTTTTTAGATTTTTAAGTAGCCCTTTTCTCCCTATTCACAAGCTGTGAAGGCTATTTTTAGAGACAGCAGAGGGCAAAGTAGTTAGTTGCCTTTGTTCCTGAGCATACAAGTGGCAGAAAACATACAAATCATTCACCATTTTTAAGAAGAGAAAATGGAAGAGTTATTATAAAGAATCCATGTTTTTGTCAGTTGCCTAGCAGCAGTGTTTAACCACTTGAACACTGAGTGTAACATGTACTCCTCGTCCCATGTCAATTACATAAACACAAGAGTTTTATTTAAAAAGGTAACAGAAGCACCTCAAAAGAGAAACTCTTGACTCATGAATTGATAACCTTAACCCTGGCCATAGTGAAAACACTACATGGTAGTACAAATAAGCAATTTTACATTTTTTTCTTTTTCTGACAAAATAAACTGTTGAAATATTGGATTAAAGTTTTATTACATAAAAAGGCAAACACCTCAAAACATACTTTAGCAGTAAGTTTCCTGATAAAAACATTCACCTCGTCATCCTTCCTATGGTTTTATATTTACCATTTGAAGAGGTAGAAATCGTAGAGCTTGATGGGGCATCGTAGCGGGTTCTCTGGGTCCTCTAGCTGCTCTGAGTACATGTCATCTGTTACTGAACAAAGAAAAATATATATACAGTAAGTAAATCATTTGTCCTTAAAATGGGGTTTCCTCTCATGATACCACAGCACAAAACCCGTTCATGTGCACGCCTTACCTTTCTGTCCAATGAACCTCTCTGTTGACTTAAGGTATCGGATGCTGGTGCTCTTGTCTTTAGGGTTGTTGGGACTCTTCCTGGTGTGTCTCAGCACCTTAGAAAAGGCCACTTTTAGATGCTGATCCACTGTCTTCAGGTGGAAATACCTGTTAAGATATACAGAATAAATATGCAATATAACAAATGTTCAATAAATGTTTGATTTATTTTATTTGAATCATGAAAGAATTAGCACTTAATTTTTCTATTAAGATATTTATTTTGTTGAGTAAAAGGGACAAAAAGATTTCACTTAATTTTACTCATGCATGTGTCATTAAAATCATAATTGTTTTGAATGTTCTAACTCAGATTTATGAAGTGATCCACTGGTAAGTGTTTGTCATGTTCTGACCATAAAGAATAGTTTAAAACCAAAATTAACCATGTGGTTTCTTCAACTTTCACTCAGGAGCTTTTAAACTGTAAAGAAATAATAATTTGACATTTACTGTGATGATTTTCAGTAACAAATGATGAGATTTTATCGTGATAACATTTTTGGCCATATCACCCCACCCTAATAGGGGCAGAAGGGAGATACATAAGCCCCCTTTTCACTGCACGGTACCAGCTCGACTCGCCTTTTTTTGGTTTTCCTTTGTGGAAAAGTTGTACCTGTACCTACTTTTTTTCCACATCACCTCCGTTGAGGTTCTATGCGAGCTGAGGCGATACTATAATGTGACGTGAAAACACAGCAGATTGCTGATGAGAAGTGATGGTGGGGCAAAAATGTGCTTGAAAGTTTTCGGAGTTTTCGGAGCTCTGCAAGAGGCGGCGGGGGAAGCCTGCGCCAACCCGTGGGAGGAGCTCGAGGCCAGCCAGCCGCCCGCTCACAGAGCCCTCTAGTCCCACTGTCACAGAGACTGCTGCAGCAACAACGACAGAGGAAAACACAGTTGTAAAGTTTTCATACCGCTTATCTGTCTTTACATTCTGAGTAATGTTGAAACGTTTTAACTTAAATAAAGAGAAAGCTTTTTGTGGGTTGCTGGTGCCTGTCGCATAGAAAATTATGCCGCGGCAGTTGTGTGTGGCGTCGCTATGACGGCCAGCTATATTGAAGGGTACTATCTCTGGGTACTATCTGCAATGGAAAAAGGAGCACGGCCAAACCGAGTCAAGGCGAGGCCAGTTGAGCTGGTACTGGTAATGGGAAAAGGGGCTAAAATAACAACTAGGGATGCAGCTAACGATTACTTTCATTGTCGATAAATCTGTCGATAATTTTCTCGATTAATCGATTACTTGTTTGGTCTATAAAAAGGTAAAAACTGTGGATCAGTGTTTTCCAAAGCTCAATATGATGTTCTCAAATACCTTGTTTTGTCCACAACCCAAATATATTCAGTTTACTGTCATGGAGAATTAAAGAAACCAGAAAATTTCACGTTAGATTCTGGGTTAATTGTTTCTTCTTTTTTTTTTTCCCTTAAGAAATTACTCAAATTAATTATGAAAAAGTTTGGCGGTTAGTTTAATAGTTGATAACTGATACAGACAGACAGAAAATATTGCTGCAGGTCGATGAAGCACTATAGAAAAATGCTTCATGTGTCATGACTGAAGTAAATGCTGCATGAGGGAAAATGGTGCAACTCACTTGGTGTTGAAGAACATTAGAGTTGTGAGCAGTGTGGAGGGAGAATGAGCTCCCAGCTGTTTACATTCCCACAGCATCTCCTCTGTCACATGGCTGGGGATAATATACCCTAGTAGATAAGGTGAAGAACAGAGTATAAAGACCTGGCAGTTTGTATAAGTGCTGTGTTCAGGACATTTCTGGCTAGCCGGTGGAGTGTGGACTCTATGAAAACTGCTCTCTGTCTGTGTGATGGATGTATAAAGAGCTGCAGGTCTGTGTGTCTGATCAACGACGAGGGCTGAGCCCTACACCTGGACTATGTAGCTGCATAATTTAAGAAAAATGAGAAAAATATCAACAGATTGGATAGAGATGGGGCAGAGACCTGGTGACACCCCTAACATAGTAGGCTTGTGTATTCACAATTTTGCACTGTACCTGAGATAAAATGAGTTCATAACACATTAAGTTAATTACAGAGGAACACACATTGAAGGTCCACACAAAGTTTGGCAAACAAATTTTGTTCACACCTAGCGGATGAATAGATGGACTCCAAGGCTCCAAGATCTGGTGCAGACTGTGAGCGAAGCGAGTGTAGTACTGATCTGAGAAAACGTCATCCACACGACCATTATCAAACAGATACTGTAGGAGAGTAATTGGAGAAAGAAAAGTCAAACAGTGTTTCCACATCAAATCCAATGACTATCAACAGAGATGGAGGTGTGTGCATTGCGAACTTACTTTTTGTATGCACAGAAATACATAGTAGAGAACATCAGACTCGTAAGTCTCCCCTTCCAGCCCCCGAGCCTCTGTTGTCATCAAAGAGAGACCGATGCAGAGTTCAGCTACCGCACACGACACCAAGTCCTCCTGGAAACGCAGTGCTTGGCGTCCTAAAACACACACACACACGATTGGGATAACAGATGAAAACAGAGACGAGATAATGACAATACACTTATGTGCATAAACAACAAAATATTGTTTTGACACTATAATGAACATTGTGTATATGCACGTACGGCCAATTGGTGCCAGTTTATTTTTGTCTGATT
Organism: Micropterus salmoides; assembly: GCF_014851395.1. Lineage (NCBI taxonomy): Eukaryota > Metazoa > Chordata > Actinopteri > Centrarchiformes > Centrarchidae > Micropterus > Micropterus salmoides. The sequence goes on along the minus strand of NW_024040707.1, from coordinate 13,908,955 downwards.
TGTCCAACTCTGCATTTTTCCGCTGAGCCCAAAGCCGCCACACGTCCAGCCCTTCCTCTGGCTTCAGAGTGGCAGGCAGCAGCAGCTCCTGCACCTGCACCTGCTGCTGTCCTTGGCCATCTACCTCTGCTACCACTGTCTGACCCTGTGCAGACACACACCAACACTGTTGTCAAGAGATACGGGTCTATATTTATATCTAACCATGATAAAAGACTAACATAGCTCAACAACTGTGAATGTATTCATTTTTACCTGCAGCTGCTGTGCGTCCTGCCCTGACAGACCCTGTGTGTGCAGCACTTGTTGTTGTGGATCCCAGATAAGGGACTGTGTAGCATTGGAGTAGCCCTGTACTGCCACAGGGATGTGGATATTTCCATTCATCAGCTGGGCTGGGAACAGTGTGTTTGCAGCGAGTGTGTGCACCACTTCTTCTTGGCCTCCCATTCCTCCAGAGCTTGTTATGCTGGAAACGGCCTGCGCTGTCTGACTTTGACTGGCAGGGATTTTCAGCTTGTCGTTCTCAACAGTAACTTGCGTTGGCATTGTGGTCATTGTTGTAGTGTTTGCTCCCGCGACCTGCACTGTTCCATAAGCCTCCTGGGGGATGGCAATGTGCGTGACCTGCTCACGGCCTCCGGAACCAGCAGGAGCAGAATAGACAGGGATTGTCCAAGTCTCCCCTGTGGGACTGGTGATAGTGCCTGTAGCACTGTAAAGGTGGGAGCTGTCCACGGTTAGGAGGTCTGGCCGCAGTGACACGTAACTTTGCTGCTGGCCCTGTCCCTGAGGGATGGCCAGGACTGTGGCTACTTGCTGACCAGGCAGGGCATAGGACACAGTGATGGGCATGTCAACCTTACGCTTCTTGGCTGGCTGGAGGACCCCTGCTCCCTGTGATGTAGCAACGGTGGTTCCCAGTACCCTCCTCTCAACATTGTCCTGCTGCTGGGTGGGAGAGAGGGCCCCCACTGTCTGAATTTGGATCTGTTGTCCTCCTGCAACGGCTGCCACCAACTGGGCTTGCAGCTAAAACACATGGGTGAGGGACGATAAATTCAATAGGGATACACCAAAATGAAAATTCTTGGCTAAAGCCGAAACCAAATACCAAACATTGAACAAGTACATTCACACCTTTTCCATTTATTTTGCCTTTTTTTTTACCATTGCATTGATTAAATAGTCGAAAGATTTGGAGAGACTACGGTGGGTAGGTCCGAGGCCCAAGAGGTTCCGGTAAGTAAATTACATGTGTACATTTTCTTTTAATGTACACATAATGTAATATGTTTTAGACTTTCTGTGAATATAATCCAATTAATCTTATTTTCATACTGTATAGACACCTTATTTAGAAAACTGGACGTCACATGTGCATCCTCGCACTAAATTCATCAAGTCCGACCCAATATGATAAATGTTGTGTGGTTCTCGTGTCGCGTAATACGAAGACTTCACAGCCTCTCTTCAGGTAGGACTCTCATACTGAAAAACATGTCTTTGTAAAGAGAGAAACTAACAGGATTACGTCGCTAACCTGCCTGTCAGCTCGCTCTGGTCCGATACAGTTATCATAATGGCTTGAGTATGTGTTCACTCCAAATTTAGGTGCTAGCTTAATCGCCTTCTCAGAAACGAGTGACAGAACCACTCAAAGCGGGTCAGACCGTTTGTTGCCTTTTCTAAGACGTTAGCCTCAGATGGAGTGGATGTGCTAGGAGACAATTCAGCAGAACAGTGTCTGCAAACGGTAATTTTTGCATCTTTCTTGGATACTTTAAAATACTTCCACATTGCCGACATGTCAATGTAATTGTTGATAAAATTTAATCAGTCTTTTGAGTTATTAGGCCGAACACCGAAAGTGCTATTTTTGCTATTTCCGGCCGATTAATTTTAGTGGCCGAACAGTGTATCCCTAACATTCAAACTCTAGATGATGGGGTGCTTAAATGTACCTGCTGGTGCTGCTCCTCTGTGAGGTCCCCAGGCTGAATCAGCTGTGCAGTAGTCACACCTTGAAGCTGTTGATGGGAGCCAGAGGGCACTTGGAGGACCTGACCCAGCATCTGGCCTTGCTGCTGGCCCTGGATTTGCACCTGAAATTAGAAACAATAGGCCAAATTTAGACCTGACCAATGATTGAATGGAACAGGGTTAGGGGATAAACACAACACAAAGGTCTAATAAAAAAAATAAAAAAAAAGGTACAAACCTGCACTATCTGTTGCTCTGTATTCTGTTGTACAGACTGCTGCTGAGATGTGGACTCCTGTATCTGTTGCGGCTGGACCTGCACCTGAACCTGCATCAGAAGACAGTGTCTGTCAAAAGAGCTTCATTTCAAGGACAGGGCTCTTTAACAGAATGTTTTGTGACCATTTAGTCACCATTTTAGACCATTTACCGGACAAGCCAATTCCAACAATGACCCTGCCACCTCTGTGCTGTCTGTATAGATGCAGTTCGCCTCTTGTTGGTAGACCATAGTGGTTGTGGTGGTGGTGGTATCTCCACTTTGCTGACTGAATTCCTGCAGGGCATCTGGACCCTTGCTTGCCAAGGACTCCAGGAACTCCTTCATGCGATGCTGAGGGATGCTCCGAGCCTTTTGCCTCACAAGCTCCTCGTAAGAGCCTGTGCCATCCAGGGAGTTGTTCATTGCTGCTGACAGTGTCTTCTTCTGTTGGTAGATTTGAGAAAAGGCAGGATTCACTTGGGGTTGTTTTTAATTACATTTATGCTTAGGTACGTGACATAGATGCATCAACAACGACTAACCATATAATTTATTACATTTCAACAATCCTGTCAAAACGTTAATGACTCAAACGCACTTGAAAAGGCAAGAAGAAAGCGACTTCATTTTTTAAGTAAAAATAAAAAGGAGCAAAAGCGCTGTGCTGACATCAGTTTTATCTTTAAAGTATTTACAAACTGTGCTCCAATGTCAACACAGACAGATGGTAATACGAAAGGGTTAACCTAATTCTAGCTGAGTGTGTATGAGCAGGGACAAAAGCGCGGCCACTTTCCAAATCCGATGCAGTATTCACAGAAGCGACGGAAACCGCTAACATAATGAAAACGTGCAAGTTTTACACAACAATTGAGTTACGGCTATGTGCTTGCAATGACTCCATAACGGCGCATCTTTCAGCTGATTACACAACAAGCTAGGTTAGCCAGGTACACGGCTAGTTAGCCGCGTGTTGTTTGCAAATACGATCCAGCCACAGCTGTGTTTGGCAAAGTGTAATAATACGATCATGTGCACAAACAACACAAGAGCTAACGTTACGTAGCAGGTGGTACATAAACAGAAAGCATCGGAAACCTGGGTACCTCTCTCCTGCAGTTAACGCTACCCCAACTGCATTTATTTGTGTTCTCTGGTATATCCAAAGCTAGCAGGCTAACGTTTAGCAGGCGCGTTAGCTAGCGTTACCTCTCTTCCTCAACCGGGCCGAGGCTCGAGCCGCCCACAAACGCTTCTCTACCCTCGAAACGTTACTGCTCTTTCAATGAGCAGAAAAGCGAGGTGCTACTAACGTTTCTCTGTGGCTGATGTATTCTTTATTTGTCGTGGTTTTCGTCAAATGGCTAGCTGTAGTTTTTCTTTTTCTTATCCACTCATATTTCGCTGGGCGCCATCTTACAACACTTTCCCTCAGACCAATAAGCAAGCGATTTGTAACTCTGTCGTGCTGACGCGATATTTCCACCACATGATATCGCGGTAACTGACGCCTGAAGGGTAGTCCGTTAAAGGCGACACACACGGGCAAAGTAGTCGACAAGATCGGGTAGATATCAGTCAACCTTAAAACCCAGTTGTGCCAGACAGACGCTCCTAGTGGTTCACTGGCTTCTGAATCTTTTAAGGTGGTACCGAAGAGATGCGCTGAGTATTTGGGTGGTGCTCAGGACGCTCTGGGCAGTTGAGGGTTAATTCCCACGCACTACTTTTCAGCGTGGTCTGCATTTCACTGTTTGAACCAAACACCTGCTTTAGTATACTGTAAATATATTTTGCTTACTGGGAAAAAGGAATAAAGGATATCTCTTTACCTTTTAATATAAATAAGGTTTAAACATTTTGCAACCTAAAAACATGTATTTCCTTTACATTCAAAAGAGTTTTATGCACCAATGCATAACATCATTTTTGACTGATATATTAGTATTGGTCCAGTATTTCTTCTGTCAATATTTGCCTGATTGTAGATTATGTTGCTTAACACTCAACTGGCAAATAAGCCACAGAAACCAATGCTGCAAAATATACTTAATCATTATTAGCATCAGGTTGTGTTTTATAATAACATGTTCACGTTACCTTATGATACAGTCACCACCCCTAGATTTAATGCATGTGTGTTAAGGCACCTACAATCATATATCATCACATACTAAGTCAAACATTTACCGATTACTGAGTAAAATATTATGGTCTAAAATAGCACTGGTAGCAGAATACTGGCATCAGATTCAGGTTATTAACACAGAGACATTGCAGGTTTTTGTTGTAATATTTATTTTTGTTATTTATTTTCTCCTGACATTGGCACCTCTCTGAGTCTTAAAAAGACACAAAGGTTTGGCAGTGACTCACCACCTTTGTAGGAAAGTCATGTATGACATTTGAGAGCATCGCCCTTGTGTAAGCTTACAGCCAATATTAAATTAACATAGAGGAGGTCCTTGTTGAAAAATGATCAAAAGTTGCACACATTCAACAAAGAGGAAACAATGTGAATATTATTGCAGCAGATAAAATAATCAAGGAGTCTGACACTGACCAACCAAATTTGAGATTGAGCAAAGTAATACTATAGTAATTTTGCTGGCCACAATTCTCTTATGAAGAATTCCCAGCCGACAATCAAGAAATAGATTAATATTTTCCAATTTCAGTGAGACAGATCTATGCAAGAGAATTATAATTAGGTAAATATTAACGTATCTGATTTGAATCAGTCTCAGGCTAGGCAGTCCCTTGCTTATGTCACACATTAAGTGATGCAAACAATTTGCATATGTATCCGTGGGCTCATGGGAAGCAAGAAGTGAGGCTTGATCTCAGCCAATCAGATCTTCCCAGGGTCTTCTTTGAGGGTGACTGTCCTGTTGAAGACGAGCTGCAGTGAAAGAAAGCCAAAATTATTACTCAAATTAACTAATAATAGAAGCACATTTGTACTATATAAAAAAAACAGTTTCAAAGTTGTTTAATCTTACTGTACCTTGTCTGGGGTGCTATCGGGGTCCACGGAGAAGTAGCCAACTCTCTCAAACTGGTATTTGTCCAAAACTTTTGCTCCCTTCACAGAGGTATCCACTAAGGCATTGCTTATCGTCTGCAGGGAATTCTACATAACAAAAATGCATTAAGAAATTACACTAAGACATGCATTAAAAACAGTCACTACGCCCATTTTAATGTGTTTGTTAATCCAAACAGGAGTGAAGAGGTACTCACGGGATTGATGTCACTCAGGAAGCCATTGGGCACTTCAGATGGATCCTCTGGATGTTTGTGCAGGAATCTACAGACAGTGAGACGTTTTGGTTAAGTGAGTTTTCTACATCAAGTACGGGTTGTGAATGACAGTGAGTGATTTTTTTTTTGTGTGACTTACAGTCTTTCATAAAGTCGCACTTCACACACCAAAGGCTGGCTGACCCAGTGGATGAAGGCCTTTGGTTTCTCTGCAGTCTCAGAACTGCAACAGCTCACCTCCAGTTCCACCACTTTGCCCTGAGCGTCCTGAGAAAACAAAGTGGATGTCAGCAGGGCATGTCCATGAGAACATGGATGATATGTTAAATAGTACACGCACGCACGCACGCACACACACAGAGCGAGCTACCATGCAAGGTGCTGGCCTAACCACTAGGAGCATTTGGGGGTTCAATGCCTTGCTCAAGGACACTCCCGATGTGTGGACTGGAGTAGGCAGGGATCATACTTACAATCATGCTGCTCTAACTGCTGAGCCATTTAATAATAATAATAATAATAATAATCTTAATTTGTAGAGCACTTTTCAAAAACAAGTTACAAAGTGCTTTAACAAGTGTAAAGACAATAATACCCAAAAAACAATAATACAGAAACAATACAAGATAAAAGCAAGAAAACATTGGAAAGACTAAAATACACGTTTAAGATAAATATAAAATTAGTAAAATAGAATAAAATAAAAGGGATAAAATAAAGTCAAATAAAAATTGGGAAAGGCTCTCTTATAAAAGTATGTTTTAAGAAGGGACTTAAAAGAGTTAATTGACTCAGCCGACCTGATTACTTAAGAGTCAAAGTGCAGTCGGAAGTGCTACAAAGCTGTTTTTAATTTTTTCTTTGTGGACTGCTGCTGTTAGCCCACTATGTAATTTTTCACCACACCTAGCGAGTAAATTAAATTGCTCACCTTGATGACCTTCTGGACAGAGATGACATATCCAGCATGCCTTAGACCTACAGGCTGTTCTGGGGTCAGACGCTTGTAGCCCTTCTCCATTACCTACAAAAGGAGATCAGTCCATCATCATCTTCTGTACACAGTCCAAAAATTGCACAAGGACAGCCTGCTACATTTACTGTGAGGGTTTTTATTTTGCATTTTTTTCTCTCTAACCTCTCTGAAGTCACTCTGTTCAATGAAGATTGTGCTTGTGAATGGCACCACGTGGCTGCCCTTGGCCTCGTTGGCAGGGAAGTCTGGTACTCGTACTTCCGACTGACACAGAAAAGGATAATAGAAGGAAGATTCAGTGCCCATGATGTTAAATATCATGTAAAAGACAGAACATACAGCCTATTAAAAATTTAAGCAGTTTAATGTGTAAAGTCAAACTGTACAAACCTTTGAGTTCAAAGGAAGGTTCGTAATAGTGACTTTGAGCGGTTCCAGCACAGCCATGGCTCTGGGTGCTGTGTCATTCAGCACTTCCCTAACGCACGCCTCCAGAAGGTGGGGTTCTGTCGTTGTCTGGGAAACTGTGACTCCAACCTGCGAGCAGATGTAACATATGTTATTACACGACATCACCGTCCTCATGCATGTTTTTTACTAGTTCCCCAACTCTTCCATCCGTTCTGCTTACCCGTGCACAAAAGTTGTTGATTGCCTCTGGTGGGAAACCTCTTCTCTTGAGCGCAGTCAAAGTAAAAAGCCGGGGATCATCCCAGTCTCTGTAATTAAAAAGATAACTTTATACTTACCTAACCTTGTATGAAGACGAGACACAAGAAGTTGTTGTTGAAATGCTGTACACCAAATCACAATGAGAAGTATATATGGTTTAAATTCACACATGATGTCTGATTTATATATATGCTGAGAGACATCCGTGTTGTTTTTACAAAAGTTGTGGTAGCTTTTAATATGCTTGAGAGGACTTAATTCCTTTTCAGTTATAGAATTCATATTACTGCTGAGTTCATTGGTATAATTTCATCCTGACATTGCAGAACATTTATAACAGCCACACTCTGGAGCAATATGATTAAAATACTCATACAACACAGTTAATAGGCCCTTTTTGCATATACTATATGTATTAGTAGTAGTATATTAGTAGTGGTACTTTTTTGAATGAATGGTTTAAGAATGATGCATACTCACTATGATGTATTGATGCACTAATTAAGTTAATTCAGTGGTTTAATGACTTCTCATGTAAATGTACTTGTATAGCACCTTTCTAGTCTTTTCGACCACTCAAAGCGCTTTTACACTACATCTGCATTCACCAGTCACACACATTCATACACTGAGCCTAAGTGCTCAAACGGAAACTAACATTCACACTCATTCATACACATACAGGGGCAATTCGGGGTTCAGTATCTTGCCAAGGACACTTCGACACGCAGCCAGGGATTGAACCGCCGACCTTCCGATTAACGGCCAACCCGCTCTACCTCCTGAGCCACAGCCGCCTCATCTGTTTGCCCCGGATATAAATATCTGCTGTCTTTTCCCCAAAGGTAAAATCCGTATACCACACGGCATGAAACTCACTTCGGTCTTGTGTGTAGGGCATCACTTTTATAATGACATCGACAAATGTGGATCGTCACATCTGGCTGATATCCAATCTGCTTAATAAAAGGTCAGTATTTTTCTCTCTCTGGCAGGAGGCGCAAATGAGATGTTTGCCAAAATTTCATTTTTAATTAAATATTGTTGTGCTACAATATAATATCCAATAATAAATCATTTTAATATGTTTTTGTCAGTCAATCCTACTGTAATAGTAATGTAATGTAATATAAATAGTTAAAAAATGCTTACATGCTGGAAACAATATCCAAAAAGAAATTCTATTTTACCTGACAACGCCGGTCTCTACCAGTTTGATGATTTTCCTCTTGGACACGACTGTGTAGGTGAGGTTCAAACGCCCATATTCCCATTGCACAGGGCAGTACACATCCAGAGCGTTGCACAGCCAGAAATATGATGATCGCCTATTGCAAGAAGGAACCAACAAAGAAGGTGAACATTTACAATGCATTCGTATGCCCCCAAGAAAGATTATGATTACAGCTGAGCTTCAACACATCACCTAATAATTCATGTATACCTGGCCTGGAACTCTTTGGTACAGAGTGAGTGTGTGATATGTTCAATGGAGTCGCACAGACAGTGGGTGTAGTCATAAGTGGGGTAGATGCACCTGCAGAGAAAGATGAGATAGTAAAACACAGCTTGTTGTGAGAAAGATATTGTATTTAAATGGAAATGGGTGCATAGAAAGTACAACCGTTCAGGTTTACATACCATTCATCTCCTGTCCGATGATGCGGTGTGTATTTGATGCGGTACGCCACAGGGTCCATCTTCCCGTCCTCCATGACCATCTTCATCCTCAGTGTTGCCTCTCCCTCAAGAAACATGCCCTTCTTCATCCTCTCAAACAACACCACGGACTCTTCAATTGGTCGGTCTCTCCAGGGTGATGGAAGAGTGTTGTGGCCCTTCAGTTCTTCCCCCTTTTGGTGACACACATACGCATGACCCCTGAAGGGAGACAAAGAGAAAGGATTAGACATTATCCACCAGCTTGTGCACATTTACGAATGCACACACAAAGTTCCTACACTCACCTGCGGATAAGATCCACAGCAAGGTCGTAGAGTTCCTGAAAGTAGTCTGATGCATGCGTGACAGCATAAGGTTTGTAGCCTGTATAACACAGTAATATTAATAAGAGGCTATCTTCCTGAAAGTGTGTGAAAGTGAAAATCAAAAAGCTGTACAACAACAGAGTTAAACTCACCGAGCCACTCCACCATGTCCGCGATGGCAGTGAAGTATTTTTCCTCCTCTTTCTCTGGATTTGTGTCATCATACCTCAAGAAACAAATTCCGTTGTTGGCCTACAGGAAGGGACTAGGTTTAAAGAAAACAGCTGCACCACAGAGGAAAATAGCTGAGAGGACAACAGCTAATGTGATGGAAAGAGAGGACTGAAAGACTCCCACCTTTGCGTAACCAAAATTGAAGTTGATAGCTTTGGCATGTCCAATGTGAAGGATACCGTTGGGCTCAGGAGGAAAACGAGTACGTATCTAAAAAGGGATTTGTAAATGGAAAGGAGAACAATCAGTTTTTCTTTTGAAGTTTGTGTGTTTCTTTTCCAAAGTTCAAGTAAAATCTGTAAAGTTTGTACCTGTCCACCAGTAAACTCCAGGTGATTTTTAAGCAAATTCATTGTGTTTGGCGTGACTACATAGCCCTCAGTTTTATAGTTCTCTCCTGTAGGGTGGAAAGCAGGAAGAATGAAAGATCAAAATACTCTGTAAGTAAATCTTTTAAAATGGCTCTAGATGGAGCATAAAGAGTTAAACAGCAACGCATCTAACTGTTCAGGTGGTTCCTTCTCACCTGGTTTGTGGAACTTCAGTGCCTCTCCTCTGAGCTGCTCCATTAGTGACTTTCCCTCCCCAGGCATCACCACACCTAAACAACCAACAAGCACATTTATAAAATAAAAAACAAACAATTAAATTCACTTCTGTCTGCTGTCCACTTTTCCTCTTGCTTACCGTTCACTGCCACCTCCTCTTTCTTCACCTTTACCTCCTTCTCTGCTACTTTAGTTTTCTGAGGCTGCAAAACAATTAGGTATTAACCACAGAAGAAGTCAAAACATAGTGAAGCGATTAAAGGAATAGTTAGACATTTTGGAGGAGTGGAAGAGGACTCCAGTGGCAACCTGTGAAGCACTGATGAACTCCATACCCAAGAGGGTTAAGGCAATGCTGGAAAATAATGGTAGCCACACAAAATATTGACACTTGGGGCCCAATTTGGACATTTTCACTCAGGGGTGTACTCACTTTTGTTGCCAGCGGTTTAGATTTTAATGGCTGTGTGATGTGTTATTTTGGGGGGACAGCAAATTTACACAAGTTTACAAGCTGAATGCTCACTACTTGTCATTTCTTCAGTGCTGTCACATGAAAAGATACAATCAAATATTAACTCACTTTTGTGAGATACTGTAGATAAGATGATGATCGATAACTCTCTTATCTGTATGGTAAATATGAAGCTACAACTAGCCGCCTGGCTCTGTCCAAAGGAAACAAAATCTGCCTACCAGCACCTCTAATGCTCACTCACTTTATATATTGTTTATTTAATCCGCAACATAAAGTGAAGTGTAAAAACATCAAGTTGTGATTTTACAAGCGGTTATGTGCCGGACTATTTCTTGGTTGGGTGCAGGAAGAAAGCGAAAAAGTACATTTCCAAAAATGTCAAGCTATTCCTTTAAATAATGTGATGGGAGTTACCTTAGGTTTCTTCTCTAGGTCAGCCTCTGTCTTGGGTCCTAGGAGGTGTAGGACCTTTAAGACGAAAGCCAGAGTTAGTTACAATATACAGTCATAATGACATACAGATGTACTACTAACAATACTCTTTTTTAAATTTTTTTTATTTAAAAACACACCTGCATGTCCACCTCATTTTTGATGACCTTTCCATCGGCCCATTTTAGGGCAGAGCGTGCCTCTCCTATGACAGACACAAAAGCTCAGTGAGATTGTGTCTATCTTCTATCTAAGTTTCAATGGTTTCAAAAATATTCAAGCAATGGAGTGTGAGATCGTCATACCCATTAGCAGTCCCATGTTGAAGTGGTACCTCTCCTTTAAGAGTTGTTCCTTGTGCTTCTTGATCACCATCTCCACCTGTTTAACATTCCACAGTCAATGACCACACCACATTCAAGGAACGACATACTTCTGGGCAATGTAATGCACTTACTGCCTCTTCAATCTGCTCAGGTGTTATGACCATGCCCACTCCACATGCTTCATCAAACTCCTTCTGGTTTATGGGGTCCTGAGGATGGCTCTTAACAAAGTCCAGTGCAGCTGCCAAAAAAAGAGGGAGGAGAAATTCTCTAGACATTTATGTCCACAAACCCCTTCTCGTCTACTCTCAATGCTTCTAAACACAGCTAAATTCAAACGCATATCATTTTGAAATAAAGTATTTAGAACTTGGGTCTGCAATAATTGTTTTATCTTTGAGCAGTGATGGTGATTGATGGTGAGTGAGCTTCTCTTCAATGTTTTCTTGTGTAAGGGATGAGTCTGGGAAATGACCAGTTAGAAAAGATTAATGCTAAAATATGTGATGTTATTAGAAGTCTCAGTTTTGGAAACTCATTGTTGTATTCAATCATATTGCAACATGTCAATAATGTCAAAAATTACCTGCCAGCTGTAGCTCTGTGCAGATTTTGCACTGAGCTATACAGTCTGAAAGGAACGCCAGGCGTTTGGTGTCTTTAAGGCGAGATGCCATACTGTACAGCAATGTACCCATGGCTTTGTCCACTCCTGTTGCTCCACAGACCTGCTGGGCCTTTTTAAACAAATGAGAAAAGACCAGAATTAATTGTTTCCTCTTTCAAAACAGGCACATGGACATATAGACATCAAAAGGGGCAAACAAAAAATAAATATCAGGTCGGGAGATAAGTCTTTGTCAAGTTCCTATGCCCTCTCTTCTTCTTCTTTACCGTCTCGAGTTTACAGCTAAACCCGAGGCACTGGTAGTAAAAGAAAACATGAAAGCAAAATAGACCAAAAACTCAACATTTACCACTACATAAAAAAAAAGTGTCCTTCCTTAAACAGTAACTTAAAAATGTTGATTGTAGGCTCCTCAACTAATAACTATCCATTCTATTAGTTTGTTGTATGCTGATGGATCCTTACATGATACCGACAGCCCTCCGTCAAAGCCCTTGCCACCATCAGTTTGTTGTGTGTGTGTGTGTGTGTGTGTGTGTGTGTGTGTGTGTGTGTGCGCGCCCATATACATCACCAGAGAGATGCATCTGTAATTTAGATAATACTAAAGAATACTAAATACTAAAGACCATGTCCTCTGCTCTGTGTGGATTGAACATTTTGGAGAAATAAATGTAAAAAAATAAAATAAATTAGTAAGGAACGTATTTAACGTTTTGTTTAAATAAAGCATTATGACAACTAAGTGCCCTTTTTTCACTTGAGCCCCTGCCCCCCAAAATGTCTGTGCACGTCCCTGCATCAAAATATGTGTATGTAAAGAGTTTATGAATTCTGTTAAAGCGAAGATATACAAGGAGCTATTTTGTTTCTTTATTTTGAATCTGTCAGGCATGTCTGCAAACAACCTGAATGTAAAAATGAATGTATAGTGACCCTACCACAAGAATTTTTATTTTAAAAAATTTATGAAAAATTATGATGAACGCATCCAAAAGTAACGTTAGGCTAATTTAATCTTAACCCTATGATCTAACCCCATTATAGGGGGAACCATTAAAAAGTTAGAATAATTTTTTTTTTAAAGGATACAACGAGTGAGCTAAATAAGTGAATATCAGTCACAACACAGAGCTGAACCCCAGGAAGTTGAGTTTCCCCATACACATTGTGTTGTACCTGAATAACAGCGTCCTTCAGGGCAGAACTAAGCGCTTCATTTTTCAGGGTTTCTTTCGCCTTCTGCTCACTGAGCCCAATGGAAGTGAAAAGTGCCGAAGTATCCGCCATTTTCCGACCGTATTCACCGGCAAGATCGAAGCCTCGCACACACGCAACCACCACACAAGGCTTCACTCCTCGGAGAGAGAGCGAGGAGCGACTTCCTGTACACCTCAAAGAAAAAAATGACTTATATAATAATATGCCAATAGGACACTGCGGGCACAGATGGTATTGACCAATCATGAATGAGCTTGATTTAAGTGCCGCCTACTATGACGAAGAGAGCCAATCATCAGTCATGTTGACATCGCTAAGGGAGGGGTTACCGGAATATAGGTAATGTTGCATCAGATTGACATTTTAGTAGTTTATATTAATTCTTACTATGAAGTCAGGAACATTATCAGTTCTTATTTATTTTAGATAGCAATTTAAATTGCAAATACTCAAACGTTCCACTTTTCAGAAATGTTTCTTCTCAAATATGCGCAGCTTTTCAACGCTGTGGAAGGTCTTTGTTGTCCATCAATATCGACGCTAGCTACAACAAGTCCATAGAAGTCATTTACTTTGGCTGAAGTTGTAGCTCCCCGTAAAATCAGTGAAACGCTTGTTTTAACCTCTAAACAGTCTGCAGGGTAACTGTTAGCACCAAAACAGTTATGGCCAAACATGCGGTGTTGTTATCGGGGGCAAAAATGTGGAGATCTATGGCCTGTGCAAAGTCAGAACTGCGCCTGGATCTCACTCTTGCTTGTGGACAATCTTTCCGGTAGGTGGACCAGACTCAGATCTAGCGTTAGGCTGTTGGCCTCCTGATCAACAGGAGAGTTACCGCACGGACCAACATCAGGTTGGGTCCTCTTACTGTATGTAACGTTAACTTTGTATTAACGCATCTCAACCCACAGCTGGAGAGAAACTGCAGACGGCCACTGGACCGGAGTGATGGGAGGACGAGTTTGGACTCTGACTCAGACAGATGACACTCTTTGGTACCGAGTTTACAAAAAACAAGACATTGGGGTGGAGGGAAGTGACAGGAAGAGGAAAGCTTATGTTTCTCTCCAGACAGAGAACGAGTTAGAGAAGAGATTCCAAGGAGCTTTGAAGAAGGAAGAAGAGGAGCCGGTGGCTGTGACTTTAGTGCAGGACACTCATGAGGAAGAAGAGATGCTGAGAGATTACTTCCAGCTAAATGTGAAACTGGGGGATCTCTATAAGGAATGGGGAGCAGCAGACCCCCACTTCAAGCACATTGCAGACATCTTTACAGGTTAGTGTGTGCGTGTGTCTGCACCTATCATACAAAAAGTAATGACTGAGCCGATATTTGTCTTAAATATATTGTTTGGTCTCCCCATAGGTGTTCGTATGCTGCGACAGGATCCCACTGAATGCCTGTTTTCCTTCATTTGTACCTCCAACAACCACATCTCTCGTATTCAGGGCATGGTGGAGAGGCTGTGTCAGGCTCTGGGCGCCCCACTGTGCCAACTGGATCAAACCTCTTACTACAACTTTCCCTCCCTGTCTGCGCTTGCAGGTGCCCTATTTTAAATCTTTCAAGAACATTAGTATCAGTGGGTTTAAAGCTGCGACAGGGCCCCCGGGTCTCTAGGGTCCCAAATTATATTATTCGTCCCTTCACTTTAACACTGCTAGTGTTAGTGGTTCAGTCGGAGGAAATCCAAACAGGATGCCTTGATTTGTATCCTGGCCAATGCAACAATATTTTCACCTCAAGTCATGTTGCAAAATAGAGATAAATGTCCTCACAAACATTGCCTATCATTGATGGTTCAGCGGTGCAAATTCATTGCTTTGGTCCAGGTTCTACGACAAATATGTTACAACCCTGTCAATCATATGTATTTATTTCTTCAAGTGCCTAAATATTTCATGCAGCTGTATACCTGCTTCAATGAGAGTAATTGTAACATTGTGACAATTTATCAATGTAGAAAAAAAAAAATACTTTAACCATAGAGTGAAGTAGCCAAATTGTGAGTCATGTTCGCGAGCCATTTCAGGGGTCAGTGATTGTGAATTTACTGCATTCTGAAGCCTCCATATTGTCATCATAATTGTGTTGTTTTCTACATTTTTAGACAGCAGCGTAGAGGCGTGTCTCAGGGATCTAGGTTTTGGATACAGGGCTCGGTTCCTTCAGCAGAGCGCAAAGCAGATTTTGGACACCCATGGGCTCGAGTGGCTTGAAGGTCTACGTCGTGTCCCATATCTGCAGGCCTGTGATGCTCTGCGCACTCTCCCCGGCGTGGGAACCAAGGTAGGGTAGGAAAAAAATTTTTTAGCCTCTTATATTTTTTTTAAATGAAGTGAACTTGTAACAGTAACATGTAATTAAGGGTCTCCCTGTAGGTGGCAGACTGTGTATGTCTGATGTCCCTGGATAAGGCAGAGGCCGTGCCCATAGACACACACGTGTGGCAGATTGCTAAACGGGACTACAACTATGCTTCTGGCAACGGACAAAAGAGCATCACGGATAAACTTCACAGAGATATTGGTTAGTATTCAAGCACCTCATCAGTAGTATGTTTGCAGTGTTACAATGATTGTAAACACAGAAATTTGGTTCTCTTTATTTGTTAACACAATGTCCAATGTAATATTTCTACACAGGGGATTTTTTCCGAAAACTGTGGGGTCCTTATGCTGGTTGGGCGCAGTCGGTGAGTTTTCATTCAGTATCTGCCCACGAGCTTCTGTCACGTCTTTGACAGTCTATCTGTCTTTAACCACAGAGTGTGTCTATCTGTTTTAGGTGTTGTTCTGTGCTGACCTCAAGAAGTTCCAAAAGCTGAAAGAAGTGCCACATCTGAAACAGCCGCAGGAAGAGGAACATGGTGAAGGAGAAACAAGCGTAGTGTGCAAGAAAACAAAAATGCAGAGAGAAAAAGATGCCACTGTGAATAACATGAAAACCAAGCTAGCGTCTCACAAGAAAGCAAAGCTCTCTGCCTAGAATGAGAGAATGGTATGAGGTAAACACACTTCTTACATCAGGAATGAAATATATAAAATATGTATTTGTCAAGAACTTGGTATAAAACAAATTACTGTAAAAACATTCTCAGGGGTTTTTGTTTACACATGTGGTTTACTGGGACCTCACCCATCTCTACTCTAGTTCACTACTACAGTACAAATACAGCACACTGGTTGTGAGGGAATTAAGGGGTACTTTGACTTAGGTTTCCCCTGGTTATGATTGGGTCAATTTTTGAGCTAAAGTAAGCCAAAGGTGACAGCCAAGGACTCTCTAAAACAGTCGCTCAGACTCTGCCTCACCTCTCTGTCTGCTTGGTCGATTGACTGACGCAGCTGCCTTGATAATGATGAACTCTTATCCATTTGTTAGGTGACCCAAGGTGAAGATTATCTTATTATTCTTCATTACAGACAGCCAGACTGACTGGCTCTATGTAGAAAGTGTTGTATGTGGCTTCAATGACACACAACGTGTCTTGATTTGAACAAATATCCAATAGAGTCTTCACACATACATAGAGGGGTGAATAATTACCTTAGTTGGGCACTTTCTGAATCTCTGTAGGTCTAGGAAGGATAAATATCCCTATCCATTAAACCATGCAGTGTAAGTCTTCAGCCTCCGAAACTTCATCACACCTAAACCTGGCTCCCTTTATTTCCATAACACTGTTGTTGTTGTTGTTGTTGTTGTTGTTGTTGTTTTTACAATAAAGACAAAATAACTTATGTGCCTTTTTGTATGTCTTTGAGAAAAAATATCCACATCAAGCCCACCAAAACCATTACTGCCGTATTGGCTCTCACTTCTGCAAAATGTTGCCAGAAGAGGCCCCTAGGTGGCAGTATGCATTGAAAGATACCAATCTGTAAGTTCATATCTAATATTGGGCAATTTTGCTTTAGCCAGCCTTGTTTTCCTTTTATTTAAGGACAATTTCTACTGTTTCCCTCAGTGAATACTTTTCTGTCAACCCCCCTGGTTACTGTTGCACCATGCACCATCACGTCATGACATATGCATGCATGTCTGGAAAGGTCATTGGATGGCAAAATTGTGTGTTGTGTTTCTTCAGTGCGTTCACTGCATCAAAATAGTATGCCTGTCTGTTGGATCATAAAAGGCCGCTTGGCTGGGTGGCTGTGAAGTGGTATGGTGTCTATATGTTTATCTATAGGCATTAGTTCACTGTGCCAGCTGATCTTTTTATAGCAAGGATTGCAGTTATCTGCTCGGGGCTAGTGTGACTTTCTCTTGTGACAACATGGAAATATCTCCTGGGGTACCTATTACTGTCCCTTTACAGCAATGACCAAGCAATATTTTAGTTTGTTGTAAATATACAAAGAGAGAATTCATGGTTATCAAACCTCTTTCTTGCCCTAATTTGAAAGACATATTTTCTGAGGGCTTAAGTAAGCAGGTGCATCGTGCGTGCAGTTGTTGCATCTGTGTGTGTCTGTATGTTACTTGTGTCCACAGAAGTTGTTTATTTGTGGAAGTGTGTGCAGCCATGTGTGTTAATGACTATGTGAGTCAGCTTTCATCCTCACTCCAGTTGAGCTGGACAGAAGCTGGGGCCCAGCTTTAGGGCAGAGCCACGGTGAAGAAGAAAAGCATGGTAAAAATAGAGCATATATATATATATATATATTGTTTGTTTGTTTTTTTAAGAAAGGGAAAGGTGAAAGTGTGCTAGAGGTGGGGGCATGATTTTGAAAGAAAGCGATGTGCGCATGCATGTTGACACACAAAGCCTAAAACAAAACAACAGTGGCCTTTGTGTTATGTAAGAGATGGGTCTCAGCTTGTGTTATGTCCTAGGGAACTGTTCATTTGAAAGGACATCTCACAACGTGCCTACTTTCTTTAATAGGACTTCATTACTTCCTGCATGCACCGGGGGGCGCCACGTTTGGAGCTCCAGCAAAAAGCAAAGGCCTCTGTCTATTTCCAGATGTGCAGCAGCAAGATTGAATATGATATACATAAACTACTCTATCACTGTTTGTGGAATTTCATATAAAATTATCGATAAATATCGTCATATTGTACATTTTCTCTAAAATCATTTAAAAAAACTGTTTATGGATAAAATGTCCAGATGTTTTTTCTTCTTCTGGTTTTGGCTAATCTGATGAATTGCATGCCTGACAAATCATGGTAGTTCATCACACACAGGCAGAACTTTTGTAAGAATCCTGTATTGACATCCATCCATTCGTTATCTTTTACCGCTTTTAATCCCAACAAGAGATCATTTAATTGGTGAGCTAAAGACATACAATCTTTGACCATACTCTAAATATATACAACGAGAGTGTCTGGTCTTGTATAGATGTAAGGCGCTTCATTGGAATTGCACAGATGAGTATTGAATACCTATAGTGAATTTACACTCAGTGACCCCATTATTAGGTACACGTGTACAATCAAATGCAATTCTATACCACAGCCATAAATAGTTTTTTGTTGACGTGTATATACACATGTTTTTTATTGAAGTCATAGTTAAATGTGGCCTTGTACATGTACAACAGTACATTTTTCACAATATCGCCTAATCATGGTGCCATTTAAAGCTAACCATATTTGTGAAAGGAGTCAATTTTTGAAAAATATTATTACTACATAATCATTATGATCCATTTATTTATTTTTTAAATGTGATCCTGTTTTTCAAATCCAGACTCTGTGTAAGTTTTTCTCCCCCGTGAGCCCAAAAATGATCTCTATGCACATCCACATTCTGTCCACGACAAATGATGTATATTATTATTTCTGAATAGTAACAGATGTATTATATAACAGTATCTGATACAGTACCTAAGATGGATAAAATTTAAAGTGAGTCGTGTTGATTCACCTTAGATGTGGTAAAACCCAATGCTGCTGGAGGCAGCCGTGGGGGAGCCTCAGTTACGGGGAAGGCAGTCCCAACTTGGAAAGTCTGTCTTTGGGGCCCGAAATTGGGAAGATTATTCTCTGGTGTCTAGACAACCATAGGGTGAGGGGGGGGGGAGCCACAGAGAGAAAGACTGAAAGCACAGAGCTGGCAGAGGTATTTTAAATCTTAAGCTTTTCTGAGTCATATGAGTGTGGATGGACGTTAGCATATGAAGGTCTGGCTGTTCTTAATGAAAGAGGCTTATTTTGCGGAGAAAATTAATACTTTCTACCATCTGATAGGATCCCCAGTTGGCTGGCTGTGATTAACGTTCAGTGCCTTATAGATCAGGAGGAGGAAACAGTTCAGACTATACCAGAGTTGAATTTCAGAGCCCCTACAAGGATCAATTCAAATGACTAAGAGGAATGTATTCACAACATTCCTTAACAAAGATGGTATAGAAACACTATCCATATATATATTATGGTTGTGGGGTTGGCAAGAGTTCTATGTGTGCTTCTGGTGTATGCCAGCATCAGTGCAGCTAACTCCCTCCTTTTTAAGAATTAGTTCATTTAGCAGTCTTTAAATACTGCTCCCCTCTCACTTTATTTAAAGCCCGCTACAAATTCCCCGTATGACTCAAGAGCTGTCAGTCAAAGGCAATATACATGTAAGTTGACCTGGTTTAATTTAAGCTCAGTGGGATGTGTAAACATACATTAATTTGGGTTATGTTATTCTCTGTTATGAGATAATTGAAAATGATTTAATTCAAAAAGACATGTTTTTCAGTGTAGCACAAAGGACAGAGATGACCAATGGGATAATTATAGTTATATTATGAAAATCATATGCTTACACTCAAACGGGACCACACCTGGGGAGGTCACCTATCAAACTGCTTGACACAAATGGGGGTGTGAGCACTTGTTTTAAGACTAATTTGAAACACAGTTGAAGACAGGGACAGGAGGACAAAGTCGCTTCATGTCAGGGCATTCATTTTGAAAGAAAGGTCTAATTTTATTCAGAGAAGCAACATGGCACAACCAAAGCTCAAATATCTCACTTATGTCTTATTCGGTGTTGAGCTTTCTTTTATTTTAAACCAGTGGTTCTCAAACTTTTTCACATCAAGGACCCCTAAACTGACACAAATTAGACAGACCCATATCTTTTAGATATTGTATTACAGAAAGTGTATGAAACCTGTGACCCAAGTAGTCATACATTCTGTCATTGTGTTACTTATGGATGGAATCAAACTAAATGAAAATAAACTATTCCACTTTTTGCTGGGGACCCCCTGGAACACCCTCAAGGGGCCCACTTTGAGAACCATTGTTTTAAACAATGCCTTGTTCAACATTCAAGACAAGAGTAGAGGGCACCTATGCAACGGGAAAGACTTCTGGGAATGGGGATTACAGTAATCATATTACGGCAGATACATAACTGGATAACAATCAATTCATATGATAAATACTGCAAGATTAGAGGTGCATGTACACACACACACACACACACAAAATGCCTAAATGTGCTAAAAATATGAATAACACGACATCTCTTGCAAAGATTTGACACAAACATCCATTCCCTAATTGTCTCTATTTGGTGTGTGTCTTTGAATACGTAGAGTTTTATCGTTTATCCCCAACCTATAGAATATTAGTCATAATCCATGTGCAGCGTGAAGTGTCCCGTTCTTCCTGTCCAAACCTGTCAGTGTCTCCCCTGCTGGCTCAGTAGTAATGTAATGGCATTAGGGCAATCCTCTGAGCTGCACAGGTTATTTCGGGACTGTACAGTGAGGAGGACAATCTAATGAGTGGCACACACTTAAGAGAGAAATAATGATACACAGTGAGATTGTTCCAAGTTGAGAGAATAGTATTAGCATTCGGGCTCAATCAGGCCAGATCTGCAGCCTCAACATGCCCAAACTAGAGCGTTGTGCTTGTGAAACATCGAGACTATAGGGGGTGAAGGGTAGGTCCAGGCACTGAGCCAAGGTGCATCATGAGGAAACAGTATCATCGTGGCTCAGGCTGGCTCGCTTCCCTCTACAAACCCTGGTTGGAGGGCAGGAGAGGAGAAGGAGCTAGAGTTTCGTGCAGGGCTCTGTTCCCAGCTTATTGTCCTCGCCGCTGCTGCACCACACAGCCAGAAGCGTCCTCCTCATGACACTCCTCTCTCTGCCTATACCAGGCCACTTTAACAAGCCAGTTTGGAGCATAACGAGCTTATTTTCGGCTATAATATGAGGGAGGTAAAAAAAAAAAAAACTGAACCTAGATAGTGGCGCTGCACGCTGTGTGGTGATGTCAGTGCCGGTGTAGTCATATTTCCACTGGGTAGCCTACTGTCTCTGAACAGGCTCAGGTGACAAGGTGCTCAGTCTGAAACTGCGTGCCGGACTGCTGTTGCGTAACGTGCCCGGCGGTAGGTTGGCGGGTAGCAGGCAGTCGTGTTTATCCGCTTGTTAAAAAAAATGAGAGGGAGGGAGCGATGTGGAGAGAGATAGAGCAGTTGGAGGGGGCGTACATCTCCTTAGAAGCTCATGGCTAGAGAGCTGGCAGTGGTAACTACAAGGCTGCTGAACGCAACCTCTCTGTGTGTCGATACGAAGAGGGCAGTTTTCACAGGCAGTTGTATCCAGCGGCTAAGCGGTGAACCTGGACTAACGTTACTCTTTTCCTTTGGCTAAGCCGGCAATTCATTGTGCTGCCGCAGAAGACGCCATAGGAGAGGAGGCACACGTACCTGCAGGTATGTTTGTTGTTATCGGATGGACTTGTGATAACAGTTGTGGAGTGGCTGCTATGCGGCAGTGGTCCACGCGTGACGTTGCCTCTAGCTATAGCCTACCTGTGCCACCGGTCATTGGTTCAGGTTTACAGGCTATTCTCATTCAGGCTACTCATATTCATTGTCGTACTTTTACTCTTTTTCTACCTTTTCTTGGTTTCCTGCATGGTTCGTATGCTGAGCAACGTTACGTTGTCACTGGCAATTTGAACGGTTTTTGCCCGTTGATGCCTTCGCGGAGTCTTCCTGCCGGTAACGTAGTAACGCCCTTAACGTACTCCTCTCCGTGACCAACGGTGCATAACGTCAGGTTTTGATTGTTTATATAAAAAATAGCTTTGAATCGTTCCCTCTTGGCTATTGGTTGGATCCCAAAACTACCCTAGACATTTACGGTGGCAAAGTTTACACGGACACTTTATAGCGAACGATACTTGCCAATTACGGTGGTATAACGTTAACGTAACGTAGTACATATATCCACCTTTCAATGCAAATATGCTCTGTTTACGCATTTTACGTAAAGGTGTGCCCGTTGGTTCTGTAACCATATCATTAGTAGGCCTAATACCTTTAAAATAATAGTACGTTAGTTTGTGTGGCACATGTAGACCACTTCGCCATCCATGCGACTCAACCAGGAAAGTGAGGTGAAAAAATGGGTGCGCTTTGGTAAAACTGCAACATGTGGGGCACTATTTATCCATTTGGCCTCTGCTTGCAGGTGTGTAATGTGTTGTATCTGTGTGTTTACGCAGTATATTTACAACCTCAACATGTAGGGACAAGGGCTGCAGTACATAGAGGATCTGGATTCACCTGTTCTGGATTCACCATGTTCCAATGCATGCACGCATCAGAGAGGCAGGCGGGTGGGTCAATACGCGTCTCCCTGAGAGCAAACAGGAGAGCTTCTGAATGTATCCAACTCAGATTCATAAGAAAAACAGCACACCCCGTTCCACTGACAAGAGAAAAAAGCCCTATCCAATTTTACAGCAGCTCAAAAGAGATTTATTGGCTGCTTTGATAGTGTCTTCACAGAGAAGCGAGGGTTTAAAAGGGTGCAACAGGACAGAAGATGATCCATGACTGCATGCCTCTGTATATATAGCCTATAAATGGCTTACATTAATGACGATCTTGTAAAAAAAGTTATCATTCATCCATATTTTAGGCCAGAAGCTTTTAAACTGGCAGTATGGTTAAATAATACCATCCATTTAACAGCAGACATAACATACTTCCCAGAAGTCCAGAACTGTCAGATAAGTGGAAAATAAAACATAAATCAAGACATCAGTATAACAGTGAAGCAAAAAACCACTAAGCACTAGACATGATCTCTTCTTAAACTAATTTATGGCGCTGGATCTTTTTGGCTGTGGCAGGTAGACCAAATAGTCCAGAAAATGTTGTAAGTTGTAAACATGCACTAAGGATATCTAAGCACAGCATAATACTTTATTTTTATATACATACAATGTTTGCAAATTCATGTGATTGCTACACAAGACACCACTAAACACAGCAGTGATTTTATTGCCTCCAGCTGTAACAAAGTGAGAGTTTGGGGTGAAGTGGAGCTGTGGTTAGCTCCCTGTAGCAGGCAAGCAGTTATGACCTTAGATGCCTGTAATCTATTTTACTGAAAGTGTTTTGTGGCTTGACATGGTTTAGCAGCTGTCTCAATTAGTCACCAGACTTACTATATCTCAGGGTGTGTTTTCTGGGAGTGTGATTGGATATTCTCAAACCATATTATCACTGAATCCATGTAGACAATGTAAGCTCTATGGTAAACTTTCTTTCCATTGTCACCTGGCTTATGTCAATATTCGTGGCCTGTGTTTTACCCGAGTGTAGCGGCCTGTGTCTGTCAAGATGTGTGTGTGTGTGGTAGAGTCACAATGCAGTTAAAGTGCCTCACCCCTTTTACGGTTGACCTTCAGCCTTTGATTTGAAGGCGGAACATCAGTCAAAGATGATGCTCAGCACTTTTAAGATGGACATCCTCTTCAACCGGGGATCAAACGCATCCACGATTGGTTCTAGAGCCCCCTCTCTTCATATAGCATGACCTCGCTGTGTGGTCGGTCACTCTCCACAGGAGCTTTGACCCCCCCGCCCAGGCAGTACACTGCCGTGAGAGAGGCATCTTCAACAGGCTTTGGTTTGTCTTAAAAGCTAAATGGACAGCTTGAGTCTAAGTTCTTGCCTGGAAAACATCCTGGAGAATCTATAATGCATGTCTTCACCTCATTCTCCCGATATATTAATCAGCATCATTTAAACTGAATTGTCAAGGGCCTGTTTTATTAAATTATTTGTATATGGTAGCTATAATTTACATAAACAGGAGAATATTGAGGGAGCTGTCTGCAATCTATATGTTATTTCAAGGTGTGGAATTTTTAACGGTCAAACCAGCGACCACCCCCACTACGCGCATACCAAGTTGACCACACATACTCCCTCTCCCATTCCCCCCCCACCTCTCGATTTCTCTCTCTGTCTCACGTACACACAAATTCACATACGTACACTGCTCCACAGTCTCACCTCTCCCTCTACATAGCGAAGTACAAACAAGTTATACATCTGTATGGCAAGTAGTACTTAACTGCTGTGTTGGATTGAGGAACCGTTGCAGTGCAGGGCCAAAGTGACACACAGCTCTCTGCTGGTCCATTCCAGTCTCTTTCTTTTTCTCTCTGTTCATCTTTACTATTCCTCTGTCCTTGCTTTCTGTCTGTCCATTCTTGCTGTCACTGCAGAAACCGTCTTACAGGACCTCTCTTGCCTTGTAATCTAATTGTTGCTGTCAATTTCTTGTCTGTTTTTTAAAGATTTGTATCTTTTCTTATTATCCTCTGTCCCACTCATGTTCATCCCGTTCATCTACAAGCTTTTCCTCTTGGCGGAGATCCTCTTTGCTTGAGTGACTTTGACTGTTAAATCTTGGAGCCACCTTGACATTGGAGACAACTCGGGTATTGGAGACTCAGTCACAGAAATGACCTTGTCTCATGCAATGACACATATTCACACATATGCTGATGGAAATGGGGCTGCGTCATTTCTAGCCATGCTAGCAGCACTGGCAATGTCGGTTGATCCACCACTTTGGTCCAGACTGAGATAACACAACACCTTTTGGATGGAATGCCATGACATTTTTACGGGCATTCCTGGTCCCCAGAGGATGAATCTTAATGATTTTGCTGATGTCCTGACTTTTCCTCTAGCGCCACAATGAGGTCAACATTTGTGGTTATGAGTGAAATTTTGCAACACCTGGTGGATGGACTGGACTGATTTGGTACAGGCATTCACGTCTCCCTCAGGATGAATTTAGCAACTTTGGTGATCCTCTGACTTTTCATCTAACGCCATAATCAGGAATACATTTATTTTGTCTGGCACTTTGGTTTATGGCCAAATACCTGCAATGGAAATGGCACTTCCTTCAGCCTCAGCTGTACTTTGGGTTTAGTGCTAATTAGCGAATGTTAGCAATATCTAATATGCTAAACTAATATGGTGAACATGGTTAATATTACCCACTAAACATAAGAATGTTAGCATTGTCATTGTGAGCATGCTAGTGTGTGCTAGCTGTTTTTCTACAAAATCAGTAATTTAATTATTATTAGTTATTTGCCTTTAAATTACAATCTAGAATGAGATAAATTGTGAGTCTTTCAGTACTTGACTGTTTTCCGTACCCAATGCTTAGTACACATATCGGTCATTACAGAGGTTTGATACCCAGCCCTGATGGAGACAAGTGTACATTAGACCAGTCTTTGTTGAAAAGACACAGATCCTTCTGTCCACAAATAGTCTGATGTCTGCCCTTGGAAATATTCACTCAAATGAATGGAAATTTTGCTCTGCCAGACTGCCTGGAATCTGCCAGAAAAGAGAGAACATTTGCAAAGAAGAGGGAGATTCTCCAATCTCCCCACCCCCGCCTCCCCACGTTCAGTATGGACATTAGGTAGCCATATTAGTTCAGTATTAGTGTAGACATGACATCACTATTGCGATTACGATTAACTGATTAGCAACAGCTGCTGCTGTACTGACTCATGTTATTGTGTAACCAGCAGGTCTATATACTGTGGGCAAGGAGTTTACAGTAATCTTCAGATTGTTGCTTGCTGCTGTACTATTAGGATATTACCCGTGGGCATTTCCTGCTCTGCATAAAGAACATATTGTGTAAGAGAGAGTGACGACATCTATACAACATTCACAAACCCCACTGCAAATGAAATACAGAGTGATGTGTCCCTCAGCCCCAAGGGGTTGAACATGATAAAAATACTCTTGACTGACCCATGTACCCATCTGCCTTCTCCCTGTGGACAGTCACAGAGGGACGTGATGTCTGAGTGTGGCTGTATTTTACATATTGTTGAAGGAGATGTAGTATACAAGGATGTGCTATGGTGGGCTGAGAGCATGAACGTTTATATTCAAGCCAAACACCAAACCAGCTGATTACACTGATCTGGCCTTTGTAGGGTTCGGTTAGAAACGAAATCCAACAACACACATGGTGTCCTGTTCCAGGCCTGTAATTCAGACTGCTTAGAGGAGCTGCCAATCAGCCTAAATGTGCTCCATTTGTATTAGCTCAATGGAAACATCTAGCCAAAGTGTCTAAATGTAGGCAATAAAAACACGTTGGGGAGAACACTGCTGTGTGTGTGTGGCTGTGTGTTTGTGCTTATGACCCATGTGTGGAGAGAACATTAATGCTGACAGTTTCCAATACAGCAGCAGAGTGTTTCTCTCCTCTCACTGAAGCTTATTTGGCCAAAGGCCTTTTGAACGTCATTAATCTCCACTACCTACCTTCATACACATATGAACATACACATAGGCTGACGCATTGCTGTAGTACTTTGGATCAAGATAGTGGTGTGTTTACTAAAAGACATTTCTCAATAGTCAGGTTGTTTATCTCTGGCTGCCAGAGACTGCGCACCTGCCTGTTAACCTCAGAGGAAAGGTGAAGCAGGCTCAGTTTCTATGCATGCCTTCCTGGACAAACTGTCATATCTGTGCTCCGACCATAACAAAACCGTTAATCCTGAAACACGGTTTCCACATGACTTTTTCTCAGATATTCTGCTTCTTACTTTTCAGTTGTCAGTTTCTATCAACTAGCCTCTACATCCTCCAAATTTACAGCCCTCACCACTTCTCTCAGTCTTAATTTTGGTCACAGAATCCCTCTCATTTCTCGCCCCCTCCCTTCACCATACCCTCCACTGTCAACTTCATTACCATCACCATACCGCCTCCACCTTCTCCACCCTTCCATCTATGTCTTTCCCCTCCGCCTATGCTTTCTGTGAGTGTACTTGTCGTTCTTATCTCTGCATTCTTATATCCACCTTATCTCCCTCTCTTCAGTGCCCTCTTATCAAACTTCACCTAGAAACATACTGTTGGACTGTGTTGAAGTAACTGAAGCGGGGGGACAAGAGGAAAAGAAAAAAAGGGGAAAAACAGGGATTAATCAGAGGTTGGACTGGCCAACAGCCTACTAGACTGAGTGCAGAAGAGGTGGATGAGACAGGAAGGAAAATAAACATTGAGGCTACTGTGAGTGGGTGGAGATGGAGATATACTACCACTTCTATCACTGGACTATGGTTTCTCTTCAGCGGCTCTTGTGTAACACTACTAACACTTTGTAAGCAGGGAAACAAAACATTGGTGAATAGAAGCTCAAAGGCAAGCTGAGATTGTATGTCTTGTGCACTGGTGGACATTTTCTCACATACCTGCAGTATGCATACCTGCAGTATGACTTCCCGCTTGGTGACTGACCCCTTGTACACACACACACATACTTAAACACGTTTTTTCCATCCATATGCTCACACAGATTACTCACATCGTAAGTGTGTTCATGTGTACAAAATGCACATGCCAACCCTGCTGTGCAGCTGCAGCAATCTCTAGACATTGCAGCTGTGAATGGGCCCTAGATGAGTCATAAGCAGCAGAATGAATTCTCCCATAGGCACTGATTTCTATTTTCTGTGCATTTCCTCCTAATCTTTCAGCTAAAGTTTCAGTATGATCCTGACTGCACACCCAGGGTTATCTCCCGCTGTGAGTCATAGGTAGAGACTATAGTGTGAACAAGGGAGGTTTATGTAAGGCTCAAATAGTAAAATAAAAGGCATGTTTTTTGATAAGATGTGCATGTTGAGGGGATGCGCCTGGCAGCTGTTTAGCTAGACGACTCAGAGGATTGTGTAATCCTCCAGGGCCTGGGGGTCTCTCCGTGTCACTTGGCTCTCTGAGCTTCACCACACTCGGTGTTACAGCTGTCAGCTCTTGGCATCCATGACTCAAACAGAACTAGCAGAAACAGGAGTAGAGTCCCGCTGCTTGGAACAAAAAAAACCAAAAGACTTTGGAGGAGAAAGAAACTGATATTTATCCAAAGAACATTTTATGGCAGAGTTATTTAGGAAAAACGTTAATGTGTCCATCTGCCACTGAATGAAACCATCTGTGACTCCTTTTGGGGTTTTTTTTGGTTTTGATCATCTTGATGGTGCAACTTGTTATATAACTTACAAGCTGAAGTCTTGTGTGTGTTGGCATATGTGCCATGCATTCGGAAACCATACACTTTACCACACCTTATGTGTCTGCGGGTGTCATGCTGCTAAAACATTGTGGGAATTTTATTGACCTGCCCTCGGAATCAGGACAGCAAGGCTACGACTCGCACTCCCCAAATTAGACATCATCATAGATTTACATTATTTCATGAATTGAATTAGTTATGGACCATTGCTGCTAAGTAAACAGGCATTCTGCAATTGAATCTGAGCGGCACCTACAGTATGAGGCTTCTCAGTGTTTAAACACCCACAGTGCTTTATGTGTTTGTGCCTGTGTAGTTTGTTTTGTTTCATGAAATGTAAAAATTACCGTTTTTTCTCTGTCAACAGAAGCACATAGGAAGGATGGTGTGACACACTGACAAGATAGCCAGAGGGACCAGTCAATGCTCACCACTCAGAGGCAGACCATGGCTCCCATGTCTCTCCTTTTCTTGGGCTTCCTCCTCTCCCTCCTCCATCGTTCAGATGCCCAGACCATCATTGGCTCCTCCCCCTCCTTCTCTCATCTGGACCTGCCTGTTAATTCATCACCTAAACCAACGAAGCAGATTGATAGATTCTGGCCTTCTTTGCCTCCCAGAGGGCGCAGTGATGTGCCTATCAGAGCCACAATCCGGGACAGACTGACAACTACGAATGCAGTGCAACAGGGGCAAAGAATGTCCCATCCTACTGCACAGTCCACTCCTTCTTTTATATCTGCCCTTTCTGCACAGAACCTTAGCAACGGGCCAGTTTTACCTCATCCTACTGCCTCCAGGCCCAGGACTGACACAGCTAGTTTAGCATTCATCAGGGCTTCTGTAAACAGAGATGCCACTACAAAAGGCTCAACTCCACCTCTGCCCACTTTGGCCTCCACTGCTGTCGCTGAGTCTGCAGGTAATAGGCCAGTGACAGCAGTAAATCCAGAAGAGGTGTCTTTCAAAGAGGCAGAGGATTATGATTTGCAGGGGTTGGGATCAGGTAGTATTCCAAAAGTGACACTTGTGATGGAAGATTCACCTGTTCCTCTGCAAACGGTTGGTGATGAAATGGCGCAGTATTGGCCACAAGCACAGACCGCGATATCTAGAATTTCTGATCTAAAAACGCCACCACCGGACAGCCAGACTGTGAAGCCTCACCTGTTTGCGCTTACAACAGCCAGTAAAATCTCTTTGACGCCACAGACTGAGACAAGAGCCACACTTTTCCCTGTCGTCACACAGGCGCCACCTCTGACAGGTGAGAAATCAAATAAGTTAGAATGAAAGCTCCATGAAAGTAGGGTGCTGTTGAATACAAAGTTTTTACACTGTGTACAAATGTGTCTTTTTCACCATTTTCTTTTAGGTGAACTGGCATCAAACACTCCTTCCGTTGTGCACAGAGTTGTTCCAAAGCAGGGCTCTGCTGCTGTGACATTACCCCAACTGACAACTACCACCACTGTTGATAAAGAGTCGTACACTGCTGGACAACCAGTTCCTGCCCAAAGCAGTTCGCTTTCCAACACCAAGACACAGCAACAGACAACCACATCTACTACTACTATGCTTACTACTACACAGGGAGCTGTGAGCACATCTTCCAAAACAACAAATTCACTCAACAAAACAGCATATCTAGGAAGAAATACAGCTAGTCCAACTCTACAATCATCAAGGACAGGTAATAAAGGAGGGTCTTGTGCTCTGTATTTCACTCATTTTAGAGTGTGCTTTATCCTTTGATAATTTAAAATAGAATTATTTGTGCAGCTGGGACTTTTTTACTGAAAGAATCTGGAAAAGGCTTCAAAGGAGGGAAAAAGCAGACACTTTTCCATGGAAAGTGGGGTGGTAATGTGTGGGGGTAGACAAAGCAAGTATGAGCAGGAGGTGAGAGGCAGGATTGAAGAGGGGGCGGGGAGAATTGCAGCCAAGCAGAGAGATAGACAAGAGGAAAGTAGGGTCTGAAAAAGAGTCTGTTGGGAATACAGATGAGAGAGTAGATGGGTTGGGTGAAAGTGTGGTTGAAGAAAGGTACAGGCATAGAAAAGCAGGGAGTGGGGATGGTAATGAAAGCCAGATGCACAGAGAAAGGGATGTAGGGTGGGGAGCTGAAAAAAAAAAGTAAATGGAAAAGGAAAAGCATGACACATGGGACACATGAGCCAGTCTCTAAGATACCAGGGAACAACATCTGAATGACTTTTCAGACTCATGTTCCATGAGCACATTTAAAGTCGTCAAGTAGGTTCCTGGGCAGGTCATTGAAAGTTTTAACGGCCAATGTGTACTGCATGTATATATCTGTCCACATTTGGTATCTGGGTGATTAACATATGATTATGCGTCCTATGAGATGGAACAGGATGTTTGTTTTTTAGTTCACTGCAACATGTGGACAGAAAAAGCAGTGTTAGCAGTCCTGTATGTGTGTGATTGTGTGTTAAAGCGAAAACTCAAGGGTAGGGGTAAGTGTATCCAGCTGTGTAATGTGATCAGCACATCTGGAATGTGTCTGGATCTTGCTCCTGTAAGAAGAAAAAAAAGTTTGAGGGAAGGAAGTAAAACATACCTTTATATAAATAAAGAAGTGTGTCTGATCTGTGGGCAGCGTTCGCCTATGTGAGTATGAAAGTGAAACGTGTCTGTCTGACAGGAGGGACGGAGTGAGGGAGAGAGCCAGGA
Source organism: Micropterus salmoides (assembly GCF_014851395.1). Classification (NCBI taxonomy): domain Eukaryota; kingdom Metazoa; phylum Chordata; class Actinopteri; order Centrarchiformes; family Centrarchidae; genus Micropterus; species Micropterus salmoides. Next base: position 13,877,898 of record NW_024040707.1, on the reverse strand, counting down.
AGTCAAACACATGTTGGAGTGAGGCATTAGTCAGTGTGTCAGCTTTATGGGTGTCTTCTACAGGGTGAGGACGGACTTTAAGGCCTCTGTAGCGTTTTACCACCGATCATGTTGTTCCTCCATCCATCAAGTTTTAATGGTGTGCGTGTTAAACAATTCCTTATAGATAGATACCCTTTAGCTACAACTGTTTCTTGGTTTCTCATCGGTCACAGTCATTTTATTTGATGTTTGTTGTCATCCTATAAAATACTTTAAGTAGTATTATTCACATCATTTCCTGGTGCTCCCTCATTTTTTGTATGTTATGTGTTTTTACGCTGTGCTTAATCTTTTATAGTCGAGTAGTTCACAAAGCACTCTGATGAATGGCCCCATGATTATAATGCTGTTGGGTGTTTCCGGGGCAGTAGGATCAGGTGGAGTGCCTTGAACAAACAGAAGTATGTGTGCGCATGAGAAAATGAAAGAGAGCGAGAGTGACAGAGGGATAATGTGATGCCACATTGTCATGGTGTTGGCTTGTCCTATGAGGTAGTTATATATTGTTTAATACTGCACATTTGAACTGAGTTTTCCTGGATGCATTGTGACACTGTTTGGTGTTACGTAATGTAGATGTTCTTGTGAATTACATAATCTAATCCAATTAAGCCACACAATTACTACGCAGTTATGTTCTGCTCAGCCTAATGTCTTATATATTTATAAATATAATATGGATGATGTGGTGGCATGGCATCCAAATTATCATACGATTTGTGCAGGTTATAATTGATATTTCACTTGTATTAAGTAAACATCTTTCAGCTCCATTTTAACTCCAATAGATGATTAGACTGTGGCTTGTAGACATTCTCCTCTCCCTGTATGCTGGTATTAACTGATGTATTGTGCCTTGTTTTTGGATGGATTTTTACATGCGCAGTTCCCTTTGATTATATACTGTACATGATGTGGGATCTGTACATTTCTGCTTGCTCAAAGGGGCTCTGTCTGTCTGTGGTTTAGGTCTGTCATTTCCATACTAAGCCATGATTTGGGATACAGTTTTACAGCTGATGGGTAGCAACACACTTATCGGATACTCGCAGAGAGGAAAGAGAAAAAGGAATGGAAGCAAAGTAGGATATTGAAACGAGAGATGTTATCAAGACTGTACAAGTCGGCTAATTTGATTAGACCTTGTGTTCATATTTATATTATATATAGAGACCTGGGACAATGTGTCTGTGCCGAACTGATTAAATTACAACAAAGAACTGAAGAGGGCCAGATGGTTCTGGCTCATGACTTTGGTGATCTACACCCCTCTAGTGGCTCTAAAATAGTATTTCATGTACTCTGATACTATTGGTCTGCTTTAGAGACAAATGGAATTTAGGAAGAATTTCACTATTATATATGGTTCCATAAATTCAAAAATCTGAAAACCACAACTCTGTTTCTCTTTTTCTAGGGACCTCTTCCTTCCTTACCACTGGAGTTGTACCTGTCACCCGAACAAGGTTAAGCCCCACATATAAGGCTGGTATTGTTCAGAGGAACCGCTCCATTCTCCTAGGACATCCTCACCAAGCCCCCCACTCTACTTTTTATCCAGCCCCCTCTCCCAGCGCCAGTCCGTCCGCTAATGGCACACTTCTCTACTGGGGTGACCTGAGCCGGACGCTAGCTTTTGCCTGGGAGCTGCATGTCTACGGCTCAGCGAGCCTCTTCCTCCTCCTGTTTGCTGGAGCTGCTCTCGGCCTCACCCTGTCCCCTGGTACAAACTGTCCTCATCGGGGGGCTCTTGCACTCGCCAATGCGCTATTGTTTGTGGCTGGAGGCCTTAGGGCGGCTCTCTTTTTAATTGACCCCTATGGCACACGGAAATTCCTCCCTCGCCCCGCCGTTATGGCCCTCTACAACTTGCCTCTACACCTGCTGGTGTGGACACAGGCTGCCCTGGCTCTGCTGGCATTGAGGGTGGCAGGAGTAAGTGTATTACCTCCAACTTTGGAGCGTCCACCTCTGGTGGCTGTGTTGGCTGTGTTGCAGTGTACCCTGCTGCTGGCAGCTGATCTGCTTTCCCCAGCCCTGTCCCCTGTGGTGCCTGTTACCCTACAGGTCCTGTCCCTGTGCTGGGGCCTGGCTCTCTGTCTGGGCTTCCTCTGCTTTGTCCTTCCACGTATACGGTGCCCTCCCATTCCTCACCCTGGAGTCCCTGAAGAGTCCGGGAGGAAGGCTTGGATAGGGAGTAGGAGGACAGGGGTGATCTTGGGGAGAGTGCTGGCAGTGTGTGCAGTTCTGGGGGCACTGTGCTGTGGGCTCCATGTCCATGCCACCTTATGGCTCTATGGACTGCTAGGGAGCTGGACGAGCTTCAACTGGGGATGGTGGGTAGTGCACTTCTGGGCTCGGCTCCTGGAGCTGGCCTGGGGGTTCTCCCTCCTACTCCTTGGTTCCTGGGTATTCTGGAGGCCTCGGAGTTGCCGGGGAAGGGAGGAGGCTGGACAAGATGGCAGAGCAGCAGGTGACCTGCCGTCCCCTGGCCAATCTGTAGGGTCCACTCAAAGACATACCTGCTGGTCGAAGATAGTCCAGAGCCTGAGGGGGAAGCCCTGTAGAAAGTCTGACAGTAATGGGGTGGGAGGAGGAGGAGGACCAGGGGAGGTGCCTAACAACTGGGCTGGCCAGGAGCGTCCTGGAGCTGACATCAGCAAGAGTCTGATCAGAAACCAGAACCACGAGCAGGCCACCGCTCAGCCACGTTGCGTCAAAGACAGCAACAGGGGACGCAACCATAGGGGCCACTCTGCAGAACGAGGCATATCTGACGGCTCCACAGGCTCCCTGCTGAGACTGCAGGCGCTGGGCCGGCCTCCACAGCGCTCAGTGAGTGGCAGTCTGGATCAGGATAGGGACACTTCCCTTTCTCTTTATGAGTTTGATCTGAGGCCCCCATCTCCCATTGACCTGACCCGCAGCATTGACGAGGCTCTGCACAGGGAGCACCTGCTCACAGGAGGGAGCTTGTTTCATCCTTTGAACCCGACCTCACAGTCCCCCTCCCCAGGCTCAGGGGTCAGCCAGGGGCCCTGGCTCCGCAGGAACAGTGATCCTCAGCTGCTTTCTGAGAGCAGCGATGCCCCAACAGAGTCTTCCATGCCACTGGGGGGCAGCGTTCTCAGCAGTGTGCCTAGCAGGCAGGTGACTGCTCCCCCCACGCCCTCTCACCAGGGTCACCGGTGGGCAGGAAACACAGCAGGAAGTGTTCCTTCATCAGTGTCCTGCCCTGTGTCACTTCGTCCCTCCAGAACGTCAACAGGGCAACTCGGGGAGGATGGCGTTGACGATACACGGCCGTTTATCACCCCGGACTCAGAGAGGGTGAGGGGGAGGGGCGGGAAGCCAGTGGGGTCACGGAGTTACCTGGAGGTCAGCAGACATGACGACACTGCTAGTGTCAGCAGTGAAATTATTGATTTATGAACTAAAACTCGGACATGAGGACCAATGGCCGCACACATCAAACACCCATTTTACAAAGACTTATTGTGAAAGTTGTATCATTGAACTGCCTAAAAACTATTTTTAGAAGAGGGAAAATGATATCACCTAGCTGGAACAGATATGGTATACTTTTTTACTCTGGGAGTAAAACTAGGAGTTCCAGCACAGATAAACAACACAGCACACTCATAACTCTTCCCATCTCTCTTTTTCACACATACATTATCTTCCTCTTTTTCTTGTCCTGTTTCTCTCTCTCTCTCTCTCCCTCTCTCTCTCTCTCTCTCTCTCACACACACACACACACACACCTGCATAACACTGGTAAAACTTCAAGTAAATTGGGACTATACATACATTTCAATAAGTCCTAAGAATGGCTCTTTAGAAGGTGCCTGCTTGCGATTGGGGTTGAAATTAAATCCATAAAATAGATTCAACTTCCTGTCTGTGAACAGCACCACTGAGAGTTTCAATACATTTGAAAGGTAAAAGGCAAATGTGTGTCTAAGCGTCTATGTCCCATTTCTATTGTTTCTGTGAAAAAAAAAGTCTGCATATCAACAATTGTGAATGTTATTGCTTTCATAGAGTTTATTTGCTGTCTTCCATATTTCAATTTGCTTTGTGGTGTAAAGATGTGCCATACATAACCTTGGTTGGTTCTGTGCTATTTATATGGTTCCATAAACCCATAATTTGGGTTAACTCTCTATAGCGTCTTACCATCCGTATCATAATGACTCAGCTAGGGATTACTTCTTCTGAGCTCTTAACATGCTTCTGTTGTCCAGTCTGCCTTGTATGTTAATGTGAAGCTGGTTACACGAAGAGGCAGGCAGTAAACAACAGCCAGAAACATGCAAACACATGCTTACAAGTGAAAGTGTTGCTGAGGCTTTTAACTGTAGCTGAAGTTGTCAGACTTCAAAATGAGATTCAGGCTTTCACCTGTGAGGTTAATGCATTTCATCTTGTTATTTTGCTTCAGGACAGAGCTTTTTCAATTAATAAATATGTACAATTAAAGCCTCTGACTGCATTTTTACAGAAATAAGAATATTAAACATAATCATGATCCTATCAGTTGCATTGAATCAATTCAGACTGTTTGATATGTTAACTATTAAAAGGCTACACAGCTTTGCAGGGCTGCACCCCACAAGACTGGCTTGGCATGAACCTCAGATCTCTTATACTAGACGTAACTCAATAACAGAGCACTTAACTATAAGCCTGAGCACTAGATTGAAGTATTTTAATACTCAAGAGGAAACTATCTTTCAAATATATGATGTATAAGCAACAATGTAGATACTGTTATTTTTGATGTTCATGAATAAAGGTGTATTTGAAACATAGCTGTAGTTGTTACTGTGAAAGACAATCTATCTAAAGTGGTATTTCTTATGTGTCTGAGCTGTGCAGACAGTTATGCTATTTTGACATCAGATTGTGGCCTCTTGAGGACATGCAGAGCTGTGACAGTAGATACTTGACCGCAGAGGTTATGTCAAGGACTTCCTGGGCTGTGCTCAGGATTGTAATGATGCAGGTTTTGCGTGATGAATAACTAACGGCCAAGGTCGGCAGGATTTTGATTTATTTTTTTATTTGTCATTATATTATGATAAAGGTATTGGAAAGAAACAGACAAAGCACTTCACATAGAACCATATTTAGTCAACTTGAGTTAACTTGAATATGTTTGGTGATCCTGAAAGTAGCCCCGTGGCCCTCTGCTCTGTCTTACATTTTTCCACTATGGATCATTTCAGAATAAAATGTAATTTATGCCTCTGTTCCTGGTGAGAGCCAGTCCATGACTTCTTTTCCGGTTACCTCAGGGTCACTAGCAGTACCTCCCAGTGATGTGAGATGCTTGACTTGTTTAGTATTTCCAGTACAATGGCCTTGTGTTGTTGTATACATTCCAATGAAACCGTAAGATTTGACTGTATCAGTACTCGCCGTTACCTCTTGTATTCATGACCAGGGTGGCACCTCCAGCACCCGCAGTGTTGTCCCCTCCGCAAAGCAGTACGTGCCATAGAAAATACAATCAATGTGCCCCCTCCAATCTGTAGTGCAGGAGTACAGTGTTAGATTAATTTGTTTCTTTTGCTCACTAACTTTTGTTCTTGTAATTCTTGCTGCATTACATGTCTGGAATCAAATAAAAACAAGAAAACTTCAAACAACCTTATTATTATTATTATTAATGTTTAAGTATTTCACACATTTTTAAGAATGTAACTGTGCAAAATTGAAAATCATTGTTTTTAATCTTCTCATAGTCTTCAAACTGTTCATTCTGTTGAACAGTGAAATGATTCTTCCAGTCATTAACTTTTCCTGGAAAAACAGCAATAAAAAAAATAGTAGCTGTTTTTATCTCCTCTGTTTTCTTTTTAAGTCTCCAACATATACAGGCAAACACATCTAACCTTTGCACATGGAAGGAAATACTTTAAAATCAAATTACTGAAACCATTCGCCATGTTGTCAAACTGAACTTCTGTCACTAGTTTCTTCAGCTCTGGGGAGGGAGACAGTGCCCGGAACGAGCACAGCAGTCTGCTCACCTCAATTAGGCCCTATAGAACAAATAAAGGATATAAGAAGTAGTCTGTTTCTTCACCTACCAGCCTCTCGCATGTTTGCACCAGGAACCAAACACCACTGTGAGATAACAGAAAGACAAATCACAGGTGATAAAAGAATATATATATTATATATTATATATTTCATCTATTACATATTTGCTTTTAGTTTCTAACTCGCTTTTTCCCTCCATGAATCTCTGGAGGAACCTGCTCCAGTCTCCAGGCTCTGGCTGGGCCATGTTCATGGGATCAAAGCAGAATTAAAGAGACCACAATGTCCTTGGCATTGGCAGTCCATATACAGTAGATGATCTGCAACCAGACAGAAATCAAAGGAAAATGCTGCCAAACCATGGGTGTAGCCTATTTCATCTTCGGACTTCCATTTAAAATGTGTGGGTTTTATCACTGACTTGAATTGGCACTATATAACTGAAATGCAATTGAATTTAGACAATTCTTTCATAGAGAGGGACTGAGTCTAGATGTTTGGGTGACAACTGACTGAAATTCAGAAGGTCCAGGATGTGGGACACAGACACATTTCCTTGGAAATTCAAGGAAGATGTTATACAGTTGCTTAATAGCAGTTTGCTATAGTAGCAAACACATACTAGCACACAATTTCCAAACAAACGTCTTATAATGAAAAAAATCTCACACCAAAACTACTACTACTACTGCTTGTAGTTCCTCATGTTAAATTTAAGGTGAGAATCTTTCCCTCTTCAACAGTGTGAAAACAACACCTACGCCATTCTGTACAGTAGAGGTTGAATATCCAAGTGAAGTAACAATAAGCCCAACACATTTTTGAATGGAGGGGGGCTGTAAAGAGGAACCCCTTCATTGCTGTTCACAAATAGAGAATGGCAGTCCACATACACACTGTAAACCCGAATTAGTTCAGAGTACTAAAACTATTTGTGGAAACTGATTACCTCAAACTTTATAAGTAGTGGTAATAATATTTTTGACTAAACCTTAACTTAAATACATTTTTAAAAAAAACATTTATTCACTGATGCTTGTTAAATAATTAAAATCCACTTATTCTTTATTCAATAAATGTTACTGTGCACAACTTTAATATTCTGAGGGAAATCTACTAAAAATTTTTTTTTATTGTGCTAGACTCAAATACTAATGGAAACTCACTCAACAAAATTACTACTAGTAAACTTAAAATTAACAAAATGCCCATTTTCAGATAGTAGTCCTGAAAAATACTCATTATAATTATTATAATAAGTTCTCTTTATTAGTATCATCTTCTCACAATATCTTCCATTATTTCTACATTTAACAGACACAAAATAAGGCACATCTTGCATAAAGCTGGAGTAATTGACTGCTTGATCAGATAATTAACCAGCAACCATTTTGATAATCAGTTTGTTTTCATTCTTCTATGCAATAATGTTGAACATTCTCTATTTCCAGATTCTTAATGAGATTTTTTGGTGTTAAGTGATAATAATTTGAATCTCTTGAGCGAAATAAAATGACCTTTTACTGCTTACTTTACTGTGTTTTGTGGAAAAAGCGAATATGCATAATTTTATTCCATCAGCAGCATTTTTACTTAAACAATATAAAAGGGAGCTTTAAACGTGTAGTTTTAAAGATAGCTAATAAAGATTGTTTAAAATAAGAAGTCCTATACTATACAAATTTTAATTCAGGTAGACAAGGTAATGGAACAATAGGTTGCACTTCCCCATAGCTAAAGAATAAATCTGTTTTATACCCGTGGTACAATCCGAAAGACTTGTGGCAATAACACGAAAGAATTCTGTAGATCGTGAATTGTTGCTGAACAAACTTAGGGATGCTGGTTTCTGTCCTATTGCTGTTAAATGGTTTAGAAAATATTTTGTAGATCGGACTATGTGTGTCCATGCAGAATGCCACAAATCTGAGTTTCTTGAGATATTTAAAGGGGTCCCTCAGAGGTCTATTTCGGGACCTATTCTGTTCTCTATTTTTATAAATGATTTAGGTAAGGATTGCTGATGACACTGTCATTTATACACATGCTCCTTCCATAGCACACTGCATTTTAGTCATTATAAACTGCTCTGTTCAATTTAAAATTGGTTTTAAATCCTCAGAAAACGAAGTTCATGGTCTTTTCAAAAGCTCGCCTACAGTTGCTTGATGATCTTAGCATTTTTATGTCTGATGGTAAATCCATTGAAAGGGTACCCACGCACAAGTACTTATATATGGATAGACAACAAACTTAATGTACATATTGCTAATCTAGTTAGGAAGCTCAAAGTGAAGATTGGCTTTTATTTTAGAATAAATCTAGCTTTACTTTCAATGCCAAAAAAAAAAAAACACTTGTGGAAGACATATACAGGTACTGGTCATATAATTAGAATATCATCAAAAAGTTGATTTATTTCAGTAATTCCATTCAAAAAGTGAAACTTGGATATTATATACATTCATTACACACAGACTGGTATATTTCAAATGTTTATATCATTTAATTGTGATGATTAAAACTGACAACTAATGAAAATCCCAAATTCAGTATCTCAGAAAATTTGAATATTACTTAAGACCAATACAAAAAAGGATTTTTAGAAATGTTGGCAAACATGTACATGAAAAGTATGAGCATGTACAGCACTCAATACTTAGTTGGGGCTCCTTTTGCCTGAATTACTGCAGCAATGCGGCGTGGCATGGAGTCGATCAGTCTGTGGCACTGCTCAGGTGTTATGAGAGCCCAGGTTGCTCTGATAGTGGCCTTCAGCTCTTCTGCATTGTTGGGTCTGACGTATCACATCTTCCTCTTCACAATACCCCATAGATTTTCTATAGGGTTAAGGTCAGGCGAGTTTGCTGGCCAATTAAGAACAGGGATACCATGGTCCTTAAACCGGGTACTGGTAGCTTTGGTACTGTATGCAGGTGCCAAGTCCTGTTGGAAAATGAAATCTGCATCTCCATAAAGTTGGTCAGCAGCAGGAAGCATGAATTGCTCTAAAACTTCCTGGTAGACGGCTGCGTTGACCTTGGACCTCAGAAAACACAGTGAACCAACACCAACAGATGGCACATGGCACCCCAAACCGTCACTGACTGTGGAAATTATACACTGGACTTCAAGCAACATGGATTCTGTGCCTCTCCTCTCTTCCTCCAGACTCTGGGACCTTGATTTCCAAAGGAAATGCAAAATTTAAATCATCAGAGAACATAACTTTGGACCACTCAGCAGCAGTCCAGACCTTTTTGTCTTTAGCCCAGGCGAGACGCTTCTGACGTTGTGTCTTGTTCAAGAGTGGCTTGACACAAGGAATGCAACAGCTGAAACCCATGTCTTGCATACGTCTGTGCGTGGTGGTTCTTGAAGCACTGACTCCAGCTGCAGTCCACTCTTTGTGAATCTCCCCCACATTTTTGAATGGGTTTTGTTTCACAATCCTCTCCAGGGTGCGGTCATCCCTATTGCTTGTACACTTTTCTACCACATCTTTTCCTTCCCTTCACCTCTCTATTAATGTGATTGGACACAGAGCTCTGTAAACAGCCAGCCTCTTTAGCAATGACCTTTTGTGTCTTGCCCTCCTTGTGCAAGGTGTCAGTGGTCGTCTTTTGGACAGCTGTCAAGTCAGCAGTCTTCCCCATGATTGTGTAGCCTACAGAACTAGACTGAGAGACCATTTAAAGGCCTTTGCAGGTGTTTTGAGTTAATTAGCTGATTAGAGTGGCACCAGGTGTCTGCAATATTGAACCTTTTCACAATATTCAGAGATACTGATTTTGGGGTTTTCATTAGTTGTCAGTTATAATCATCAAAATTAAAAGGAATGAACACTTGAAATATATCATTCTGTGTGGAATGAATGTATACATTATACAAGTTTCACTTTTTGAATGGACTTACTGAAATAAATCAACTTTTTGATGATGTTCTAATTATATGACTAGCACCTGTGTATGCAAGCAACCTCCTCCATCTTATGGAGCCTTGATTCAGTGCATCATGCATCTCTACGCTTTATTACAAATTCAAAGTCCCACACTCACCATTGCATTCTTCTGCATATGATCTGGTGGGTTGGACATCACTGACCACCTGCAGAAAACAGCACTGGTATATTTTTATATATAAAGCCATGCTAGGTAAACTTCCAGCTTACCTCTGAACCGTTCTCTGTCTCTATTCTGCTAGTTACCAGCTACGCTCCTCCAAGCTTTTTAATGTACCCAGGGTTTCGACAGATCTGGGGAAAACTGCATTTTCATACTATGCACCCTGGGAAAGGAATAATTTGCAAAAAGATCTTAAACTAGAAACGTGTACATCAATTGATAAATTTAAGAGCATCACATGGAATGTGGTGAAGGAGACCTGTGGTTGTTTTTCTTGAGAGGCCATTGTGTTTGAATAGATGTGTTTTTTTGTTTTGTTTTTGTGAATTTTGTCATGATTGTATGTAGCATTTTAATATGTTGTGTTTATGTATGGCTGCTACCTTGGCCAGGTCCCCTCAATGAGGGGTCAGACTGGAAGCTGAGCAGGAAGCCAACAAAACGTCTTTTAGTTCAATTTATAGAAAGTAACGAGCAGCTGTATTTTATTCCAGCCTGCCTGTCCAGCTGAGAGAAAAGAAGTGTTCAGCTCCATCCTGAACACAGACTGAAGATCCTTGGGGTACCATATTTTGGTCACACATAGTGACTTGTCAATCAAAAGGTAGCCCCTAGCTTAAAAGAAAGCTAGCACTACATGCTCATCTGTGCCCCCCACACACTTATAGCATATTTTCTTATTTTTTCCAAGCCTGTCTTGATACAACACAAAATGTTAAGAGTTACTGGTGGCTGTTATGATTCCTTCTGTCTATACTGACTACCGTAAAACTTTGAATAATAGCCCGGGCTTTCATTTGCTAAAATCACTGAATTGACCCTGCCTTTATTTGGGACAGGCGTCCATATGGGACAGGCCTTTAATTGTTTTTGCACAAAACCGAAGCTACTATGAAACACCTTATTTATATCAAACAGAATAATACTTGTGTAAAAATGATCAAATAATATCAAATACACATCATTCATTTGATCTAGCTCCGACAGACGGCTTTGCACTTTTATTTTGAAGGCAGCCACCTCAAGAAAACAACAACAACAACAAGGTGCAGGATAAGAGAATTTAGCAGACAGAGCGATGGATTTCACATGATAGGATCTACAACTTGGATACATTTTTCTGAAAAGCTGTTTTGATTATTTTGATGGGTGGACCCTTACAGACTAAAGGAAGATAAATAATCAAGGAAAGGACACATTCGGACTTAACGAGCAGACTTAACGAGCGCTTCAAACTTAAGGTGAGTCAGCACTTTTTTTCCCCTTTTCCTCTCTTGTAGCCATGCAGGTTACACCGGTAAATCTAGAAGAATTCAACTTTGGGTCTTGTTCGTTTCCGTTAAATGAACTTAACAGTGGTATTGTGGAGAATCTAACCGATCTAACGATGTTCAGCATGTCCATATTGACATATTGATCATATGTTTAAAAATTATATTATAATAATATGTAATATTTGTATTAACAATCTAAGCAGCTTAGAAGCAGCTAAAGCGGGCGACCCCGCAGGGTTTAAGATGTTTTATACATCCAAAGAAAAATCAGACCAGGCGTATAATTAAGGCAGGCGTTTATTTGTCAAAATGTTCCCGCACCAGGCCAGTGAAGGAGGTAGGCAGCTATTTGGGACTCGCTATTAATTGAAGTTTTACGGTACATATCTCTTTCTTAATCTTACTCAACTGTAAGAGAATGAGGACAAAATTCTAAAGTTCATTGGAAACAGTTATGAGACTTCAGCAGTCTGACTTAAACAAGCCACACTGGGTACACATACTCATTTTTGTCTAAAAGTATGCCCTGTTCAAAGACAATGCTACTAATATAAATACACACAGAATCCAAGCCCAGGTCTTGGGAGGTTTGGGAAACATTTTTTCATTAAAAGGAGAATAGTGGATTTGTCCCTAATTTCTAACAATTTGGCCGTGCCTATGAAGGGGATGCCAATAGCCAACAATAACCTTTTCACTGTACAACATATTTTAGCATTGTTTTGAGATAGACTACAAAAAAACCCACAAACCTATCCTTTCATCTCTTTAAACCTGTCAGCTGCTGGAAGAGATATTCGAATTTGTTTTCCATAGTACATTTCATTACATTACATTTACATTTCATATTGTTGATATTGACATTTCGGTGAGTACAGGGAGTACTTACATTGCAGGTTTTGAAGATATCAGTCATCCACTTGCAGGTTCCCTGGGAGGCCACGGAGGGTCGGATGGCATCCCATGTGTACCTCGTGTTGTTCCTAGATTGACAATCAAAATAGTTATTATTATACAAATATTTTTACAGCACATCAAGCCATAAAGTGTAACAGTTCTACCAATGTAATTCTAAAATAATAATAATGATAGCAACAAAAAATCCACTCATGACATGACAATAGAAGAGATTTGGAAACCAGTGCAGTAGGGCTGGACCCAAATATTCGACTATTCCTTCATTGGGTTGGTATTCAATTTTCAATTTTGGGATGTGGAGATTCGCACAAACACCTACAGTTCTGTCCCGCACAACGCTGCACACACACACACCAGCTTGCACCACCCTTTTCACTTTCTTTCTTTCTGTATCATAGAGCGACAGATACATACAGGCTGCTATCTGTCCGCTTTCAACTTTCATTGTCAGCCATATGTTTTACTGCCCAAACAACATTGCTCGCATTTGAACTTTTTCACCCACGATTCTGTGGTAACAACCGCAGGTGAGCTGCTTGTGGAGAAGGCCTATAGTACATCTCTCTCTCTCTGTTTGTGTGTCTGCAACTGCCAGTAGACCGTCTGGCGACCGATCATGGATGGAGTTGGTCTCTTGGACGAATAGAAAAATAAAAAGTTATGCTCAGCACATAAAATCTGAGCGATTTTGAGGAATTGAGGATTTTCTTTGGCAGCCCAAGAATTTAAAAATAAGCTTGTAAATGGCTTTTAAAGTGATCATGTACCGGAAAACTTACAAAAATAAATGCAAATGAGAAATGACAATTGAAAGTAGATGGCTCTATCCTCCTAGTCATTACAAGACAATATCATAATCAAATTTTACTATTACAGTACAAAGCTCCCAATCTGTATTGACTGACCATTATGTGATCAACATTGTTGCTACGGCAAAGGTAATCTTAAACTCACTGGACGGTCATAAATCCTGAGGATCTCTGCAGGGCCTCTGCTCTCTTGACCTTCTGCCTGTACAGGGCAATCAGTCGTGGCGTGTATCTCTCAAGCTCGCCGCAGAATTGGTTGCAGAGGTTTAACATTTGTAAAGCGATGAACTCAGCAAACACCTGCAAACAAATAAATGTATGCAGATTAATGGTTTCCAACTTGGGCCTTGACAGAAAAATATAATGCATCAATTACTGTTTTAAGCAGGGTGGCTGCCTGGGCAAAAAGAATATATTTTTTACTGAGAAATGGACATGGACCACTGCATTGACAAGAAAAGAAAATGCAGGGTTATCCTGCAAATTTCTTTAACCTAACTTAGATTATTAAAGATTATGTGGCTAAGAATTGAATAATTGAGCAAATCAAATATATTTTAAACTAGACTAATTGTATAATACAGTATTTCATCATTTAGCTTCTATCTGAAGCAACATTCCCACACCAACACAGACCCTTGTGTTTTTCCTCAACAGTACCATTTTTTGTCTGAACAGGGTTGAGACAGAATTTCAGACAGGTACTAAATAGTATAAGAACCATAAAGGAGTCATTCAACCATCTCATCATAAGTTTATATGGCCTTTAAAAAGAGCCTACAGTGAAAAATGTTTACACTTAATGCTAACAGATCTACAGTTTTCTCTGCTTTTGATCACTGCCAATCATTTCTGAAAGAAATCTATGAGAATTTTCTAAAACAGTACAATATCCCCCCTATGTCTCAAGTCAGGGCTAAAATTTCTTCTTTCATGTTAAAATGTCAGTTCTAGCAATGTAGTATTTTTTATATTCTCAGTATGTCTGATTAACAAGCCGGCAACTGACACAGAAATATGCAAATTGATAATACCTTGGATAGCTGTAGTGCCACTCAATACTCTTGTTTGATCCTGCGAGAGCAAATATAACAAACAATATAAAGATTTCCCATTAGCCCAGTCAACAAGAATATCATCAAAAAATACTATATTTTATAATTCATCTGACTCACCAATATCAGAGCTGCTTTCGCAAGTCAGGTAATTATGGGCATGATGAAATTCCTTCAGCAGCACTCTCTACAATCCTTAATGGGCACACAATATATGAACACAAACGTTTGATTAGTTTACAAAAGGCCATGTAAACACTTCTCACAAACATGTGATATGGGCAGAGTACCAATTTATTTGGTACATCTAGCTACATTTAATGCAGTCAAATCCAACATTTCTGCAATAAATCCTCCCTTCATAAAAATGATAATGTTCAGGTTTTGTTGCAACTGAATGATCGTTTTGGATCATATGGACAGGTGTTTCTGATATTTTGTCTATCCCATTTATATCAGTTAGGCCATGCTAAGTAAAAGAGACTCAGCTGAAATAACGCAATACAGTTCACCAGACCACAAACTACATCTGCCAAAATGAATAAATAATATTAGATTTAAATAAAAACTGAACATTCCTCACCAGCTTTCATTACCACAGTGGAAAAAATATTCCTTTACAAATACATATTACAGCCACTTCAGATGAGGCAACTTGTGTCTGCAATTCACAGGCTGAGGGGTTTATTAGGTTCACTGCTGATAAAATGAAACATTCAGGCATGCATCAACACTATTTAAGTATACATCTTACCGAAATGTCTTTGTAGCTCGAGGAAAATCAGTGCTTAGGTAGACACTTGAGAGGACAGATCTATTAAAACAGATTACAACAGATATAAGTCAAGTATAAACATATTAAATACTTATCATACAAACATAATAATTACACAGTTACAACTGATCTGACTTAAATCTCCCAACTTTCATATCATATTTAAACTATATCAGTGAAACTAGGCTCTATATTGTTCCACATTATGAATGATTTTACTTTTTGAGGAACCATACATCTTACTACAAACACTGCGGTCAGAAACCGCTTGTTAACTTATATGAAGGCAGAGCTTGACTGTCTCCACAGTAACGTTATAGGACTAAAGTAACGTTAACTCAGGGGGCTTTCACACCTACCTTGTTTGGTCTGGACTTTCGGACCTTTCAGTTTGATCCCAACCAAAATTGAAGGTGTGAAAGGGACCAAACAAGACGAGATTTGGTCCGACAAAAATAGGTGGTCTCGGTCCAGATCAAACTGAACCATGGTTCGGTTCGTTTCTGGTGTGAAAAATTTTTTGGATGGTTCGGACATTCAAACTATTTACAGGGAGTTTGGCGGTTGAGGTGATAACCGGAAACAAACAAATGCACGGAGGAATGCATTGAAATAAGGACACAATTATAATTTCCAGTGACAGATCTTTTCAAACAGACGGCCACTATAGAAGCACACTGCGATATACATCTTTGGTTTCTCCTGAAACGGAGGTGCAGAAGGATTGCTTGCTGTCCTCTCCTCCTTTCCTGTCAGCAACTTTATAATGTTCGCACAACAAGAAAGTTTAATTGCGAAACTGAACTAGCCATCAATATAGTTGGTGCTGCAGGTAGTAATGCCATAGTAATAAATAATAATAATAATAATATAGTGGCAAATATGCATATGTAAATTTTTTATTCATTCATTCTTGTCAAAGATACTGTTGGGTCAGATGTACGACCAGGCTGGGCCAGTTAAGCCTGGTCCCCACCTTCACCACAAGAGTAAACGCAGCCATGGTAACAGATGTTTTGCCAAGTGACATCAATGCATACCCTCTATAGCAGGGGTGTCAAACTCATTTTCACCATGGGCCACATAAGCATTACGGTTACCCTCAAAGGGCTAGTTGCAACTATAAGACTGTATAAACTTAACTACTTCTTAACATATTGTTAAATAACTGTCTCTTTATTTGATTATGTATTCAAGTTAAGGGCATTTATCAGATGTAAAAATATAGCCTTAGTAAGAAAATGTCTGTGTTATTACCACAAATAAATGCATTTATCAGATTTTAAAACCCTCGTTACTCCATCAATCAAAGATCAAACATTTCAAGTAAATAACACACACAAATATCATCAAACATAAGCTTTTACAGTAACTTTTCACTTTTTCACAGTCCAGAGGTGCAGAACCATGGTAAAACAAATAACTGTGAGCTGCTAATAACATGACGGACAGATGTGGCATTTCATAAAACAAATAGTCCAGCTGCACACAGCCTTGCAGAAGGCATACATCCAACTAATGACAGATAGTTTGATTACCTGGAAAAATGCAGACATATAGGCTACTGTAGCCTAATGGTGCTTTCAGACCAAAAGCGCAGGGAGCGTTCGGAGCGGTGAGTTTACATACAAAGTCAATGCAAAGAAGCGTAGAGCCGCGATTTCCTGTCGGGCGGCGCGAAGGGGGCAGGGCTGGCTACGCGAAGGCAACGCGAAGGAATTCACGCGAGTTGAATATTTTCAACTCTTGCTTGAGTTGAAAATATTCAACTCGGTATTCAAAGAGGTCGCATGACGCTGAGTCGCGATAGCTTATCAGTGTTGATTTTTGTGAAGCGCGTATAGAGGCTTGTGTTGATGACGTATGTGGTGACGTTCGTAGCCTCGCGAGCTGACCGTACGTGACCGATTCAGGAGGTGGTTTGCGGGTTTGGCGTGCGATTCGAAAGGAGCAGCAAAATGCAATAGACCCT
Organism: Micropterus salmoides; assembly: GCF_014851395.1. Classification (NCBI taxonomy): domain Eukaryota; kingdom Metazoa; phylum Chordata; class Actinopteri; order Centrarchiformes; family Centrarchidae; genus Micropterus; species Micropterus salmoides. The sequence continues at coordinate 13,860,878 of NW_024040707.1, read as the reverse complement.
CCTCAACATTTTGTGGACTTCTGAACTTGAAATTGAACACAATTAGATTTTATCTACAGCTCATTTTAAATGACTAAAAAAAAAGTGTATCAACTTATGTCAGAATTGCTTTGATCAAATAACTTCAAAAATACATTTTGTGGCTTTGGTAAGAATTAAACTCTTACCCCATATTACCCTAATAATAATTTTCTAAAGCAGGTAAAATCATCTCCAAAAAAGAAACTGCCTGAAGCCCAGCACTGTGGAAGTGTTATTTTTAAATAAAGATGAATAAAATGTAGCACATCCCTCCGAAAGATGGTCTGACACTTGAACTGATGATTTTAGATTTATTGGAAATCCCAAAACCAACGTAAGAGCTGGTTACAAAAATAAACAACACAAACAACAACCGCATTAGCTACCTTACCATATAGTTTCAGAGCATTAACATAGTTTAGCACTAACTCACAAGCCCAGTATTTGCCCAGCTATAAACAGCCACAATTGTTCAAACTACTTCAAAACACCACCACCATGTTAATATCACAGTATTATGATATATATACTAACCTTGTGTCTCTTCAAAGGGGTGCTAAAACGTTAAATCTTTCACTGTGTGTACATATTACAGTCTCTCCGTCGCAAGTAGCAGGAAAACTAATTACGGTGCCAGCGGGTGGCTTTCAAAATAAAGGCACCTCTAGTCAGAACAGGAAGTAAGACACTAGGGCTTAAACAAGGTAAAATACCTAATAAAGCCAACTGAAATGACTGTTCAACAATAATATTTTCTTCTGTAGAGCTAAACATATACTGAGTTATTTACACTCCCACCAAAATTATGAGTATTTTACATAAAATGACATGAACTACGAATAATTTTTCTATTAGGACAGAAAGTGTTTTTTAAACAGTCATGGGCTTAAGAAGCCTCTAACAACAGAACTAGCTTCTGCACTGGACGCTCCACCACGGAAAGTTTTCCAAGGCGCTCACCTTTCTTGTTTAGTCTCTTATCTCCAAATGAGATTTCCACTCTCCTTACGAGTCCATCCTTACCTCTGACCGTCTCTAAGACCCTAGCGAGTCTCCACTCACTTCTGGGCAACAGTTTGCCTGTGTCCATCACAATATCACCTACTAGTAGATTCCTCATCGGCGAGTGCCAACGCTGCCTTGCGGTGATGTTGTGCAGATACTCCTGTTTCCAGCGACTCCAAAACTGCTCTGCCAGATACTGCACGCGGCGCCATCTTTTCACTCCATACAAGTCCTCTCTGGGGAAAGTGCCAGGTGGAGGCAGTGCTGCGCTGGATTTCATGTTGATCAGATGATTGGGGGTGAGTGGTTCTAGGCTGTCAGGATTGTTCAGGTTATCCACCGTGAGGGGTCGACTGTTGACTATGGCCATGGCCTCATAAAGTAGAGTCCTTAGTGAAGCGTCGTTGAGTCTGCCATCAGAAAGTGATAGAGTGGAGTTCAGAACACTCCTGACTGTCTTTATCTGTCGCTCCCACACGCCACCTGCATGACTGGAGTGGGGCGCGTTCATGACAAAGTCACACTGCCTTTCAGACAGAAACATACTCAGCCTCTGTGAATCAAGCTCTTTTAGCGCTGCCTTGAATTCATACTTGGCACCAACAAAGTTAGTGCCTTGATCACACTGGATTTGACGGACTGCACCTCGAAGAGCAATGAAGCATCGCAGGCCGTTGATGAAGGCATCGGTGGACAAATCCTCTAGCATCTCAATATGGATGCCCCGTGAGCAAAAGCAGGTAAAGAGCAGTCCATATCGTTTATGCTGTTTCCGTCCTTCCGTAGTGGCAAAAGGACCAAAGCAATCCACAATATGTGAATGGTGGGGAGGGCTCTACACGTTCCACAGGAAGATCAGCCATCCTTTGTCTCTCTGGGAGTCTCCTGAGTCTACGACACACCACACACTGGCGGATGTATGAAGCAATTGCTCGGCTCATTCCAGGAATCCAAAAGCCACTGGATCTAATTTTGTTTGTGGTGAAGCCTTTTCCCTGATGCTTTGTCTTTTCGTGTTTGTGAGCTATTATCAACTTTGTCACGTGGTGCTCTTTGGGGATGACAATTGGATGCTTGAATGGGTCAGCAAGGAGTGGCGGAGTCTTCCTCCCACCTTGAGGAGGCCATCTGTGTCAAGAAAAACATCAAGGTGGCTCAGTTTGTTGTGACATGGAAGTTGACTTCCTTTGTTTAACAGCTGAATTTCTTTCTTGTATGCTTGGCTTTGCAGATTTGGGATTATGACACGCTCAGCGCTTTCCTGTTCACTTACTGTAGTAAGGACACTTGAAATAATTTTCTTAGCCCGTCTCAAAAGGCGCGCCACAGCCTTGATGGCTCGGGACCATGATGAAAACTTAGAGAGGCAGTCGGCAAGACTCTTTGTTTCTGTGGTCTTTGTTTGCAGCATTCGTACCTTTCTGATTTCTGGATCTCCTATGAATAGGTCCGGTACTACATCCTTTGGTGTAGATATTTCCTTTTCCCAGAGGAACATGGGACCAGTGAACCAGTTTGATGTAAGCAGTTCATTTACAGTTCTCCCTCGGGAAGCACCATCTGCTGGGTTTTCATCTGTAGGGACATAAAACCATTGCTGGGGAGTTGTGCTATGACGGATCTTCTGGACCCAGTTGGCAACAAAGGTGTGAAAGCGCCGTGCATCGTTATTTATGTAGCCTAAAACTACCTTGGAGTCTGTCCGGAAGTACTCTTTCCCATCAAAAGACCCAAGCTCCTCTCTGAGCATGTTGCGGACACCGACTGAGACCACTGCTGCAGTTAATTCAAGCCTAGGTATTGTGATCAACTTGGTGGGAGAAACGCGGGCCTTTCCTATGGCTAGGGAACAGTGAACGTCTCCTCTTTGGTTCCTGACTCTCAGATAAGAGCATTGACCGTATCCGCTGGTGCTCGCATCCGAAAAGTGGTGAAGCTCTGTTTCTACAACCTCTCCAAAATTGGCAGGTATGTAACATCGGGCTATGTTTATCTTCTCTAGGTTGGCGAAGTCGTGTCGCCAGCTCTCCCACAGTGGCTTCAGTATCTCTGGCAGGGGGTCATCCCAGCCAACACCTTGGTGGCACATTTCCTGTAAGATCTTCTTCCCAGTGAAAACATATGGTGCAAGGAAGCCAAGGGAATCATATATGGAGGCCACCGTGGACAATATGCCTCTACGTGTCGCTGGTTGGTCTTTCAAAGTGTTGTTAAATCTGAAGCTATCTGTCTCAATGCTCCAGTGAATCACTAACGCTTGCTCTAGTGGTATGTCAGTGAAGGTCAAATCCTTTGTCTTGGCATCGATTGCACACTCTGATGAGGGTAGGCTCTGCAGGACAGCATGGTTGTTTGACACAAATTTGTGAAGACGGAGACCACCTTTGGCGCATATCTCTCTTGCCTCGTGTGCCACTTGAATAGCCTCTTACACAGTTTTTCTACTTGTGACTCCATTAACAACGTGAAAGTCTCTTGCCATGAACTGAGATCCTACTGGATGCAAGTGACTGTTTTCCTTGGCTAAGTATTTCAGCCCATAGTTTGCACAGCCAGGGGATGACACTGCACCAAAGAGATGTACCTTCACTCGGAACTCTTGAGGTGATATGTCTGTGTCCCCCTTTTTCCACCACAGGAAGCGCAGGTAGTTGCGGTCATCCTTCTGGACATGGAACTGGTGAAACATTTTCTCTATGTCGCACATGAGAGCTACAGGATGTTGTCTGAACTGTATGAGGACGCCCGTTAGGTTGTTGATCATGTCTGGCCCTGGAAGAAGGTGTTCATTGAGGCTTGTGCCGCCGTACTTTGCTGAACAGTCGAACACGACACGCAGTTTACCAGGCTTTTTAGGGTGGTATATGCCATGATGGGGAATGTACCACCGTTCACCATTAGTTCCGTTTTCATCTACCTCTTCAACATCACCTCTTTCAATGACCTCATTCATGTATGCTGTGTAGTCCTTCTTATATTTCTCATCTCTGTGAAATTTCTGTCGTAAGTGACTGAGCCTGATTTCAGCAAGTTTCTTGTTATCCGGTAAGTATGGCCGTTGCTTAAAGGGCAAGGGCATTTCATAATGTCCCTGCTCATTTTTCTTAATGCTCCCTTTGAGTTTGTCCAAGAAAACAAGATCCTCTTGTGAGACAGTCTTGTCGTCTGTTTTAGTGTCCTTAAAGTCTGACTCCAGGGCACTTAACACATCCAATGGCGTTACAGGAGGGAGTTTCTTTACTGCGACTCTATGACACAGGCTGGATCCTGTTTCATCCAGGTGCGGTGTTGAGCAGCCCACCATGCTCCATCCCAAGTCTGTAAGGATGGCATAGGGTTTGTCGTCTTTTCCTGCTAGCACCTGCCTAGGTGTTAGTGCTCTGGGACAGTTGTAGCCAATTAAGAGTCCTACTTCACAGCAAAGGAGAGGTGGAATCTTATCGGTGATTGTTGTCAAGTGAGGCCATTGTTTTGCTGTGTCATGAGTGGGTATATGATCATCATTCACTGGAATGCAGTCCTTTGTGTATGAAGGAGGTAGGTCAATGTGAAAGCATGGATTGTAGCCTCTCACACGAAGTCCGGAAACCCTTTCACTCTTCATGATCATGCTCTCTCCAAGCATGGTGGTAAGTTTCAGTTTCACAGGATAGGCATCTGCTTGTAATTCCTTGCTTACCTCATTTTCGATGAATGTGCTGTCGCTTTGAGTGTCTAATAATGCATAGACAAGCTGCTCCTGGGATGGATTTGTAGCAGAGGACACCCACACAGGGACGATCATGGAAGTGCTGCAGAACTGACCCCCTCTGGTGACGCTGAGTGCCATGGCTACTGTGGTTCCATCTGCTGCGTTTAAAGCTGTGTTCACAATGGATAAAGGCCTTTCTCTAAACTCATGTTTTCTGTAGTTTTCATCATGGGGACAGGTCGGGTGCCTTCCCTTGCACACATCACAAATGTGGCGATGACGACATTCCTTGGCGCCGTGACCTGGTTTCACACATCCGTAACAGCTTGTTGTCCTTTACATGTTTCTGTCGGTCTTCAAGGGACCTATCCATGAAGTCTGGGCACTTGGGGAGTTGATGTTTGTCATCTTTGCACCACAGACAGGGGGGCCTTGATCTCCCATTGCCTGGTGGTGGTTTATCATTGTTTATGGCGGTTTGAGTGCTGAAGACATTGGCTTTGTTTCCCTTTGTTTCCCTTGTGCCTTTCTTGTCATGGGATGGGTTAGATGTGTGAAGAGCATGAAGGGAGGTGACTGGGTTGCATGCTATCTCTGCTTCCACTGACACAAACTTTGTGAAATCCTCAAAGGTGGGAAACTCTTTATTTTCCAAGAGGGCTGTCGTAACTCTGCAATTCCAATGGGATGCTACCCAATCAGGAACTTTCTGTGTTAGCTTTTGGTTTTCCTCAGTCACTTAATATTTCTAGACCCTTCACATGAGGCATGGCTTGCAGGCAGGCATTTAGGAAGTCTGAGAATGCTCTTAACCCTTCTGCATCTTTGGACTGTATTTTTGGCCATTTTCATAGTTTGTCCCTAAAGGCTCTTTGGATGGGAAATGGCTGACCATAGCGTTGATTGAGCTTATTCCATGCATCCCTGTATGCCTCTTCATCGGTTCGATAAAAGGTGCCTTCAAGGCATTTGTAAGCAGGGCCACAGACGTATTTCTTTAAGTAGTAAAGTTTATCAGCTGAAGAAATACCCTTTCGGTCCACAAGTGACAAGAACGAGGCCTTCCATTCAATGTAGAAAATTGGGTCTCCACTAAATACCGTGGGCATTGGCATTGGGAGTCTGTTTATGGCTATGCTGTCATGGATTGCTTGGACATATCAGTAGGGGGCGCTGGTGTGGCATGGTGAGGGTTTTGGCTGTAGGCTGGGGTGTTAGGAGTGATCTGTCTGATGTTCTGCTGTATGGGCTGACTATCAGTATCCTGTCCAATTTCTCTGTCATATATCTCAAGTCTGGCTCGAGCGGCCTCAGCGTCCCTTTCTGCCTGTAGACGCTCTAATTCAGACTTCTGCACTTCTAACTCTTTTTTATGTTGCTCTTCCATTTCTCTTATTTTCTCCCTTTGATTTCTTTCTTCCTGCATCAGTTTATATTGAGCCTCCTTAGCAGTGAGCTCTGCGGCTGCATCAGCCCTTTTTGCAGATATGAGCATTGATTCTGAATGGCGCCTGGCGCCTGACTGAGAGGCCGTACCATATATGGAGTAAGCATAGTCGTGGGCTAGTAGCTGACGGAGCCGGTGCCTTTCACACTCTGCATCAAAGTCGCCATCTACTGCTGATAGGCGTTCATAGATTACCTTTATAATGTCTTTAGTTACCGCCTCACATGCATCAATTTTGCGTCTTAGCTCAGGGGATGGTGTGGCCCGTTCTCTTATTTCATTATAACGTCTCATGAGATCATCCCTTCCATTTTCAATGGTGTCTGCCATTGTAGCCAGTTCTGTTTCTGATATGTTTGTCTTTAAATTTTCTTTGGATGTTCTGATTTGAATCTTCCATTGTTCGTACAGGCTAAGTAGTCTTTTTTCCTTTTTACTAAGTTCCTCCTTTTGGTAAGTGAGTATTTTCTCTGTGGGCACAGTAGTACGTTCTGAACGACGTGGTAGTGTTAACCCCTCAGCGTCATCCATTTTGTGTTGAAGTTCGGCTAGTTGTTTTTTCTTACATTCAGTAAACTCCTTTAGTTCCTGCCTTGACATGCCTTCATATTCCTCTTGATCAAGTAAGCCTCTACCTTCTTGAATTTCCATTTGTAGCTTATGTATGTGTTCCTTTATGCCGTCCATTTTGAGTACAGTTGTATTACTCACCGTTGACCATCACACTAGATGTTGCAACTCACTGCTCTGTATGCCGTGTCTTGCCGTCTTCTCATGAGTTCCACAGGCAGCGTGATGCAGCAGGTGCAGGTCAAGCTCTTACTGTAGCACATCCCTCCGAAAGATGGTCTGACACTTGAACTGATGATTTTAGATTTATTGAAAATCCCAAAACCAACGTAAGAGCTGGTTACAAAAATAAACAACACAAACAACAACCGCATTAGCTACCTTACCATATAGTTTCAGAGCATTAACATAGTTTAGCACTAACTCACAAGCCCAGTATTTGCCCAGCTATAAACAGCCACAATTGTTCAAACTACTTCAAAACACCACCACCATGTTAATATCACAGTATTATGATATATACTATATATACTGTGTGTACATATTACAGTCTCTCCGTCGCAAGTAGCAGGAAAACTAGTTACGGTGCCAGCGGGTGGCTTTCAAAATAAAGGCACCTCTAGTCAGAACAGGAAGTAAGACACTAGGGCTTAAACAAGGTAAAATACCTAATAAAGCCAACTGAAATGACTGTTCAACAATAATATTTCTTCTGTAGAGCTAAACATGTACTGGGTTATTTACATAAAATGTTGTCTCTATTATCTAAAGTCACAAACCAATTATCATAACCTTCTCCCAGGATTCCACTTTCCTTATGACCCTGTCATTGTATCATATAGACAGACACCTTTATTAAAAAGCTAATAAGTCTTGTATTGGCATCACAAACATCATTCATTAATTTATTCAATTCAGAGCTTCACACACCAAAGCCATGTTGCCGTTATGGTCATAGACATATATAGAGGTAGACGCCCTATTGGCCACTGAGCGCAAGAAATGCGGCCGCCATCTTGAACCGCACTCGTCGTACTCCCAGTTGCGCAGATGAAGAAAGCAAGATGCTAGAGCACTGTGCAGCATATTCATGCTCAAATCGGCGGACCATAGCAAGCAGGGCTCGGGGGATTACTTTTCACAAGTAAGATTTAACATTACCGTACTATTGGTTGTATTTTGTGAATAGAATATTACCAGAGAGTTGAGAAGGAGCAAGGATCTTTGATATATATATTTTTTTTTATTACAAGAATTATATAGTTACAGTTCACGTTTTTATAAGGAAGAAAAAACAGAGACAGTGAAAAAAATAAATAACAAAAAAACAAACAAAAAAATAAATAAATGATAAAACAAAATAAAGTATACAGCCAGAGTGTCAAACAAAATATCAGTTAAATTAATTATAAAGTTATATTAGATAAATGTTGTAAACATTTTGATGCTGATTTACTCTTCAGTCCAGAAATACAGACTATATAATTTTTTTAGTCAAATTTAAAAACATTGAAAAGAGGTTTGTTCTTCATAGATTTTGATTTATGAATAAAGAATTTTCCAAGCAAGATTAATAGATTGACTATGTATTGTACAGAGGAGTTTGAATCAGAGAAATAAAATAAAATGTCAAAATTGCATATTTTTACGTTTGATCCAAAGTGTCCATTAATGAAGCATTGTATATCATTCCACAGAGAAGAGCTGTATGAACAGCTATAGAATAAATGGTCCAACGTTTCTGTTTCCAGAGAGCAGAAGGAGCATTTTTCGTCTACAGTAGGGATAAATTTCGAGATAATCTCATTACAGGGGTAACAATGGTGAAGAATTTTAAATGATATTTCTTTAACTTTGTTTGTAATTAAAAAATTTTGTGGGTTACTCCATGCTCTATTCAAATTAATATTTTCATACCGGGGGGTCCATTTGTGTCTGCATGCAGGGATAGATTTTGCACATAAAAGGTTCTTAATTACTTTGTTGTTGACTTTTTTGTCTAGAAAAGATAGACCATTTATTGAAACACTGCTGGACAAAAATACATTCATTTGATCCAGATCTTTCTCACCTCTAAGTAAGGTTATGATCCCATTGGGAATAGCTCTGGTTCTTTTCTAGGAGGATGGAAGTTAAATTTATGAGTGAAGTCTTCATATGTTAAAATTTGATTTGAGTTATTTAACAGTTGGGCTACCAGTACAATGTCATGTTTAAACCAGTTTTGTATAAAGAGAGTCTTGTTTCTATGTATGATGTTCCTGTTGTTCCAGATAAAACATTTGTGAGGGGAGAAATTGTGTTTGTATAAAAGTGACCAACAAGTTAGAGCCTGTTTATGGAAGTTTGACAGTTTGACTGGCAGTCTGTTGATGGAGTATGGGCACTGAAGCAAGAATGTGATTTTACCAAGTTTTTCAAAAATAAAGTTTGGAACAATGTTCCACAAACTGTTTGGATTTTTCAAAAATCTTTTAAACCAGTAAATTTTTAATATTTCATTGAAAAGCGAGAAGTCAATTACCTTAAAAACCCCCTTCCTCAATTTTATTGGTCAAGATGTTTTTCCTGATTTTATGGGGCTTCTTCCTCCATATAAAATTATATAGTAGTTTGTCTAGATTGGCACAATTTAGTTATTTCTATAGATGTAAATAAATATGCTGCTCGTGAGAGACCTTCTGCTTTAGAAAGAAGAACCCTGCCATATGTAGATATATCTCTTGTAAGCCAAGAATCAAACTTTTTATTAATAGAGTCGTACAGTGATTAACTTATGATTATGACTGATTTTTACTCCAAGATAGGTTACTAAATTCTTTATATTTATCCCACAAATTTGACCCGAGTGCTTATTTTTAAGAGAAAACAGCTCACATTTTGATAGGTTTAGATTAAATCCTGAGCTTTCAGAGAATTTATTCACAACCTTTAGTGCAATTCCTATTTGGGATTCATTTTTTAGAAACAGGGTTGTGTCATCAGTCAGCTGTGATATTTTTATTTCTCTTTCGTTTAATGTAATTCCTTTGATTGAACTCTTGTGAATTAGGACACAAAGGATTTGGGCTACAATCAAAAATAAAAGAGGCGATGTGGGGCAGCCTTGGCGGATCCCTTTCTTTATGTAAAATCTAGGTGAGGTTCCATTCGCCAATTTAACACAACTGTTTCCTCCCATGTACAGAGTTTTCACAGCATTAATAAAATTCTGATCAAAATTAAAAAATTTTCAAGTGTCAATAATAAATTTGTGGCTTACCGTGTCAAAAGCTTTTTGAAAGTCTAAGAATAGGATAAGGTGTTCATCATCTAGAAAGTCTTTGTATTCCATCAGATCCAGAACTAAGCGAATGTTATTGGCTATGTGACGGTCTTTCATGAAACCAGATTGGCATTCATCAATTAAAGTGTGTAATTTAGATTTGAGACGTTTTGCAAAGATAGATGCTAGAATCTTTTAGTCATTATTTAGCAATGTAATGGGTCGCCAATTTTCAATTAATAGAGAGTCTTTGTGAGGTTTTGGAATAAGTGTTATGACGCCTTGCCTCAGAGAGGGAGGGAGTTCCCCTCTGTCCAGAGATTCTTTGAAGACAGCTAGGAGAAATTTACCTAATGACTCAGAGAAACATTTATACATCTCAGAAGTCAGGCCATCACAGCCTGGTGATTTATTGTTCTTTAACTGAGTTATTCCCCAATTAATCTCCTCAATAGTTATGTCCTGACAACAGATTTTATTATATTCTTCATCCACACAGTTAGGTGAGTCAATAAGGTTAAAGATTTCATTTGGATCTTTGAGATTATTATCTCTTGAGTAAAGTTGTTCGTAGAAAGCACATATATAGTTTGATATTTCTTTACTGTCCTCACTAATCTTTTCCCCAATATTAAGTTTTCTTATAGTATTGTTTTCTTGTCTTCTTTTTTTCATGGTAAAGAAATATCTGCTGTTTTTCTCTCCCTGTTCCATCCAATTCCTACTTGACCTTATAAAAGCTCCTTTTGCTTTGTTCTCATATAAAACGCCTAGTTGATTTTGTAAGTCTAATAAGGCATTGTTATCTTCTTGGCTCAGCTGCTTTTTTTCAGTAAGTATGTTTATATTGTTGATTAGCGTGTATGTTATGTTCTTCTTTTTGTGTGCCATTATCTTGCCCTAACCCGAGCAGACGCCTCTAATTTTGTATTTGAGAAGTTCCCATGATGTCCCAAAATGATTGCCTTTTCTTGCAGCCTCCCATTGTTCTGAGATAAGAAGTTCTATTTTTATTTTTAGTTCCTCATGAGATAATAGAGAATTATTTAATTTCCAGTAACCGCTGGGGAATCTCCCTCTTTGTTCCTTGCTGACCTGAATCGATAAAGAGATAAGGAGAGACAGTGCATGACTCAACGGAGGGCTCTAACTCAGCCGAGATCAACCAGAAATCTATTCTGGACTGTAGCGTATGGTTTCTGTTGCTCCACGTGTATGTTTTCAACAATGTATTTTTTTCCCTCCATATATCAATGAGATCCAGTCTTTTTGTAAAGTCAATTAGTTTTTTTGAGTTTGGAGCTAGTTTTGGCGGGCACCTGTCTAATTGGTTATCCATAACCATATTAAAGTCACCGCCCAAAATGACCTTAGCTACAGGATATTTAGACATCAGCTCATTTAAAACCGAGTCCAGCTCCTCCAAAAGTTTCGAATTATGAGAGAGTGAGCAGTACCCATAGACGTTGCCTAAAATAAAAATGCATCTTCCAAACAGGTAATAGTAATAATCCAGTGACCATTGGTATCCCTAACGGTATTAACAACCTTTCCTTTAAATTTATGAGTGAGAGTAGCAACCCCTGCTGAGTGGTTGGATCCATGAGTCAACCAGATGTCCTCTCCCCATTGACTCTTCCATAACTTTTCATCCTCTTTACATGAGTGAGTCTCTTGGATGAAAATAATATCAGCATCGTAGTCCTTACAAAAAATGAAGATGGCTTTTCTTTTAACAATGTTTCGTAGTCCTCTGGCATTTATAGAAAGTAGTTTCATCAACCTCTAAAGAACAGTTCTCTTTATGAGAGAAAAACAACCTAAGCAATAACAGCTTCTGCCTCTTAAAAGTGGATTTGGAACATTTTAAAGTAATTACAGAGTGCTTGTGTTTTTCATAAATGACTGGGTTAATATAAAGTATAATATGTTTTATATATATATATATATATTGTTACGTCCCAAGGTCTAGGGGTGTCCTGGAGGTAACATAAATGTGTGGCCTCCCACTCTTCCCATTCCCAAACAAGGCCAGCACACAACAAATACAATTTAGCAGTTTTTATTATACATCGGAGATGAGCAGTGCCCAAAACAACAACCAAAACACTAAGAAAAACCTAAATCTTTCCTAAACCCAAAACCAAAAGGTAAAGAAAGACAAAGCTCTAAAACTAGGCTTCTAAGTCCAAAAACAGGAGAAAACGGTGCAAACAAAAGAAAGGGCTTCTCACTCCTACTCACTGCTAGTAGCTGACACAATATAGCTACAACAAAGGAAATTGCTTCATAGCAACAAAAATGGCAAAGCCAACAAAACCAGGTTGTCATAAGACAATCAGAAGGACTACGATACTACTTACAATCTAAGTTGAATATAGTCACAACCGTTCACTATGTATAATAAACACAGATATAACACACAGTCCTCAGGCAGGTTGGGAATGGCAGAGAGAGGGGCAGAGTTCCTGTCAGTAGAGCTTAAGATGGCTGCTGTCATCCAGACCAGATGCCCAATCAGGATGCTCCAATCAGCTCAACCAGACCAATCCAGTGTGTCCATCTGTTCTCCAGTACCTGCATACACTCACACACACACTCTAATGGAGGAGAACAGCTGACATTGCCAGGAGAGATAAACAAACAACAAAATATGACCCCAGGGTCATAACAATATGTATATTATTATTAGTTATTATTAATATATAATAAACCCTGAGAGAGGATGAAATTCAGCCCTCTGAATAGATATAGCGTTAGCCAACATAGGTATTAGAACAGTTACCTGAACAGATGTTCTTACCCCTTAAAACAGCCACAGAAAGATAGGGCACAGGTTCAGAGTTTACAACAACGTCCTAGTGTAGCTCATTAGGAACCCTCTTAAAGGATCTCCACATCCTCTATGAAGGCTCGGGTTCCTCTGAAAAAAGCTCGCTTTCCTTGTTTCCTCGCTTCTTCGATGCGGGGCCACAGCCTCTCTCGGGTCTTCTTGTCAGCCTGAGTGAGATCCTCGCCAAAGCGGAGCCTCTTCTCCCTCAGGAAAGTGTGGTTTCGTGTATTTTTCCAGATGTCGTCCCTCACTGTGCGGAAGGCGAAGAGGATGATCACGGAGCGAGGATGCGTGTTGCCAGCTTCCCTCCTTCCAATTCGGTGTACGACATCAATGGCTTGATTCATATTTTGGTTAGGAGCAATCTGCTGACAAATGTCTATCACCTTTCTTTTTACATTTTCCTCCTTTTCCTCTGGTAGCCCATACAGCCTTAGAGACCATCTCCGCCTGTATCTTTCAGTCTCAGTGAGCCGAATTTCCATGAGTTTTATAGTTTTTTCATTACTGTTGCAGAGCTCAGATAACTTTTTGTTGTCATTTTTCAAAGCTTCGATTTGGGCGAAGGCAAAATTCATGGAGGTTTTCAGCTCTTCGATGCCTGACTTGTTGTCTCTTACCATCAGTTCCAGGTTATCAGCTCTCTGGTTAACTGCAGCTAGAATGTTAGCCTGAATATCCTCCAGGGACAAGTCGCTCTTTTCTTTCCTTTTTACTTTGAAGGCAGGGCTGGAAGAGGGGCTACCAACCGGTGTAGCAGCCTCCGAGTCCGTTGAAAAGTCGTCGTCCATTTTCCCGCCGTTTTTTTTCTTTTTGGCTAGCAAGGTAGTTGTGGTCCGTTAGCTTCAGCACTTGAGCTCTGTCTTTGCGTTTCTGTTTCCTATTTTGCTTTTGTTCGGACATACTATGGCGAAAGAACTTTTCCGACAGCAATAATGTAGTTCCACCGTCGTTAACAGCAAAGTTGGGAGGACAGAAAACTGTTATTAAGCAAACCGCTCTGTGGATGCGACTGAGCGCTGCTCCGCCATCACCGGAATGATCTTTGATATTACTGTACTGAAATCATAGGCTACGTTTACTGCACCGTCTGGTGTTCACCTGGCTATGAACTGAGACTTGATAAATCATATTCCATATTTGTATATTAAGGTTGCTTTGTTCTTATTTTCTCTGTTCTGTAAAGTGTCTTTGAGCACTGTGTAAAGTGCTATATAAATATAATGTATTATGTTTTTATTACCAAACAGAGAAAGATCTCTAAAGCCATCGCACTTTATATGCTCATTATATTCAAGTAAATCAAGGACAAGGCGAACATTATTGTGTATTGATCTACCTCTCATAAATCCTGAATTAGTGTCACTTATTATTTGAGGAAGACCGTTTTTAAGACGATCTGAAAATATGGGTGTTAGTAATTTATAATCATTGTTTAATAGTGTAATCGGTCTCCAATTGTCCAAGAATTTGGGATCTTTGTTTGGTTTTGGAATTAGAACAATTACACCTTGCCTCATGGTCTGTGGAAGTGAGTGGTTGTTTAAAAATTCTTTAAGTGTTTCAAATAAAAGTACTTTGATATGCTCCCAGAAATGTTTATAAAAGTTGGCTGTGAGGCCATCTGGGCCAGGGGAGCGGTCTGAAGTCAAACATTGCAATGCCTTTTCAAGCTCATTATAGGTGATCTCTGACTCACATGTGATTTGGAAGTCCTCATTTATTTGGGGAATAAAACCTCTGATTTGGTTAAAGAAGGCATCTGTTGCATCAGCTGAGAATCTAGAAGAATATAATTTGCTGTAAAAGGAATAAACTTCATTGGTTATAGTTTTAGGATCAGAGCATTCATTTTCATTAATGACCAGTGTAACTATGTTATTTCTTTCCTGGTGGGTTGTCTCTAATCTACAGAAATAAGAAGAGTTTCTCTCTCTTTCTTTGATCCACTTTGCTCTGGATCTGATGAAGGCTCCATTTGCTTTTCTTGTATATATATTATCTAATTTGGTTTGTAGTGTAAGTAGTTTCCTTTTGTCAGTATCCATAAGTGTGGGTTTATTACAGCAGAGACTTATCTCTCTTGTCAAATTGGTCTCACGCAGATTGTTGCAATTGTTTACTGAAAGAAATTGAAAAGTTTCTTATTTTGAATTTTAAGTATTCCCATTCAGAGCTATAAGACAGAAGGTTGGGGTCTTGAGTAATTTCATAAATTGTCTTTAATCCCATGGCAATACAATTGGGACTGTAACAAGCTGGCATTGGGTTTCCAGTAACGCCTTGTTTCGTTTGTGATTATTACTGGGTTTTAAGGTGAGATTAATAAAGCAGTGGTCAGATAGGGGAGCAGAAGATATAGAGCAGTCAGATACTAAGTCTTTTACACTGTCAGAGATTAACCAAAAGTCAATCCTTGATTTGATTGAACCATCCGGTTTAAACCAAGAGAATGTGAACATAAGGCAACGTCCCCTTGAAAACAGTCAACTTGGAAGTCCTTTGTAGGAATTTAAACAAGTGTCTTCACGTTAGACAGTGAAGAGTTAGTGAACCGTGTGGCTAAGGAGCCACAATTCTTTTCCCATTTATGTATCCAGATGGGCCCTTGAAGTAGGCCCGCTGACCTGCTTCTCTGGCCTGCTTAATCTGAGGCCACACCACTGCTCTTGCCTCCCGGTCAGCTGGTAGAATGTGCTCGGTGAAACTTACATTCAGCTCCTTGCACACTGCAGATCTCTTGGTCAGACGCCAGAGCTGATCTCGGTAGTGCCGCATGGTGAACTGCATTATCACTTGCCGATGCTTAGCTTCCTCTCTTTTGCCCAGGCGGTGCACGCAGTTGACGATACCGTCCATCTTGTCAGCCCAATGCGGAGCGATTTTGAGTAGGATCTGTAACAACCTCTCTCTCGTGTTTTCATTTTCTTGCTCTTTCATCCCACGCAGTTTCAGATTCCAGCGCCGTTTGTAACGCTCTAGTTCCAGGTCTCTCTCGTAAAGCGACGTTCTCTGTCCCGAACTTTTTCATCTCCTTTTCCAAAGCGTGAGTTTTGGATTGGCAGTCCAAAGTATTTCTTTGGAGCTTTAGGCACATACCCTGTGATGATTAGGGTAAGAGGAATATACTTCGGGGGGCTGTCAGGAATAGTTAGCTAGCTAGCTACGGTTAGCTCCCCCAGGCCCAGTCACACAGACCACTGCAGCCAACACAGCAGATGTGTCCAGCAACAACTGATAATGTTTGTACCGTTGTTAATTTGTCATTAAATTCTCAGTAATATTAAGTTTTAACCTAAATCGAGACACATCTGGCTCGTGATGTTACATTACAGAATATTCTTGGTTTGTGAAACTTAAAATCACTTTGGAAGAAATAAAATATACAACAGTGGTATGAACATTTCTTTATTATTATCATTAGGCTATTATCAACATTTGCAGGAATTATAGTATAAATATACTATATTAATAATATAATTATAGTATAGTAAATATTAACACATAACGCACACTGATTACTACGTTGACAATTGACACCTCTTTTTTAACGGCTCTTTTTTTTATTTAACAACTATGCATGGGCCGAGCAGTCGAGATAAACATCATCACGTTTTGTGCACGGTGGCTTCTGGGACAAACCATATATGGAAGTCCAACTTCCGTCACGTTTGTCTCCGGTCTGCAGCTGGACCTATGAGCTGGACCCTTCTCGTCGATAGGGCGTCTATCTCTGTATATGTCTATGGTTATAATCACTCTGCCTGTTTTACATTTATTGTCCACTTGATAGCACAGTAGAGCAAATGAAGCACCGTTAAGCTTTGGCCCATGAGTGAGCCAATTGGATGGAAAGCTTCAATGCTTCACGAAGCTTCATCTCGCCATCACTAGTGAGAGGTGTTACCCAATCAACTGCAACACATTTGGAAACACAGCTGTGGTTAAAAATGCAGTAAAAATCCGTTTAAAAATATATGTTTCGCTGAATTCAGCCTATGGTGACGTGAAGGTCCTCCAGTCGCGCTCACGCTACGCCCCCTTCATATTTCAGCATCATTTAGCGCCAAAATTTTGTGACGTATGAAGGTTGGACGTCATCGGTCACGTGGAATATCATGTATATAAAAGCGGCAACATACGCTTTGTGAGAGTAAAACAAGCGTCAATGTTGCGTATCAAAGGTCACTTCATTGGACTGTGGTAAGTCTCCCCTACATATTAAACCATTGTTTTGTATTTTAACGTTAACCGAAGCAGTGTTGTAGAATAACTTGATATTGATGTTCGCCATAAACTACAACTGGCTGGTTTTATCTTTAAACATCAATTACGAAGGGTTAAGTTAACTTGACCGGGTTGATGGCTAGCTTAAATGTGGCATTAAATTGAGAAGCTAAGTGACTTACTAGTTAATGTCAAACTAGACCGTGTTGGCAAGAGGTAACGTTAACGTTGTCATCGTGGAAGAGTTATTTTGTTGTAATATTTGGAATCTTCCATATATCAGTTAAGTCCACGTGTGAGGAGTTGGCTAACATTAAACAAGCTAACTTTTAGCTTGATGTACTGTAGATTTACCTGGCGAACAATTCACTGCAGTGAAGCCAGCCCTCGCGCTGTTTTGCGATAGGTGTTTTTTCTAGGCATTAACATAAAATAAAAGACAAAATAAAAGTGAGCTTCTGCTGAACATAATGCAGTTGACCCTTCGCTAAGCCCCGCCCCCCACTTAACTGTTGCTAAGTTCCCTGCATTGACTGGGATATTTTGAAGCACCCTGAAGCACTGTGCTGATCAGCTGTCTCCGGTGTTCACAGATATTTTTAACACCTCACTGGAGACATGCCATGTGCCAGCCTGCTTCAAAGCCTCCACTATCATCCCCGTCCCCAATAAACCAAGGACCACTGGACTGCCCAAGACAATGATGGTGCACTTCTTCACTGCCTTCATTGAGTCCCTCCTCACCTCCTCCATCACCATCTGGTACGCTGCTGACCACGGAGGTCAACACCGTCAGAGCAAATAGGGATGCAAACTAACGTTAGTCCTTTTTAAGCTAATGAGATTATTCTTTTGGATTTTGTTGTACAAATGAAATGCTTGACTATTTATGTTGATTTCTACAAATGTATAAAGCAGTAAATAGAGACACAAAAGGCAAACATGAATAATCCTATCTGTAATTATTCTAAGGTCATGTGTTTTCCTGCCATTATAAGGTGGTGAGGCTCAAAACTTGGTGCTGCACAATGAATGTAAAATCATCGTGGAGAGCATAAAAACTATTTCCCCAGATCTAATGGTTATAATTCAACCCCAGTAGACTTATTTAGCAAGTTTTGTTTCCATCAGTTTCCACAAATATTTTCAGTGTTCTGAACTTAATTGGGTCTACAGTGCAGTTGTTTCTCGCATGATTTTCTTTATTAGAGGAACAGTTGTAAAGGGCAGTGTTTAAGTCACTGGTACAGTTTATGAATTTTACTTGTCGCTGTAGGGAAGCGAGCCAGGGCGACAGTGATCACAAATCAGTTCATGTTTAAACATACGCTGATATTATTTCCAAGAGATTGTTATTGATTACAGCTGTTATTCACAAGATTCAACAATGGATAAATATGAAAGTTGTCATTCAACGTCACAATGAAGACAATCTTGTCACACTAATAAGACACTATCTTTGATAATCAAATATAACATCTGACTCAGTATCATCAAATGAATCACAGTTCAGGACTCTTCATTAAGCCTTTAAACTTCAGTACGAAACTTCAGTGTAGGATTCTTCATCTTCTGCTTGTAGTCCTCCTCGAACGGTTCATCCTGGGCCACAGTGAAATGGTTCTTCCAGTCACCAACTTTCCCTGGAGAAGCAGAGAGAATTATTCAGGCGATTTAAAATCAATCAGCGATACATGGTTTCTTTGCCAGTGGACATTTTTTAGTTTACCTTTTCTCATGAAAGGAGACACCCTGTGATTCATAACTGGGACAGAGGAATAGTTTGTCATTTTGTTTGCTTTCATGTTGTCAAACGTCACTCCATTTGTGACTCTTTCCTTCTCTTCAGCTGAAGGAGACAAGCCAAGGAAGGAACAGAGACGGTCTATCTCTCGTCCACAGTCCTGCAGAAAAAGTAACAATCTCAGCCTTGTGACAAATAAAATAAAATAAAAGATACATAGTTATCTTTCTGACCAACATCCAGACTTACAAAGATTATATTATGCTTATGAACACGTCTCTATACAAAACTGATGCTCCACCTGCTGGTTATGATGTGCACATGATTGACTCATGATGTCATGAAGTCTGGTCTGATTAATGGAAAACCAGTGGTGAGGGGGTGGGAACCTTCACTCTTCACTTTTGTCCACTTTCCGGCCTTGGCAGCAGCAGTTGGTGATTGTGACCTGTGTTATGTAGTCTTTGTTTTTTTTGACTGGTCCGGTAGTCCTGTTTTCTTGGCTTTGGTTAAGGTTGGTTTAGGGTAGAAGGAAGACTCCAGGGGCCTGTACCATGAAGCAGGATTTGAGCTTAACCAGATAACTTCAGGGTTAACCCTGGGTTTTCAGTCCCAAAATGGTTACCACAGTAGATTGCCTTGGTAACATGTTGAATGACTAACCTGCTTTGGAGCAGGTTATGTTCCAGATAAGAGATCAACTCTATAAATTAACCACCTACTGACCAATCAGCTCTTTTGGGAAATGACATCACCACCCGCAGGAAATCCCACACACTGTTTTATAGGCCGCTTTCATGTTTGCTGCGGTATAGCGATTTCATCCTAAAGAGACTGATTAAAGCACTAATGCCTTGTAGACTACTACTTGAAGGCTTTTAAGATATGACAATAAACCTACTTATGGCTTTTGAAATGTCTATATTTTTTATTTGCTTTCAAGTCTGTTTCA
Source organism: Micropterus salmoides (assembly GCF_014851395.1). NCBI lineage: Eukaryota > Metazoa > Chordata > Actinopteri > Centrarchiformes > Centrarchidae > Micropterus > Micropterus salmoides. The sequence continues at coordinate 13,841,123 of NW_024040707.1, read as the reverse complement.
CAAAGACTGTCACTGGCTGAATATCATGAGCATAGTTTGGTAGGCCTTTTGAAATTAAGTTTAATATGAATTTATTTTATGTTGGTAGCTATCTTGTATTATAGAGACTGGTCATGTACCACCCCACCTTTTACTATTTGGAGCGCAGGTAATGTGGGGGAGTTTTCAGTTAGACAAATTCAATAGCATACTCATATCTGTACAGAAATATGAAGCTGGAGCTAGGAGGCAGTTAGCTTAGCATAAAGACAGGAAACAGGAGGAAACAGCTAGCCTGGCTTTGTCCAGAGATATCAAGAATTTACCTCAACTAGCAACTCCAAAGCTCAAATAAAAAAATAATTGTTTAATTTGTACAAAAACTAAAATGTTTAAATGACACATCGCTGTCACAATGGCTGCTTCAGTTTGATTCAATTGTATTGCTTATTCTGCCCGTCTGCTCCATTCCTCCAAGCCCCTGCCTCTCTAAGCAACTTTTCATCCCACCATTCACAACCTCTCCACAAGATGTCAGTTTCCAGCCCTTCCCTGTCACCCAATCTTTACCTGCCCCTCATTTTCTCCAGTCAGCCAACCGGTCTATATACAGTGAACCAGCCCCTTCTACCTGAACCCAAAAAAACAAACACTCCTTAGCTTACCTCAATCAGGTCTTCATAGAACATGTAGTGAAGGTTTGAATATGTCTGTTTCTTCTCCCACCAGCCATTCACATGGTCATACCATGACCCAAATACCACTGAAGCCAAAGAATATATGAGGAGAGATTTTATAGTTGAGATGACATTGTGCCTCCTTTTTACATTAAAACTACTTTGAACTTACTCTTTCCCTCCATGAAATCCTTTAGAAACGTGCTCCAGTCACCTGGTTCTGGCTGGGTAATGTTCATGCGGTTAAAATGGAAATAGGACACTGCACTGTCCTTTGCATTACGAGCCACATAGATTATCTACGCAAAGAGAAAACACTCAATTATAAATTTATCTGCACTCTGGGGTTCATAACTCACATATTTCACAGACTAATGACTTTACCCTGCTGTTCTGCTCCCAGAAGGACTTGGGCACAAACTGGACTGGTAGATGAGTTTTAATGAGACGAGGAGTGGTGGGAAGCTGGTCTGCCAAGTCTTTACCTTTGTGAAGAGAAACATTAGTGAGACAAAAAGACTTGTTTAGATTCCTAAACAGCCAAAAAAGTTGTACAATAAATTGCTTCAGATACATTTTACTTGGCACGAGTTTACATACTGAAAATAACAATGATGAGTCAAATGTTAATGTGAAAACAATGTGACAATGTGAAAGGGGTCTTATGTAGCGATGGACATAGTGAGAGTTGCTCTCCTTGACATTACAGAGGCCCATTACTTCATTGTTTCACTATCATAGCGTTTGTGACTCCAGAAGAACAGCTGTTTTCACTGAAAAACCTAAAACTTACTGTACTACCTGCTCAACACCAGACAAAAAAAGTTCAGCAACTAGCTAAACAGTGTGAGAGTGTGGTAATAAGTACACAATCACCATAATAAAGAGATTAAGACGCAACATGCACTGTTGGTTTTTGTTTGTTTACAGTGTAAAGATCTGATTGGGCCCATGATTCAACCTGAGGGTCGAGAAGGTGCGCTGATCTCCAGAAACGGCACTCTTTCATGAATAGGAATGGACGCCTGGCGCTCTGGAAATGTCTGGCCAAAATACAGAAGATCCAGGATGTAAGAGACCCATGTGGTTCCTGAGATTAAAACACATGAGTACATTGGGTTCAGTGGCCTTAACATAGGGAACATATCAATCCAGGGCATTCAACATAAGTAAAACCATGATGCCACAAGTTCCATGCTCTTACTCACACATCCCCACCTGCTTTAGGGTAAGTAGCTATAAGAATATCATCTGGTCTGGCTTTGAAGTTCTGTATGCTGTCCCAGTTCTCAGTGACATGTTTGATCATGGAGACTCCATGGAAGTCAAACAATGTTGGACGAGGTGGCAGCTCCATCTGTGACATGTCTAAATCTAAATACGAATATGATATTTTGATTATAGACAACCTAAACAAATTAGTCAGTAATCATCTTGAATCTGTGTATCATTCATTCTTTTGATATTTAATACAGAATCCAAGATTGAATTAAAAAACAAATTGTTTTTCCTTAGCAAATTAATTTATGAATCCAAGTTATATACAAATAGCCTAAGTGCTTTTTTTGCCGTAGGCTACTTTGGATTTAAGTAAAAAAAAGACGTTTGAATTTGATATTTAATGTGTCCCATTTGTATAACCAAAGAATGTAATGAGTCCGTGGCGACCAACAGTTGTTTTTTTCAGTACAATTGACAAAGGCAGAGACCAGAAATCAGCTTGTTTTCTTTTTGTTTTTAACAACAAAAACGAATTCAGCACAATGTCTTGTTTTCCATTATTACTGACAGAACAAATTTAAAACTCAGTATTTCCTTTCGTTGGTGGATGGGACTTCATCAACCCCTTGCTTCTGATTGGATAGTGTGCTCTATCAGTTATGTTTGTGCTTCAGGCTACTCTTCAAAATTAAGGTTCTTCCAAAGAATTTCTATTACTGCTGTGGTTCTCCTTCTTTGCCTTAAAACGATGTAATGTATACACAAAAATATGCACTCCGTTGACAGTTTATTAAAAAACACTATTTAAATAATGCTATAAATCCCCCTTAATGATTAAGAGATTAACAGTTTAGACGAGGTGGCGATTCAACTGTATGATCATTTTGGAGCATGTTTGTGGTGCTGTTAAACTAATGAATTAAACAAAGGTGTTTCTGTTATTTAGTCTAGCCTAACAGATTAATAATTATTTTAGTAAATGCTGTGGACAGTAACGTGTTCTCAATATTATAAAGATCAATGTGGCATTGAACCAATTTTACAAAAAATGACCAGCAGGTGTCACACTGCACCTCCATCAGCTGTGATCACCTGGAGCCACTTGAGAAGCAGCTCCACTGAGTTAATTCTGCAGTGTTTACAGATTCATCCTACCTGATATGGTCTAATTAGGCATAGATTTATTTATGTCAAGACTACATTTGAACAATTCCCTGAGTAAGAGAAAGGGGTTTTGCACCTTTGTAGCCATAGATTATCATTTAGCACAATTATGTCTGAAGCGATCCATCCATACCGTTGAAAAATAGCCTTGATGGCAGATGCAAGCCAACAAGACTAAATAACCATATCATATATTATTAATTACTATTACCCTCATTTTATCAAATTTGCAAATAAAACAGCTGCTATAGCCAATCAGAAGCAAGGGTTGATGAAGTCCCACCCACAAATGAATATAAATTGAGCATAAAAAATTACATTTAATTACAATTTATTAATAAAAAACAAGACAAAAAAAATGCATTTCCCAAGGGCAAGTATTTATCTATCACTTGCTATCTGTCACTGCTTCTATTTATCATTTTTCTTTACATGTGCATTCATTCCACGTAAACCTACTCGCTGATGCTCGTTGTGTGCAAAGTATGGTGCACGCGTCTTCTCCAATTATGAAACTTTATAACCACAAACTGCTATTTTAATACAGGCTACTGAAAAATATGCAAAACACATATAAAAAACACATTGGTTTCAGCGTGACCGCTGACTGAACAGATAAGGCACCAGGATTAACTAAGCCTGGCTGTTAGCCTAGCGTGGAGCAGGCTAGCTGTACAGAATAAATCGCCATGCTAAATTATGTGCTACTGCTTTTGTGAAACCGAGTCAAGGCTTAATTCAGCCAAGATATCTGGAAAATCCCGGTTTAATCCGCTATCTTGGTTTTGTGAAACAGCCCTCTGATGTTCACTTACATAAATATGTACTTTTAGAGAGATAGCAAATTAAGGGTTTTTGCAGGTAAACAGCTGTATATTGCTCTTTGTACGATCTGTTTTAAGAAATGCGCTTGTCGTGGACATTGTATCTTGCTTGTGAGGGATTAAACAAATAACTGAGTAACAACCAACCGTTGTCTTTGAAGAATTTATCAATAAAAGAGAGTAAACAGAGAAGTGCAAAAACACATTTACAGCTGGTCCAGAGACCTGCTGCTGAGACAATGCATCTATTATTATTAACATCTATTATCTATTAGAAATTATCTGGTAGAGCCTTCATTTTAAAGAGTAGCAAAAACATAATTGATGGTGCACACCAGCCAATCTGAAGCAAAGAACTGATGAAGTCCCACCTACTAATAAAAATGAAAATGTTTAATTTGTTTTGCTAGTAATAAAAAAACTTTGTTTTCCATTCGTATTTTTATGTTTAGATAAAAAAAGAAGCGGTTTTTTTTTGTTTTTGGCCCAAAATTCAAAAAACTGTCTATTTCTGTTTTCTGTACCAAAACAAAAAATAAACATACCTTGGTCAAATGTGCTGGGAGTCATAGAATAATGTTGCATTTGCGTGCTCCTCGGATGGTCATGTCATGAGTTGGACTTCGGTCACGGTGTTCATGATGCTTAATGTAGGCGACTAGCGAACTCTAACGTAAAAGCACGTATCGTTAAACATTCATCAACGAGCAGCAAGTGCTGCCGTGGGGGTCTGGGTATCTCTGGATAATCCGTAAGTCGTTTGTAATACAAAAACGAAAATACCGTTTATGTGTTTTTTGTTTCAAAATGAAAAACCAAATAACCATTTTTGGTGACAGAATCAAAAATCGAAAAACCAATTCAAAACGGCACGTTTTTCGTTTTTGGCAATTTATTTTATTGTTATTCCTTTTCGAACAAAGTATGAAGAAAGTCTGTGAACTTCAGTCAATTCGTTTCTCGTTATAAACCAAAAACGGAAGTCACGTGGTCTATTCCTGTTTTGGAAGGGCTAGGAACCAGTAAAACCTTCAAAATAAAAGTAGCCCATGTACCATGTAGTTAGAAAAGTGATTATAGACTAAAACTAAACTAACGTTTTTTAGTAAAACTGAAGTAGCACTGGGTGTGAAAAAAACACTTTAGCTAACTGAAATAGAAACAATAATTAATAAAATAATACCTGTTAGGTTGTTCAGGAGAATTAAACATTTGTAAGGCCATTGGTGACCTGTAACTTCAGATTAAGACAAGTGAACTAATGTTATATGTAGCTTTGGGGCTTTAGGAGTTAGCCTATTTATTTAAGTTTACATTTAAAAAACGTTATTTTAGTTTAGTTTTAGTCTCACCTCAAAATCACCTCTTTAACTACATGGTACATAGGCTACTTTTATTTTGAAGATTTTACTGGTTGCTTTTCGCTTCCATAAAAGGAATAGACCACGTGACTTCCGTCAGCATAAGTTCAGTCAACTCTGAGTATGTTGAGCCTGATGGAAGCGCGTGCATGGGGATGGAAAAAAGGCATCATCAATGGAGCTCCGATACTACGATTCACCATGGCAACGGGTAAATAAAGGCAGATGCTCCATTTTAATCGGGTGAAGCTAGAACTATGAATGCTGCCAACGCGGACCATGATTGGCTCTAAAACGCAATCATTTACCAGACTGGAATTTCCTTAATGAATGATAAAGTGCTTGAATTCTCCTTCAGCCTGTTATTCATTTTAAATAGCTACGAGCCTGTTTATTCAGCTGTAACCTGACGGGACTAAATGCTGGTGGCAATAACTGAAGATGAAAATATTAATCGAACAGATTCTATCTGTAGTTTAGGCTCCTCATGGACCTGTGATTGTAAAGTGACAGTCCGACTTAGTAGGCCTAGTGATTTTTTTATGTAAAATGTGTCCAGGTTCAAACTGACTGTGAAGTTTTAGACGTCTTTGTTACATTAATAAAATCTTCTCATTTCGTATTTTATGAAATGCTGTCAACACAGATTCAGACTATCAGCAGATAATGAAAAACTATTTGTTTCAGCTGCACCACAGTCATCCTCACTCAGAAATATTCACATCATATCCAGCTGATAACTACGATAGGAATGTTCAATCAGTGCGACTACAATATGAAAGGTTGTTCATTGATCAGTTTTATACAGATTACTTTAAACAGTGATTACTGCAGCACTGTAGCGCACGGTAAGTGTTTTGCCTTAATGTCCACAGAGTCACTGTGTTATAAAGGAGTGTAGTTTATACATTTTATTCTGTGCTGAGTCGATGATAGATTGATCATAAAAGCGGTAATGTTCAAGATCAAGTTTGGGTAAAAAAAAACAACTAATAGCCTATTTAACCGTGATTTCGATGTTTCTAAAGACGTAACTGTGTTCAAATATGTGCTTTGATATCGACAGTCTGATTGAGGAAATGCCAGATAGCTGCTTCAAGCTCCGCAGGAGGGGAGGAGTCAGAGAGAAACTCAGCGTTAGTTGAAGTAAACCTCCTCCCGAGCAGGTTAGGTTCACAGCGTAAGTTGCCGGGGTTACAGACCTAGAGTTTCCCTCATCTCGGGCTCAACTTACTCAGAGTTTTCATTAAACCCGCTTTCTGAAACAGGGCCCAGGTGCCAGTAGAGCAATATCAATATTATTGACAGATATGGTCTAGTTTCACAGCAGTCAGTGGAGCACTTCACTCTCCTTGCTTCAGCCAATCGGTGTATAAGTCATTCAGTGGGGCAGGGTGCAAATGCAAGGATTACAGTTGAAATATAAATACTTTGGCCAATGAATAATCTGGCAAATAACATACCTGTCTTATCTCATTTATGTTTCTGCAGAAAAGAAATATAAAAAAATCATGAGCAGTGAATGTTGAGCAGCTAACAGACAGCTGTGGAGTAAGTTCAGCTACAGTGTCAAAAAGAAACCTAGGAATGTGCAGCAGACAGCACACTTGTAAGTAAACACAAACTCATGGTACAAGAGAGGTAGTCTCCTGCAGGCTTAGTAGCACATTCTTTTAGAAAACCAGGGTGATGCCCTCTTTGACTGGTTTGTTTTCGTAGTAAGAGATGCAACTGAATCCAGGAGACTAGAAAGGGCGGTGTTTAAGTCACTTGATTGATTACAGCTGTTATTCACAAGATTCAACAACCGATAAACATATGAAAGCTGTCAGTCGACATCACAATGAAGAGAATTTTGTCACACTAATTAAACAATATCCTTGACAAACATAACATCTGACTCAGGAACCTCAACATTCTAATCAAATGAATCACAGTTCAGGACTCTTCATTAAGCCTTTAAACTTCAGTACGAAACTTCAGTGTAGGATTCTTCATCTTCTGCTTGTAGTCCTCCTCAAACTGTTCATCCTGGGCCACAGTGAAATGGTTCTTCCAGTCACCAACTTTCCCTTGAGAAGCAGAGAGAATTATTCAGGCGATTTAAAATCAATCAGCGATACATGTTTTTTTTGCCAGTGGACATTTTTTAGTGTACCTTTTCTCATGAAAGGAGACACCTTATGATTCAAAATCTGGACAGTAGAAAGGTTTGTCATTTTGTTTGCTTTCATGTTGTCAAACGTCACTCCATTTGTGACTCTTTCCTTCTCCTCAGCTGAAGGAGACAAACCAAGGAAGGAACAGAGACGGTCTATCTCTCGTCCACAGTCCTGCAGAATATGTAAGAATCTCAGTGTCAGCTTTGTGACAGATAAATTAAAGATACATAGTTATCTTTCTGACCAATTTTATTCTTATTAACACGTCTCTACAACACTGTGCTGTCTTTTGTCCCCTGCAGGGATTGTAAGGGTGAGGTTATAATGATGGTGATTTTAATACTGATGTTTCTAACAAGGATCATGGGATGTACAAAGCCTTTAATATGTTTTGCCAGGTTTTAGATTTACAGCAATTAATACAAGAGCCCACAAGAGTGGCTAAAATGAGTCAAACTATCATTGATCTCATCTTTTGATCACTGATTTCTCAGAGTGGGGTTTTAAACTGTACTATGAGTGACCACACATTAATTTATTGTACAAGGAAAAAGTATAAAGTTGCATTGAAGACACAAAATACAATTAAGATCAGGTCATTAAAAAATATATAGTCATGAGGTCTTTATTGAGGGTTTAAATTCAATGAATTGGCCTTCAGTGTTATGTTTGGATGTTGATGAAGCATGGGAGCAGTTTAAAAATATGTTCTTAAAGGCAGTAGATAAAGTTGCTCCTATAAAAACTATTAGAGTACAAATGAGGTCTGAGCCATGGATGAATGGTGATATTTTAGAAGCAATTAATAAGAAATAAAGCCTTTTCTGTTTTTAGGAAGAGTAAAGAGCAGGATGACTTGGATAATTATAAGAAGCTAAGAAATATAGTGCAAAAGCTGATTAAAACGTGTAAAAGGGATTTTTTTCGTGATAAATTAACTGAACATAAAGGTAACCCAAAGAAACTTGGGCAGTCATTGAAACAAATTGGGTACAGTAAAAGACTCAAGACGAAGACAAATAACATCTTCCTTAACAAATTTTTTACTTTTTTACATCCATAGCTGGAATTTTAACTGAAAAGCTGCCTATAAAACCTAGGTTATGTGATGGTGAGGTCATGTTTAAGTATTATTCTAAGCTTGGAGTGGTAGCAGACTCTTTTGGCCTTTCTATGGTTACACAGGATAAGGTCTTAAAGTTATTGAATGAACTTAAGGGTTCGAAGGCAACTGATCTAGATGAAATACCTGCCAGATTTTTTAAAGATGCTGCAGAATATATTTCTCCATATCTCACTCATATTTTTAATCTTTCAATTATATCAGGTAGAGTTCTGAAAGATCTGAAGCTTGCTAGGGTTGTTCCGCTATATAAAAAAGGGAGCAAATTAGAAGAGACCAGTTTCAATTTTGGGAGTTATATCGAAAGTCTTGGAGAAAATAATACAAGAGCAAATAAATAACTATATTAGTCATTCTGATTTGCAATCTGGTTTCAGAATGTCTTATTCTACGGATACGTGTTTATTATATTTGACAGACTATATAAGAAGAGAGATTGACTTGGGTAAACTCTGTGGCATGGTATTGTTAGACCTCCAGAAAGCATTTGACACCGTGGACCATCAGATTCTGCTAATTAAACTAATAGCCCTAGGTTTTAACAGTAGGGCAGGTGAATGGATTCGATCATACTTGACTGAGAGGCGTCAAAGAGTTCATATTAACAGCACTCTTTCTGAGGCTAGAGAAATAACATGTGGTATGCCGCAGGGTAGTGTCCTGGGTCCATTGCTCTTTCTTTTGTATATAAATGACATGAAATCTGTTTACAATTGTAATCTTTTTCTTTACGCGGACGATTTAGCCTTGGTGTTCTCCCACAATGCTCCCCCTGCTGGTTATGATGTGCCATAATTGACTCATGATGTTTTCTGTTCTATCCTCAAGTCTGGTCTGATTAATGGAAAACCAATGACGAGGGAGTGGGAACCTTGACTCTCCCTCTTTTGTCCACTTTCCAGCCTTGGCAGCAACAGTCGGTGATTGTGACCTGTGTTATGTAATCTTTGTTTTTCTTGCTGTTTTTTGTTCTGATGGGTCTGGTATACTGTTTGGATAGGTTTAATTAATGTTGGTTTAGGGTAAAGGAAAGACTGATCCTATGTGGGCTGGTCTGGATGGCATCCCTTTCTTTTGTTACTTTTGGCCAGCCCATCAGACTTGTTATTCTGTTGTTCAAGTTTGATTTATGGCCTTTTTTATAATTTATTTAATAAACTTAATGATTGTTTTTTGCAACTCCTTGACTATTTTGATTATGTTAAGCCTCTTCTGTAATGAGCTTTTCTGGGGATTTATAACAACGGTCTACTCAAGGTCTATGGTATATTAAACAATATATTGACTTTCTTGTCAAGAGTTAGAGAAATTTCATAGCATAACTGCACAGTAAATATACAGCTGGAGGCAGGATGAGGTTAGCTTAGCTTAAAGACAAGAAACAGGAGGAAACAGCTAGCCTGGCTTCAAATCTTAAAAGAATTTGCCTCTACTAGCACCTCCAATGTTCACAAATTAACACGTTATAACATTTTGTTTAATTTTTAATACATTTTTCTGCTGTCATGATGGCTGCTTCAGTTTGATTAAATTGTATTGCTCATTCTGCCCGCCCCCCCGCAACCCTGTACGCAGGATAAGCAGTTGACGATGGATGGATAGATTCTGCCCGCCTGCTCACTTCCTCCAAGCCCCTGCCTTTCTAAGCAACTTTTCATCCCACCATTCACAACCTCTCCACAAGATGTCAATTTCCAGCCTTTCCCTGTCACCTGATCTTCCCCTGCCCCTCATTTTTAATTTTTCAGAATCATGAAGTGATGGATTGACTCCAGGTCTCAGCTGTTTCCCTTTGTTTCCAGTCATTATGCTATGCTAAGCTAAACTAATTCTTAGTCCCACCTTCATATTTACCGTACAGCCATGAGAGTGGTATAAATCCTATCTAACACAAGAAAGTCAATATGTTAAACTGCTCTTTTCATTTTACATAGCATATTTTTAAGGAACGAACATAGCATATAATGTACATTTACTTAGTTGATGCATTTATCCAAAGCGACTTACAGTAACATCTGTAAACACTAATGACCAGCAGAGGTCAGATACAAAACATTTTCTTTTAAAGAATAAAACACACTGTAAAAACAGTTTCAAAGCTTCCTTGAACATAACACAAACACTCCTTAGCTTACCTCAATCAGGTCTTCATAGAACATGTAGTGAAGGTTTGAATACGTTGGTTTCTTCTCCCACCAGCCGTTCACATGGTCATACCATGACCCAAACACCACTGAAGCCACAGAATAATATATGAGGGGACATTTGGGAGATAAGATGATATTGTGCCTCCTTTTACATTAACACTACTTTGAACTTACTCTTTCCCTCCATGAAATCCTTTAGAAACGTGCTCCAGTCACCTGGTTCTGGCTGGATAATGTTCATGCGGTTAAAATGGAAATAGGACACTGCACTGTCCTTTGCATTACGAGCCACATAGACTATCTACGCAAAGAGAAAACACTCAATTATAATTTATCTGAACTCTGGGGTTCATAACTCACATATTTCACAGACTAATGGCTTTACCCTGCTGTTCTGCTCCCAGAAGGACTTGGGCACAAACTGGACTGGTAGATGAGTTTTAATGAGACGAGGAGTGGTGGGAAGCTGGTCTGCCAAGTCTTTACCTTTGTGAAGAGAAACATTAGTGAGACAAAAAGACTTGTTAACATACCAGAGCCTAGCCTGAGCAGTTGTACAGTACGTTGCTTCTAGAGAACCAGAGTACCAGAGCACTGTTTCAGAAAGCAAGCTTAACAAACTCACTTTCTGAAACAGGGCCCTGATGGCCAAAAACAACTTCAAATGAATGAAAATGTTGCTTTAACTGCTGGATGTCTAAATAGGCAACTGGATTAACTTAAAAGCTGGTATGTAAATGTTGCATTCACATCTTGTTTCTGCTGCCTTCAAGTATCCAAAAACACATCATCCCCCTTTAAGTTGATTTGACGGACTTGACAGCAAACGGTTTCCTATTTACACATCCAGCAGCACCAAACTGATCTGAGGCAACTTGGTTGAGCCTACTGTGACGAGCGCGCGCGCACACACACACACACCGCTCCCTTACCGCCTCAATTAAGCCGCTCATAAACCTCGCTATTATGCATTTTTCTTCTACTGTTTAAGTAGCGCGATCAAGGGTGCACACTTGGTAGTTCTACTCTTCTTTAAGCATACATTTAAACAAACAAACACTTACTATGTGTCGAGATGCATCGCTGCTCTGTTTCCCATCCAGTTTGGCAAAACGGGAGCGTAACATTTCCGTCTTTTAAATAGCATGTTCTCGCGCGCTTTCATGGTCATGTGAACTGCAAAATTATGGTTTTTGGTTGTAGTAATAATTTGTGATGTAAGTAACTTTTCCAGGGGAAGGAAAATGTTGGTGAAGATGGATATAATTATTGTTGAAAATATGTCTAAGTGTAATAGATATAAATCCTTTTCTGAAGGTAGTAAAATCTATTTATTATATTGTGTAAATAATGGTTAAGCCTCGTGGGAGGGGCTACTGTCTTTAAAAGTCGCAGCTTTGGCCTATTTCTGTCTGTGAGGGCAGTCTTGGCCTGGTTACAGAGGAGGTAACTAGTGGTTTTTTGTGTAACTTTATTATTGAGGAAGTTATTAATTTTTTTCAAATAGTTTTTTTGTTTTGTTTTCTTTATGCACGTTTTTTCACTGTTTGCACTTTGGAGGCCGGCATAATAAAAATCACGCCACTATTTTTTGACTACGCCTGTGTTTTTTCCTATTTTGTGGAGTTTGGAAGAGAACCCCGCTACACCTACAGAATCCAGTTTCAGGACTTTGTACAGTCTCTGTAAAATATGAATTTGAGACATAATGAAGAGATAACGACGATCGATCAACGACGATCACCGTTGTTTGTTTGTTTACAGTGTAAAGATCTGTTTGGGCCCATGATTCAACCTGAAGGATGAGAAGGTGCGCTGATCTCCAGAAACGGCACTCTTTCATGAATAGGAATGGACGCCTGGCGCTCTGGAGATGTCTGTCCAAAATACAGAAGATCCAGGATGTAAGAGACCCATGTGGTTCCTGAGATTAAAACACATGAGTACATTGGGTTCAGTGGCCTGAACATAGGGAACATATCACTCCAGGGCATTCATCAACATAAAATTAAACGTAAAAATATGATGCCACAAGTTCCATGCTCTTACTCACACATCCCCACCTGCTTTAGGGTAAGTAGCTATAAGAATGTCATCTGGTCTGGCTTTGAAGTTCTGTACGCTGTCCCAGTTGTCAGTGAAGTATTTGGTCATGGAGACTCCATGGAAGTCAAACAGTGTTGGACGAGGTGGCAGCTCCATCTTCGAAAGTGACTTGGTCTAAAAATCTAAAATAGGTACCTAAATTATATAGCCTAGTCATACTAAACAAATTAGTTAGTAATCACGTGTATAACTGGTTCTTTTCATATTCAATCCCTGGACCGGTAGGATAAATCTGGTTGTGGAAAGTGATCATTCAGCACTTGAATAAAGACAGGTTATGAAAAGCTGCCGGTTTTCCATATGAGGTTCTCTGGGCAAGTCATGGCCCTCCATAAACTACATTACCCAGGGTGCACTATGTGATGCTCACCTGTTCCCGTAAGGTTGCTCATTAATGTCGACCAATCAGAGCCTGTGTGGTGCGGGACATTAAATAGGCTAAAGGTTGACCTGCAGTCTTATATGGCTACAACAAACATTCCAAATGTTGAGATTGTCATGCATGAATGGTTATGATTATTGAGGAGTTAACAAATTAGAAAACAAATTAGAGACTAATCGCAATGTAGAGCATCAGGAAAACAACACACAAAATTAAACTGCTGTAGGCCTATTGACTGGGCTATAATAATACATAATATATAATATACTGTAGGCCTAGGCTATATACTACAGGTCTATATGAAATTATAATGAATACACTACCATTACCCCTAATTGCCACCACAACCACACTGGTTTAATATCAGAAAACGGTTCTATTTGTGAAACAGTTGAATTGTTGAATCTCAACTCATAAGCTGTTAAATGAAATGAAATGTTACAAATAGTCTACTCTATAAACAATCTGTAGGTAGACTATCTAAATAAAGTGTAACCTATAAATATAGGCTATTGATATTATAGCTACTAACAACTTTTTTATTTAATATGATGACGTTTATAGCCTACAATAATTTATAGGCAACAGTCACTCATCCAGGTTGTTGATAGCGCATCTGTTATTTTTCAATTCAGGCACTGGTCATAGGCCTAGCATACTCAAGTCAAAAATAGGAAATTAAAAAACAGACCAAGGACTAAATTAGATTTTAATATTTAAACTGTCTGATTTGTGCTACCAGGACGTCCTGGTTTAACAACTTACTTAGACTACTGTAGACTTCCTGCAACTGGGACAGGAATGTGAACGTTTCAGAACTCATTTTTTGAGAGGTAGGTAATTTAGTGATAGATTTCAGTAGGCATACATGGTAGTCCTACACGGTAGTCCTACACAGCAAAAAAATTAACTGTTAGTTAATTTGGGGAACTTCGTTTTTCAAAATGTAGACATATTAAAACGGAGCCTATGCTGCTGTCCTAGTCTAACTCACTGTATACATGGCAGCATTTTGCTACTTATTTCCTGTTGCGTGGAAGACTTTATCGCTTCACATAAGTTACATGTTTTTAAATACTTTGTTAAAAAAACACATTGATGCTCAAGCTTATAGTTGTTGCATTTTATCACGGAGCGCCATCGCCCAAGTGCAGCCTATTTGCTGCGAAGGTAGGCTGTAGATATCAAGACACAAAGAAGTCAGCAAATTCCTGGTCACACAAATTGGACTCTGAGGAGGACGGTAGAAATACAAAAAAAAACAAGCGGCTATTTTTGTTTCATTTTTTCATTTCGATGTTGGATTCGGTATTTAATGCGAAAAGAACAAAAAATACACGTATTATCTAATCCAGTCTGAATACAATATTATCAAATTGGAACTAGTATTTTCAATAACGACTATGAATTAAGTATGCGGGGTATGTAGACAAACATGCATTAAACAGTTAAAGCGGCTTGTTGCATGAAGCCAGAAAAAAATATAATTACTCTGGTCAGTGAATAATCTGCCAATTACATAGGTTTACATATGTAACCTATAACCCTATCCTGTTCCTTTTTGTGAATATTCAAGTTCAAAGTAGTCTAATGCACACTCACCCTACTGAGCAGGTATTTCCCAAAACAGTGGTTGTGTCTGGATCATGCAAACTGAAGAAGTCAGTTTGTTATGTAATACTCACTCTGCCACCTTCCTGAAATAATGTAGGCGTGTATAGACCTATAGCTACTGGCAGGTGTCATTTTATCAGCTTATCATTCTACAGGTGAACTTGAACTACTGGTATCAGGTTAGAGCTATTATCTAGGCTATGTCCTAGCAAATTCCGGTTATATCTGGTTAAACAGCGTTCCCAAAGATGTCAGTGATACACAAAATAAAAATTTCCGGTAACACTTTCTATGAAGGTCATCGCTATAATGACTTATGCATATATTTATAACAGGATATAATGCGTCCATAAGACATTATAACAGTTGTTATAATCACTTCCAAACATGCATTAGGCGCTATAGCAAAGTTCATAATGTATTATGACCTTTTGATTTAATGTTTTATAAGTAATATTAATACCAGTTTATATCAATGTGCGTCCGACCATGTTCCATAGGGTGAAGTCAGGTAAAGTGGGACACTTTTTGGTAAATTGCCTTTTAAACAGCCTAAATCAGTTAGAATGTATTAAAATTGTATGTATTTTTAAAAAATAGGTTGTTGTGAAGACATCTATGGTGAAATTAAGCCAATTTATTGATTTATTATCAAATTGTTTATCTTTAAACATCATCTGTCACCCTCTTCGGCAAACTGGAAGCAATCAGGTTGAGTTGGACCCTTTGTTAGATAAATAGGGACACAAGTTAAAATTAAACATTAAACACATGAGAAATACTTTTTACAACATTTAATAACACATTAATAGGCATTTTAATATTAACATTTAACAGCATATATAATGTGTTAGTGTACAGTAACTCAAAGAGATATAATTTAGTTAAAAATATTCAACAATGTGTGAAAAAAAAAATCATATTTGCAAGTAGCCTAAAGGCAAAATGTCCTCAGTTTATTAATACTAGGCTATGTAAGTAAGTTATTAAATGCATTTCTGAAACTATTTGGGGCTTTTACCTGATGCCTTTCATCAGCCCTTTAACTTACTTTTGTAATGTCAATTTCATGGTGTTCCATGCCTTGGCTAAAAACCTTACTTTAGGTTCCTGTCCTTTATATTCTTCAACATCCACTGCCATTTTCTCTTCCCTCCACTTGTTGAGTTTTCTTAGCCTGGTTTTTGGTTTTTGGTAGCCTTAGCCTAGTGTATTTAAGAAATTACCAACCATAAATTTGATACTCAGATACATTATTCTTACCAACAACTTTAAAATGTTATCTTTTTTTCATGAAACTGTTGCACTGTGCTTACTAGCATTAGGATTAAAACTGTCCCACTCAACCTGAAATGCCCTGTCCCACTTTGTCTAACACTGTCAGGTTGAGTGGGACAGGGCTGTAAATCTAATTTTCATAAATATTTGATCCAGTTACATCCTTATTGTAATTAATCTCTAATCTACAGACAGTACAAAGACATTTAAAAGCAAAAATGTTATTGTTAAATCATAAGTGACTGAATTATCATCCTTATAATTTTATATAGATTTACACTTGCCAGGTGGTTTACCAGGAGGTCCCAGGAGTCAACCAATTTGAAAAAGAACTACGGGACCACTTCTTTGATGTCACACCAATCACAACCTCTGTTTCATATCCAATAGACATTCAACAACAACACAATAACAATTGTTGTGATTGGCTTACAAAATTAACCCTGTATAGTACTCATAAGCTTAAGTGTCCCACTCAACCTGAATTCACCCTAAACATTATAACCACCGACTCATTATATCCTGTTGTAAATATATGCATAAGTAATTATAGCGATGACCTTCATAGAAAGTGTTACCAAATTTTATATTTGTTTGTCAAATTAGTTTGATCTTTGCATGTACAGAATGGAATAGTAAAGAGGGTGAACAATGCTCTAGCCTTTTTAAATGAATGAAATGATGAATGAAAGTGAATAAGCGTCATAAGCACGAATAATCTACCTCAGATGTGTATCACTTGATTTACTTTGCATTCCATACTACACACCTTGATAGCTGTACAATAGTCGACAGTAACTTCAGTTTGAACAGATTTGCCGCACAATACCCATTAAATTATCTTAACCTTCACCTTTTTCTTGTCATCTTCATTAAACTCTTAAAGAGGTGGTATTATGCTAATTTTCAGGTTCAAAATCCTATTTAGGGGTTGTACCAGAACAGGTTTACATGGATTAATTTTCAAAAAACACCATATTTTTTGTCATACTGCACATTGCTGCAGCTCCTCTTTTCACCCTGTGTTGAAGGCTTCGTTTTATCTATGGAGTGAGACATCTTGTCTCTAAATGATCTTTGTTGGGAGCTGCACATGCACAGTTCCTAGTTAAGGACTACTAGCCAATCAGAAGCAGAGAAGAGCAGGTCTGCGAAAGGCCGGTAACAGCCAATCAGAAGCAGAGAAAAGATGGTAAACAGCATTGATTCAGCTGTAGGCTACATGTTGCCGACCAGCTTGGCAACATGGACTGGAGCAAGAGTTTCAGAGTGGTGAGAGATTAATATGTAACAAAAGTAACTTTCAGCCATAAAGTTTTAACTGAACTCTGTCACTACATCACTGTAACAACTTTATGTCCATTGACTGCTTGGAGGGTAGCTAGTGTTTGGAAGGGAGAGGAGAGGTGTGCTGTAGCTCAGTGTTTTTCCACCAGTGTTTTTGAGGGCGTGTCGGACTAGTCGCTTGGCGATTTTCTTGTGACATCACAAGAAAGGGAAGTAAAGGCTGGACTACAGACAAGTTGTTTTCAGGCAGTTCAGAGCAGAGTTTTCTGTGGGAGATGGGAACTCCCTTTGGGGTGGACTTTAGGCTTTTTCACTTTGCAAACCTAATACATGCACAAAAAAGATATATAACTCAATAAAGGAGAGGGAAAAAGCCAAAAAGCATAATACCGCCTCTTTAAAAATGGTTCTTTCAGTCACCAACCTTCCCTCCATTACCACACAGAACCAGTCAAAATACAATGACATTTTATTCATTGCAAAATTTAGTTTACCAACTTAGGTACTCTGTCCAGAGTACTGATCATCTGACTGCTGTTTTTTCTTTACCACTGTGTTTCTTGTGTTAATATTTACCCTTTCTTCCCCTCTCATTGCAAACCGACTTCTGTCTCTACTGTTATCATACAGTAGGCACAGTTGCAGATTGACCATCCACCTCTCACTGTCCTTTTGGGTTTCATTGACTGTTTGTCACTAGTCTCCTGTTTTTACAGGCATAAAACATGCTCTATGTTACCTTGCCTTTGTGACCAGCAGGTTAAACATACACATCCAATTCAATTAATAGACCCTTTTCACAACATTTTGACCAATAAGAACAGTTAATAATGTTAATGATGGCTGCATTGAGTTTAGGTGAGCCAATGGTGCCATTATTAATGTTATTATTTACACCTGTTTTCCTGCTTTGACAAGTTGAAATGTCTGTTATGAAAAGGGTTTGGATGTATTATAGGAACTGGATACCAGACTCAAAGACAGTGCCTAGTCCCTTCAATGAAAATTACTAAAAGTGTCCAACTGCAGACATCACGTCTGGGAACCCCACGTCTGTGAGCCAATGGGAAGAGAGGCTAACATCACCTGCAACCTGAAGTTGTATTTTTTAGGTAATTTAGCATAATATTTCTTTTAAGATACACCAAGAAGAAATATTAGCTAGTTTATACCTCACAAAAAACATTACATTAACACTATTTTAAGTCTTGAGCAGAGAAATGTGACCATTTTCAAACCTGGTACTTTCATACAGTTTCAGTGGAGTAAAAAGGTGAAAAGAAAGCAGATTGAAAATGTTCAAAAATATTAGTGTTAAATATGTGGGCTAGAAGAATGGAAGGTTAGAGATTGGTTGATAATTATTAAGAAACTGTGGATCAAAGTGCGGTTTATTAAGTAACTAAAACCACAGCAGTCTTAATGGTGGTGCAGAAATCTAGAATTGTGTTCCTATTGTTCATAGTTTTCCCGTGACATCACATTCCAAGGAAAACGCTCCCTTGGAGGGCAAAAAGATGTTATTTTCCGCTGCCTGCCAACCAATAAGCAAGTAATACACTGAGTTTGTTACTTTTTTGCGTTGCCATAATGCTGGATGGTTGTTATGCTTTCGGATTTACTAATCATAGTAGGAGACAAGCCTGGGCTGTGTTAAGTGAGGGATTCCCCAGAAGGTAAAAGTGGGCTAACGTTAAACATTACAGTCTGAATACAATATTATCAAATTGGAACTAGTATTTTCAATAACAACTGTGAATGAGGTATGTAGGCTATGTAGACAAATATGCATTAAACAGTTAAAGTGGCTTGTTGCATGAAGCCAGAACGGCCAAGGGCACATTTCTTAGTAAACCAAGGTGACAACCTCTTTGACTTTCTTGTTTTGGTAGTAAGAGATGCACTTAAATCGAGGAGACTAGAAAGGTTTCAGTCACTGGTACAGGTTTTCAATAGGACCCATGCTGCATTGGGAAGGTGTCACTTTGGGCTCTGGACAATTGTGGCAGCATTTCTCACACATTTTCAAAATTTTTACCGTCGATTAATGGAGAAAATTATCAGCAGATTAATCCATAATGGAAAAAAAGTCATTAATTGCAGTCTGATGCAAAACAGTTTAACAACAACCAACTACAACACTAAAATCCGGAATTTACATTAATGCATGAGTAATAAAAATCTAAAGATATATAAAAGTGATACTCACTGGGGACATTTTTCTTTTATAATATTTTTACAGTGAGGTATTAGTACTTTTACTTAAGTAAAGGATCTGAACACTTAAACTTCAGTACGAAACTTCAGTGTAGGATTCTTCATTTTCTGCTTGTAGTCCTCATCGAACTGTTCATCCTGAGCCACAGTGAAATGGGTCTTCCAGTCACCAACTTTCCCTGGAGAAGCAGGCGATTTAAAATCATTACATGTATTCATTTAGCTGACGCTTTTATCCAAAGCGACTTACAATTGTTTTTTATATCAGAGGTCACATGCCTCTGGAGCATTGAACGCAGGTCTCTCACACCAAAGGCATGCATCTTATCCACTGCTCCATCAGCACCCCAATCAGCATTTAATGTTTTGAGCAGATTATGGTGTAAAGAGAAAAAAACTTAGCAAATAAGACCTTTTTCACTGTACCTTTTCTCATGAAAGGAGACACTTTGTGATTCATAGCTTGGACAGCAGAACAATTTGTCATTTTGTTCGCTTTCATGTTTTCAAATTTCACTTCATTTGTGACTCTTTCCTTCTCCTCAGCTGAAGGAGACAAACCAAGGAAGGAACAGAGACAGTCTATCTCTTGTCCACAGTCCTGCGGAAAATGTAAGAATGTCAGGGTCAGCCTTGTGACAGATAAAATAAAGATACAAAGTTATCTTTCTGACCAATATCCAGACTTTAAAAGGCTATATTATTCTTATTAACACATCTCTATACAACAGTGATGCTCCCCCTGCTGGTTATGATTGACTCATGACACCTTCTGTCCTTTCCTCAAGTGTGGTCTGGTTAAGGAAAAACCAGTGAGGAGGGGCCTGGAACCTTGACTCTTTTGTCCACTTTACAGCCTTGGCAGCAGCAGTGGGTGATTGTGACCTGTGTTATATAGTCCCTTGTTTTTCTTGGTGTGTTTTTGTTTTTTTCTCTCTCTGTGGTGAGAGAGTGCTGAGCAAATATATGCGCTGCGCGCAGCTCTGCCCGATACGATTTTTCCCATAGCCCAGTAAAAAAAGCCGCCTGATCATTGCCTTTATTAAGGCGAGGGTGTGGCATCTGTGACTGAAGTAAAATGAATTACTGATATTGCTGAAGGCTGGCAATACATAATGTGAGCCTACACGCTACAACGTTCCTCACTTTGATAATTTTTCAAGACCAGTAACATGGGTTCTCTGTAATTGTTGACAGTTCAAGACATATGCATATTAGCAGGTTATGGCATAAGAGAGAAAAGGCTTAATAGCCAATGGTAACTTGATCAACATCCTTTATTATTTATTGTAGACAATTCTAATAAAACGCTTACTTCAACAATCCGAAACATGAAATGGTGCTGAAACAGCATTAGATTACAGCAAAGCCAAAATAAAACAAACCAAAAGAAATAAGGAAATTGTGAGAGTCTTATTCAAGAATCATAATGTGCGTCTGTATTGCTAGGATTTTGCTAAATGTGGTCAATAGATTTTATTGTTTGAGAACGTACATCGCTTTAAATGTTGCTGCCGCAAGGAATTGTGGGACGGCATTCTCTCCTTTCCTTTCATAAATGATGGTCCGGTGTACCCTATGCTAAAGGAGATATGAAAGGAAGCATTGAGGCACCTTTCCTTAGCTTTTAGAGAATTTGACCAGCTCTCATCATGGCTGCCACTGAAATACTTCTGGTTCACTTCACTCAGTTAGGAACCTTCCTATCCTTCCTTTCACCCGATCATCACTTGCCAACACACCTGCACCTCAGTTTCCCCAGTCAGCCAACCAGTAATAAACCAGCCCCTTCTGCCTGAACATTAACTAAATCAGCCTGTCTTCTCCTTTTTCCCTGGTCCTTTGGACCCTCTGCTCTAAGCCTGTTTTTTGTCTGCATTTGGATCCTAAATCTTGTGCTTCATACTCAAATCCTGACAGACTGTTTCTTGACTGAGTGCAGCAACTTTCTGGAGTCTCGGCTGCGGTGACTCCAGCAATGAGGACCCAGCGTAAGGTCATTAACATAAGGACTGGAAACAAAAGGTGTTTCCTTTTGTTTCTGTACCATTCTCATGTCTGTATGAGAGTATTAAGAATATGCATGACTGCATATTCTTAATACTACCTTCATATTTACCATACAGACATGAGAATGGTATACACCTTATCTAACGTTCCACAAGAAAGTCAAAATGTTGAACTGCTCTTTTCATTATACAGCATGTTTTCAAGCAACCAACATTACATTTAGTCGCCTATTTTATCCAAAGCGACTTATAGTAACAACTAAAAGTTAATGACCAGATCTGATACAAAGCATTTTCTTTTAATGAATAAAATTTTGTAAAAATATTTTCAAAGCTTCCTTGAACATAACACAAACTCTCCTAAGCTTACCTCAATCAGGTCTTCATACAGCATGTAGTGAAGGTTTGAATACGTCTGTTTCTTCTCCCACCAGCCGTTCACATGGTCATACCACGACCCAAACACCACTGAAGCCAAAGAATATATGAGGAGAGATTTTATAGTTGAGATGACATTGTGCCTCCTTTTTACATTAACACTACTTTGAACTTACTCTTTCCCTCCATGAAATCCTTTAGAAACGTGCTCCAGTCACCTGGTTCTGGATGGATACTGTTCATGCGGCCAAAGTGGAAATAAGACACTACACTGTCCTTTGCATTACGAGCCACATAAACTATCTATGCAAAGAGAAAACACTAAATTATAAACTATCTGCATCATAATTAAGTAGTTCATAACTCACATATTTCACAGACTAATGGCTTTACCCTGCTGTTCTGCTCCCAGAAGGACTTGGGCACAAACTGGACTGGTAGATGAGTTTTAATGAGACGAGGAGTGGTGGGAAGCTGGTCTGCCAAGTCTTTACCTTTGTGAAGAGAAACATCAGTGAGACAAAAAGACTTGTTAACATACCAGAGCCTAGCCTGAGCAGTTGTACAGTACGTTACTTCTGAGACATTTTACTTACATGATAATGAATCAAATGTTAATGTAAAACATGACAATTTGAAAGGGTTAGTGGTGATGAACCTAGTGAGAGTTGCTCCTCTTGGCACTACACAGCGTTGTAATAATTCAGCTCATTGTTTTACTGTTCGGCCCGTAACTGTTTTGTTTCACTCTCATAACGTTTGTGACTGCAGAAAAAAGCGGTTATCAGTGAAAAACTTAAAACCTACTGTTCTACCTGTTCAGCACCAGACAGCAGACAGACCAAGTGAGCAGCTAGCTGGTGATAGCATTTAACAGCTAGAGCTAGATTTCCACAGGAGTTGGTAGAGACCAAAATCAGAGCGCAAAGAGAGTAAATATTGGATTGATTTCACCAGATGGCCAAAAACACTTCAAATGAATGACTGTAACTGCTGGATGTGTAAATCAGAACCAGAATCCACTTTTATTGCCAGTCTTATTGCCAGGTATGTGTACACATACGAGGAATTTGACTCTGGACAATGTTCACGATGTGCTTACTTATACAATAATACAATAAGACAATAATAATCAAACAGGCTACAGTATGGAGAACACACACATAAAATATATTATATATACATACACGCACGCACACAGAGAACAAAAACAGACAGACTGAGAAAATAGTGCAGTAGTGCAATGAACAGAGTGCAAAGGATGCAGGGGAAAATTTATTACACCATTATTGTTATTATTATGTACATGTCGGAGGTGGATGTGATATACAGGTGCACATGCACATACAAGCATACATGTACACAGTGTGATGAGTGCAAAGAACGCTGGAATAAATAAGTATTATTGTGGTGTTATGTACATGAGGTAGGTGGATTTGGTATACAGTACAATACACAATATACAATATGAACAGCTCTGAAATAGAGAATGATGAATATATAGTAAGTGGTAGCCAGTAAAGAGGTGGCAGAGTTACTGGGTTATTGCACAGGAATTGTTCCTGACATTGTGAGTCAGAGTCAGCTGTTCATCAGAGTGATGACTTGTGGCAAGAATCTGTTCTTGAGTCTGTTGGTTTTGGCGTACAGTGCTCTGTAGCGCCTACCAGAGGGGAGAAGCTGGAACAGGTTGTGTCCGGGGTGAGATGGATCTGCAGTGATGTTTCCTGCCCGTTTCCTGACTCTGGAAAAGTCCTGAATGGAGGGCAGGTTGGCACCAATGATTTTTTCTGCAGTCCTGACTGTCCGTTGTAGTCTGTCCCTGTCCTTTTTGGTGGCAGATCTAAACCAGACAGTGATGGAGGTGCAGAGGACAGACTGGATGATGGCTGTGTAAAAGTGGATCAGAAGCTCCTTAGGCAGGATCAGCTTCCTGAGCTGGCGCAGGAAGTGCATCCTGCTGGGCGATTAATCTAACGATTATTTTTTCGATTAGTCGATTAATCTAACGACTGCTGTGTTGTGGTAATAACAAGAACAGACATTAATTAGGCTTCTTTACTTTCAATACTGAGTAATGCAGTATGATAATCAAATGTTTTTCTGCATCAGTGAACACCTGAAAGGACTCACAGACTGTCCAGAGAGTCACAGATCATCTTTGATGTTAGTTTCAGCTGTTTTCTCGCTCATACGTGGCCGTTAAATAAACAGAAAATATGAAACGGCCGATCGTTACATGACTCTGGTTACCATGACAGCAGCGGGACAGATATTACTTTTAACATGAAGGCAATAAACATTTTAACGGACTACGTGTCCTCATGCTGATAATGTGCCGTGCTTGTGTGGCGACAGAAAGTAAACACGATTTGCGGTGCCGCCGTCTAGACAAAGTGCTCCAGGATACTTTTGTTTCATGTGTTGATGCTGCTTCACGTATTTGTGGAAAGCAGCTGTGCTGCAGTGAAGCTGTTTCCAGTTCAGAAAGCTCACGGAGCAGCACGTTGTTGAGTGTCTGTCTGAAATACTCCAAACTTTAGACGGTCAAAGGCGCGGTCTTGTAGCTGGAGCTTGTCCGGGAGAATCCCACACCGGATGCAGCGAAGTGTCGACGTATTGCCCCAGCCCTAGTGTAGAGGAAGAATAGCAGGGGGGAGAGCACGCACCCCTGGGGGCGCCAGTGCTGATAGTCCGGGTGCTGGATGTGATGTTCCCCAGTCTCACCTGCTGACTCCTGTCAGTCAGGAAGTTTGTGATCCACTGACAGATGGAGGCTGACACAGTGAGCTGGGTGAGTTTGGTGCTGAGGACGTCCGGGATGATGGTGTTGAACGCTGAAGTCCACGAACAGGATCCTAGCATATGTCCCTGGAGAGTCGAGGTGTTGCAGGATGTGATGCAGACCCAAGCTGACTGCATCATCCACTGACCTGTTAGCCCTGTAGGCAAACTGCAGGTGGTCCAACAAGGGGCCTGTAATGTCCTTCAGATGGGCCAACAACAGTCTTTCAAAGGACTTCATGACTACAGATGTCAGGGTAATGGGCCTGTAGTCATTTAGTCCAGAGATGGAGGGTTTTTTGGGGACTGGGATGATGGTGGAGCGTTTGAATCAGGAGGGAACTTCACACAGCTCCAGTGATCTGTTGAAGATCTGTGTGAAGATGGGGGCCAGCTGGTCTGCACAGATTTTCAGGCAGGGTGGAGACACACCGTCGGGGCCAGGAGCCTTCCTGGTCTTCTGCCTTTGGAAGAGGTGGCTCACGTCCTCTTCACAGATCTTGAGTGCAGGTGAGGGGTCAGAGAGGGGGGGTGGCAGTGTGTCAGAGGGGAAAGGTGACTGTTTGAAGAAAGTGTGGGTGTGGGGGAGAGGTATGACTGTGGGCTTCTCAAACCTACAATAGAAACCATTCAGCTCGTCAGCCAGTCGTTTAGTACCAGCGGTGTTGGGGGATGGTCTCCTGTAGTTAGTGAGTGTCCACAGGCCTTTCCACACTGATGCAGGGTCGCTGGCTGTGAAGCTGTTTCCTAGCTTTTCAACATAGCATCTCTTTGCTGCTTTGACCTCTTTAGTCAGTGTGTTCCTGGCCTGGTTGTACGGGACTCTGTTCCCACTTCTGAAGGCCTCCACTTTGGTCTGACTAAGCTGCCTGAGTTTCGCTGTGAACCAGGGTTTTTGGTTGTTGTATGTGCGGAAGGTTTTATTCTGCACACACGTCTTCACAAAAGCTGACGTAAGATGCCACAGTGTTGGTTAGTTTGTCCAGGTCAGTGGCTGCAGCCTCAAAAACACTCCAGTCAGTGCAGTCAAAGCAGGCCTGTAACTCCAGCTTTGACTCGTTTTTTTCCATCTTTTCACACTCTTTACAACAGGTTTAGCAGATTTCAGTCTCTGCCTGTATGTTGGGATAAGATGAACCAGACTGCCGCAACGTAAGGTTCAATGCCACACACACACCAGCGATCCACACAGCTTTCTCTTTATTTAAGTTAAAACGTTTCAACATTACTCAGAATGTAAATCCAGATAGGCAAGCAGTATGAAAACCTTACAGCTGTATTTTCCTCTGCTGTTGTTGCTGCAGCGGTCTGTGTGACGGTGGGAGCAGAGTGCTCTGTGAGCGGGCGGCTGGCCGGCCTCGGGAGCCCCTCCCGCAGGTTGCCGCAGGCTTCCCCCACCATCACTTGTGGAGGTCCTCAACTCCGAAAACTTTCAAGCACATTTTTGTTCCGCCATCACTTTTTGTAAAAGTGGATTTAGTGGAGTTTAGTGGATTTAGTGATGAAATTACATTTGAAAACTGTAAAATATAAAACTTTCTGTTGCTGGCCTCTGTCTGGCACGCGCAATGATGATGCAGTGAATAGTGACGATTCTCTCTGACCAATCAGCGGTCTGCTATGTTTTCACGTCACATTTTAGTATGGCCTCAGCTCGCTTGAAACCTCGACGGAGGTGTTACGAAAAAAAAAGTACCTGGAAGCAGGTACAGGTACAACTTATCCACAATGGAAAACCAAACAAAGGCGAGTCGAGGCAAGCTGGTACTATGCAGTGGAAAAGGGGCTTATGTGTCCCCGGTGGGACACTAATATGGAAGTTCGTGGCTGAGGTTTGCTCTGTTGAAGTTCCCAAGAACAATGAGCACGGAGTCTGGGTGTTTTTCCTCCACGTTAGTTATCTGGTCGGCCAGGTGTAGTAACGCCTCACTAACACAGGCCTGAGGTGGAATGTAAACAGCGACCAGGACAATAGAGGAAAACTCCCGCAGTGAATGAATAGGTTTACAGTTTATGAATAATGTCTCTCAGTGAGGGCTGCATGATTTCTTCAACACTGTGACATCTGTACACCAACCTTCGTTTATGTAGAGACAGAGTCTGCCTCCCCTTGTTTTACACATGAGCTCCGTTACCCGGAAAATTGCACTGTCCGGGATGTGCAGTGTGAGCCAGGATTCGGTAAAACAGAGGGCGGCAGATCTGCAGAAGTCCGAGTTAGTTCTGTTGAAGAGCAGCAGTTTGTCCATTTTGTTGGCCAGAGAGCGACATTCGCCAGGTGGATCGCCTTCCCCTTCTGAGTTTCCGAAGGATCCCAAACAGAACTGTCCTCCAACTAATAACTCTGGGAAAGTTCCAGGTTCGACCAGGAGCGGTGTAATAGTGTTAGCAGTTGAAAGTCCGATGTTTAAGAGCTCTTCTGGTAACTTTTACCAGAGAGGGACGGCAGAAAACAGAGTTACTAAACAAAAACACAAAAAGCACTGCGGAGCGTAATCCAGAGGCTGCCATCTTGCGCGGCGCCACACCAGCAACTGCGAATAAACAACTGTTTGCTAAAAGGATAAACTTAAGAAAAAAGCTGATATGTAAATATTGTGTTTACAAAATGATTCTGCTGCCTTTAAGTGGCCAAAACACAATATCACCCTTTAAGTTGTTTTGGCGGACTTCACAGCAAACAGCTGCTGATTTACACATCCAGCAGCATCCTGTCACCCAAACTGATCTGAGGCAAATCAGCTGATCCTACAGAATCCCCTTTCAGGACATTGTACAGTGTTATTTTACAGTGTAAAATAAATCTGACTCACTATGGTTATACACACACAACAAACATAATGAAGGGATTATGGAGGAAAAACAACAGTGTTGTTTTCTGTTTGTTTGTTTACAGTGTAAAGATCTGATTGGGCCCATGAGTCAACCTGAGAGTTGAGAAGGTACGCTTTTCTCCAGAAACGGCACTCTTTCATGAATAGGAATGGACGCCTGGCGCTCTGGAGATGTCTGCCCAAAATACAGAAGATCCAGGATGTAAGAGACCCATGTGGTTCCTGAGATTAAAACACATGAGTACATTGAGCCTGAACATAGGCAACATATCAATCCAGGCTATTCATCAACTTAACATTACAGTATAACTATGCCAATTCCATATTCTTACTCACACACCCCCACCTGCTTTAGGGTAAGTAGCTATAAGAATATCATCTGGTCTGGCTTTGAAGTTCTGCAAAATGTCCCAGTTGTCAGTGAAGTATTTGATCATGGAGACTCCATGGAAGTCAAACAGTGTTGGACGAGGTGGCAGCTCCATCTTCGACACAAAACAAATAGTTCAAAACATAGTTCGTTATGTTGGAAATCACGTTGAATTTGTGTCCATTTATCATTTTTTCTTTTCATAGGCCTATTCAAAAGTGAATTGAAAATCGCGACACACCCGCTCTCCAGACTGTTCAGCTAATTTAGACAGTGTGGCAGTGTGACAGTTTAAGTGGTGGCTAGATTAACTGGTGATAGTCCCAGATGTGTCGTACACGTGACTTAAGGATCCATTGACTGCTAACCAGGAACGTTCTGATTTACTTTGTTTATCTACATAATAGGCCTAGGGGAAAGCTGGGACGATTGAAATGTGGGACGAATGAAACAAGGCAAATTTCTCCGAGTCCATACAAGTCTGATTTG
This sequence comes from Micropterus salmoides, assembly GCF_014851395.1. NCBI lineage: Eukaryota > Metazoa > Chordata > Actinopteri > Centrarchiformes > Centrarchidae > Micropterus > Micropterus salmoides. The sequence goes on along the minus strand of NW_024040707.1, from coordinate 13,812,717 downwards.
ATATCTAAAATACCTAAGCACATACAGTGCAGAGTACTAACCAGAACCGCGAAAAATCAGGTGGATATGTCACTTTTTCACGGAGTTATAGGCCTACAGAAGAAGCTGTTTTCAATCACATTAAGTAAATTCACTCAAGCGGTCTCTTTTTTTTAATTCTGTTTACTGTTTCATGTGCTATGGTCATGGTCATATGACAGACAGATTAGTTAGTATTTTAACACATCCTTTATTTTTAATTGTCAATGTTTTACAGTTTAGAAGTTAGTGAAGTTTAAAAGTCATGAGACAGGTAGCCATTCTACCCTATTTAGATACTGAGTCCACTTTTACAAGATGCCACATGCCACATGCCAGCTGTAACACACACGTGAGTTGTTGATCACAACAACAAATTACTTTGCCTATGTCTGTAATGTTATCTTTTAAAATCACGTAAATCTGAAAAGTGTTTCAATCGTCATGTAGATATGCTTCTGAATGTAGTTTGTAGGCTACGTTTTTAGCTGCACGGTGATTCACAGGGACCTCTCCCACCTGCGAAATAGTTAAAAGCGAGGACTTTGAGCGTGAACATGGAGGTGATTGTGTCGCTGTTCAAAACACTGCAAAACGTTAATAAACCGTCAAAATCTTTATATTGTCCGTCTGATTTTTTGGTACGGTCGGTTAAAAAGTGTTACTTACTTAAGGGAAACAGGCTGAGTTGTTTGACGCTTTGATTCACCGCAAAGTGGGGACCGCTGTTAGCTGTGGTAGAGCTCCCAGATAAACCTGTGATAAAGCTTCGTATCACCCATCAGGGGCGTTCCTAGACTCTTGAAGATTTAGGGGGCTTAGCCCAGCTCAGAAATCTTTCATGTTTTCACCCACTCCCAGTCAATGACCTCTACTTGTATCAACCCACAAAAAAAAAAAAAAAAGATATGCACAGCTCTATCAACTGTGTCACTTTCTTTGGCTACCTTGTTATGCCATTTGGCAGACTGAACCTTATACCTATCTATAAATCATTGAGCTACATTTTAATTATTAAATATCATAGGCCATATAAATACTTTTAATGTGATTTTTATAATTACTAATGATAACTTATAATATTATTTTTTTGCACTAATTTATTGAGGAAATGTTTTTATTTAGGCTATAAGAAAGGAAACACAGAATCCAGGCAACAGGTAACAATTCAAAATATAAAAATATATCCGCGAGCGGCAATGATCGGGATCCAAGCAAGTCGCGAAAAATGCAACATTTGATATTTTCAGAGGAGAAGAACAGACGCAGACGACTTAAGAGGTTAAAGTAATGACAGAATTTGGACTTTGAGATAACAGGGGAAACGCAAACTTGAATTTTACAGCATCACCTTGAGATCAGAGTGTGTCATTATATGTACCTGACTACTGGGTGAAATGTTCAACCCACCTGCAATATTTTGTGTTTCCAAGATTTAAAGTTTAAGCTGCATAAACTCTTAGCAGAGAAAAATATGTAGAAAGTGCTAGGGATCCAAATAAAATAAAGACCTTAGACTAACTATGATCTGAACATCCCAAATGTCAGCAGCTCTGACTGACCCGGGGATTTGAACCTGGTAGATATCCAGAGCAGGTGACTGAGCTGCTAATGAGCGGCTGTTTTCATACACCTCACAAATTGAGGTATGATTCTTACAACAGTCAAGATGCTGGTCAGAAAATTCTGAAATAAATTACACATCATTCAGTTGATTTTGGGTGTGTTGTTAATTAAAGTTATCAGGTTCAACTGTGTGAAACACAGTAATCAGATTACTCTCTAGTTATTAGTTTACACTGTGTGAAACACCATAATCAGATTACTCTTTAGTTATCAGGTAACATTGTGTTAAACACAGTAATCAGATTACTCTTTATTTATCAGGTAACATTGTGTTAAACACAGTAATCAGATTACTCTCTAGTTATTAGTTTACACTGTGTGAAAACTAATAACCAGATTACTCTTTAGTTATCAGTTTACACTGTGTGAAACACAGTAATCAGATTACTCTTTAGTTATCAGTTTACACTGTTAAACGCAGTAATCAGATTACTCTTTAGTTATCAGTTTACACTGTGTTAAACACAGTAATCAGATTACTCTTTAGTTATCAGTTTACACTGTGTTAAACACAGTAATCAGATTACTCTTTAGTTATCAGTTTACACTGTGTTAAACGCAGTAATTAGATTACTCTTTAGTTATCAGTTTACACTGTGTGAAACACAGTAATCAGATTACTCTTTAGTTATCAGTTTACACTGTGTTAAACACAGTAATCAGATTACTCTTTAGTTATCAGTTTACACTGTGTTAAACACAGTAATCAGATTACTCTTTAGTTATCAGTTTACACTGTGTTAAACGCAGTAATCAGATTACTCTTTAGTTATCAGTTTACACTGTGTTAAATGCAGTAATCAGATTACTCTGTCTAAGTTAGCTTAGCACAAACACTGGCAATGGGGAAACATTCTTTCTAGTGGCAACAAAAGCACAAAAAACGACTTTTCAATTTAGATTCAGTTGGTGTACAGACAACAGATAAATACAGTATAACATGGTAATTAGTGAGCTGTAGAGGTGCTGGTAGGCGAATTTTGTTGGACCATGTTAGCTGCTTCTAGTCTTTGTATTAAGCTAACTGGCTGTAGCCAAAATTGACAGATACAAGAGTAGTATCGATCCTCTTATCTAACTTTCCATCACAAAGTGAATAAGCATGTTTCTGAAATTGTCAAACTTTAAGTTGTGAGAAGATATGTTTTTCTAATTCCTGCATTCTCTACACATACAGTCTGTTATTTTAGCAGAGATAATCTACCTTAGACATGTATAGTCACTTGATTTACTTTGCACTTCATTGCATGTACACCAGAAAAATGCAACAGGTTGGATACATACTCCACACCCTGGTTGTCACATCAGAGACAACGGTGACTTAAATTTTAAACAGATTTGCCACACAATCTAACCCATTAAATTATCTTCACATAGCCTACAATTAGGTCCCGTACAAATTGCAGTGTGGAAGATAAGTGTGGGCTCAAACGTTACATTCATTGTTTTACCATTGGTGTGAGAGACCCAGTTTCAATTCCCACTGTGACATGTCCACCAATGTGTACCTGAGCAAGACACTCAACCTCTGACATATATAGCAATTGTAAGTCAAGTACTGAACCCCACTGTGCATAATTTGAAAATAATCTGAGAACATACACTACCTTGTCCATATTACTGATAGTCCTCTGACTGCTGTTTCCTGGTTGTATTTTTCTCTTATACCAGTGTGTTTGTTGTGTTAATAGTAAATCTTTACCCTTCCTCCCCTCTCATTGCAAACCGACCTCTGTCTCTACTGTGATCTGTGATTTGACCGTCCAGCCCCTCACTGTCCTTTTGGGTTTCATTGGTCATTTGCCTCTATTCTCCTGTTCTTTACAGGCATAAAACATGCTCTGTGTTACCTTGCCTTTGTGACTGGCAGATTAAATATACACACCCACTTTACCAGCAATTCAATTAATATACCCCTTTTCACCACAATGCAAGTCAAAGCACGAGAAGCACAAGTAGATTTTATAACGTTGTGATGGCTGCATTCGGTTTAGGGGAGCCAGTCTCAGAACTCTGGTTTTCTGGTACCCACTGACACAGCTCACTAGGACATGCAATGGTGCCATTGTTAATGTTATAATTTACACCTGTGCTTTTCCTGCTTTGACAAGTCGAAATGTCTGTTGTGAAAAGGGTTTAGATGTATTATAGGAGCCGAACACCAGACTCAAAGATGGTGCCTAGTCACTTCAATGAAGATTTCCAAGAGTGCAATTTTAGCTTCTCCAACAGGCTAACATCACATGTAACAACCACCTTGTATGTTTTAGGTAATTTAACATAATATTTCTTTTAAGACTCACAAAGAAGGAATATTAGCTATTATATAAATCATCACCTTAATACTGTTTAAAGTCTTGAGCAGAGAAATGTGACCGTTTTTTAAACCTGGTAAAAATTAAACAAGATTTTAAAAATGGCCGTTAATGGAAGTTTGAAAATGTTGACGTAACATTGTTACCAGAAACACCTTGCTCTTTCAGATAAGACTTTAACCATGTGAGAACCAGGCCAGAGACCAAATGGATTTTTCAGTTGGTCTAGTAGGCCTAAAGCCACAATCCATAGAAGGCAAGGCAAGTTTATTTGTACAGCACATTTCAACAACAAGGTCATTCAGAGTGCTTTACATAAAACATAGAAGCAACAGGGAAATATAAAAAAAGTTGTAAAAGATTTAAATAGAAAATAAAAACAGGCGGGTCTCTCACCATTGCTTATTTTACTCCTTTGATTCCCCATCTCTCACTCTATCCTTTTTTTTAACACTTTTTTTTTTCTCTAACCCATATTCCTTACATACAGTCTCATAGAAGCACTGAGGTGAAATCCCAATCCATGGAACATTCACCAATTTCATGCAGTTTCAGTGGAGTGAAAAGAAAAGAAAAGAAAGAAGTTTTAAAATGTTCAAAAAGATTAGTGTAAAATATGTGTACTAGAAGTCGTAGTACTTTGTAGCACTTTTTAAAAGGTTAGAGAGGATAATTATTAATAGACCAAGGATCAAAGTGCTGTTTCTTTAGTAACTATAATCACAGCAGTCTTAAAGGTAGTGCAGAAATCTAGGATTGTGTTTCAAAGTTTCTATTGTTTCTGATTAAGTGAGCGAAATCTCTACTTTAGCAGTGAGCAGAGCAGCAGGCCCGGCTCCAGGATGAAGCGACTGAGGGGGCAGTTAAAAGTGGCGTAATTAATTTTGACAGTGACACCTCTTAACAAAAGTGGGTGGTAGCCTATATAGCCTAGGCTACGTTGGTGGTTATAGACTGGGAGGGCAGCAGGGTGCAAACTACGGGGGAGCTTAGCATGATTTGTGATATTTCAAGGTGTCAACATGCAGCATTATTGACGTTAATCTCTATATTTTTCTATCATCATGGATCATGTGGAGCGACAGAGCAGTTGCTCTGCGATCCGGTCCGCCCCACTCCCTCTCTGGTACGGGTTGTGTCGCTAGTATAAATGACACGCTGTGAACGGTTGTAGCAAAATGGCTACATACGATAATAACATTTATTATTATTATTATTATTATTATTATTATTATTATTATTATTATTATTATTATTATTATTTTAAGACAAACAAGCCTGATACTTGTTAGCAGCTATTAATTATTTATTTCCAAGAGACTGATTACAGCTGTTATTTACAAGTTTCAACAAGGGATCAACATATGAAAGTGTTATGAAAGTCAACATCAGTGTTCAGTCAACAATGAGAATTTCTTTTTACTTCACTGCATTTATTTGACAGCTTCAGTTAGTTACTTTACAAAGAAAGATTTTTACACGCAAAACATATAAAGAGTTAAAAAAAATATAACGTTTTTTAATAAATTAAAGACCTAACAGTTTATACAAGGACAGGTAGTACGTTCATTGATTGACAGACATGTAGCCACGTTTATGTAATTTTTCCTGTATAATCAGATAAAAATATTTGCTTTTCTTTTGGATTATTTTAATGTATTTTTAATCTTTGAAGGTTTGAACTGACAAAACAAGCGTTGTGAAGGTGTCACTTTGGGCTCTGTTGTGACAACATTTCTCACTATTTCCAAAAAGTTTACAATCAATTAATGGAGAAAATTATCAGCAGATTTTTTTTTTGCATCACACTGCAATTAATAACTTTTTTCAATGAAAAAGGTCAATAATTGCTTTTACATTAATGCTTGAATAATAATAATCTAATGATTTATAATAGTGTCAGTCCTGGGGGCATTTTGCTTTTAATACTTTAAGTACATTTTCCTGATTATACTTACATACTTTTATAATGTAACATTTTCAGTACTTTTACTTGTAACTGAGTATTTTTACAGTGAGGTATAACTACTTTTACTTAAGTAAAGGATCTGAACACTTAAACTTCAGTACGAAACTTCAGTGTAGGATTCTTCATCTTCTGCTTGTAGTCCTCCTCAAACTGTTCATCCTGGGCCACAGTGAAATGGTTCTTCCAGTCACCAACTTTCCCTGGAGAAGCAGAGAGAATTATTCAGGCGATTTAAAATCAATCAGCGATACATGGTTTGAGCAGATTATGGTGTAAAGAGAAAAAAACAGAGCAAGTAGACATTTTTCACTGTACCTTTTCTCATGAAAGGAGACACCTTTTGATTCATAACTTGGGAAGTGGAATAGTTTGTCATTTTGTTTGCTTTCATGTTGTCAAACGTCACTCCGTTTGTGACTCTTTCCGTCTCCTCAGCTGAAGGAGACAAACCAAGGAAGGAACAGAGACGGTCTATCTCTCGTCCACAGTCCTGCAGAAAATGTAAGAATCTCAGCATCAGCCTTTGTGACAATTAAAATAACTATACATAGTCATCTTTCTGAATGACTTTCAGACTTACAAAGGCTATTATTGTTATTGACACATCTCTATACAACAGTGATGCGCCTCCTGCTGGTTATGGTGTTCACATGGTTGACTCATTCTGTCCTTTCCTCAAGTCTGATCTGATTAAGGAAAAGCCAATCACGAGGGCAGCTACCGTGGCTGATGCAGCACAAAAGGTGTCTCTTCTGAGACAGCAGAGAGTAGCCCGTCAAGAAATGAGGTTTCTTTAGGTATATTTATTAGGAAATTATATTTATTTAATTATTCTTTAAAACCATATGTTATTGTGACTTAGCCACTGACAGATAACATGGAAAATGTAAGCCAAGAGTGTATAACACTGTCACTGTTTCTGCACCACAGTCCATTATAAACCACATATTAGATGTAGTTTATACAGACACTGACAAGGGAAACACATTAATTCTCTCTGTGATAATGGACCATCGCCAAAACTGCGCGCCAGCAATAATATCTGGCCCGCAGTCAGATTATAGTGCTTTGATGGCAGCAAAAATAAATAAATAAATACTTTGATAGCGGTGCTGAAATATATCTCAGTCATGACAGCAACAGTTACTCACATAATCACTTCCTCTTTAGTGGATTTGCCTACAAAATAAAAGCGTGAGACGCTTGTTTACTGCAATGCTGTATTTGGAGTTGAACTTTTTTTTTTACTTTGAAAAATTCTGAACGACATTAAAAAAGTCTGATGCCTAATTGACACACCTCTAAAAGAGCCTTCAGAAAACGTGATTCCCCTGAATGTCCTCTGCCTGGAGATACTGGGGAAATGCAAAAGCATCTGTAGTTTGATGGATGTGGATCAAACACCGAAACACAAACACTGCAGCCTACATGCCATAATGTGAGAAACATTCACTGCAGAATCCATTTGTTGAAGAGAGAAAAAAAAACTTACGCCAAGGTGGGATCAAATACTCAACACTTGGGTTGCAAGTCTCATATACCTTACCAATTAAGATAACCAAACATGTTGATGTTCTCATCCATCTAACAGTTGAAAATATTGCCCCGATGCAAAACTTATTTGCCGACCCCTGCTGTATATTTTTACTTCATCTTCTTCTAACGTACGTATTCAATATAGTGATGAGTGTAACATATTCATATCTGTACAGTACATGTGAAGCTGGAGCAAGGAGGCAGTTAGCTTAGTTTAGCATAAAGACAGGAAACAGGAGGAATCTGTTAGCCTGACTCTGTCCAAAGGTATAAATATTTTCCTCTACTAGCACCTCCCAATGCTCATAAATGAACACACGTAATATAATTTTGTTTAATTTGTACAAAATCTAAAATGTATAAAGAACAAACCACTGCTTCAATTTTATTTAATTGTATTGCTCATTCTGCTTGTCAGCTCACTTCCTCCAAGCCCCTGCCTTTCTAAGCAACCTTTCATCCCACCATTCACAACCTCTCTACAAGATGTCAGAGTTTCCTTCCTTTCCATGTCACCAGCTCTTCACCTGCCAACACACCTGGCACTCATTTTCCCTATTCCTTCAGACCCTCTGCTCTAAGCCTGAGTTTTGTCATTATGTCCATTTAATTCACTGCTTTACAAGTCTGCCTCTTTGTCTGCATTTGGATCCTTAATCTTGTGCTTCATACTCAAATCCTGACAATCATGGTTTAACAGGTGGTTAAGTGCCAGACTGTTTCTTGGCCAAGTGCAGCAGCTTCCTTGAGTCTTGGCTGCGGTGACTCCAGCAATGAAGACCCTGCTTTTTCCCCTTAATTCCAGTCCTTGTGCTAAGCTAAGCTAACCATATTCTTAATACTAACTTCATATTTACATACAGATATGAGAGTGGTATACATCTTATCTAACTTTCCAGAAGAAAGTCAAAATGTTAAACAACTTTTTTCATTATACAGCATGTTTTATAAGCAACCAACATTACATTTATTCATTATTTAGTTGACTCTGTCATCCAAAGCAACTTACAGTAACAACTGTAAACATTAATGACCAGCAGATGAATGAATAAAACTTCGTAAAAACATTTTCAAAGCTCCCTTGAAAACAACACAAACACTCCTTAGCTTACCTCAATCAGGTCTTCATAGAACATATAGTGAACGTTTGAATACGTCTGTTTCTTCTCCCACCAGCCATTCACATGGTCATACCACGACCCAAACACCACTGAAGCCACAGAATAATATATGAGGGGACATTTGGGACATGATATGACATTGTGCCTTCTTTTACATTAACACTACTTTGAACTTACTCTTTCCCTCCATGAAATCCTTTAGAAACGTGCTCCAGTCACCTGGTTCTGGATGGATACTGTTCATGCGGCCAAAGTGGAAGTAAGACACTACACTGTCCTTTGCATTACGAGCCACATAAACTATCTATGCAAAGAGAAAACACTAATAATTAATAATTAAGTGGTTCATAACTCACATATTTCACAGACTAATGGCTTTACCCTGCTGTTCTGCTCCCAGAAGGACTTGGGCACAAACTGGACTGGTAGATGAGTTTTAATGAGACGAGGAGTGGTGGGAAGCTGGTCTGCCAAGTCTTTACCTTTGTGAAGAGAAACATTAGTGAGACAGAAAGACTTGTTAACATACCAGAGAATAGCCACAGCATTGTAATGATTCAGCTCATTGTTTTACTGTTCGGCCCGTAAATGTTTTGTTTCACTCTCGTAGTGTTTTTAACTACAGAAAAAAGCTGTTATCAGTGAAAAATGTAACTGAAACTAAACATACTGTTCTACCTGCTCAGCACCAGACAGCAGACAGACAAATTTAGCAGCTAGCTGGTGATAGCATTTAACAGCTAAAGAGCTAGATTTTATCAGGATTTGGTAGAGACCAAAAACGGAGCAAAAAGAGAGTAAATATTGGATTGATTTCACCAGATGGCCAAAAACACTTAAAATGAATGACTCTGTAACTGCTGGATGTGTAAATAAGCAACTGTTTGCTAAAAGGATGAACTTGAAAGCTGATATATAAATGTTGTGTTAAAAAATTATTCCGCTGCCTTCAAGTGGCCAAAACACATTATGACCCTTTACACTTGACTGATAGCAAAGAGCTGCTGATTTACACATCCAGCAGCACACTTTCACCAAAACTCTGAGGCAAACTGGTTGATCAGGACTTTGTACAGTGTCTGTAAAATAAATTTAAGTCACTGTGGTTATAAACACTCAACAACCATAATGAAGGGTTTATGGACGAAATGACCAGTGTTGTTTTCTGTTTGTTTGTTTACAGTGTAAAGATCTGTTTAGACCCATGATTCAACCTGAGGGTCGAGAAGGTGTGCTGATCTCCAGAAACGGCACTCTTTCATGAATAGGAATGGACGCCTGGCGCTCTGGAGATGTCTGGCCAAAATACAGAAGATCCAGGATGTAAGAGACCCATGTTGTTCCTGAGATTAAAACACATGAATACATTGTGCCTGAACATAGGCAACATATCAATCCAGGCCATTCATCAACATAAAGTATAACTGTAATGGCACAAGTTCCATGCTCTTACTCACACATCCCCACCTGCTTTAGGGTAAGTAGCTATAAGAATATCATCTGGTCTGGCTTTGAAGTTCTGTACGCTGTCCCAGTTGTCAGTGAAGTATTTAACCATGGAGACTCCATGGAAGTCAAACAGTGTTGGACGAGGTGGCAGCTCCATCTGCGATAGTGACTCAGTCTAAATCTAAAATAGGTACCAAAATGACATTTTGAATATTATATGAACACAAACAAACTAGACCTAGTTCGTGATCATCTTGGAAATCATCTTGAATTCGTGTCAGGTTATCATTCTTTTCATAGGCCTATTCAAGAGTGAATTAAAAATTGCGACACACCTGCTCTCCGGACTGTTCAGCTCTCATTTAGACTGTGTAACCTGTGGCGGCGGCGGCCAATGAGGGGGTGGGGTCGGCAGCGGTGTATATCGTATTTGTATTGACAGTAAGTTATTCTATGTCATTTTCCACCTTCTGCAGTGGTGCGTTCACTGTCGCTCCCTAAATTAAGATTTCGACTGTGTCCACCTAACGTAATAGCAGACAACATCTCTCTCTGTGTTTCCCTGCAGAATATTAAAGTGGGTTGTCAAATATACTTTGGCAGGTGCTAACATACCTGGCCGGCCCACAAATTAGGCCTAAGTAGCCTATATGTAGAAAACACTGTATTTAAAGTAAGTGCAAGCTGTAGGCCTATAATTTGTAAATAGGATATTAGGCCTTCAACCAAGTTTATTGTCTTCCAACTGCGTGTGTCACGTGATTATTTTGGTCCAGTTATGATTGAGTGATCATGCCTGAACCTTCGACTACTTTAATTAACCCAAGAAGGAATATACTACTACTACTACTAATAATAATAATAATAATAACCCCCAAAAAACATTTGTCTCTTGTGCACCATCACTACTCACAAGCTTCAATTTTCTGCCGATTCATAGCCCTACATAAACTACATTGCCCAGGGTGCCACTCAGCTTTTCCCATTCTCCCTATCTATTTATGCGGAGACAGAGTAGGGAGAACGTCGGGTGCCTTTCCCTGACAATATTCAAAGTTTCATAAATTTTCATTAAATAATAGTTGACGTGCTACAACAAAGTCTCAAAATTATGAACTTATTGTTATACATTAACGGTTATGATTATTGAGGAGCTAGTAGGCTAGTTAACATTAATGATATTAAAGACTAACCACAATGTAGACCATTTTTCTTGCACAACCCAGGAAAACAACCCACAAAAATGAAATTGCTGTATTGTCCAACTGGAATTACTATTAGTGGTAAACTATATACTTTAGACCTATAGGTCTAATGACATTATAATGAATACTCAAACATTAGTCAAACTACAGTGATGTAATATCAGAATCGGGTTTATTTGTGATTAATGGTGGTTAATTGTTGAATCTCATGTTACATGTTTGTCATGTTTGTCATGAAATGTTACAAATACTCTATAAACAATCTGGCAGAGTATCCAAATGAAGTGTAACCTATATTTAATATTATACTAACATTAAACGTTTTTATTTAATGTTATAATATTATAGCCTAATAATACAGACATTTTTTAACTACTAGCCTACTTACTTATCCAGGTTGTGGATAGTGCATCTTTTTTTCCCCACTTCGAGCACTGGTTATGCTCAAGTCAAAAATAGGAAATTAAAAAACAGACCGTTGTCTGAATTTGATTTTTATGTTTAAAGTGTCCGATTTGTCTCACAAGAAAGTTGCTGACTTCTTTGTGTCTTGCATTTGATAAACATGCAGCACTTGGGCAATGGGGCTATACATGATTTAATTTAATGAATGAACATCAACATGAGTGTTTTTATCACCACAATATTTTGGGAAAGAAGAAACGAGGCTGAATTTGAAGCACACAGTTTAACTCACTGTATAGGCTATGGGACAGGAATTGGAAGCTTCAGAAGTTGCCTGAGAATCATCCATTTTTCAAGATTTCTTCAGTATCAAAATCTTCATTGGTACACAAAAATTATTAGTTATTACTTAATTTTGTGAACTTTATTTTCCAAAAATGTAAACAAACGTAAAACGGGATTGCCCACATTCTAACTTACTGTATCCCTGGCAGCAGCTTCCTGTTTCGTGTAAGAGTTTCTCTCTAAACAGAACCGAAGACCTGTAACTTGACATGTTTAAAAATACTTTGCAAAAAAACATATTCATGTTCAAGCTCATTTTCGTTACATCAAACCAGGGAGCGCCATTGCACAGCTTTATGTGCTGCAAAGGCAGGCAAAAGTTATCAAGACACACACACACATAAATTCAGCAACTTCCTGGTCACAAAAATTGGACACAATAAATCAGATCGAAAGATCGAAAATACAAAAAACAAGTGATTATCATTTCTGTATTGAAAATGACAACAAATGATGATACACAGATTATATAATCCAGTGTGGATACAAAATGATCACATTGGAACTAGTATTTACAATAGTAGCCAGTGCAATAGGATAAAGTCAGTAATTTTTGTGTTTTTTGCATTTAAGAGAAATATGACAATACAGACTATACAAAGATTTACTTGGGCCTTACGTATACAGATTAAGTTTTGAAAACCAATGATTAAGAGGCTTCTTTGCCTTTCTGGTTCACTCCTGTCAACTCAAATAGTCTCCAGATTGTGAATAAGGTACACAGTTAGACAAACTTGTATTAAACTTTTAAACTATTAAGTGGCTAGTTATATGTTTGCTGTGAATAACCTGACCTAACTTTAGAAGCATGAAGCCAGAAAAATGTTTTTACTCTGGTAAATTAATATCTGTAACCCTACTAGGTTCCCTTTTGTGAATAATCGTGTTCAAAGGAGCTTGCACACTCACCCTGTTGAGTAGATATTTCCCAAAACAATGATTGTTTCCTGATCATGCACACTGAAGAAGTCAGTTTGGTTGTTGTGTAATACTCACTGTGACACCTTCCTGAAATAATGTAGGCGTGTATAGCTACTGTTGGCATGTGTCATTTCACATCAGCTTATAATTTTACAGCTGAACGTGAACCACTGGTATCAGGTTAGAAGTATAATCTATGTCCTGACAAATTCAGGTTATACCATTTACATTTACTCATTTAGCTGACTTACAATCCACTTACAATTGCAATGTACTGTAAGTGTTACACAAAATTAAAATGTTCTATTTATTTGTAATTATTGTTATAGGGTTGATCTTTGCACGCACATAATGGAATAGTAAACAGAGTGAATAATTCAGAGATAGCCACTTCCAGTCTATGTGGTAAGCTAACTGGCTGCAGCCTTTTTAATTGATAGATACAAGAGTGGTATTGATCTTCTCTTCTAAGTTTCTAAGTTTTCCTACGAGTAAGTTGTGAGAGGATTTTTTTGTGTGTATTTTCTACACACACAGCCTCTTATTTTAGCATGTCTACTCACTTGATCAGCAATTCAATTAATATACCCTTTTCACTACAATTCAACCAGTCAAAGCAGGAGAAGCACAAGTGGATTTTGTAACGTTAATGATGGCTGCATTCAATTTAGGGTAGCCAGTCCCAGGGCTCTGGTATTCTGGTACCCACTGACACAGCTCACTAGGACACTTAATGCAGTGGTGCCATTGTTAATGTTATAAATTACACCCGTGCTTTTCCTACTTTGACAAGTCAAATGTCTGTTGTGAATAGGGTTTGGATGTATTATAGGAACCAGATACCAGACTCAAGGATGGTGCCTAGTCACTTCAGTGAAAATTGTCCAACTGCAGACTGTGAGCCAATGGGACGAGAGCAGGGTCCCCAGACATGAGGTGTGTCATGCTACAATCTGTCTGTGAAAATTCTCAGTCATCCAGGTCATAGTTATCCAACGAAGGTTAAAGTCTAGGGCAACTGGACTTGGTTGAAGATACTGGAAGACGTTTCATCTCTCATCCAAGGGACTTCTTCAGTTCTGACTGACTATAGGGAAACTCAGTTATTTAACCTCAGTGGGGTTATTTTCCGGGATCGTCGATACCACTGGTTCGTTAGTGTTCCTGGTTGTTGTAATGTCGTTATGGTCGTTAGGACTACCGGAGGCCAAGACTGAACAACCATCGTTGGTATCTTTACCTGAAGCCAATAGGTTACGTTTGTTAAGTTTCCTGGGAAGTGATGAAAGGACAGCATTGTAAGTGGGGGATAAGTGGTGGCGTAGACCCCCTCCCCTGTTCAATGACGACTTCTCAACCCGGGTGTAGATGGCTTCCTTGATACTTCTTTCAAACCATCCATCTTCTCAGTCTAAAATGTGCACCTGGTGGTCCTTAAACGAGTGTCCCCTGTCCTTCAGATGTAAGTAGACAGCAGAGTCTTGACCTGAGGAGTTGGCCCTTCTGTGTTGAGCTATGTGTTTGTGTAGTGGTTGTTTAGTCTCCCCAATATAGAGGTCTGTGCATTCCTCACTGCATTGGACCGCATACACTAGATTGCTTTTCTTGTGTTTTGGTGTGCGGTCTTTGGGGTGTACCAGTATCTGTCTTAGTGTGTTCTTGGGTTTAAAAAACACAGGGATGTTATGTTTGTTGAAAATCCTCCTGAGTTTCTCTGATACTCCAGACACGTATGGAATCACAATGTTGTTGCGTTTGACCTTCTTTTCCTCCTCCCCTGTAGTTTTGTTCTTCTTGGATCTTGTGGCTGTTTTCACAAAGGTCCATTTAGGGTATCCACAGGCTGTAAGTGCCCCCTTCAGGTGTTTCTGTTCCTTCTCTCTGGCTTGGGCGCTTGTTGGTATGTTTTCCGCTCTGTGGTGCAGTGTTCTCATGACCCCTAGCTTGTGCTCCAGTGGGTGGTGGGAATCAAAGAGTAGGTATTGGTCTGTGTGTGTGGGTTTTCTGTAAACACCAATCTGCAGGCTCCTGTCCTCTTCAATGTGTACAGCGCAGTGCAGGAAGGCCAAACTGTTGTTGTGGACATCTTCTTGTGTGAACTTGATGTTACTATCCACAGAGATGCTGTGTTCTGTGAAGGCTCGCACTTGGTGGCTTTTAATTCCTAACGACCATAGCGACTGTAACCAGGAACACTAATGAACCAGCGGTATCCACAATCCTGGCAAACGACCCCACTGAGGTTAAATAGCTGAGTTTCCCTACCAGTCAGTAGGCAGGGAGGGAGACAGGCAGGTTCAATCAGGTTAAGTTCAATAAATTTTTTAATAAAATACAGTGACTCAAAATATGCTCTACCTAACAGCTGAGCAGAACAGGTTGCTTTATATACATGAAGTAGGTGGATTTGACGGTATATGTACAGTATGCATTACATGGAGATTTGTAATTGAGCGGCAATATTTACATGTTAAAAAGGATTAGGTTGTTGCATAGGGGTTGTTCCTGACACTATGATGGGCTGTGGGTAGAAACTTTTCCTGTGTCTGGAAGTTTTGGTGTACAGTGCTCTGTAGCACCGACCAGTGGGGAATAGTTGAAACAGGTTGTGTCCTTGGTACGATGGATCGGCAGTGATTTTTCCTGCCTTTTTCCTGACTCTGGACATGTAAAAATCCTGAATGGTGGGCAGGTCTGCACAGATGATTCTTTCAGCAGTCCTAACTGTCCGTCGTAGTTTGTTCCTGTCCTCTTTGGTGGCAGATCCAAACCAGACAGTGATGGATGTACAACACTGAATGATAGCCGTGTAAAATTGGATCAGCAGCTCCTTAGGCAGTTTGACTTTTCTGAACTGGAACCAGAAGTACTGCCCAGCCTGGATGATTGTGACTATGTTGGACGCCCACTTTCGATCCTGGGAGATTGTGGATCCCAGAAATCTGAAGGTTTTTACAGCATGTGTCTATCACACATCACAATACAGCAAAACTTGGTCTTGTTGTGAGGCTCCTCCTGAAGTCCACTGTCATCTACAGTTTTGGGCCTATTAATCTCTAAATTGGTGTCTGACTGCAACTAATATTAATAGTAGAAATGATGTTAAACCCAACAAAGCGGTTTTACGACAAAACGTATCATCAATGATGTGTTTGAACTATATTATATTTTCTATAATATGTACTATATACTAAGTATATATAAGTATATATTGTGATGCCCTGTGGGGTCATGAGTGGGCGTGGTCTATCTCTCTCTCCCTTGTAACTGGAGCAGCCTGTCACCCTGTCTTTTCATTCTGCAGGAAGCTACTGTTGAGACCAGGTCAGACCTCCCTGTGGGCCGGCTCCCCGGTTTCCCCTTCAGCTTGATTTTCTTTGGTTTTGGATTATTGCTTTGTAGTATTTACCTTGTTTTCACCTACTACAACACCTTCACACATATATATTCATGTATCCATCATCCTGTGCACACTCTAGTGAAACCACAGACTACATACCTCATACTTTAATTATGTTAATCCGAAATAACTATTAATTTGGCTTATTTTCGTTAAATAAACATATGTTGTACGTTTACCATGGTGTGTCTCCCTTCTGTTGTGGCCTTCTGAGCCAGGTCATAACAATATATATATATATATATATATATATATATATATATATATATATATTATATAAGTGTTATCAGTCCAATCTTGATGATTATCGCTTTAATATTTGTTTAGGTTTTAATATAAGGAGATATGGTAAAATGCCTAAGGTAGGAGGGGTCATCTTGCCGGCTGTGTCCAGGCCATTAAAAGGCAACTCCACCGATATTACAAATCAACGTCTGTTTACAGGGCTTTGGAAGTATTACTGCACATGTGCAAAAAGTAGTGTAAGGCCATTTTTGGCTCCAAAGTAAACTGCGAGAATTGGGTAAGCATGGACATGGGAAGTGGGGGAGCTGAGGGGGTTTCAGCACCCCCTGAAATCAGGCATGATAAAAAAACTCATAATGACTTTATCCTTTTTTACTAGGACTTATATCTGTGGTATACTACTATTTGTGGTAGGAAAGAGGTTTGACTGTTTTTTATCCATTGTTTATCATGAATGTCTTATTCTATAAAAAAGAACAACCTCATTTCAAGGCAGGTCAGATCTATCACGTGACCACTTTGAGGTGTTCTAGGTAGTTTCGGCCCTGCCCACACACGGGTATTTATTACAACAGCATTTTCTCTGCGTTTTGGCTTTTCGTCCACACACAAACAGTGTTTGAGATCACTGAAAAAGAGCCTTTTTGAAAACACCTGCCAGGGTGAAGAAACTCTGTTTGCAGTGTTGTAAACGGGGTGAGATTTTGGCTTGTGATGTCAGAGTGCGTGCCGTTATCACGTTTATTTACATGGGGCGATATTTTGTGCAATGGTCGAAACAGTCCTCGTTCTAAGATTTGTGTTTTGCTAACTTTATATTTGCGTGTTATATTGAGGAATAACTACATCTAGAGTATACTTAATTTATCGAGCACTTTTTAAAATCCAAGTTACAAAGTGCTTTCACAAGGGCAAATATAAGACACACCCAAAAAAGATAAAACAAGAAACAAGATAAAAACAAGTACAACAGGGTGTGGGATTTGGTTATAGATCTAGAGGATATATTTAATAATGTTTAATCATACAGCACTACTACAGAGAAAGAGAGAGAGAGAGAGAGAGGTCGTATATCAACATAGTGGTTCATTTGATCATGAAGCCTGATGTAACTTTCTATAATTCTCAGATTTATTAATGAAGTGGTTGAACTCCACTGCAGAGACTTGATTCTCGATTACAATATTAACATAGCGTTAGTTCAGTGTTCCTATTATCAAATTAAATGTCTAATGCTTATTTAATACCTATCTAATTAGTGGAGGGAGTTTCCAAGGCCCTTTCATTGCCATTTCCCATTGCCCACCAGATTCCCTTGGACTTTCTCTCCTTTTCACGTCACCTGTCTGCCCCACCCATTTACACACCTGTTCACCTGCTTCTCCAATCAGCCCTGCAGTTACCAGGAGCAGGTTTAAACTGAAAACAATTTGCACCGTTTTGCTACAGTTTCCGGGTTGAGCGACATGTTTCCTCAAAGCGGTGTGCAACAGACTTGTATATAAATGTGTATAGAAACACTTATTTTATGTATGTAGGTACATACATGTAGCTTTATATTCATTGGTAATATACTTAAGTGCTTCTTTTATATGGTTTGTTCTATTTTGTTGTTTATTTTCTATTCTACTTAAATATTGTAATTCCTGATTTGTAAAATGTCTCACATACAGAAGAAAAGAATGTGAATGAGCTATTATTGTTTAATTGCAGATCTAAAAAATATGAAAAACACTTCTGCTGTCACATGCAACTTAATACATTAGGTGCAATTGTTTTACAGAAATGCCACATGTCTAGGCAATCATATACCCATCTCCACATAGCCATGTCCAGTGTTCAAATTTCAGTGCGGAACTGAAGTGTGGGGTCCTTCATCTTCTTCTTGTAGTCTTCATCAAACTGTTCACTCTGCGCCACAGTGAAATGGTTCTTCCAGTCACCAACCTTCCCTGTAGAACCACACAAAAATTTCTTTGGATATCTTTTTTCTTTCTTGTCACGCATTTTATTATTTATTTATCTGGTTACCTTTCCTCATAAAAGGAGAAATTTTGAAATCCATAACTGGGAGCGTAGAATAGTTGGTCATGTCGTCCTTTTTCATATTATCAAACTGCACTCTGTCTGTAATTCTTTGCTTCTCCTCAGCTGTAGGAGACAAACCGAGAAAGTGGCAGAGTTTGTCTATTTCCCGACCAGTATCCTGGGAACACAACAGCCAGATATCATTGTTACATCATTACCAACTAGAGGAGAACTTTGGAAAAGTAACCTGAATGGGAAGATACCCACAAAAACAAATACAATACCTCAGTCAGATCTTCGTAGAACATGTAATGGATTTTTGAATAAGTCTGTTTCTTCTTCCACCAGCCGTTCACATGGTCATACCAGGGTCCATACACAACTGAAGCCACAGAACAATGCATGTAAGCACTTCAGTAGCGTTCAGTAAAAATTGGTGCAGCTCTGTACCAACAAAAAAACCCTACTCTGTTGTTGCAGTTTTTCATACATACTCTTTCCCTCCATGAATTTGTGGATGTAGCTGTTCCAGTCTCCAGGCTCTGGCTGGACCATGTTCATGCGTTCAAAGTGAAAATAAGACACCATGTTGTCTTTGGCATTGCGGGCCACGTAGATCATCTACAAAAGAAGAAAACACTTTTATCTGACAATACATGAGACATAATACATTTCTACACACCTAAGCGTTTGTTGTGGTAACTGGAAATAGATATGCCTCATATTCTGCTGCTTCTGTTTGTCATCATTCAGCTTTTAAATAAAATATCTAGGGCTGGACACGTTAAGCATTATTCTTGCATGACTGTCATCTATCCCTGGCTCAGCTTCCCATGTACTGGACCCTGACTCTGCTTGTACTGATTGTACAGCTACATATGTATGAGAAGAGCATCAGTAATAAATATAACTAATGATAATCCGTTTTCTAATTCTTTCTATGGATAATTGCCTACCCAGTCCTGCACACTGGCCCTGTACCTGTCATTGTTTCTGGTTCCATTATCCTTCTCCTCCTGCTTCTCCTGCTGCTTCTCTACATCATCCTTTTCCAACAGCTCCTCCTCTTCCTTCAACTGTTGTTTGTAATATGGGGCGGCTGTGGCTCATGCGGTAGAGCGGGTTGGCCGTTAATCAGAAGGTCAGCGGTTCAATCGTGTCCGCTCACGACTATATTCGAGGCTTAATGCTTGCTTACGCTGGATGCCATAATGAAGTGGATAGCTACACACGCTGATTAGTATTGGGGAAGATGTCAGTCTTAGGAATGTTCTTAAAATCACAACGTAGTCACTTGGCCCTGCGGCGTTGCTCTTTGCTCTGGTGATCAGACAGGGAGGCAGTGCTCCGCATGTTAAAAGTACACAATACACTAGTTTAGAATGAATTATTTAATTTTGTGCATAACTATGCGATTAATCGCAGAAAAACTTGCGATTAATTGTGATTAAAATTTTGATCACCCAGCACTAGAAATATCCTTAATGCTGCTGAAGTTACTCTGTCCTCTGTTTCAGCATCATGTGATCATATGTTGATGTAATTTAAATAACATGCAAACTACTGACCCTGCAGTTTTGCTCCCAAAAGGACTGTGGCACAAACTGGACTGGAAAATGAGTTTTAATGAGGCGAGGAGAGGTGGGGAGCTTGTCCGCCAGATCTTTTCCTATATGAAGAAGTAAAAATAAAACCTAGTTTCTTGACTGCTGAAGTTTGGTAAACACTTGTTAGAAACACAACACACAATACTAATGAAGATGTTTCAGATACATTGCTAAAGTTTACCAAATAAGTTTAACTTTAAGCAAAAACTAGAAAATCTAGAAAAAGATTAGGTGTTTGTATGATTTGTGTATGTGAAAAATGGTGAGTATGTTTAACCGTCTAATCAACCTGAATCCAAAGATGGGATGGTGAGCTCCAAGAAGGGCACTCTCTCATAGATTGGCATGGATGTCTGACGCTCTGGGGATGTCTGACCAAAATACAGCAGATCAAGGATGTAAGAGACCCAGGTGGTTCCTAAAAGGTAGATGGAGGAAAATTAAAAAGACTGATTTAATCCAAACCCCTCACCTTGATACACACGTTTATTCCACAGCTACAGTAGAAAGTCCATGTTTGCGGGCTGACCTGCTTTGGGGTATGTTGCAATAAGTATATCATCTGGCCTGGCCTGAAAGTTTTGAACGTTCGCCCAGTTGTCTGTGAAATAGTGGACCATTGAGACTCCCTGGAAATCAATCATTTCTGGTCGAGAAGGTAAATTCATCTACAAAAAGGGGGAAAAAAGAAAAAGGAAGATAATTAAAACGTATAAACACATGACCATTGTGTGACACGGTTCAGTAACTTCACTATCAGTTGCAGACAGTGAAGTCAGATTGATCTAAACTTCTACAAAAAGGACAATAGTGTGCTCAAAGATTAAGTATATATTGTTCAAATAGATATAAAGGCTTTTGCATACATTTTTAATACTTTAGTCTACATATACGTTCTTATCCACTCTGCATAACATGTTTAACAAGTTATGAGTCCTACTTAAAGGAAAAACAACTCTTTGAAGACGAGCTGCAGTGATTCATTAATTTAGACTAACCTTGTCCACATCAACTGACATGCTGATCACTGCTGGTTTCTCTGCTGTATTTCTGACACTCTTCTCTTCTCCTGCTGTTGTTTCTGTTCCCAGACAATCCAACTATTCGCCTTCCTCTTTGTTCCCATTACATAACAGGGTTTCGGTTGTAATTCAGTCCTAGATATGAATAAAAGTTCCGGCTCCTCCCTCTCCCTACAGATTTTCATGCTGATTTCCGTAAAGGCTTTAACCCTTCATTGCCCTGTTTTCAGACTGTGACATGTTGTACATTGTGCAATAATATGCACAGGAAAGATGCATTGATATGTCCCAAATAATCCTGACAAACAAGTCTTCCTACTTCCCTTGTTATTTTTAACTGTTACATAGGGGAAACAGTATTTGTTCTGGAACATACTGTGTGCATATTTAAACAATGTTAATCACTTGGGAATTTGTCTTTCTCATTTAAAGTGCCAATGAGGTTATACCACATGGGAAGAAGAACATGTGAAGTTGTTTTTGTTCTCGCAGTGTTTTTCTTGGAGCTACAGCTCTTTTCTGGCAAATTAAAGAAAAGTATGTCCGGGGTACTCCCCTTTCCCCCGTGTTTTATAAGAGTACCTGCCCATTTTCAAAAATTCTTCTCAGTAAGTCTTAGGAGGAAATGAAAACAAAATCCTCACATGAGCACAGTTCTTCTCAGTGAGCACTTAAACCCAAGAGCAATGTGCTGCTGTGGATATGTTTCAGCCTTTCAGGGACGCTTCCATGTTGTGTGTCATGCGACATTTAAAGGAAACTAATCAAATTCGATGTCTGGCATACAAAGTGATCAGGGCGTGATAGAAAACAATTTGACGCAGTGTGTTAGGGGGAGGAACCTTCTTCCAAAACATGTCAACTTTGCTTTTTCATATTAAAATATTCTCCACTACATTTCAACAGAGATTGAAGAAAAGGTGGCAAAAGCAAAGGGGGAAGGAGAGAAAAGGACGTTGGTTTTACAAAATTGAGTCACCATTTCATTGCCAATAGAATTCTAAGAAGAAAATCTAAAACTGGATGTTACGTAGTTAGATGTGTCGTAATAAAGCCATAAAGGCCAGGAATAAAGCATTTAGAGAACTCAAGAAACTTCACTCTCAGGATGCATTGATCCAGAGAGCCCAAGCAATAGTAAGGAGGACAATAAGAATACAAAAACGAACATTTTGGAGGCAGTATTGTAGCACTATTGGAAGGTAAGTACAGCTGTCCGATGTGTGGGGCATGATTAGAAGAATGGGGGGGATTAGAAGAAATTATAGAGAGATACCAGTGTTGAACACCAAGGACAAAATGGCTGTCAATAATTTAGAAAAGGCGGAACTTCTGGCACAAACATTTGAAAGGGTTCATAGTTCATGTAATCTCACAGATGAAGCTGGGCAGTGTAGAGATAAAATCCTGATGGAGAATCCCAAAATAATAGAGAAAAGGGAGGTGTTAGATCCGTTAGATCTACTATGTTTGAGCTAAGAAGAGCAATTACGAGTGCTCGTCAGACCACTCCAGGGAAAGATAGTGTATGTTATGTATTGTTGGCACACATGACACGGTGTTGGGATTGTTTAATAAAGTCTGGGATATTGGCAAACTTCCTTTAGCTTGGAAACAAGCAATAATAGTGCCCATTCCAAAACCAGGAAAAGATCAGTCAGACCCTTCTAGTTACAGACCTATTGCATTACCTTCACATTTATACAAAATTATGGAACGAATGGTCACTGAGCGGTTAACATATTTCCTAGAGATTAAAGAGTGAGAGAGCATTTTGTAGAGAGCAGCTCTACAAAATATATACTGGGCACTCATGAGATCTGTTTTTGACTATGGATGTGTAGCGTACATGTCAGCAGCAGAATCAAACCTTAAGAAGTTGGATGTATTACAAGCTCAGGCCTTGAGAATTTGCAGTGGATGATTCAGAACATCTCCGGTATCAGCAATGCAGGTGGAAATGGGAGAAATGCTGTTGAGAATCAGACAAGTAACGTTAATGCTGGCATACTGGATTAATCTCCAGGGGCAATGTGATTCTCATCCTGCCAAGAGTCTTTTAATAGATTGCTGGGAACACAATGAGACAAATTTCACAAGTTTTGGGTGGATTGGTGATGCAAAGGCAGAAGTCATAGGATTAAGACAATTAGATTACAGCCCTATAGTGTCACTGTCTTCCATTCCTCCCTGGTAATTCCCAACACCAAGTGTAGACCTAAACATACAGCAGGAATTGAAGGATATGTCAAAGAAACTTCCAGAATGCAGCATAGTACAGAATTATTTTGATCTGCATTTTTCAGACTCTGTGTTTATATTCACAGATGGCGCCAAAGATCCTGATACAGGGCGTGCAGGTGCAGCAGTTTATATCCCAGCAAGTGAGTCATATATTAAGAAAAGAATATCAGATCATGTGTCAGTGTATACCACAGAACTGACTGCAATATTACTGGCCCTGTAGTGGATAGAAGAGAGTGAAACAAATAATACTGTTTTTGCATCTGATAGCTTGTCTGCACTTATGAGTATTAAATCTGGCAAATCATCAGTTAGATCCATATCATCAATGACATATTCCTTATATTGTACAGGATGGAGCTAAAGGTTTATCCACATGCTTCCTTTGGGTTCCATGTTGGTGTGGAGGGAAATGAGCAGGTGGATATTCTGGCCAAAGGAACACTCAAAATCAAACATGTAGACCTAAAAACCCCATTAACTAAAGATGAAGCAAAGACATTTATCAGGACCTATGCACAGTCAGTTTGGCAGGAGCATTGGGACCATAGTGAAACTGGATGGCATCTATATAATGTACTGACTAGAGACAGGTTGGTGCTGGGAGGATGGTGGGCTGGAAACCTAGGGAAGAAAATTTAATCACTCGTCTGAGAATAGGACAGACAGGTCTCAACCTTTCGTTATATAAAATAGGCAAGCAAATGTATATATTGTAACCAACCAGAAACACTTGAACATGTTCTCCTTCAGTGTAGGAGATACAATATCAATAGGGAACGCCTCTTTCAGTCATTAAGGAACATAATGTCTCATTCACAGGTCTCTTGGGGAAAACAGCATGCCAGATATATTGTCACACAAATATGTTTGTTCAAGAAACTGAGTTAGATAAAATAATTTACATTTTGTGGGGTGTTTTTTGCTTTCTGTTTGTTTGTGTTCTTGTTTTGGTTATTTATTTATTTATTTATTTTTTGTTTCCTGCTTAATCTCTCGTTCCACACTCCAGTCCAGTTGGTGGCGGTAATGCACCGTTAAACTGGTTTGCCAACCGCCATTAAACCCTAAAGAAGAAGAACGTGGAAAACGTACACAATAAAGATGGCGTCTTCCAGCGAGGCAACGGTGAATGATCCACACGTGGGGAAAAAGAAGAAGGTAACTACGAATAAGTCATAAGTAAGGGGACGTCAATGCAAACGTGTCAAACTTTTCATACCGTCAGCTAAGGCTGACTTTTGCCTTTCAGACTGACAGTAGCATTGGCTGGCCATTTGCTAGCATCAGGCAGCTAACGCAAGTAATTGTAGGAGGGGGGGCTGGAGGAGCTCGAGGAGCTCGAGGTGACCTGGGCACAAACAAATAGACTAAACTCTCTGTCCTCCCCTTAATGTCGCTGCTGCTAACTTGCCACCGTTTGCTCCCCTCTAACAGCCTCCAGCTCGTTACTGGCAGGAGCCAAAAGAGGAGGGGAACGATGAGAACAAAGTGGGGAAAGGAGGAGAACAGACTGAACAGGCTGTGCAGCAGAACAAGCAAAAGATACAGAAATCAAAGAAAAGAAAACAAGGAGGGGTTCAGAGCGATGGAAAGAGATTCATATCAGGGGTAAGAGAAACGAGAATGAAAGGCATTGTTTTGTGACTCAGCATCAAGTTGTCATTTAGACAGGTAGGTCTTCAGAATATCAGTGTTTTAAATACCAATAATACGAGCAATATTAAGATTGTAATTATAAGCAGTGGTGGGACGAGTACTGAACATGTTTACTCAAGTAAAAGTACAATTACTACCATAAAGTAAAACATTTCTTTCCAAGCCTGCTGAAGTACAGGACATGGAAAAAATTGTTGGTACCCTTTTGTAAAAGAAAGGAAAAACCCTCAATGGTCCCTGAAATAACTGACAAAAGTAATCATAAATAAACATTTACTGAAAATTAACTAATGAAAGTCAGATATTGCTTAAAAAAAACAAAAAAAAAACAAATGAAACTGGCCTGGACAAAAATGATGGTATCCCTAGAAAAGATTGGAATTAATTCGACCATAGGGACATGTTAAACTAAGGTGTTTAACATGCATCACAAGTGCCTTCAAACTTGTAATCAGTGAGTGTGCATATTTAAAGGGTGAAAAGTAGTCTCTGAGTTGTTTGGTATCATGGGTGTACGACATAGACATCAGAAAACTAAGGAGAGAGCTGTCAGGAGATAACAAAGATAATTATTGACAAGCATGTTAAAGGTAAAGGCTATAAGATCATCTCCAAGCAGCTTGATGTTCATGTGACTACAGTTGCGCACATTATTCAGAAGTATAAGCTCCACGGGACTGTAGCCAACCTCCCTGGATGTGGAGGAAAATTGATGACAAATTGAAGAGATGGATAATACGAATGGTAACCAAAGAGCCCAGAACAACTTCCACAGACATTAGAGGTGAACTCCAAGGTCAAGACACGTCGGTGTCAGATCTCCCTGCCCGTTGCTGTTTGAGCCAAAGTGGACTTAATGGAAGGCGACCAAGGAGGACATCAAATCATAAAAAAAAGTATATTGACAAGCCACGAACATGTATTTTTCTCTCCCCTAAGGAATGTACTTGCTGATAATCTCTAATTTAGATGTTTCCGTTCAATATAGTTATTTTACTAATTATAGTTTTTCTTTATCTACGTGAAGGTATCAATAAGATAACTTTAAAATACCATACTTGCTGTAGCTCCCTAGCCTACCATTGTTGCCTGTAGAGCTTGCTGTGATATGAAGGGCTCTGCATATATGGTTTGCCTTCTCCAATAGCACAGGCACCCAATACAATACAACCATTCCTAAAAGATAAGCTACATTGTAAAGCTATGAAGATAAGCTTTACAATGCAAAGAATTACTGTGGCAATAACACGGGAGCAGCCTGTTGTTGAATGAAGTAGTACAAGTCTACACGTAGTGGGAGACCTGAATAGGAATTAGTTATGGGTACTATGACACAGATTTCCCCAGGTCATGATAGGGTCAACTGCTTTGCTAAAGTAAGCCAATGGTGACAGCCAGGGACTCTCCAACTCTCTAGATCAGACGCTGTTTCTCGTTTCATTTGTTAGGTAACCCAAGGTCAAGCTTATCTTTATTTTGTTTTAGAACAGACAGACTGAGTGGCTCTATGTAGAAAGTGCTGCGTGTGGCATGAAGAAATAAGCAAATTTCCATCCAAAGAAAGCCATGCTCTACACAACAGAGACAAAATATGCCTTTAAAGGATTATTTTGGTATTTTTAAACATATGCCTATTTTCACATATTATGGTGTCAAAATGACTAGTAGTAGTAGTAGTAGTAGTAGTAGGTAAAAAAAAAAAAATTGTAGTCTGTGCTGCAGTGGCTGCAACATTCATTACCCCCATCAAAATTACATCCACAGAAAGTGATTCTTTTTGCAGGCTCAGACCAGGTGTCTGACAACATGGTGGAAAGTATCATTATGAGTGACTCCAAGTGAAGCCCTTTGTTTTTAACAAGTCTCGCTTAAGGACAATAACAGACAGGTTGTATTGAAGGTATCGATGGCAAATGTAGATAAGATAAAAGTGCGTTTCTGGCCCCATAAAATTGAGTAAAAGTATAGTTTTAAAAAGGAACATGCAATTTAAGTTCCTAAAACTTAATTATTAATTTGTGTTACTTGTGATGAGTTACTACCTATCCCTGATTATATGTATGTTTACTCTGAAAGAAGTGTGTTTTAAGGCGTAACAATTTATGGTTGGTTGGTTGAACAGGCCATACAAGTAAAAAATCATTGTATTCAACACTGCCTGACAGTATAACATATACAATACGGTTACCCCGTTCCATCAATTGGATATAGTTTTGATGGTTTGTGGATCATTTTAGACACATTTCTCCAAAGTCCATCGTGACATATTTAGCATCTTTTGGAATGGTTAAGGGTTTTTTTAAATAGTGAGTGATGCCTATTTGGCATAAAATTCAGCTCAGTTATATTTGTAACTGTGGAACAAAACAATGGAGTTTTTCCTATTTGACAAATACACCCATGTTGAGTCAAGAGTGCTGTACTAAGTGTTTCAGTGCAGAAGAATCTAATGTACAAAGTACAAGGTAGAATTTTTCTAATGGTTTTATAACACAGGGTTGTATAACAAGATGAAGTTATAGTTCCCTCTTATACTCCTCCACTAGATGACTGGAAAATTTAGAAGTCATAAAAATCAAACTGTTTTACATGGTGCAGTGCTGAGGATGAATTTAGGAGTCTCACAGCCTGGGGAATGTTTAAGCAATATTGCAATGCCCCAGATGATTAAAAACAATATACATTTTCCTGCTCCAGAATTAATATTATATCAATATATCTCCCAGTTCTCTGTTAACATACTTAATTTAGTGTTTAACA
The DNA here is from genome assembly GCF_014851395.1 of Micropterus salmoides. NCBI lineage: Eukaryota > Metazoa > Chordata > Actinopteri > Centrarchiformes > Centrarchidae > Micropterus > Micropterus salmoides. The sequence goes on along the minus strand of NW_024040707.1, from coordinate 13,784,841 downwards.
AAGTAAATCCAGTATATGATTTCCCTCAGAAATCAGACCCTTTCCCTGGGCCCGCTCCTATTCCAAAAGATAGAATGCAGAAGTTCAAGAGGAAAGACAAAATTAAAAAGGTAAGCACCTCAGTGTTTCTTCTTTTTTAACAGTTTCTAGTAAAGTGTTTGTCACTCGCCAACATCTCATTCCTTTTTATTCTTCTTGTCCCAGCCTCGCAGCCGGAATTATAAGCTAAGGGACATGGTAGCTCGCTCAGAAGAAGCTTCAGAAATGGCCCAGAAACAAGCAGCCCGGTTTGACCTTCTACTCCCAGAGGACGCAGGGTAATTTCTTATTAAAGTTTCAGGTTGCCTCGGTATCACTGAGATTAAGTGTTGGAAAAGGGCCAACTCTTAAAGCCTGGTTGTGTCACATTTCCCTCTAATCTCAGGTTTCTAGAAGGAGATGAAGATGAGGACACGTGTACAATCTCACAGGAAGATATTGCTGATGCTGTGGATATAACATCTGGGGCAAAGGTGGGACACTGACTGGACACTGGTGTACATGTGGAAATATTTCAAGTGCTTAGTTATTTTTAATTTTTTTTTAATTCCAACTCATTTACTTATTAATACATAATGTCTGAGGGATTAACTTTATTAGTAGAAAACAAGCAGAACACGGTGTTCATGACAAAAACATTAAGGCAAAGAAATCTCCTACCTAGACAAAAAAAAAAAACCCACACCCTGTATCTTTCACATAAAGATCCCAAAGTCCAGGCCATCCATCAGTAGCATGTCATCCCTTTTTTTTATTTTTTTTTTATTTATTATAACAAAGCCTCATTAGTCATTGACATGCCCTCGTTGACTCCCCCTTGGCACTTGCCCTTGGAGGAATCTCCACCATCATGACAAGATTCTGTCCAATTCTCTGGACATAAGCATACTGTGGCGACTGATGCTTGGAGTACATTTAAGTTGAATTTCAAGAGCAATTTTATATATAGGTTCCCAGGTCTTCTGTTGTTTGCCTTTATATTAACTTGTTTTTTTTCCCCCCTCTCTCCCACTTCCTCCTCAGTATTTTAATCTGAAACTGTCTCAGTTTGGACCATATCGAGTGGATTACAGCAAGACTGGACGGTCAGTGTCACACTCTGCATGCCCATCATACAATATGTCAAACCACGTATGGAGTGTTTGCCTTGGAGTTGCTTTCATTTGTTTCATGTTGACATCACTGAACGGTCATCTTGGTTAAATATTAATGGAAGATGACAGGCGCTTTTGACAGGCATGATGGTACGAGTTAGTTTAGCACAGCAATAAAAGAAAATGAACTCCATAGTTTTTATACCTGTATGAGTTGACACAGGCGTCCTGCCCTGTTAGCTTTGTTGCACCTGTTAAAGCGGGGCAGTTTACCCTGTTATCATTCTAATTGGCCCATAGCATAACATTAATGGGATTATAATAATATTAGTTACACCTGTGCAATTCCGAATGGTAGCAAACAGGTTATAATTAATTCAGGGTTGTGTTCGTGTTTACCTGGCATATATTAATTTTACTTTTAGCTCTACTGTGTTCTCCAGATGTTGCTGAGGGAAACTGCTTTTAATACTGTGGGTTTATTGCTTAAAGGGAGCCTTTCACATTATACATAATCATTTGAAGCTTTGTTGATACAGAAATATTTATTTCAATGTTTGAGCTGTATGTGTGTAGTTAATGATGAATCTCCTCACTTTAGGCACCTGCTGCTTGGTGGGAGGAGAGGCCACGTTGCTTGTATAGACTGGCAGTCCAAAGAGCTGATGTGTGAGATAAACGTGATGGAGTCTGTCAACGATGTCAAGTAAGTCATTCAACTGTGCGGCACCACATAAAGCACGCCCCTTTGGATATTGTAATCGTGCCTCGCCTACCAGCAGCTGTGAACGCCTTCTCTGTAAATAAACACCAATTTCTGCCTTTACTTAGGTGGCTCCATAGTGAGGCCATGTATGCAGTGGCTCAGAAGAAGTGGCTGCATATCTATGACTCCAATGGAATAGAGCTCCACTGCATCCGCAAATTCAATGACGTTCTCCGTATGCAGTTCCTCCCCCACCACTTTTTGCTAGCCACAGCGGTAGGTTTATTGTAAATTTTTATAGGTTTTGTCATCTCATTATCATTCAAATCTCATTCAGATCTTTTTCAAGAGAGACCTGGCCAAAAGGGCAGCATTGGAACATTGTTACAATAATGACAATAAATACAAACAACCAGGCTAAAACAGCGTATCAAACACTAAGAGACCACAAACAGTATACCGTTACGATGCACAAGCACATATTGAGTTTCCAAAACTATGTAGACAAGTTTTCAAAGTATTTTTAAGCCTATCCTATTACTTATAAGCAAATTGGCACAGTTCTTAAAAGTATCCCACAGCAGCTATTAACAGTTCCTGTTTGCAATATGTCTATAGAGATACAGGCAACTGTCACTGGGTCACTGATACTGAATAAAACTTAAAAATGTCATGATTCTCACAAGTTATAAGGAGCTATAAGCTATATTGGAGTTATAAGGAGCAAGTTTTTCTATGATTCCTAAGCAGATTTATGAGACGTGTCTTCTCAATGTACGCTGGAGATAATGCTTTCCTCTGGAAGACAAATTAAACTTTTATCGTGTGTGTGCGTTCAGATTTGAGTTATAATTCTGAAAAGGAGTAAACCATTTGAACACATTGCGGGAATTGGAAGTCTAAGTGTCTTAATTGCCTTCATGAGCTGTGTGTGTTGATAATCAGGACAAACCACTATAACTAACCTACCTCACGGCTCTCCCTCTGTGCCTCACATTTTGAAAACTTGATAAAGTAAAATTAATAAAATTTTTAAAAGCAAACACATTGACAAAGAGCGCTCTGTTCCAGATCATTTAAAACTTGAATTCACCAACAGTAATCAGCACTGACTAACCTAACTATTCTCCCCCTTGTCTTCAGAGTGCTACAAGTTTCCTTCAGTACCTGGATGTGTCTGTGGGAAAGGAGGTGGCTGCCATCTGCACCAAGACTGGCCGGCTAGACGTGATGTGCCAAAACCCTCACAATGCCATCATCCACCTGGGCCACCACAACGGCACGGTCACCCTCTGGTCGCCCAACCAGAAAGAAGCCCTCGTCAAGATGCTCTGTCACCAGGGCGGCGTGCGCTCTGTCACTGTAGACAAGACGGGCACGTGAGTCACCTTTACAACTTTGCACTTCTTAGGACAACATAGTATTATTTTGTTGTTGTTGTTGTTATCAGTGTTGCGCAAGTTCACGCTTAACAAAAGCTGGCTCAAAGTTCAGTTCACACAGATTAAAACTAGTTCACTTTTTTAATTTTTAATTTTTTTCCGAGGCTCAACATTAAACTTTTTTGCAACTGGCCCCACTGGGCCAATGGGTTTGAAACTTATTGGCCCCAAGACAATTTTACTGTCCCTCCCTCCAAAAGTTATTTATCAGTGTTACAACAAAACTTAGACTTATAAGTTATGTTATACTCTTCATATGCTTAATCGTTTATTAAATACATCCTCAGTATAAATTTTTTTTCTATTACAGTTAAAATTATAAAAAATAAAAAGTTAAAAAAACTATTTATTTTTAAATCAAAACATACTAACAGACTCAAACATGATGCGCTCTCTCTCCTGCTGACAGCCATTTAATAAAAAACTTTACACAGAGAAGCGGATACAAGTCGCCTCTATCCTGATTGACAGGTCGCCATGGTAGCGACATGTCAATCACAAGGTAGTCCAACCCTAAAGCATACGCGGGTTTCTGGTCTATTTCCCCATAAATAGGACCATAATTTACTAAATGAACATCATGTTGTGTTGAAGAAGATTTGAAACTAGCAACTGAGACCATAAACGCATTATGAAAGTGTTAACTGAGGTAATAATTCAGATGAGAAGTAGGGTCATTTCACCGAATAATGAAAAGGTTCCAAAATGTGGTGGATGAGTGATCTTTCACTGAAAGGTAGAGTTTCTACTATCAAATACTGAGGGAATATCTAGATCTATGGATCCTTATCACTGGAAATGCCTACTAAAATATACAAAGAATTAGAATTGTATATTAGATCTTATTTAATTTCATTTAGAGGTACAAATGTCATTATTTAAGCAAAGATACCCTATGCAACAGAAAAAAAATGGAGGTCTGGAGGTTTTAAGTTTTGAAACCTGAAATAATACTTGTTATACCTAAATAAATGGCTAAGTTGATAAGAAAGACAACATTTATAACACCTTCCCTAATTAAGTAGTATTACATTTCTACTAAAATGTCGACTACAAAATCGATAAATTACCTGTGAAGTTATCAAACTTCTATCAAATGAAGCGCATAATTGCCGTCAATGTTCAGTTCAATAACACCAAAGTATGAATGACAGCGGACCAGACATGCGGGAGGGCATGAGACGGGATGCTCCAGTCTTGGGTTGACCTGACCACTGGTCGCTGCCACTAGGGGCGCTAAAGATAGTGGTCGCTGCCACACTGAGTAGTATGTAGCTGCATTACCGGAGGCTGCAGTTTCAGGACCGCAATCCTAGGACCGGAACTGCATTTCTAGGATCCTTACCACAACCATCACAGAGTGTGTGCCTAAACTTAAGTTATTGATTATATGCATGTCGACCGGTTAACTCTACAGCTGCAGACAGGGTTAACCTCCTTTGTCTTTCTGTGTGTGGTCCTAGAACTGCGGTCACAGGATTGCTGCGGTCCTGAAACTGCAGCCTCTGGTACTGCAGCTACATATATTGGCCACACTGGTCGGTGTGGTCACTGCCACTAGGGGCGCTAAAGACACTGGTCGCTGCCACACTGGTCGCTGCCACACTGGTCGCTGTCGTCGCTGCCACTAGGGACGCTAAAGATGGTGGTCGCTGCCACACTGACCACAGGTCGCAGTTTGTTATATCTACTGTAATGCATCTTTTCTTTGTTAAAAATACTCTATCGATTATGCCTATTCTTTTTGTTGCACTATATATTGCAGTTTATGTGGTTAACCTACAGTAATAAATCTATCTATTTGGTTCTTGCCTACAAGAAGGCCAGTGTTGTCACCTGTGAAGGAAAGAAAAAAGGAAGGAAAAACTTTTTCCCCCAAAGATGCATTATTACAGAGGTTCACCACTGCATGTTTAAATTAGTGCATAGTTTCTATTAAGAGAGATGAAATAAATATACATATGAAACCAGAGACAAAGAATGCGGTAAACTCTACCTCTCCATCACATAGAATACTTCTTCATGTTAATAATTAAAGGCACTGTGCACTATGCCACACATATACACTGCTCAAAAAAATAAAGGGAACACTTAAACAACACAATGTAACTCCAAGTCAATCACACTCCTGTGAAATCAAACTCTCCACTTAGGAAGCAACACTGATTGACAATCAATTTCACATGCTGTTGTGCAAATGGAATAGACAACAGGTGGAAATTATAGGCAATTAGCAAGACATCCACAATAAAGGAGTGGTTCTGCATGTGGTGACCACAGACCACTTCTCAGTTCCTATGCTTCCTGGCTGATGTTTTGGTCACTGTTGAATGCTGGCGGTGCTTTCACTCTAGTGGTAGCATGAGACGGAGTCTACAACCCAGTCAAGTGGCTCATATAGTGCAGCTCATCCAGGATGGCACATCAGTGCGAGCTGTGGCAAGAAAGTTTGCTGTGTCTGTCAGCGTAGTGTCCAGAGCATGGAGGCGCTACCAGGAGACAGGCCAGAACATCAGGAGACGTGGAGGAGGCTGTAGGAGGGCAAAAACCCAGCATCGGGACTCCAAATCCAGACCTCCATGTGTTGATAAATTTGATTTCCTTTGATGATTTTTGTGTGATTTTGTTGTCCGCACATTCAACTATGTAAAGAAAGGAGTATTTAATGAGATTATTTCATTCATTCAGATCTAGGATGTGTTATTTTAGTGTTCCCTTTATTTTTTTGAGCAGTATATAATATCCTAAAAGAAGAACTGATGTATAACAGTCCGGACATCAAAGAAAAACTAGAGATGAATTCCATTGTTTCAGATTAAAAGTGGAGGCTATCATGCAAAGAGGGACATGAAACAACGCTTATAGCCATACTTGGAGGGCATTTGGATTGGGGCTGGTTGATATGGACAAAAGTGAAGACCAGAGAGCTATCTATGGGAGAAAAGCAAGCTGTTGTCAAACTGAGAAAAGAAGGAAAATCGACCAGAGCCATTGGACAAACATTGGGCATAGCAAGCACAACAATTTGGAATGTCCTGGAAAAAGAAATAATCTACTGGTGTAACAAGAAACGGACGTCGAACGGTTGCAAAGGACTTCATCAGGGGGAAAAAGTTGAAGGTTTTAGACTGGCCAAGTCAATCACCTGACCTTAACCCAATAGAGCATGCATTTCACCTCCTTAAGAGGAGACTGAAGGGAGAAACACCCTGAAACAAATGAGAACTGAAAGAAGCTGCGGTAAAAGCCTGGAATAGCATCACAAATGAAGAATGCAACAGTTTGGTGATGTCGATGGGTCGCAGGCTTGAGGCATTTATGGCAAGCAAAGGTTATCATTAGTAGGCTATATTTAACAAATTATTATGATCTAGATAATTTGTTACTGTAGATAGGCTATAACCACATAAAAGTAGGCATAATCGATAATATATTTAACAAAGAATTATGATAAAGGTGTATTACAGTAGTCAGTGTGGCAGCGACCACTGACTTTAGCGCCCCTAGTGGCAGCGACTGTGGAGCCTCCCGTCTTATGCCCTCCCTCCCGCCTGGTTCCAATTTAAAAGATTAAGTCTTGTCTGCTGTCTTGTTCATACTTTGGTGTTATTGAACTGAACAGTAACGGCAATCATGCGCTTGAATAAAATACTATCTATATTTTATATTAATTTCCAGCCCAGTAGAGTTTGTTTATAAAAGTTTGATAACCTCACAGGTAATTTATCGATTTTGTAGTTGACATTTTAGTAGAAATGTAATACTACTTAATTACGGAAGGTAAGGTTCTTATCAATTTAGTTAGCCATTTACCTTTTGAAAGTATTAATTTAAGGTTTCAAAACTTAAAACCTCCAGACTTCCATTCCACTTATCTAATTCTTTGTATATTTTAGTAGGCATTTCCAGTGATAAGGATCCATAGATCTGGATATTCCCTCAGTATTAGATAGTAGAAACTCTACCATTCAGTGAAAGATCACTCATCCACCACATTTTGGAACCTTTTTCATTATTTGTTTAATCATAGGGCTGAAGTTTAGACTATTGCAGAGTTTTTCATTCTTATCACACCTAGGTATGTAACTGGGTTCTTCACTGGATACCATTAACTTCTAATAGTTCACATTCCTGAAGTGTTAGCCTAATAAACAGATTTGTTCGAGTCCATTCTTAAGCCTGAGACAGTAGAAAACTCCTCAACACATCTAAATGCTTTGATTCATTCCTCTCTATTAGACAAAAAAAATGTATCATCTGCCACTTGAGATAAAGTGGCTGTAAAGAGTAACATAGCTAGCTAGCTAGCTAGCTACCTAGCCAGTCAGCTAGCTGGCAGTATCAAAGTAAACAAGGGTCCTGGAAATGCGTTTCTGGTCCTAGGATTGCGATCCTGAAACTGCAGCCTCCGGTCCTGCAGCTACATACTACTCGTCGGTGTGGCAGCGACCACAATCTTTAGCGCCTCTAGTGGTAACTACCAGTGGTCGGTGTGGCCGCAACCAGACAATAGAATTGGCTACAACCCCTGATGCTTCTTTTTGCAGTGAATGGACTCTGCCCCTGCTGGCCGTTATAGAGAATGCAAGTTCCATCTGGATGGTTTCACTTTTCAGATTAGAAAATTAACATTTTGACGACCACTGGTCACATCACTACAACTCTTGATTCGCCAACGGTGCACGCCAAGAGCTGCAAAACACCAGCAGGATGTTGAGTTTCTAATGCGATTTTTTTTGTTTTGTTTTAGTTTTTTTAATACGAATGTTTTTGCATCGGGGGTGCTGCCTTACAATAGTCCCAGGAAAACCTTTTATAACGGTAATGTTTTGCTTGTAATGAGTAATGTAATAAATCCTTGTTGACAAAATAATTTCTTCTTCCTTTAACCCCCATCTCCTGGAGATAACAACATATTTTTATGGAGCAGTTATATACTTGGCTGTGCATTATACCATCATTTTATCATTTTATAATGGTCGAACCTTTTTTTTTTTGTTTTTTTTTAAATGACCACTAAGTCAAAAAACTGAGTCTACAGTGGATCACATGTTCCTATTAATGCAACTTTCTATTGTAAACGTGAATAGTACACGCTCTGCCCCGTAAAGGCAGAACAGTAGGTGGGTGACAAGTCAACAAGTGTGCAGCATAAATCTACAAATCATAAACTGCTTTATGGCCACATTGAGCAACTATTACATTTTCTGTTTTGAGCAATGAACTGCAGTGTCCTCAGGGTCCACCAGAGACCAATCTGTTATGGTCTCCTCTTTTGGCAGATACATGGTGACATCTGGCATGGATAAAAAGCTGATGGTATATGACATTAGATCCTTCAAGCCCCTCCAGTCCTACTTCCTCCCTGCTGGAGCTTCCTGTTTGTCACTGAGCCAGAGGGGGCTGCTGTCTGCAGCCACCGGGGATATTGTTCAGGTATTTATCACCTCCTCCTGCACTATTAATGATGTCTTGTCTTTTTTTTTTTTTAAATCCCTCCTTGTACTCTTGTAGATTGCTTTGTTTGCTTGCAGGTGCTGTAGCTGTTTTTTTTTGCTCTCTGCAGTTTTTTTTGTCCTCTGTTTTTTCTGTTTCCTGTTGCTCAATCCCCCACCCCTGTTCTCTTGCAGTTGCTGTTCTCTGTGGTGTCTTTTGAGTGATGTTTGTACAGCCGAAATAAAGAAAAAAATTCTCTATTGTCTAGCATGCTAAATTAGCCTCATCGTGTCATCATACTGGCAGCTTGTGTTTCATGGAATACGTGTCTTTTGTTTCTCACTGCTCTTTCCCTATATGATGATATCCCCACTGTCTTTTCAGTCTGGTGTACTACTCTTTAAGTAACACAATCTTCCAAGGTTCTTCAGTGAAAGGTCATGAATTAAAGAAAAAAAGTTGAAAGCTGAAAAGAGAAATGATCTAGCTTGCACAGTATGTGTTTTGATGTTCCTGATGTTCTGGCCTGTCTCCTGGTAGCGCCTCCATGCTCTGGACGCTACGCTGACAGACACAGCAAACTTTCTTGCCACAGCTCGCACTGATGTGCCATCCTGGATAGTGTTTCAGTTGGTGCTGTGGTTTTTTTTTTTTATGAGTGAACACAGCCGGATGGTTGCTATGAGCAGCAGAAAAGTTGTAACCACAGACGAATGCCACAGCACTGGTGACATGGCTACATGGTGAAACTTTGTTTTTGCGCGTCTGCAATTTCCTAACAATGTTTAAGGGAGGTTCCTGTAAAGAATTATGCAATTTGGAGAGACACAATTCTGAGACAGATAGTTAGTTGTGCTAAGTGTGAAAGCAGTTGTTGATTTCAAGATTCATTTAATTGTGACTAAATGTTCATTTATCTTTTATCTATTTATTATTAGAAACATTTAGCTGACATGCTTTGCAACTGAGCACTGTTTCTAATCTGTTTTCTATATCAGTACTACAAAATCAACATAGTCCTTCTCAGAAACTTCCTTTTGAATTTATAGTTACATCTCAGTTCCTTTTTATGGAAAACTATGGGCAACAAAATCATAGGTGAAACAAAAAGATCAATGTTTTTGCCACAGTAAGACATGATAGTGAGCCAGCATGCATACAGATACATAAGATACTACTTTACATATTTCACTCTCATATCATTATATCTGTCTGTGAAACTTTCTCTCTGCAGGTGTACAGGGACGTGTGGAGCACACCAGTGACTAAACCCTACATGGCTCACAGAGTTCAAAGAACAGTTTGGGGGCTGCACTTCTGTCCCTTTGAGGACGTTCTCGGGGTGGGACACGGAGACGGTTTCACCAGCATGCTCGTACCAGGTCCTACTCGATTTCACATTTTACCTACATATTTAAAGATAGCCTGAACAACAAGACTGCACTGAGTAAAACTGGGTCAAAATGAGCAGTTGAGAATGATTGGAGGAAACTGGTTCAGCTTGGTTTTCATGTGCATTTCCAGATGGGTAAAACAAGCTATACGAGCTGCCAATATGTAACTTAACCCTTAATAACCTGTGCATTAAAACTTTGGACCTTTGCCCTGTATTTACATTTACAGGTGCGGGAGAGCCCAACTTTGACGGTCTGGATGCAAATCCATACCGCAGTGCGAAGCAGAGGCAAGAGTGGGAGGTTAAAGCCCTGCTGGAGAAGATCCAGCCAGAGCTCATCAGCCTAGACCCCACCGAGCTGGGACAGGTTGACCTTGCCACCTTTGAGCAAAGGCATCAAGACAGAGTCGAAGCTCTGGTTAGTGTCTGGAAGTTTGATCATAATAGGTTTACTGTTCTCCTTCTTTTTCTAAAAGCATTTTTTGTCTTCCTAGGGCTTTGACCCACATGCCAAAGAAAGATTTACTCCCAAGTATAAGAAGAAGGGTCGTAGTTCTGCTGGGAATGTTGAACGGCGCAAGAAACAAGTGGCTCATGTGGACCAGAGGGTAAAATATCCAGAATATACGATAAAGATTGATGCAGTAGCTTTTCTGCTGTATATGCAGTGTTTGGCTCATGTCTCTTGACTTTTTTGCCCCACAGGAAGTAATCAGAAAAACTATGGGGGACAAAATGAAGATGGAAAAAGAGATCAAGGACAAAGAGAAGAAGGCGGCAGTGTTGTCTAGCCAGACATCTGCTCTGGATAGATTCAAAAAATAAAAAGGAGGACTCTTGTGCAGGCCACAACCCAGTGACATCCTGTAAGAATGACTGTTGAACTTCCCATAATATAAAGGAATCATTATTTTGGACACATCACTTCACTGTGGGAACAAAACACCAACTTGCAGAAATTCTGGATATAGTCAGCTAGTAAAGAGTCATTGATGGGGGACAGTTCATCTGTAATCAATGTTGAGTGCAGTCATTGGACAGTTCTATTTTAATGCCTGTGGCCTGAAGCACTTTGTCTACATGGGTGGGGAATGTGAAGTGCGTTGGCTGACACGAGTGTCACCCAGAATTTGCATCAAGTTGAGGGACTTTTATTCTCTCTACTGACAATATTTTTTCACTTGTGTTTGACATTGTCTAATGGAGTGCTGTGGTAGCTGAACTGTCTAAACATATGTCAAGATGTTTTTATATAAATATGTTCTGAAAATAAACAACATAATGCCAAACTTCTGATTTGCTGGAGATCACAACTGAATGTAAAATATGCTCACACGTTGTCAACTTTGGTTCACTTGTGAACAGAATGACTGTTTAAAGTTATCTTAGCACAACCTGCATTCCTCCCAAATTCATCAGACGCCATATTTGTGAGATGAGTCAACAATGAGTAAATTAGTAGGGCCATGTGGAAGGATTTGAATATCGCACACATATCTATTTGTGAATATACACTTAAAGAGGAAGGTGGTAGGGGAAACCACGACTTAAGCATTTGAGGAAGTAATGTGACCATTGCATCTTTGTTGTCTAACAGTTGAATTCAAAATGAAGCAAGCTCGATCACGGGACTGATGCGCTTTTTTAAAAATCCTCAAAGTAACTAAACTGGAAAGACCAGTGTTCGATAACAAAGCACCTTTCTACTGGAATAAAACAAGTAAAGGGTGTGAGATGGACACATTCCTTCCACTTCAGTAGTTAAAGCAAAGCAGACGTGTATGTGTGTGTGTGTTTCTCTTCTAGAAATGACATCAGGCAAATCAAGGACATACAGAGTGGTTTATTGGTGACTGTATTTGAATCAAGCTTATTTCCATAGTGTAAACACAGACTGTCCCTTTTGATTCCATTACGGGTGTAGCAGGACCATGTGAGGCTGTCTTCTGACACGTTTTAAACTGTCTTTCAGTGTACTGAGACCGAACCCAGGCCAGACACACCAGCCCAAAGTTGTCATTAACAATGTCACTGTTACAGAGAGAGGTCATAAATAATACAATTGAGTGGGTTTATCATCTTATCAGTTTTATGGTTATATTTTCGGTGATGTGTGAGGCAACAGCTTAACCAAGCAACTTTCTCTTCTGTCTGTTCACAAATAAGGCCGCGTACATCTCACTGTCTCGCCAGTAAATCACAGGTAAGATTCAGATTACACATATCATCAGGCATTTACACGTTCTAAGAGAAGCAGTTACATCACACCAATCCTTGCTGTCCTTCACAGGTTATACCTGCCAGTTTCAGAATTGATTTTAAGATTTTACTGCACATTTTTAAAGCCCTAAAATGTCAGACTCCTATCTATATCTGTGATCTGCTAACTCTCTGTAAACCTGATCGATGAGATACTCTGGCAGGGCCCTACCACCACGTCACCGGGCCTTTTGTGTCCGGGGTCCCTTATCTGTGGAACTCCCTGCCTGGGGATCTCAGGCTGGCAAAGTCAGTGTCCTTTATGAAATATCTTCTTTAAACTCACTTTTATGGCTTTTTCTTAGCTAAGTAACTGGATAATTTTATCTTGTTTTACATCATTTGTTTTGGACTTTCTTTCAACTTTTATTATTTGTGTTTACTGTAAAGCACTTTGTTTTGAAAGGAGCAATATAAATAAAGGAAGTATTAGTATTATTATTGAAACTACTTGGGTTCATCCTGTAATGATTATTTTTCTGTTGGAACACAAAAAGTGTTCACTAATACATTTTTCTTTTTTAATTACTTCCTACTGGATAAATAAAGTTTGATATCGCAGATTGTTTGGAACATCAACATCATGTGGCAGGCATCTTAATAGACTAAACTCTACAATTGAAGTACCTGGTGATAGACGACATGGGTGTTAAATACAAGAAAGTAGCAGCGAATAGATGTCAGACTTGGTGTGTTGATAGAAGCGGCTGTATTTTCTCACTGTATACTATCAGCATGCCAATGTTGTTTGTTCCAGCCTACATCTACATATGTGTCAGTGTAATAATGGAGGATACTAACTCTCCTTTTCAGCAAAGAATACATTGAAGTGCTTAAAAAAATAAATCTATAAATATACACTGACATTTTCTCAGCGTAGTTTCACAGCCTGAAGAGCACCTGTGCTGTTCACAGTATTCCAGTGAGGCACAGCCCCAGTGAGTGCAGTTTTCCTTCTTATTAACCCTCACAACCCTTGCTCCAGCCCCAGAGCTGTCCCGAGCATCGCCCTGAATTTGCACAACCCCAGAGAAGCTCGCAGACTCAGCCATGAGCAGGGCTGTGGTGAATGGACGTCAGCCCAGTAGTACAGCATCTCCTTGGGTGGTATGCGGTGGATGGACACCATGGCCTGATAGCAGCAGCGCCCATATGGCACAGCTGGGCCACCAGAGAAGAGTGGGCAGTGGGAGGGCAGCACACCAGCTGCCCGGGCACAAAGACCAACAAACACGTCCTCAGGGGGCAGGGGTGTGGATAATGCAGGTAATGTAGAGGCGGCCAGGGAAATTTTGAGCAATGCGGAGCGGGACAGGACATACGCTGTACCACTGCAATAGTCAGGGAAGACGGAGGAAGGGTAGGCCCCTGCAGGGAGATATTGCTTGCTTTCCGGGTCACGGTCCGGTGCCACGTGGAGGTGCACCCTGCCAAGGTACAAGTCTCCTTGTTCGTAGGGGTTACGGCTCTTGTTCAGGAAGTGCAGGAGGGCGCTGGGATTGAACAGGACATCATCATCCACTTTGGCCATGAAGTGAGCCTGAGGGCAGAACCGGCGGGCCCAGCCCAGCATGGACAGGGTTTTTAGGGTGAGGTTGGAGTAGGTGTCCAGAAAACGCCCCTGAACCAGGTCTCCTCGCTCTCTGGCCTCCTCTATCAGCAGCTTGGCCAGCCCAGGGTCAGACGCCACACCAACCATGAAGAGGGTCATGATTCGCAGGCCCCTTACATCCCCCTCTCCTCCCCAGGTGTCCCTGATTGCTTGGCGGGCCCGCTGATTGGCAGGGGCCGAGGTTACCATGGTGATAAGGTAAGGCTTGGCACGCTGGCACACCAGTGGACTGGGCATGAGCAGGAACTCCTCGGGTCTGGTGGGAGGGACGCTCTGCGGGGGGATGATGCCTGCGTGCGGCTCCACCGCCGTGTTCATGCCCATGGAGGTGACCCATAAGTCGATGAAGTCAAAAAAGAGCAGTGCCAACACGGCTGCGCTCGCTATCGCGGCGCACAAATAAGGCAAAACGCCAAGTCTGCTCCCTCGCTTTCCAAACCGAGGCTTACATGCAGTCCACAGTCCCCGTCCGACCATGACCAACCTCCGCTTCCACTGCGCAGCGCTGAAGACTGCTGTAGCTGCTACCCTTGTCCGTTTCTCACTAAAATCCCTTTATCATTGGGTTTCCTCCGATCTTGCCTTCTCGTTGCTCCTTTGCTCAGATAATTCAGTTACCCCGTAGCAGCTGGAGGAGAGCGTAGCTGCCTCTGTACCTGGATGGAGGAGGTAGGGGCCGTTACTCTTTTGTTGATGCTGCAGCCCAGCCAGTCAGTTGAACAAAAGTGGGGTAGCCTGTGCAGCTGCGCAAAGGAAAGAGTCGATCCACTAGGAGCCCGGAGCTATCTCTCTGCCCAGACTCCATAACGTGGAGCTGCTCTATCGATTGCGACACAGGGGACGTGTCAAGAACTTTAAGTCACCTATTTCCTCCTCCCCCTCCCCCCCGGCCTCTTAAATATCGTATTTGCTAAAAATAAAATAAAGATGTTTATATTTGCATACATTGTTCAGTAAATTACAGCCTGTCAAATGATTGCCTACGTTTGATGATTTAATAGCTATATCCATAATAAACCGCATTATGTGTGGCCAAGCCTACTTGGACTGCGACAAATGTAATTAGCTCGATTGGGTTAGTTTCCCCATAAAACATATTCACATCCCGATAGCTGCAATATGGGCAGATAATGGTGAATTTGCAGGGATGAAGATCTTAAAACGGACGAATGACCAGTGTAGCCTATACTGCAGCCTTTAGATAATGTTGTTTTATCACGGCCATCTGTGCCGCTTTGCTGTGCTCCTATTCCCCTTCACGCCCGGTGTTATGCCGAGTTTTGCCTGCCTGCCGAGAATTGCATGCACCACCAAATAACCTACTGCTTTTAAACGCTATAATATTCTTTGTGGGGTCCATCAATGGTATTAAATGATTCGAAGTATATATTTTATGAACGTTTACAGTCTTTAATATTTCAATACACTTAGTAGAAGTACCATTCCTGGACATTTAGTATATATGTGGAGATAACGCCGTTTGATCAATGAGCACAGCAAAGTGTCTGAAAAGGACCTAAAGAGGTGGTTGAATAATTCGGCAGATCAAATTTTGTAGGCTACCTGCCGAGATTTGCATCCACCTCTTTTCTCAGCATAAATGACCGTTATCACCCGCGAGGTGCATGCAATTCTTGGCAGGCAGAATTTGGCACAACACCTGGTTTATCGAACTTGATGGCGCAGAGCGACACCTGGTGCTCAATCACAGGTACTTTTGTCGTTTTGTGTTGAGGTTGGAGGAGTTCACGCAAATGCAGGCAAATAGCTTAAGCAAATGTGAATGGTTTCTTTCCTGCAGAGATCTGATACACGAACGAAACACGCTGCACGAAGACTAGTGCAAAAACAAATGTCAAACACTAACATAAAAGTAAAAGGGACAGAAGTTACAGACAATGTGTCCAGTTAGTGAGTCCTGTAAGACCTCAACATCATCCCAATATGAAAGAATAAAACAATCGTCATAGACATTTATTTAAAGACCCCCCTCCATCCAGAAATGTTTGACAACATAAATATACTCTGTCTGATGTTCAGTTAAGTTGTTAGAAAATCTACATCTCTCCCCTCATTAAAAAAATCCAGAATCTGTGAATATGCAGATGTTTATTGCAACTAGACACAAGATGTCTCCTACTTCACAGAAGAGTCAATCCTCAGTTTTGGGATTTCACAAGTACATTCAAAAAATCCAGTCTCCAAGTCCATTACCTCAGTCTGAAGGATTTATTAATTAACTACAATAACATGGTTATGGATGCGAGAACACACTATTTTTCTGAACTCATTACTACACATAAACACAATCCCAGGTTTCTGTTTAAGACTGTGGATCAGCTGGTAAACCCAACCCCTCCTTGTGCCTCAGCTGGAAGTAATGATGACTGTGAATTGTTTTTATCTTATTTTACCAATAAGGTGGTGTCAATCAGAGCCTCTATTACCCCCGCGGCCTCTTACTCAGAGGTTCCTCACCAGCAACAACAGAGTTTTAACCAGTTTTATCCCATCGACTTGTCTGAGCTTTTAAAAACAGTATCACAAATGAGAGTGTCCTCCAGCCCACTTGATGTAATACCTACAAAGTTTCTACTGAAAGTAATAGATTCTGTTGGGCCCCATTTGATCTCTGTTTTCAACAGCTCCCTATCTACTGGTTGTGTCCCTGATTATTTTAAAACGGCTTGCGTGAACCCACTTTTAAAGAAACCTGGTTTAGATCCCTCCCTCCCACATAATTTTAGACCAATTTCAAAACTGCCTTTTATTGCAAAGATTCTAGAAAGAATTGTGTCCAAACAGCTGCTCACTGTACTGGAAAATACCAAAATATTTGAAAAGTTTCAGTCTGGTTTTAGGAAGTACCACAGCACTGAGACTGCCCTGCTTAAAGTCACCAATGAACTTTTAATGTCTGCTGATGAAGGCATGTGCTCAGTCCTGGTACTCCTGGACCTTAGCGCTGCTTTTGACACCATTGATCACAACATCATGTTAGACAGACTGAGGCACTGGGTGGGGATCTCTGGTACTGCCCTAGAATGGTTTTCATCCTACCTGTCAAATAGGAAGTTTTGCGTGTCTGTAAACAACTATGTCTCCTCATTCTGTCCAGTTAAATATGGTGTGCCTCAGGGGTCGGTCTTAGGACCCATTTTGTTTTCCTTGTATCTGCTTCCCCTTGGACGTATTATCCATAAACATGGCTTTTCTTTTCATATTTATGCTGATGACACACAAATATACTTGCCCGTCAGATCCACAGACCCTGGAATGCTGAGTTCACTTAACAACTGCCTTTGTGAAGTTAAAAAATGGATGTCAAATAATTTCCTCCAGCTGAACTCAGACAAAACAGAAATCCTGGTCATCGGGTCCCAGCAGATGGCAAATCAAATACTGCCTGGTTCCCTAGTAAATCACATTAAGCCTGTGGCAAAGAACCTTGGGGTTTGGTTTGATAGTAATTTAAATTTCGAGCAGCACACCACAAAGCTTGTTCAATCATGTTTTTATCAACTTAGAAATATAGCAAAAATTCGATCTATGTTAACTTTTAAGGACACCGAGACCATTTTACACGCCTTCATCTCATCATGCCTGGATTATTGCAACAGCCTTTTCACCTGTTTAACCCAAAATCTATTGATCGACTCCAGACTGTCCAGAACTCAGCTGCCAGGCTTTTAACCAGAACAAAGAAATATGATCACATCACCCCTATTTTAGCTTCATTACACTGGCTCCCAGTATGTTTTAGAATTGACTTTAAAATTCTGTTGATTACTTTCAAAGCTCTTCATGGCCTCTCGCCTTGTTATATTTCTGACCTTTTAGTCCCATACACACCAGCATGTACTTTGAGATCCTCGGGCAGAGGTCTGTTGTCTGTTGTCTGTTCCAGATTCTCGACTGAAAACTAAAGGGGACAGAGCGTTTGCTGTCAGGGCCCCAAGGCTCTGGAACAGCCTGCCCGAGGAAATCAGGTCGGCTGAGTCAGTGAACTCTTTTAAGTCCCTTCTTAAAACATACTTTTATAGGAGAGCTTTTCCCAATCTTATTTGACTGTATTTTATCCCTTTTATTTTATTGTATTTTACTAATTTTATATTAATTTTTCATGCTCTTATCTTGTTTTTTTGTATTATTCTTTACACTTGTTAAAGCACTTTGTAACTTGTTTTTGAAAAGTGCTCTACAAATAAGGATTATTATTATTATTATACACATACTTATGTGTATATGAATGTGGAAACAGGCTACAGTGTCAATCTGATGACTGAACCAAGTGACATAACAATCAGTAAAATACATTTTTGAGTACAGGGGGAGTTCAGTGATAAAATTCACAAGTAAAAGCTATGGTGTTTTGACACCAAGTGTGTATCCCCCTTTTCTGTAAGTACTTCATTATACTTCAATATGTATCTTAGAAGATAAGTCACTCGAAAACTGCATTGTAAATTTTATTGTAAATAAATACATTCCTACAAAGTGTGCCGCCTTTTCCTTCTTGCACAAACATTGACAATATATACTTTCTTGTTATGCAATCATATGTTACACTTATATACCTGTCTCTTGGAAAATGCATGGCAAATACGTGTTTGTATAAATGTCTTGTAAATGAATTGTAAATCGACTTTTATTCTACAGATACTGTAAATTGCTTAGAGCTGATCATTTTAATAACAACCCTGCAGCAAAATCTATGTCGTATGCTAGCACTGCGGACACTTTTTAATATGTGCCAGACTTTCTTTCAACAGAGTTCTTTGCAGTTCCTAAATGCTTTTTGACAGCATAAGACACAGGGGCCAACAACACCTGGCAATTTCTCTGTCTCTGTCTGGCTAACATTTCCCTGTGATGGTGACTGCAGGATGCCATGAAGTGTTCCCTTCTTTAAGTGACTCTGAGTTCCCAATGATATATTAAAGCTTAACTGAGACAGTTATTTAAATGTTATGGCAAGGTGTTCAAAGTGAATTGTGGAATGAAATCTCATGGTGGATTAATTAGGTCATTCAAACTAAATCCTATATAGCAAAATCCCATCAACTTTCTGGCAGCAAAGCAAAAGATTTCTAAAGGATGTTTCTAAAAAGCTATTGTGTGATTTTTTTTTTTCAGTTACATATATTGGGCATATCTGTTTTTAAATTGCTTGTTATAGTATATTTATTGTTGTCATTTTATCAAGCTGTACTATTATATTGTGATGTAATGTTTTTTTTATTCTCTTTATTTCATTTTAAGTGTTTTTTACAGGCCAATGTTTTGCATTGTCGATGTTTTATGTTCTATATGATGGGTCTTGGCCTGGACAATACTGTAAGAGCTATTGTTAATCTCATTGAGTGCCTTTTGGTTAAAAAGCAATATGAATGCAGTTGCATATTAAGATTTACTGGTAAATATTCACACCAAGAGCACAGAAAGAGGCGATGTAACATAATTTGTTTTTATCATACAAATTGAAAGGAGGCCAGACTGCATTGTAAAAATATATACTGTATGTCTATACAGTCATATTGACAAGAAGTTGTAAAATGATGCCATATTTATCCCATGACTTTACTCTTTAGCATTAGCAGCAGCTAACTGTGCAGATGTTCATGTGGCAGTCATAGATAAAACAATCCATATATTTTTGTCCTGGTAATAGTGTAGCATTTTTTTAAATCTAGAAATGACAGTATATGAGTGTCTAGTAGTAGTCTATTCTTGACTGTATTCTGAATATATATTGCACATAATTGTTATTACTGTTTTTGGTTATTGATTGTAAATAGTGCTTATATAGTGAGTGTATAAATTTTTACTCCTTTGTAGAATGTTAACTATATATTTATTGTACATAGTGTGTGTATAGTGTGTACCTATATTATTTATACATCTACGTAAGAAAGCTAACTGATTATTTTACTGTATTTTTGTTCTTTACCTTCCTCTGTGCTGCTGAGTCAACGTGAATTTCCCCTATGGGGGATTAATAAATGAATATTCTATCTTATCTTATCTATGAAGACATGACAACATAATTAACTAGGCTATTCAAATGACCTTTGGTCCTAACTACAATATAAATTAAAAATAATTAAATAATTACTTGGAATTTGACCAAACATTTGTATGCTTATAAATATTTTATTAACAACGGAATTACAAATGACATATAGGCTATCATTTTGTTATATTATAGGCCTATATGACACATTCTTGACTTACAGTTTTCAAAGCTTTGTGCCATTGAGGAGAGCAGGCCAGAAATACATTAATGGTTGAGAAACAATGTTTGAGTTTGTCTCTAATGCGTCCGTTATTAATTTTTTTCTTTTGTTGTGTTAATTTTCTAACACATATCTTAACAGCAAAGCAAAGTCCCTGTCAGACAGGATGACGTAAGCCCTGTCTGACTCGCGCCAACGGTGGGGGTGGGGGGCATTGGAGGTGCGCGGGGACGCGAGAGAGAGGAAGGAGGAAAAAAACAAAAACCTTCAACCATCGTCGACGCGCTGGCGGTGCGGGGTCACGAACTATGACCTTTAACAGAAGAAAACCAAAACATATATTTTATAAAATAGCAGAGAGCCCTAAATTCGTGACCACCGTTTCTCGGAGGTAAGTCTCAGTCCCGGATAGAAAACCGTATTTAGCTGTCCGTGATACCGGAGGATAAAAGAGCGCAGCTAATGACCCAGCTAGCTTGTTAGCCAGCCGATGCGCAGCTCCCTTCCTGCCCGATTCTGGCAACTCGGGATCCGGGCAAGAGACGTGAAACGCTGCTCTGGCTACGCTGATGTGCTTTACAGACAGTTAAACTAATGTGCATTTACTGTCGATTAAACCTGAAGCAACCCCCGCATGCTAGAATGACAAATACAAGGAGAGACTGGTACAGTGAGCTCTTGCTGCAGCCCTTGTTGCGTTTACTCGTATTGCGCTAGCTTAAACAGCTAACATTGGAAAGCTGTGTGTTAGTTGCTGAATATGAACTCGACCCTTTTACCTTTGCCATCCCGGGGACAGAAGTGGGTTGAAATTACAGTGACTTTGACTTTATTCACCAAAGCTGCATTTTTACATTTACTTCCAGCACACCGTTAGTCTCCCACTCTACTGTCTGCAAAGAAAATTTCTCGTAACATATTTATCATAACGATTCGTCTCCAGTGTTGTTGGCTGACTGCCAGATTCTCCATTTTGTTCTGCGTTAGGGCAAGGAGGTACTGATGGGCATTCTGCTGGACCAATCGGTAAACATTATGAAGCAGCACGCCCCCCCCCCCCCCCCCCCCCCCCCCCCCATACACATACACCCCTGGTCAGTGAGCTTGTGGAGCTACTGCAGGCACATTAATCAGCTTTCACATCTGCTGTCAAATCGTATTCTTTATTATAATCAGAAATCAGAGTCATAACTGTTGTGCAAGGAGGTAATTCATGGTAGGAGTTGATGCTATCACTTAAATCTGACTAGGAAGATGCCCAAATGCAGTACGGCCACTCAAAACTTGATATACAGATTTATAGGTTTTCAATCAGAAATCAGAAAGAGCTTTATTGCCAAGTAGTATTTTACACCTACAAGGAATTTGCTTTGGTGATAAGGTGCTACAGGTAGACAATCATACAGCTGACGTAAATAAATGTAAAAATATATAAATATGTTATAAACAGATGCAGATTATAAAAGAATAATTGAACTATGTTTGGAGAAAGCACAATGTGGCAGATATTTACATGTGCATTACGCCGGTTTGTGTTGTGCAGACATATTACAGGGTGGTATGTAAATTGAACAAAATCTACAAATATAGAAGAATAATAACGAATATGTGCAATACCCAAAGAAATACCAGTACCAGATATCAATGGATTGTGTATGGGATGTGTCTGTTGCCCTGATTTTGACTCTGTGCCGTTAGGGGTGTTACATTTAAACTGTTTTGATGCGTTTCTGCCATCTGCATTCAAATGCAGTGATTTTCACACAGTTCTCTTTGCTCTTTGTACAAGTATCATGGTTTGCAAAACATTTAACTAAAGTGCAAACACTCAGCTTTCAGTTTTCTGGTCACAAACTTGTCTCCAATGAAGAAAGAACATTTCTATGGTGTCAGCTAATTATCTGAGTGCAAATATGCAGAGGTACAACACTTTTGACTTTATAATCAGTATGAAGTCACATGTAAAGGGATAAACCAGGTTGTAGGTAAAAACTATTGTGATGTAGTGATGTGCATATAAAAGGGGGTACATTTCTATGGATGGCCATGAATTATCCACCTTTGTTGCAGTGTCCTGTTGGACAGTGTGAGGTTCAGACTGTGGTGTAATGTGGTTATGAACGTTGTCTCAAATCTCCCAGTCCCTGTCACACTCAGTCACACAAAATATTTACCTAAGGTGTTTGAACAGGAAGAATATTACAGCAGGTGTGATGAGAAAAGCCATTATCTGCTTACTTGATGATATAAGATATGGAGCAGGAAAACAGATGTTATAAATACTGTTAATTGTTATTTTTCTGTTTTGTTTGTCACCATCAAATGCTTGCATGTTGCATGCTGAAAAGACATTCGTTTTTCATTTTGCTGTCTTGAGCGAAGGGTTTTTTTTGTGACAGGATGAACATTATATCTATAAAACTGTTTCCTGCTCTTCTGTGACAGATTGTACCTTTGTGGTTGATTAATGTATTTGGCATCTTCCCCAAACAGACCTCACTAATGACCTTACATCATCATGACGACCAACCTGAATCTGCTCTCTCAGCAGAAAGTGGACTCTGAGCATGAGGCAGAGGTGAGTGTACAGAGGGAGACTTTTAATTATGTACTTTGCTGGCAGTCTGCATTGTTCCATATAACCCACATGAAGGCTTTTTAAACGTGGAAATACTGTGGTGCTACCCTCAGGCTGTGTGCTTAGTGGATATTGACTTGTTGCCATAGAGACATACCTTCTGTAGACAGAGGTACTCTAGACAGGTCTGACTTGTACTTGCGTAAAAGTGTTGTATAATAACATTTCCATTCTTTACACAGGCTCAAGTAAAATGTTGCAGACTTATTGATTATAATCAGGTGTTTAAACTTGTTGAAATGTGTTTCACCTTGCAGATGTCATCCTCTCCGTCAGACTCAATGATGAGTGAGTCTCCACAGCGCTTTCAGGTCATCTCCACTGAGGCTGCCACAACACCACAGCGAATACAGGTAACTGCTGTGCGCTCAACATTAGTTGGCTTCAGAGAATGTGTCACTGCTGCAGCCCGTTGATGTTGTCCTCTTTCAGCACATTAGCAGCAGCACTGAACGAGTTGATGTTACATTACTTAGCACTCCCACCTCCAATGTCACTCTCTTCTCTTTTTTTACTTCAACCCCATTGGTGCATGTTCATTTCTACCTCCCTCTCTTTTTATCTCCCTCTTCCATATCTTAACACCCTCAGATTGTAACTGACCAGCAGACAGGTCAGAAGATCCAGATAGTGACAGCAATGAAGCCTTCCAGTGCTCCCAAGCAGCAGTTCATTCTGACTACGGCTGACAGCTCAGGGGCAGGCAAGGTTATCCTGGCCTCGCCAGACAGCCACAACACTAAGCAGCTCATCTTCACTGCTGCAGACAGCCTGATGCCAGGAAGGATACAGGTAGAGTTCCCCCATAATATCACCCCCAGGTACATGACGATACTATTGGCAATATCTTGGTCTTGATATTTGTTGTTATTTTCTCATAGTGTTATAATATATTATAATTATTGACATTGTGTTAAGGTGAAACACAAGATTAATGGCCTCTGTTTGACTTTGCTTTTCAGATTGTCACAGATCCTGTGTCAATGGAGCGGTTGTTAGGGCAGTCAGGGGACCTGAGCCGGCCGCAGCCAGTGGAGTACTGTTTGGTGTGTGGGGACAAGGCTTCAGGTACTTACAGCTGCATTACCTGGTGATGTGTGGTTTTGTATGTGTTTTCAATGATGTATCCTGATGCTATAGCCCACAGTGTGTTTTTCTGCACATTGTCAGCAATCGAATGTGCACCCACGCACACAGTGACTCACTCGTTCTGACTAGTTTTCTTTGTGTTTAGGGCGTCACTATGGAGCGGTCAGTTGTGAGGGATGTAAAGGCTTCTTCAAGCGGAGTGTGAGGAAAAACCTGACCTACAGCTGCCGCAGTAAACAGGACTGCGTCATCAACAAACACCACCGCAATCGCTGCCAGTTCTGCCGGTTGAGGAAATGCCTTAAGATGGGGATGAAGACTGAGTGTGAGTTTGGATCCAAATCCGGGAGACCATGAGAAAACTCTCTTCTTCTGTGGCGGTTAGCATGTGATGTACAGTCCCAAATCACGTTACCTTGTAAGGCAGCTGGATTTGTGAGATCACGCGAAACTCCAGCCCAAATATATAGAGAAATTAAGGAATAGCTCCCACGGTTGAAATCTTAATGCTAAATCTCTTCTGGTTGACACATTTCTACCATTGCACATAGGGTTGGGTATCATTTAAAAGTTTACGATACCAGTACCAAGACCAGTATCCTTACAGTGATACCGATACCAATACAGTACTTCATGCGATACCTTGCATGAAATGCCACCTGTTGAAGCCATATTAGTTGATTGGACAAGCAAGGAGATCTATTTCTTTTTTCAAATAACTGCTATATAACATATTGGGAAATTGTATCAGATCGCTTTTAGTCCTACTTAGGTCATCCTCAGACGAAGGACGACAGCTTGGGAGTTTTTTTGTATTTGAATGAGAGAGGAGTGAAACACTTTAGTGACCACACGAATTGTGGAAAACGAATTAAAGTTAAATTTTTCTTACGTTTTACGTTTATTTTGTTAACTTTCGATCAATAAACTGAATTGAAAGATCTCCATGAGTGTTTTTGCCTTTAGTGGTGAGTCGCGAACCTCCTCTAAAAAAGACGACAGTAATAGAAGAAGACAGAAGTAGAAAATAAGAAAGGTTTCGGCTAAACAAGTCACTAAACTACACTAGAAAATCTGAAGAAGCAAATAGAGGAAAAGAGAGGCTGCACATCCAGCTGATCAAACAGACTACATCTGATATCTGTGGCAGCTGCAGCCGGAGGCTCTTTGAGAAAAATCAGCTGATGGCTGCTGCGCCACAAAAGCTTTTAATTGATATGATGGAACGCAGTGATCGATCAGTGACAAGTGATGTGAATAGCAAATAAAAAAGTACAGTATAATGTTTAATGATACCAGTAGATGAAACCAACGGACGCCAAGCTTGTGGTGATAAAATTGCAACAGTGACAAAAATGCCCGAGCAGCCGAGGGTGAAGGGGCTGTTAAAATCACGCATGGACTTACAAGCGGGTGCAGGCACATTAGGGGAAAAAGAGCCGGGCTCTTCTTTTTCTTTCATTGTGTTACTTGCAATCTGTTTACAAAAAGTATTGAATGAAGTACTGGTTTGACTGGAAACGTTTCTGATACCACTCGATACTGGACTGTTTCGCTCAATACCATAAAGGTATCAAGTAGCAATACCCATCCCTAATTGCACGGTGTATACCATTATATTGCCCAACCCTACTGTCACTCAGAAACAAGGCAGGTATTATCAGGGTATCTACAGATATTTACAGTAACAATAGTTAGATTTAATTCTTGTATGTGGTTGCGAGTTTGCAGAGGAGTATCAGTCAGTACAATCAGATCTGTAGCAAACACTGTCACTACTGTTAGCTACAGTAGCTAGGAAGCTCCATCCAGTCAATTTTAACTTAAATCAAAGAGTTATTTATTAATTACAGCCACAACATCTGTCAATTTTCTGTCACAGAGAAGTCTCTTTAGTGGATTGATTTATTACTGTGATACATTGATCTACTAGAAAAGAAAAATATTCTTCTATGATCACTTGTATTATTATGACCATTCGAAAAAAGTAAATACAGGTTGTCTGCTTGCTGTTTATCCTCAGCTGTCCAGAGTGAGAGGAAGCCCATCGATATAGTTCCGAGAGAGAAGCACTCCAACTGTGCTGCCTCTACCCAAAAGATCTACATTCGCAAGGACCTAAATAGCCCACTCATCGCCACACCAACCTTTATCTCGGATGCAGAGACAGATGGCTCCAGGTCAGTGGGAATCAAATTTACAGACAAACCTCAGGCCTGGGCTCTCAGGTGGTGATATGAGAGCTGGTTTTTAATGATGATCTGTGTCATGTGCAGATCCAGCTTGCTGGACCAGGGGATGCTGGTAAATATCCAGCAGCCGGTCATCCAGAGTGATGGAACTTTGCTGCTGGCCAGTGACTCAAAGGTACAGCTGTTACTGCAGTCCCCGTAAATGTAACCTCTCCCTGCCTATCTCCTTCTGCTCCTTGTAATAGAATTATGATCCTTTAGACAGAGATGTTGGAAGGTTTTGTTGCTCTTGCATTGTGAAGATGTTATATTTGGTGCTTAGTATTACAAGGTCAACAAAATAAAGGAGTTCGAGCTTGAAAATCTGTGGGAAGACACTGTGCATTTTTATTGATCTTGAACGTTTTAATCGGCTTGTCTGCACGACCAGAACCTGTGATTTTTATGCTCACACTGTACAGATCAACTAATTGGTTTTGTCCATTGACAATTCCATTAAACTTTGTTCAAACAAGGTACATCGTGTCTTCAATGTTGACGAAAAAAGATGCAGACAATATACAGTAATCTGTCTGTAATGCAGCTATGTTTAGTTTCAATCAAGTCAAGACAGCATGTACTACTCCTGTAATATTAACATAAGCTCACTACAGTTTATAACGGATCTTTAGACAGCCGCCATGATGGAAATCAGACTGTGGAACTCCTCAAACTGTAAGACAGCCAAGCTTACTTTCTGACCTGCCAGAAATACATCTGGTCATCAGAGAGCCAGGTCGTTGATTTTTCAGGCAATTAAACAGGCATCATGACCCCTCTTAAACTGCATGTCAAATGACAGCCCATCAGGCAGAAATTAGGATCAGATTCTAAACGTGGGGGACCAATTTGAGGCTAAAATCGGGCTTATTTCTATTTATCTTGTTAATAGGTTTTAAGGAGCGTTTGTCATCACTTTTTGTTGCAGGCAACGCATTTCTATTATTATATATTATTTTGAGGATCCCAGTTCGGCTGACCTATTTGATGGAAAATAATCTGCGTTGTTTCGTTTGTCTTTAGATGGAGTCTGGGCAGGGGGACTTGGGGACACTAGCCAATGTGGTGACATCACTGGCCAACCTTAGCGACTCACTAAAAGAGAATCTAAACAATGGTGATACCTCAGACAGCCAACACGAGGAGCAATCTGCCAGCGAGATAACACGGTCAGTCAGAGGTGCACAGAGAGGAGGGGAGTGTGTTTGTGAGAGGTATCTGCGCTGTTTCGTCACTCGCTTTTAACAGGCCCTCAATGAATTCTCATCTTTTCATGGCCAGTCTTTGGCAGATTATTTAAAATGGAATAGATTTGTTTCTATAGAGGCAAGAAAAAGGCTTAAAATGACATGGATATAACAAGGACTTCCTCAAGGGTTGTTTTCTTTCTTGTGTTTTCAGTTGTAATGTATACAGTTTAATTTAAGTTTCAGTATTATGTGTAAGGGTGCTTTCACACCTGGATCGATTGGAGACGTTCCGAAACAAGGGGGCATTTCCCCTTTGGCTGGGTTCGTTTGGAAATATGTGAACACAACAATCGCACTCTGATCCGGAACAAAACAACCCAGCCGAGATCGCCTAGAAGAGGTGATCTCGGCTCAATTCCAAACGAACCCTGGAGCGGTTCATTTGCAGTGAGATCACAGCTGACCCATGAACCGGAACAAATTAATGTCTTGCCTGGCAACCACGCCAAAAGATCGCTTGTCAACATGTAGCTTCAGCAGCTTATTTTGCTAATTTGTTGCGGTATGTTATTGTGGTTAATATATTGTAGTATGTACTGCTGTCAGAGTTTTTTTCCTTCACGCCGCACTGCTTGACGGAGCTTTCACAATCCCTCTCTTTCTTTTTATCACTAACCATTTTGTAGACTTCAGTGTTCTTGTGCCCACTGAAGACCAAATATCTATGAGGCATTTCAGGTCCTCGCAGCACCAAGTCAACCCATGATTCATTTTGTGTTGCTGTTGTCATAGAGATGTCCCACAATGCAAAGCGCGACCTCCATGCATGAGGTAGTGATGTAAGGAAAGCCCTGGAAGGGGATGCGATTTGGACCGCTTTACAATTGTGCGGTGTGAACACAAGAGACGTATAAGTTGATTCGGAACAAAGTAATAAACAAAACGGTCTAGGTGTGAAAGCACCCTAAGTTAATTCCAGAAGACAACAGGTATCCCAACCCTAATTGGTTTTCCGATATTGTAAGAAATAATAATTAACCTTATACTTACATAAATCTAGACATGTACCCTTTAATATCTAGCCAACATTTAATGCAAGTCATTTTACATTAAGTCTGCAGTGAGTTTTGACATTAGAGATTGTACCTTCTTCTGGCTTCATACATACACAAATATACATGAAATATTATGTTAACAAGAAGGAGCCACATCTATCTATTTATTTTGCAGAATTTACGCAAATCAAATCACTTAAAGGTGTGTGTGTGTGTGTGTGTGTGTGTTTGTGTGTGTGTGTATGTGTGTGTGTTACGCACAGTGCCTTTGACACCCTGGCTAAAGTTTTTAACCCACCTGAAGTAGGGGTCAGACAGAGTCTGGCAGATAAGTCACAGTGTATCGGTGGAACAACCATCCAGCTGATTGGTCGAGACCAGGAGACCCCCATCATTGAGGTGGAAGGACCACTGCTCACAGACAGCCATGTCGGCTTCAAGGTGGGTGGAGTCACCTAGTACAGCTAATGGCTCGAATAAAAGACTCACATTATTAATAATTTAGGAATACAAATTGTTTTTCTTGAGAGTGAAATTGAATCCTGAAAGAATTCAAGGCCCTCTGTGTTGTGAAATTACAACAACAACAAAAAAGGTTAAAAAAGACCATTATGTATATTTACCGAGGGCTTTGCTGTATATTGAACACTTCTCTGTCTAAACATACTGAAAAAGTGGCTTGTTGTCAAGTCCAATTGAGACACTTGTTTGCGTTCCTTTTACTTTGGCATCTGTTTATTAAAATAATTTCCTTTCCTATGTCCTATATCGCTATCTTTTCCTGTCTGTCCAGCTGACCATGCCTAGCCCCATGCCCGAGTATCTGAATGTACACTACATCTGCGAGTCAGCATCCAGACTTCTCTTTCTCTCCATGCACTGGGCACGCTCCATCCCTGCCTTCTCTGCTCTTGGGTGAGACTTAAATTATAGTGTTAAGCCCCTTCCAGACATGCACCCCTTTACATTAGTGCGATGGCAATTTAACGCATTACTCTCATGTATGAATGAGCACACTGGTCACTTTTACGTACAAGTCACAATGGCGATCTTACTAGGTCGGACCAAGAAACGTTTCTGTTACATTTTCAACACGGCTCAAGTCTGAATTCAGTGCTGTCAGATTAACGTAAAGACTGCAGAAGCACGAGGTAAAACATGCAAAGAGAGACAAAGTAATTGTGCGTAAAATTACTGCAATAAGTGTATTATCTCAATCACCATCTCTTATGCACAAAATCAGTGTAATAAACTAGAAAACACTGAGAAAATTTAAAGTATTTTCCCTTCGTGATGTACCTGGGAACAAGGAGGTTAAAAAACACCCTCTCTATTTCTTTCTATGGCTATACATACAGTATGTGAGCAAAATGGAATTAAACGAGAGTCCCAACTTAATGCTCTGTCTTTCAGTGTTTGTTCATGTCGGATATTATAAAACAGGCCGCAGAATTCGCTGTTAAATAATGTTAAATGATGAAACTGGTGTGAAATGCTTCAGTGGGTTCACTGGGACAAGCAGAGCGATTGCCCCTTGTGCTGACAAAGGTCCAAAATTAAGGTTTCAAAGGCAAAATATGTTTATCACTGCTGCAGTAGCCTGTGAAAGGTCAGCTATTAAAACATTTTAAACGCACTGCCGTGCTCTCTGTCTCTCTCTCTCTCTCTCTCTCTCTCTCTCTCCTGTAAATATCCTCACAATATTTGAATGAGGGAAGAAAAGAACATCTTGTAAAAGTCACCTCTGTCTGAATGACAAAATGCTTTCACTTTAATAACTTGATGAAGCCGGCTGTGTGGAGTATTCCATGTCTGAAAAGGGGCTTTTGGAAATACCATAACACTACACGCTCCTGTCTATTTTACAGTAGATTTTTTTCCATCTAAGTGCTTACACTTTTTTGTGTCTCTGTCTTTCAGTCAGGAGGCAAACACCAGTTTGGTGCGAGCCTGCTGGAATGAGCTGTTTACTCTGGGTCTTGCTCAGTGTGCTCATGTGATGAACCTGTCGACCATCCTCACTGCCATCATCAACCACCTCCAGAGCAGCATCCAGGATGGTATGGACCACAGACCTCGTCATCATTTCTCAGTGGGACACACAGACAAACAGGATTCAAGAAATGTGATTTTTTTTAGCTGTTCCAGAACAAACTAGGAGTAAAGCATAGAGGAACTAATGGGAAAGGGCTGTAGATAAGTTTTCTTCCATTGTTTCATTCATTTGTCAAGCACTTGTGGCATTGTAGGTGTTGTTTATACCATTCTATTGTTTCACATTCCAGTATTACACATATGAGCTCCAGATGAGGCTAGATGACTGTTTATTATTTGTTCATGAGTCATACATGATGGCTCAGATGCCAAAATTGAACTTGATGTAAACTACATGTTAAAAGAACTTGACAAAACCCGTCATTAACAAGCAGTGATTCAAAATTGCAAGTTTTGATGACAAGGACATGTTTTTGTCATGTCAGAAAAAGTAAATTATGAATCTTGAAATATCAAACTGGACATTTTCCTCTCTCCCAGACAAGCTTTCAGGGGACAGGGTGAAGCAGGTGATGGAGCATATTTGGAAGTTCCAGGAGTTCTGTAACAGCATGACCAGGTTGGACATTGACAGCTACGAATATGCCTACCTGAAGGCTATAGTGTTGTTCAGCCCAGGTGAGTCTGCTCTGAAGAGTGTCAGCTTTTCTTAAAGCAAGTTACTTTCATTAATTTTTATCAGTCAGATAAAAAGAGTTCCATGGACGAATGAAAGTGATTTTATTAAATTTTGTATTTGTATTTAACTTGTCAGATCATCCAAGTGTGGACAGCGGCGGGCAGATTGAGAAGTTCCAGGAGAAAGCCTTGATGGAACTGCAGGACTACGTGCAGAAAACCTACACTGATGACACTTACAGGTACATTCAAACATCCGGTCTATGGAGCATGTGTACCCCAGGGGGAACTTACCGAGGGTATATGGGAAGATTGTGGAGCAGCTCAACATGATGATTTGGTAAAAGAACAAAAACAAACATATCCCAATATTTGTGCAAAATGGTATAAGGCTGATTTTTTGTTTATTTGTTGTCACAATAACCAATAAAACTACCAGTTACAATAAGCTTGTCAATAAATAGTCACTGGTAAATGCGTGTCTGTCTGGCTAGCTGACATAAGTTTGGCTTATGAAGACTGTGGCACTGTGTACACACCCCGAGGAACTTATAAGAACATCTTATTTGCAGAAAAACAAGGTAAGCAGATATCAAGGACTGACTTTGCAGGAACTGCTGTGTGTCTGTTTCCCCAGGTTGACCCGTATCCTGACTCGTCTCCCGGCCTTGCGCCTCATGAACTCCAGCATTACAGAGGAGCTCTTCTTCACTGGCTTGATAGGTAACGTCTCTATTGACAGCATCATTCCCTACATCCTCAAGATGGAGACAGCTGAGTACAGCAGCCAGGACAGCCCATCACTTTAGCACCCAGAACGGTCGAATTAAAGATTAGCGAGTGTCCACTTCAGGAACTGTCTTTGTTTCGCAAGGGGTTTACTGTCAAAATCCTGCAGCGGCCCCTTGTTTTCTAATGATGCATGGTGCAGAGTCATTCAGGACTCCTTGCTAGAGTAAGATAAACTGGCACTTGAATGCCAGGATGACACTTGGAATGTTTTCTGGAGCTGATGCAGTGTGGTAATCTCGAGTTTCTGGCCTAAACTCAGTCGCTCTCAGTTGAACGAAAAAGGAATCCTCTGCAGCTGCAACTGTGCTCATCTCCTTTAATGTCTTTACAGCACTTCATGCGTGCTTTACCTTCTGGCCTAAGCCTTTTCAAATAGTTTTAGTCTTATCCAAGCCTTACCATGCTCTCATGTTGATCACATTCATTGTTTAGCACTAGCTGGTGTTGCCAGTATCAGATGAGCTATATTAAGAAGCCCAGTCCTTAATCTAACAAACAGGAAGTGGAATTTCCACCTTTTTAAAAAGTCTAACCCAGTCTTTAAGACTAAAGTGAATCTGAGTACTTAGTTTAAAAGTGTACTTTGAAGCTGTAAAATATTTGTTTATTTGGTATTTGGGAACATTGGCTCAGTTTAAACTGGTATTTTTATTGGCTGTGCTTTCACATTGAGAATTCAGGCTTTTACAAAGACCAAGTATGACTTTTCTGTTATACAACAAGGAATTGAAACATGCTTTGTAATAATTTTCTCTCTTTTCAATTTTAAAACTGACTGACTGAATTTCCTTAAAGGTGCAAGACATTAATGTACAGTTCTTTACTTTAAATAAATGTAAATATTAGTTGGAATGATAACTCCAATCAGGTACAAAAAATTAATTCATGCTTAATCTGTATTCACATTGCCTCGCTATCATAGTATTGAGCTACTACATTCTTAGCTCATTCCGACATGACCATTTTTTTAATATATTGAATGACATGTCCGAGATTTTAAGTTTGGGTATGTTTTTACATTTAGGTACACTTGTTTCTGGGTTATCATGAATGTGTTGCTAATAGAACCTGTGCAATCACCTCATCACTTTTCCCCTTTATGACAATCAATTATATGTTACTTCCTTTTGTCCCATCAGTGTCATGGAATGTCCCTCTCGATCTGCATTTTGTATGTGTATTTATCAATGGTAATTATTTCTTTTAAGGAATCAAATTCTCTTAAAGATTTTGCGTTCAGAAATGTTACGTAAATGTTACGTGTAGCTATGCTGCTGTTTTTGTACTTTTGTTTGCATTTGTACTCTGCTAAGTGCACATCAATCAGCGTTTGTGGCGTTCCACTGTCTTCATGCTGACTAAAACTTTGTGTTTTTTATGTTTTCTAAAAACTTTTAATTTGTTGTGAACAAATTTGCTTGTTGCATACTAAGTGTACTTAAAGTACTTTTGGGCAGGTTTCCCTGATTTCAACAAAAACTAGAGATTTTGTGGGTAGCCAGTCTCATGTGCATTGACGTCTTGAAGACGGTATGTGCTGCGGCTTATCCACCTGTATAAAGGTTTAGAATAAGCATCCACAGCAGTGTGAATGATAATGGGGACGTAAAGAAGTCAACACGGAATATGTCTTGTGAAATAAATGTCAATTGTAATATTCGGGTTTAAAACCTATACAGACTGTTTGTAAAGGCACTGTCGTGAAATGACCTTTGTACATGTAATTTCATAAAAATGAGTGCATGTTGTTTTTAAGGCGGGTTTTACAATCTTGTGGCTGTCCGCCCTAATAAGGAGCATTGATATAATTTTTATAGTGCATTGCAGTGCATGAACAAGTTGCTTAAAGTGCATTTTATGAAATGCTGTATGAAAAATGTTTAATTTAAATGTTGTGGCTTTAAAATATTTACCATGAGCAGCTCTCACATTAGAAGATATTAGATCAGAATTTTGTTTTTCAGCTTTGTGGATTGAGTATCCTATGGTTCAGATTTTTATACTGTGTAAATGTAGTTTGTTTTTCTGCTCATAAAAAATGTATTTCTTCAGACATTATCAAGAGATTCAAAACATTGAAACATTCATGTTTTGCTGGAGTCTGTCACAATCCTACATTTCTACCTCACACCGATAAAGATTTAAAACAAATGTATTAGCGACTGAGCTCCTGTATCAGCATTCCAGTCTCTGAGACTGGCTTCTCTGAAGCCAGGCGTTATAGCAGAAATAAACAATTACGAAATATGACATGGCTGGGAGTCTGTTCGTGCTGAAAATGAAAGGCTAAAGTGGCACAATGTGAGATTTGAAGGGGTTTCTTTTGCCCGAATCCCTTCTCACATTAAAGCTTTGGCAACATCACACCAGTTTTTCCTTATCAGTTAAGTGAAAGATGTATTTACATTATTGTTGGAAAAGACTTCATTAATAAGATTTGATGTCTCAGCAAAAAGCCATTTTCATGGGTGTGAACACTTATATCTGTACGCTTTTATACACTTTAAATACGTAATTAGTTATTATTATTATTATAATGTGGGATCGTGACGTTATGGCATTACAGTCAGTAATTACCCCCTTTCTAAACCATTAGAAGTAGAAGTCCTAAGTGGTATTTAATTTTTTACACTATAATTTTTCCATGAATTGTTCCATTTCCCATGTGTCTTTATCTTTCAGTGCTACGCTGGTAGACAGATAAATAGATGCATGCAGGAAACAACCAACTACGGTCGCTCCTCGGTTGACGACTTTCGACGTCATGAAAAGGCGCCTCTCCGTTAGCTGTGCGGTTCTGGGCAGGCGCAGCGGTGGGTTTTCAAACGGTGTTTTTTAAATGACAAAAAAGAGGACTTAAAAATGCCTATGAAAGGAAGGTTTCCCATCAGGAGGACTCTGGATTACCTCCAGAAGGGCGACATCATCTTTAAAAACAGAGTGAAGATCATGACGGTCAATTACAACACACATGGAGAGCTCAGCGACGGAGCAAGGTCAGAGCCGACAACAGCTACACGTTTACAGATTAAACACTGCTGCAGAAAATGTAATTTCTCTAAAGTATGTTAAGTATCACCACCAACACTTTTATTCCAGTTTTCTGTGCGTGTGTAATTCTGTCAATCTCAGTTTGACATAATATTTCATAGAATTCATGTACATAAGTCAGCTAAGTTATTCAATATGAAAAGTGGCATAGACTATTTTAATGATTATTTCCATTGTGTATAATTGTAAAGTAAAGTATTTTCTTGATTAACGGATTAATCGGCCATTAATTTAGGTCCACAAAATAGTGAAAACATGCCCGTGAGAATTTCCAACGTCTTCAAATTACTTGTTTAGCCTGAAAACTCTACCGATAGATATTCAGTTTCCTATTATAGAAGACAAAGGAAACCAACGTTTCAAATTAGAGAAGCTGAAACCAGAGATCTAATCAATGAGACATTAGAAAATAGATGCCAATTAATGTTCTGTTGATTGTCCACTAATCTTTATTTATTTATTTATTTGAAAGGGGACAGTGTACATTAATCAACATTAAAACAATGTAAATGTACCCTAGTTAGCTAAAAAGTGCTAATTTTCATCGGTAGTCCCCCGTATCGTTTCAGCTTTAATTTGTTTTGTTTATTTAACCCACAGATTATGTCTTCTTCCTATCTAGCCTTCTAGCTGTCTCTTCTAATTTCATGCACAGAAGTCACGGTTAGGTCTTTAAGTACCAGCACTTGTTTCTCCCAAATAAGCTCAATTCAACCTTCAACTGAAAAGACATGGCTGCGGTAGTGACATGTATAATTCTGTATTGAATTAGTGTTTCAAATGATAACAACTCACAGAATGTATGTATATAGTTAAATAATATAATAGTAAAAAAAAAATGCTCTTCATAAATTTTGTACTTTCTCTCTCTCTCTTTGTGTTTTGCAGGAAATTTGTGTTCTTCAATATTCCTCAGATTCAGTACAAAAACCCGTGGGTCCAAATAATGATGTTCAAAAATATGACACCAGCCCCGTTCTTAAAGTTCTACCTGGGTGTGTAGCCTGCACTGACGTTTAACCTGTATTATTAATATAATGATGATGATGATTATGTAGCTTGGGCTGATCTGTCTCTTTTGCAGACGACGGGGAGCAAGTTCTGGTGGATGTGGAAGGGAAGGACTACAAACAGATTTCACACCATGTGAAGAAGATTTTGGGCAAATCTGAGTAAGATATTCCGAGTTATTTTGAGTTCAGTGTGGACCATGTTTCATGACACCCACATGACAACATTTGTTTGTGATTAGGGCTGGTGATATATACTTTGGGCTATATATGTTGATACTGAAAATGTGACAGTGATTGGTGGTCATTGATTTTTTTTTTTTTCAAAGATTAAGAGTTATGTGGATATAATTGTCAAATTTCACATCAATTATCTAATAAACTGTATCCATCAATAGAATTTTAGCCTGTAAGACCAGGTAAAGATAACATGGGTGCTATTTCACAATCATCACAAATGTCTGCCTTAAAAAAGGCCCATTCCTGCAGTGATCTACAAATGCATTTATTGTACTCCCTCCCTGCTTACAGAGATGTGTTACAAGCAGAGGCTCAAGCCAAGATGCAGGCCTCCAACCCCGCAAACTTTGGACCAAAAAAGTACTGTCTGAGGGAGTGTATCTGTGAGGTGGATGGCCAGGTGCCGTGTCCTGGTACCACGCCGCTGCCCAAGGAGATGACGGGCAAATATCGCGCCCAGATGGCGTCGTCGCAGGAGTGAGAAGCTGAGAAGGAGAGATGACTGTTGTAGATTCACCGGATATTGTGGCATTGTGATGTTCGCTTTGGTCTTGTATGACAGAAAAGGACTACCACATTGCGTAATTTGATATAAATGTGTAACTATGGGTTCCCACTATGCTGTGTGCATTGTGAGATCACCACTGGCTGACCTGAGACCTTCCAATCCACCATAAGCAGCAGGAACCTACCCACCATACTTTGCTCCAGGTTTGGATAACTTGACCTGGTGTTTGTATATGATGTGACCTTGTTGAAGAATCCACACATCTGGATGCAATTTACACCTGGCACAATGTCAATACTATAGTGTAAACACTGAAATAAAAACTAATTTGCCTGTGTGGCTGTAGATCTAAAAGAAATCTAAATCGCAATGTCTTCATGCAAGAGGCAGGATCAGTTGAGACTGATTAGGCAGTGTCACCAGATTTAAGACAAGAACAAGAAATGCAAACATCTTACAGAGACAAAATTTTTTTTATTGGTGCCGAGATGGAAATAAACTGATGTCTGCGAGTCCTAAATCATTGTTTTAAATGCAGAGGTGTTACCCGAATGAGCAGGGAAAAAAACAACTGCTTACACACTTAAGAAGCTTCTCAAGGTATTCACACCGTCACAAAACATTTACAGTGTGACATGTTTGGCTTAAAATCTGTGGACATAAGCAGCGTGAGATCAACAGACTGCACAAAACACCATTTCTGTCTCTATAAAGACACATGGACATTCTGACTGACAGGAAAGCACGATGATGAATTCATGTAATGATTTAGCAGCGGCATGAGTGATAATACTTGATGGCATTCATGTAGTGTTAATTTATCTGACAAAAAAAAATGTCCTTAAAATGTTTTGACCAAAGAATTTAGTTGATGTTTCTATGTGCCTTCGCAAATTGGTTTTAGTGTGTTCATGGCGAGTGTTGGGTGTATTAACTTTGAATGGACTTCTTAGATGAAACCACTGAACGGATAACATGCTCTCAGTATAGATCCTGACCGAGCAGCAAGGAAAAGCAACATGTTGATTGATTTTATTAGTATGTCCGAACGCATACTGCACCGATAGAAAGACCAGCATCCAATGGCAACGCGGACATGAATCATGCAACCCAAGTGCTCAGTTGGATCAGTCGTTCCACTGTAAACATTAAGGTCATAACCTTCAGGGGCCGCACAGTTGGACGTGTAAAATGCTTTGTTCATTTGGCTCACTGTGGCATTAAAGATG
Source organism: Micropterus salmoides (assembly GCF_014851395.1). Taxonomy (NCBI): domain Eukaryota; kingdom Metazoa; phylum Chordata; class Actinopteri; order Centrarchiformes; family Centrarchidae; genus Micropterus; species Micropterus salmoides. Next base: position 13,746,915 of record NW_024040707.1, on the reverse strand, counting down.
CTTAAAAAAAAAAGAAAGATCTAAAATACAACCATGCCAAGACAAACATGACAGAATGCACAAAAAAATGGTTAGTGAAGCAAAACCGCAACAGTTAAGACTTTCATCTAAACCATGCAGACAAAGTGTCCTCTAGCAGGGACCATAGGTTAACATGTTCATTTGAAACATTTAAAGAAAAAAGCAACTTCCACTGAAACAGAAACAAGTGGTAAAAGGTGTTAAAACAAATACTTCTTCAATTAAAGATTAAGCGCAGTTTTCCTTTTTGACGTCATCATGGTCAGTACGAGTGACGGTTACGGAACAGGAGCAACGAGAATGTCTTTAATCTGTGTAATGTAATGTGCCTTTAACTTCCCTCCTTTAAGTCTATGACACAGAGTGCTCAAAGCCTCTGCTGATGACAAGTGGTGCAACTGTATTAGTAGTTTAAGCCTGTGATTACGTTTTAATATATAACACTTTAATGAACACTTTCCTTCAAATTCTATGCTGCCCAAATATGGTCATAAAAGTCTAATTCGATTTGTTTCCCATTAAATTATCAGATGGTTATTTTGAGTGTTGTTAATGGCCCAGTTAGAACAGTAATGCATGGTTTGGTTCTTTGATATAATTAATAAAGTAAAGTTGTAGGTACAAGAACAAGATTCCTTTAATATCAATGGAATTATAGGGGAACTCCGAATTTACACATCAAAGTCTGTTTACCGGTCTTGGTAAGTACTGCTGTATATGTGAAACAGTTAGTTTGTAGCCTCCAGGTGGAGCTGTGTGAAATGTGATGAATTTCCTCTAGTGATGTCACTTGAGTCGGCATCAGCTGGGGCTGAAGCCTACGTGTTTGAAAAAAGAAACTTATTCTGAAGGTGTGGAGTGAAGTGACGAAGTTGAGTGAAGCTTACCAGACCTCTGTAGCCCGCTTGAGGCTGCATTAGCCGCTATTAACGCAACACAAATCTCAGACCGTCAAGTTGCATTTTGGGGTTTTGACAAGGAAGAAGAATGCATCTATTTTGATCCTTGAATTAAAAACAAAGTCCATCATGAGATGTTTCGGACTGCTTAATTGGTGGAGTACTCTTTTAACTTAATTTGTAACGATTTGTTGATCCATTGATTTATGCGCTTCATAATGTGTTTATACTCTCATTTGTTCCCCCTTAGCCATAATTACATTTCAACTTTTCTCATGCCTTCTGCCAGAGAGCCTAATCATACATCCTGACACAAGACCACAGCTATACTCAATTCAAACAACCATCTGACTGTCCCATTAAAAATTTTGCATTCTCCCACTGTTTGTGTTTGCGCTGATACAACATGGCTTATATCTTATATTGTGCATGCTGGGATAGGCACCAGCCCCGTGTGACCCTGTACAGGATTAGTGGTTTAGAAAGATGTTTGGAAATGAACAAAGTCACTCCAGACAACTGAGCTTTACTATGTGTTTAGTTTTGGGACTAACCTAATCTTTTTGTGGTGCAGCAGACCTCACCCAAACTAGAATCAGTGGGCTCATTAGTCACGTAGAGTGAGCTAGCCTTGCAGGACTTGGTAAGTAGCAGGTAGTCAGAGGGATTTTGAGGGAAAGGTGTCAGTGCTTCTTACTCTTCTGTTCCTGTAAGGTGTGCTGTAGCTCTCTCAGGTTCTGTGACAGGAGCTCCACCTCGTCAAGACGGCCGCTGAGCTTTGCGTCAAAAATGTAGGCCCTAATGTTGTCAATCTGCTGCAGCAGAAGTTCCTCCTCTATCATGTCCACATCGGGCAAAACCCCGTCATCACTGTCCCCGTCAAAGGGGTTGGTCGAGACTCCTGGAGAATTCCCAGTAGCCTCCAGAAAAGGGTTACCTGTGTCAGTGTCAGCATCCTCCTCAAAGGGGTTGCCAGGTGCGGTCTGTTTGTCCTCCTGCTCATCATCATCTTCATCGAATGGGTTGTATTCTTTCTTCCCATTGGCTACTTCTTTGTGTTCCCTCTTGATGTCCTCGAAGAAGGGATTGGATGGATCCTCTTCAATTGGAGTAGAGTCCTCCTCATCGAAAGGGTTAAGGGGGGTGCTGTTCTGTCCTTCACCGCCAGGGGGGGTTACCTGCCCCCCTAAGCTCCTCAACCTGGGAGGTGACTCTTCCTGGCTTGTGAGAGCAGGGAACGCTCTTACAGAGGATGGACTCCTGTCAGCTTTAGGAGTCAGGTCTTCTGCTGCAGTTTCTTCCTCTCCTTGGAAGCCCCCTGCCGGACTGATATCCAAAGACCTATCCCAGGTGATGAGAGGCTGGGTGGAGCCCACAGTGGGGCCCCAGTTCTCCCTCTCCTCCCTTTCCCGTGTTTTCAGGCGGTGGAACTCCCCCTGCTGCAAGCTCTCCTCCTCTGCCAGCTTCTGGGAGAGTGCGATGGCCAGGCTGGTCTGCTGCTGGTCATATTCATCCTGCAGCTGACGCAAGTTCTCCTCCAACATGGCTACCTCGTCTGTCCTCTTGGCTTCTCGTGCCTGACGAAGGAATGACTGTATGTTCTCAATCTGCTGCAGGAGGGGGTCCTCCAGCTCGCTGCGTGCATGGACAGAGTCTGCAGAGGGCAACCAACCACCAGCTTTGGTCATGCGTGGAGCTCTAGGGGGCTGTGGCAGCTCTCCGTTGGTACTGGGAGGTGGACGGTTTTTCTCAGACTCCTGCCTCCTCTTCAGGGTCTCCTGGGCTGCCTGTTGAGAAGGGAAAATATATGAATAAACGTTGAATAACTTTTATTGTATGAAAATTCAACACAGAAGTACCAGTACACAATCTCACCAGTCTCTCTTGTTGGACTCGCTTCTCTTGTTCCTGTTTCCTCTTTTCTTTCAGCTCTTCATATTTCTCCTTAGTGGGTAAAGACATGAGACCTAACAGCTTCTCCTGAAACAAGGAGAATACAAAGAATGGGTGAATTCAGGGAGGGAAAGGATCAAAGGAGCATGACATACAGAAGTACTGTATAAATGTAACAGGGTGATGATTGTAGAAATACTGTACAGCCCATTCGGACATGATTTATTTCTCTGGGAGGTGGGGGGATTTTAATATTGCCTGTGCTGGTCGGTGATTTCACGTGTAGTACGTGTGAGATTTTTACCTCCCATCCCTGTATTAATTACAGCCCCAATTACTTACCAACCCTCTGCTCTTCCTGTAAGTTAAGTCTACTCAGGACAGAAACTATGCATTTTAAAAGTGTGCCTCTGAGGTTTTAAACATAGAGATGTGTTTACTGCTACTGACTTTCATCAGCTCAGCTCACAGCGTGACAACCAAAGTGGAAACATTTACGGAAAGAAAAAGTGAGACCTTTACGAGATAAGCTCATCAAATGAGCAGTGCCGCGTTAAAGGCAATTCTGTTTTGCTAGTCTACCTGTCTGTGTAGCTAAACAGATTTTATGTGTAGTGAGCAGCAGCATGTATATCAGATTGCTGCAGACAAAAGTCCCAGTCTTACTGTGAAAGCAGCACAGCCTAATCGACACTCAAAAAGAAACATAGTAGTGTGCAGCTGTCCGTGTTAATAATGAAGTTACAGCTAAATAATTCCTAATGTTATTATTATTAAAAAATAATACTAAGCCTGAAGAAGATCACAGTGTCCCACAGCATATCACTGTCTATGACAGAACCAGCTCCTGTATTTGGCCAGTGACTAAATTGCCGACTCGAATGATGACGTGTGGTATAAACGGGGATGGCAAATATGTTGTTGCCAACCTCCTCACGTAATATTTCCTCTGTCCGAATGGGGTCTGCTTTTTTGTTTGAACTTGGTCTCACCTGGACAAATAGCGTGGCTGTATAGCGGACCATCCTCTGCAGCTGGAGGGCCTTTGGATGCGGTGGTGGATCATCTTTTGCACTTAGTGTTAAAATCCTCTTACTGAGAAGAAAACACACAACTCTGTGTGATCTTTTTTTAAAAAGACAAACATGACAGAAGACTCATTTAGGACTGACATCTACCTCAGGGCATCGATTAGTTCGTAGTATTTCTGTACTTCCAGTCTCAGTCCACCAGCAGTGTCAAGATTGTATGTGGTTTCTCCTGCACTGTGAAAGTATAAAGCCATGGGGCTTAGCAACAGTCGCTTAAATCAAAGATCCAAAGATTATTCCTCATATCAGAAATGCTTATAAATCAACTTTTTATTACATTTATTTATTTTTTAAATGTGACTTACTTGAGAGACTCTGCCATTTTGATGTATTCTGGAGCCCTTTCATCCACCTTCTCCATGCACATCCTCAGCCTCTGACAGGAAGAAAAGTTTTGAGCAAGTGAACAACAGGAAATCACAAAGACAAAGACTGAATGGCGGGAAGGATACAGCAGTGTAAACTCAAGGCAGCTTGAAAAGAAAACATCGAACGACACTAGAGGCAATAGAGGAAGAGACAGATTTTTAAATATGTAGTGATTCTTTCCATCTACGAGATAATTTGATGGGCCAACCTCGTAAAGTTTCACTATATCCGGCACGTGGTCCTTCTCTTCCAACTTGTGCTGTATCTTCAGCAGCGTGTCCATACAGTGGTGACAGCAGCGAATCTTCTCGTCATCCTTATCCTCCAGCATAGAGGTAACGCTGCTCAGGCTGCTGATGCTGCCTCTCCTGGAGCCCATCCCACTGCTTCCACCGCCACCTCCTGCTGGTGGAGACTGGGACTGAACGGGGCTTCCAGGTACACACAGGGCCTCTCGTGTCCCAGTAATTAGCTTTTCTGTGAAGAGACAAAATGTTAACATATCACAGCACTCAGACAACATGACTTCAACTAGATATATGATTACTTCCTCTAGTTTGTTGATACATACGAGCCAAAGGTAAGGGGACAAATTCCATGCACTTCCTACACATGATGGACCCACAGAGGCGACAGTGGTGCCGCCTGTTCCGGATGTTGAACTTGTTTCCACAGTCGGGACAGAAGGGGACATCTGAGTCATTCACCCATGACACCACTGACTTCTCAATGGCTATAAAAGAATGATTAATTTATGATGAATAAATCATATTTACATACACTGAGAGAGAAAGTCAGACTTGTATTGAAAACACGTGGACAAACCTCTGATTTTGGCGACATCTGAGCTGGTTCTGTCAAACGATGTCAACTGAAATGACAGTTTTCATGGTGAATGAGTCAGCACAGTTAAGCCATTCTTACTGTAATTTCAACAGCAGTGGGAAGAAAATAATGTGTGATTTGCTATTGTAAGCACACCTTTTCCAGTCTGATTATGAGCTTATTGACCTCAATGACATAGTGATCTATCCTGGCTGCCCGGTGCTTTTTAAAGAAGTCCAGGTGACTTCTGGTTGCTCCTGCAAAAGCAAAGAGGAAGGAGATAAGAGTGGTGGCTGCTTGAAGGCCTTCTCGGTCACTCTTGTGTGAAAAAAATATGAAAAGGCCAAGTTAACAAACAAAAAGGTTGAGTTTACAATCCAGTTTTCCAGTCTCACCCAGTTCCTGAGGCTCCCACATGTAGGGGTCCACTCCACCATAGTAGAAGGACTCATAACTGCCTGTGTCCGGTCTGTCATCTCCATCCCTTTTCAACAGCTTGTCTTTGGCTTTCTTTGCCTTCTGAACCAAACCTGCGTACAAAGAAAATTCGACACAAATACCACCATGTGTGGAAAATGCAGAAAGGATATTATATACACATGGACCACAAGTCCACAAGAACATCCACTAATTTCCAGATGAATGATTGAATTGAACAACTAGATTCCTCCTTGCATGCCTCTGTTTCCCATCAATATATTCTTCATCTCTACATTTTATCACATTCCTGTTTGTCCTGCCATGAAAAGCAGCAGCAGAATATGTTGCCAAATCATCCTGGAAACAATTCCCCTGCTCTAACACTGCAGTGCCCTTGAATCAAATTCATGATGTACTCTTTAAAACTGCTTTTTAAATGAAGCCACACAGACTTTTAGCTTAACTAAACAGTACAATGTTCTTTTTTCTCTGTTTTACGTGACAAGATGTGATAAGACTCAAATGCCATTATGGCTGTGAGCGGAATCCACAAGTACAATTAATGGGACCCACTTTTGAGCTGTCCTCTAACATGGCGGTCATCCCCAGAGTGCTCCTCTTCGTAGTGGTCTTGGAGTTGGTAGAATGACTGAAGGTCCTTCAGGCAAAGTGGGCAAAGAAAGCCCTCCTTCACTTCACCTGTGACCTCAAAAGGGGGTGGATAACTGGAGGCCATGACAGTGGCTGTGTTGTTGGAGACGAGATGCAAAATGGGAGATTCTTGCTTCGGTCCACATGTCACAGGGTGTGAAACCCACCCTATATTAGTGCCATCACAACAGAGAAAAGCTTGGGAATCTAAAAAGCAGGACAAAGCAGACTTTGTGGGATTAAAATGTTTACTAACTTGGCCAAAAATCCAACACAGATTTAAACATGTATTCTGATTAGAATGTCAATTTTAACCATATCTGGTAAGTTATGCAAACTGAATAATGCATCATTTCCTGTAATGACACACTGTGACTTATATGTGAGTAAAACATGGGAGGCAGGGGTGTCAGGTCAGAGAGGATTGCGAAGGTGAAATATATTACATTCTAACTTGATATAGAATATAAATGGGGTTATTACACCTGTACAGTCGTGTTATATTGCTCTCATGAGTGAAGAAACAAACATTCAGATTTACACCCACTGCTGAAGAGCTGCATGCTTTTTTAAATAAATTCTAGCCAACAAGCTAACGTTACTGCAGACAGTGTTGAGTTTCACAAGTCTTACACATCAATTATTTCACAATGATTATAGTTATTTAACGTTACATGTTTTCTTGATCTTGTGCACATTGAAATTAACCTGTAGATTTAAACGCTACATTTTTACCAGGTCACGTTAGCTAACGTTAAGAGTTTATACCTAGCTAACCCACTCAGTCAGTTTGTGTATCAACAACCCACGGTTGTTGTCAGTGGAAAAAAACCAAACCTAACTAGACGACAAGTATTTGCTTTTCTGACTGCGAGCACTGTCCAATTTGATATTTGCATATTAACTAACCAATGGCTAAAGTTGTATTGTTTAATATTTGGCCGCCTAGCAGAGAATGCAACGTTAGCTCGAGAACGCTAGCTGCAGGTCTCGCTTTCTTTAGACATCGTTTCTGCAATGTCGTTGTTCAAAACACGGAGATAAATAACTTCCAACATCACAACAACAAACAGTCGCGGACTTAGCAACACGACAGATAGTGTATACTTACAAATGAATCCAACAATAACTGTGTGGTTGACAGTTAAGCTTTTCTTTGACAGCTCGACAACACCAGCTGCAGCAGCAGCAGCAGCCCTGCCTGGTCATGTGATTAGCATTCAGTGTGTAAGGAAAGAGAAGAGAGACATATGGCACGAAACACACTGGCTTCACAACCATAGACAGTATCTAAAGAGTTCACAACACGCTGGATTATATGAGGTCTCTTCATCTTCTTTTTCTTCTTCTTCTGAGAGGTAGTTGGCGTCAATGTCCATTATTTAAAATGGCTTTAAATAAGTCCAGTAGCCAAAGGTGTCATTTACACTGGGGACGCATGGGACATGTCCCCACCACATTTTGAAATGGCTGATTTTGTCCCCATCACTTTTTGAAAGCATAACATGTTCTGAAAAATAGCTTGCACCAAGAAATATTAACTAACAAATGAAAATGCTTTGAGAAAGGTTTATTTGCACAATAAAAAAACATGCAATGCAATTCAAATATGGAAGAAACAAATGTGCATTGTCCAAAAAAAGTAACCTAAGCTAAAAAGAACAAGCAGCTGATTGCTGCATTATATTATGTTGTATTTTTATATTTATAAATAGTCACCTCCCAGCTGAATGTTTCCCTTTACATAAAAAAGACATTTCCACCATAAATTGGAGAAGAAAATGTCTCCAGAATGCAGGAAATTAAGTGTTTAATGCTCCAATTTTCTGGGTGAGGACCCCCAGACTCCCGCTCATAAATCTCACCATTTCCAAATGTTAATTCTTCTTCTTGTTCATCCTCATGTCTCGTGATCCAAGTGTATCATCACGCCCCTAATCTGAGCCCTTATGTCGCCACCACTTTTCAACACAAAGTGACGCTCTTCCCAGTAGCTCTTATAAAACCAAACAGTCAAATGTACTTTTTTACACAGACCTCTACTTGTCCACAGTTGTATGATCATCACTTGTCTTTCTTCTGTAGCCTATATTTTTCTGCATGTTGCTAGAAAATGCTCTACTGTCTATTGTTCCTATTTCTGTCCTGTTAGTTCCCCTACGTCTTCTCATAGGCTACTTACTTAGCCTACTGTTGCCGCTGTTGATTTGTTTTTCTCCACATTATGCTTTTTCCTTTTGATTTTTTAAGTTTAATATTAATTTCAACAGTATATTTTTTTATTTCTACCTTTTTGTTTATTAATGTGTTATTTTTCCCTTTACAAACTTCTTGATTTGGATTCAGATCCTGATGATTACTGGCTGTAGGCTGTTGTAATGCCAGCCTGTGTTTCCTTCTGCTTTTGTTTTTCTGTTAATAAGCCTATTTGAAACAAAGTTTGCCATGACTAATGGACTGTGCTTGCTGTGAGTTGGTTTAGGTTGGCAAATACAAGGTTGGTGTGCAAAGCGGGAAACAGCCACTGTGTGTCAGACGGTTTGGGACAATTTAATTCATTAAAGTAAATTAAAGTAATTAGGAATATGCACTACAGTGTGACCTGATGATAAGAGCATTCATTATTACTTAAAGATGGACTAAGCGATTCTGGAGAAATCCAATACAATGACAAATACCATGATATAGAGCGAACAGTGACATTGCAAGTAAAGTAACTAACGTTATCTAAGTTGTGGGTTAGCACACTGTCGCTACGGTTGCTGCTGTGAAGCTAAAATGTACGAGACGGTCCCAGAGCCAGCACAACAGCGGTACTCACAACTTTCCTGATACTATAGCTAACATCACAACAGCAGCATGTCTTTGCAAATTAAATAAAGCTGAAATTCCCGTGGCCAAGTAATTACTAACACTAACTGACACACAAATGATGGCTGGAACAACAGCTGGAATAATGTTGTGTGGTCGGGTGTGGGCCAATTTGTAGGTTTTCCATTTACATAGCCATGTCTGTGTACAAACAATAGGATTTTTTTTCCAGCCACACACAGAATGAACAGCTAGCAGTGAGGAGATACTCTCTGAATTTGACAAACAGACGTGTACTGGATTAGAATCACTAACCCCAACTTTAACCCTGAGGCTCAGGGTGTGTGAGTGGCCCTGTGTCAAAATCTAGTTTAAAGACATTCAATTATTTCAGTTTGAGTTCATAGTTTTATAAACTTTATTCATTTTAAGCCTATGGCTCAGTTTCTGGGGCTCTCTGGCAAAACACAATTAAGATGCAACGTGTACAGTGCCCTGTACACTTTAGTTGTTGCTCACTTTATGGCAACAGGGTGCATACACAATGCACAGAGAATAGGAGGAATAGGAGGTCCAAAGGGGCCCAAAACTAAGGGTAACTGTTAGTCAGTCATGAACTTTTTATAAGCAAATTACAAGTCTAATTGGTAGAACTATATCAGTGGTTTTCAGTCTTGGGGTTAGGACCATAAATCAAGAGCATTGAATGTAGAAAAATAAAAAATTTTCTGTTACAGAAAATTATGTTTAATGTAAAATTATTTACTTTGATTTTATTTTCTGTGAAATCCCGCGTAAGTCTCCCTTTTTTAAGGCCTCTGAAACCTAAATCTAATAATAAATATGAGTACTTGGTGAAACTGCTCAAAACTCACATCCACCTATGATGAAAGGTCACAGCCTAGACTTTGTTTCATTTCAAGGGCTTACAGACCAAAAATATTGAAAATTTACTTAACAATCCACAGAGGAATTGAAGTTGTTTGTGTGTGTGTGTGTGTGTGTGTGTGTGTGTGTGTGTGTATGTGTGTGTTGGGGTGTGTGCAGATCACCATCATACTTTTCACAGATAGCCTTGTGTACTTTTAAAACGACGTCGCATTCTGTCCTCGAGGAATCTCATGTAGTCAGTTCATGCATGAAACATAATTCATCTAAATACGTTCATCCTGTACATTAGTTTCTTCCCCTTGCTTAATGGTTTGTCAATCCACTGAACCCTGATCATTACTGCTGGAGTTGAAATTTGCATATTGATCAGGTCTGTTGACAGCGGCTCCCAAGGCTCTGATGGAACGAGCCCAATTAATCTGGGAGGCAGATACCTGACACACTCTGTCTTTCTATTGAAATGCATGAATCATTCCCGATGGGGCCAAAGGCAGGGTGACTGATTTGTTGGACTTCACACTATTAGACCTAGTTGGGTTGAATAAACAGTTTAATAGACATGCATTTACTGCAACTAAAGCAAACCATACATTTTTACCAATGCATTTTATTGTCCAACAAAAACATTGGTGGTTGACTTTAAGGCAAAGCTTTTAATTTACAACATTAGGTTAAATAAACTTAATTCATGCAATAATGTGTAGAAAAATAACCAATGAGACATTTTATTTGCTGTGATAATCATTATGTAGAAAAGAATGAATCACAACTGAATAAAATTAAAGATTTTCCAAAGCAAATCTGTAAACGTTATCTCCACTTTGATCATATTGCAAGCATGTCCTACGGTACTGACAAGCGTGTGCTGCCTCACAGAGGCAACATCCAAAAGTCAGTAGTAATAATTAAATTTTTCAGCATGAGTAGCCTAATTAACGGAATAAATATTAATATTAATAATAACTCATTAATAAAGTTCAACATTGGGCACGCGCATCTCTTTACAGCGAAATAGTACACAGTGCGTAATTGTCCTCCAAAGTCAGTTTGGAGGACAATTACGCACTGTCCAAAGAAACAAACAGCAGATAAATGTTTTGCCATGACACAGTAATTTGCTGCCAAAGAAAAACTGTGGCACAAAAGGTTAAATGATTGATAAATTCTTTTATCTTTTTTTTCATGTTTAATAATTCATTATGGTCACTTAATTTACACATTTATTTTGTTTACAATACAGTAGTACGCGCACACCAGATATTTGCTTAACCTACTCTCCATCCACTAAATCCTCCTCGGGTGCAAACCTTTTACCCGGGTGTTGTCTCTTCTCCTCGGCATGACTCTTGTTAATGTTGTCTAAAAAGTCGAGCAGCAAACTGGTCTTGCTGCAGCTCGTAGGGTCCAAAACATCACACGGACTGTTTGTGCCTAAATCCGGATTGGAGTTATCCCAAAACCGTTTTCCTGGGTGCTGACGCTTTCCCAACTCAGCGAGGTCATCGTCTCCATTTGCATCCGCATCCCAGTCCCCATCGCCGTCCTCATCCGCGGGATGGCGCTTACCTGGGTGCTGGCGTTTGCTGTGCAGCACCAGGTAGCGCTTGCCCGGGTGCTGCCGTTTTGAAAGTTCACTCAGGAGCATTAAGGGGTTTTCTGAAATGTGTCCCGTCGCGGAGCGCTTTCCTGGGTGCTGCCTTTTCTGGAGCTCCATGAACGAGTGCATTTCATCTTCGCGCTTGCCCGGGTGCTGTCTCCTTTCAACATCCAAGTATTGTTCGTCCTCATCTTCTTCTCTCCTCCCCGGATGCTGTCGCTTCTCCAAATCCGCACTATATCTCTTACCGGGATGCTGTCGTTTTGTCACCCATTCTGTCTGAGAGGAAGATCCCTCTGGAGAAAGAAAAACATTATCTCGATCACTTGAAGTATCCCCAAGTCAACTTTAAGTATATCCCTGTACTGCAAAGATGTGTTTCCCCAGCTTGTCTATTTCGTGCACACAAACGAATGTAGTTGGTGGCCCATATGCCTTGCATCATTTTGGAAGAAGATTCCTTTCAATTTTAATGTTTTAAAAGACAATTTCAAACATTATTAATTAATGAATTTTTATCCAACTGGAAAACTAGTTTTAACATGTTGCCACTTTAGTTACTTAGGCTTTCAGTTTGAAAAACGAGACAAAGAGCCCAGATAGCCTATTAATATAATGGTAGCGGTAAATGACAGGTTTACAACTGAATTTTTTAGCCTACTTTATTTTGCATCACCACATGACTAGGCAATGTTAAAAATGATCCAAGACATAGGCTACTGCGTATTTTACGCACCGCTTCTGCCGCCTTCATCCTGCATCTTTCTGAGAATGGACCGTAACAGGAGACTTTCTGCTCTCTGTAGTATGATGTCGTCTATGGTGCTTCGGTCCGTCTCATCCTCATCGGGGATGCCCTGTCCTCCAGACACGGCCAAGTTGCAGACCACGAGAGAAGCCAAGATAAGCAGACATGTCGACTTCATGGTCACTTAGTTGGTCGTCTGTTGGAAGAAATAGGTTGTGGTGGATGGGAAATATAATGCAACATATATGAGTGAATATGTGTAGTGTATATTTCTTACGTTGTTTGATTCAATTTCGAGACACGAAGTTGTATTTTTGAGTCTAAAACGATCGAGGGAGACAATGGGTCCAATGCAAATTGCAACTTTTTTTCAACTAGATAGGAGGAATTTTCTGAAAGCTCATTGAATTCTGATCGGAAATAGGATAATTTAACTCCAGCAGCTGCGTTTAAAACTTGTTTTACAGAAATAAAATATGTAAACTGAATGGCATGCTGTCTACAAAACCTTTCAAAAGAAAACTGAACGCACTAACGCATTATACATTTTTCCCACCCAGATAAGACGAATAAGAACCACTAACACAAAAGATAGATATACTTTGTATAAGGGTTTATCCTGAAGTGCGCCAGACTCACCTGGGATGTATCCAAATTCTCCTCTTTCCCAGCCTCTGTTGAGCCGGCAGTGATGATAGTTGCTCTATCTCAGCGGTTGGTGACCCGTAAAGTCTAGAGGTATGAGCAAGATAACTTTCTGTCTCAGCATTTATACTAACCGGTCACTGTCGTCACACCAACGCTGGAGTCATTTTTCAGGATCCCTCGTCCCCACTGATGTCACCAAGTCGTGCGCAACTGGATGTATGATCGACCTACAGGGGCCGCTGCCCAATTTGTATGTTTCAAAAACAAAGAAAGGCTTGAGTTTGAGATAGACAACAGACACTACTACAGGATGAGTGGATTAGATACATTAATTCGTTTAAATTGTGAATTTTGGACAAGTCATTTATTGTTTGTAAGTTTTATAATCCGTTTTCTCTTTAAGTTCATTAAGCTTTTGTTTGCGTGGATAAATATAGTTTCATGTATTCAGAATCTTTCATCGTGAGCACGAGTCTCCTTACAACAGGCTATGTTTTCTTTTTATTGCCGTTTGCCTCTCAGATGATGGTCAGAGTATCTTAACAAAAACAAAACATCTGAAGGTCTCCTATGGGGCGCCAGTCAGGGCTGCACATTCATATTTTTCATGAATACCCTAAGGTCACGGGACTCAGGAGGGAGAGCTGAATCCATCTGGTTCTTCTGAGCACAAAACATGTATTTTCTGGTCACGATGCAGCACAGAGGCGGATCTAACATGTTTTACATGGAGTGGGAGCAGGGGACCAAAAACCTAAATGTGACTTCTGAAGCCAGTTTTTGTATGTTTAGGCTATTAATGGAGTTTTCAACTACAACAACTAAAATACTGTATAAGTTCAAATCTGACATAGGCTACTTTAACTGAGTGGTTATTCTTCTATTCCACTACAATATTGTACACTGCTCAAAAAAATAAGGGAACACTTAATCATCACAGTATGACATCAAGTCAATTAAACTTCAGGGATCTGTCCAATTAGGAAGCATAAGCAATTGTGAATCAAAGTCACTTGTTTTGGTACAAATTAAAGTGACAACAGGTGCACTGTGAACCTTTTCTCTTCACAGATGAGAGTAGGTTCACACTGAGCACGTGTGACAGAGTCTGGAGACGCCGTGGTGAATGTTATGTTGCAACATGACCGGTTTGGCGGAGGATCTGTGATGGTCTGGAGAGGCATACCCTTGGAGTGTCGTTCAGACCTCCACATGCTAGCCAAATACCCTGACTGCTGTTACCTGGATGAACTCCTCAGAGCCATTGTCAGACCTTACGCAGTTGTAGTGGGCCCTGGGTTCTTCCTGGTGCAGGACAATGCCCGGCTTCATGTGGCCAGAGCAGTTCCTGGATGACGAAGGCATTGAAGTCATAGACTGGCCCTCATGTTCCCCAGACCTGAATACAACTGTGAACCTCTGGGAAGTTATGTCAGTGCGCCACAGACTGTCCGGGAGCTCACTCATGCCCTGATCCAGGTCTGGGAGGAGATCCCCAGGACAGGAGTCTCATTATGAGCATGTTGTCAGGAGTGCATACAGGCATGTGGGGGCCACACTACTGAGTCACATTATGAATTGCTGTGTTGACAGTCAGATCAGCCTGTACTTTCCTTTTTTATTATTTTGATTTTCAGCATGAATTTTGAATCCAGCCTTCAATCAGCTGGCGATTTTGGTTTCCACTGGCCATTGTTATGTCATTTTGCTCTCAACCAATTTGATTTTTTAACTTTGAACTTTTTCATTAATCGAGATCTGATGTGTGATTGAAATGTTCCCTTAATTTTTTTGAGCAGTGTACTTTTTACTCCACGATATTGATCTAACAGCTGGAGTGACTAGTTATTTTGCAGATTAATATTTTAAATAAAAATAAATCATATGCAGAACTTTAAAAATATGTTACACTGTAAAACATTAAACTGCCCAACAATATATACAATTAGAAACAATTGATTGAGTAATCTGACAAAATGGATGCTGTTCTCCCAGGTCCTAAGTTACAGTAAACCGAATAAAAGTTTTGACTGTTGACCCTGATAAGAGTTGCTGAGTGCACACTGTGAATTTTTGCACATCCTTGTTAATTATGCTGTATTTTTTTTGTTGCATTTTTTGTATTAGTATTATTGTATTATTGTATTATTTTGTATACTTCTACATTCTTGATCTCTTTACTTTTTCTACATTTATATTTCTATATTATGTTTATGTGTACTGTTAAGCACCAAGTCAAATTCCCCATATGTGAAAATGTACCTGGCAATAAACCTTCTAACTGTCTGTTTCTGTGAAGTGTGTCAATATCAGCTTGACAAAAACACACGATCAACATGTAAACACGCTGAGTTTGTCTCAGCTGGACGTCAGATCAGTGGTGGTTGGTGATTTCGCTTAATTACTGGTGTACACTCTTTTTTGCAGACAGCTGGCAGGCTACACACAAAGGCAGTAATTCAATTGTTGGCAACAATAACTGTGGATGTGAAGGCAACTGTGTGGATTCCTGTTGAAGGAAATTTGGCCCTTATTAAGATTGTGTTGTTGAGCAGTCCACTGAACCAAAGTATGAAACTTCTCAATCCACATAAATTTAAATCCAAAACTCACCAAAACTACCTGTATGAAACGATCTGCAGATCTTGTCCATATGCAGAGATAAATTACTCCACCGTCTGGATGAACTCCTGCATAGTGAATATCGGCATGAATTGAATAGGCCGTGTAATGCTGTAATTACTTGCTTTCAGTGTGCTGTCACGTCCAATACTTCAAGCGGGTTTAGACTCCTGCCGAGCCTGCAGTTAAAAACATCAATACCCCTGGTGGAAATCATATACTTTGTGACTGATTTTTATAGAATACTGTCAGAAATCTTATAACTATGACTATCTCATTTTCCTTTATGAGGAAACTGATAGAAATCCCTGTTTGACATTCTCTATAATGATATATTGAAAATAAAATTTGATCAGTATCCCCTCAAAGGGTAAAGGTGATGAGACTATTAATGTTTTAGTTAGAGCTTAAATATGAGAAATCGCCCAGGTCAAAATTGAATACTTCACTTGTATTTTGTAAGTCTAAGTAAAACAGAATCAGCTGTGTAGGAGAAATACAACTGGGTGAGGAACAGCCAAACTCAGCTATCAAGGTGAGGTTACTAAAGAGAGTTTACTGTCAAAAGTCATGCACCATGGCAAGACTGAGCACAGCAACAAGACACATGGTAGCTTTAATGCATCAGCAAGGTCTCTCTCTGGCAGACATTTCAATGCAATCAGCGATTTCCAGACGTGCTGTCCAAGCTCGTATAGATGCAAAGAAACGTACCGCAGAAGATGAAAGACACATCACGCTTACTTCCAGTCGCAATCAGAAGATGTCCAGCAGTGCCAACAGCTCTGAACTGGCAGTAAACAGTGGGACCCTGATACACACCTCTACTGTCAGGGGGAGTCTGGTCAGAAGTGGTCTTTATGGAAGACTTGCTGCCAAAAAGCCATACCTCTGACATCGAAACAAGTCTGTGCAACAGAACTATGCACGAAAACACAGGAAATGGGGCGTAGAAAATTGGCAGAAGGTGCTCAGGACTGATGAGTCAAATTTGGAAAAACATGGCTGTAGCAGAAGGCAGTTTGTTCATCGAAGGGCTGGAGAGCAGTACAAGAAAGAGTGTCTGTATGCACCAGTGAAGCATGGTGGAGGTTCCTTGCAAGATTGGGGCTTCATTTCTGCAAAGGGAGTTGGGGATTTGGTCAGAAGTAATGTTCTCCTCAGTGTTAAGAAGTACAAGCAGATACTTATTCGTCATGCAATGCCATCTGGGAGGCATCTAATGGGCCCAAATTTATTCTGCAGCATGACAACAACTCTAAACATACAGCGAATGTCATTAATAACTTTCTTCAACCTAAAGAAGAACAAGGAGTCCTGGAAGCGATGGCCCCCACAGAACCCTGATCTCTGTCTGGGATTACATGAAGAGAGAGAAGCAACTGAGACTGCCTAAACCCACAGAAGAACTGTGAGTAGTTCTCCAAGGTGTTTGGGTCAACCTACCTGCCGTCTGTTACCCCAGTGATCCATCTGCATGTCTGTCTCTGTTTTCCCCTGCTCTCTCTCTCTCTCTGCCTGCCTCGTTAGCCTCATGTCTTTCACCTGTGTTGCTCCCACCCTGCTTGTTAGTCCCTGTGTATATATACCTGGTGTTTCTGTCTTGTCCTTGTCGGGTCATTGTATGTTGTCACCTTGTGTAGCAGTGTGTTGCTCCTGTTGTCAGCCTCACTTGTCAGCCTCACTTGTCGTGTCTCCCTGTTTCCCTGCTCGTTTTGGTTTCTGGATTTCTCGTTTGGATTACTTTGTTTTTGGACTCTGTCATCAGCCACTCAGTTTGTAAGTGTGCCCCCCCCCCCTTGTTTATTAAAACCCCTAGAACTGTACCTCCTTTGCCTTGCGTCCTGCATTTGGGTCCCACTACCTGCCTCGACACGACAAACCGTGACAAACACTGTGCAAGTGTACCTAGAAGAATTGATGCTGTTTTGAAGGATGGTCACACCAAATATTGATCTGATTTAGATTTTTCCTCTGTTCACTCACTTTGCATTTTGTTAATTGATAAATTTAATCTATTAACATGTCCATTTTTGAAAGTGTTCTTACTTTCTGCATTCTGCCTAAAGTTTTGTACAGTACTGTGTACATAAACACAAACATACATGTGTATATGATGTGTGAATGAGTATGTGTGTGTTTGAGTAAGTATGTATTTATCTATACTTTAACCAGAAGTTCCTGCCACAAGGCGGCACACCAACTGCCAATAAACAGAAGTAGTTGAGAGACAAGTGGATCTAAAATGCATTTATGGTGGTCAGGCTGAAACTGTCACTTTGTTTCAGAATCAAGTGACACCAAGATTGAAAAAAGTGGCTCATAGTATGCCACCATATGCTGATGCCTCAAGTTATGTGCACATACCGTTTCAATGTAGTGCAACATTGCACCATAATTTATGGTATATATATATAAACAGTTTTTAGATCAGATCACAGCAATCTCCAGCAAATTAACGGCAGACATCTATGAATCATGATCATGAAGGATCCCCAGAAGGGAACAATCCCATCCAACTACTGGCCAGTAACCTGCCTCTCCACAACATGGAGTCAGGCATCATAGCGGCTAAGATTAGTAGGCACATTGCTCAATATATGGACCGGGCAAAGAAGGGAATGGGCACTAATACCAGGGAAGCTGTCATGGTTTTGAGGTGAAGGCAGGGTTGAGCAGGTTGGAGGACCCAAATGCAGGACGCAAGGCAAAGGAGGTACAGTTCAAGGGGTTTTAATAAACAAACTAAGGCGAGCACACTTACAAACTGAGTGGCTAATGACAGAGTCCAAAACAAAGTAATCCAAACGAGAAAACCAGAATCCAAAATCAGCAGGGAAACACGACGAGTAGGCTGGCAACAAGGTAACACTGGGTGACAATAAACAATGACCCGACAAGGACAAGACAGAAACACCAGGTATATATACACAGGGACTAACGAGCAGGGCGGGAGCAACACAGGTGACAGACATGAGACTAACGAGGCAGGCAGAGAGAGAGACAGTGAGCAGAGGGAAACAGAGAGACTGACATGCAGGCAGAGTGACAACTGGGGGAACAGACGGAACACAGGTCACTGAACACAAAACAGACCAGAGTGAACACTTAACATGAACTAAGGTACAGGAGGACAAGGTACAAGGACAACGACCTAAAACGCAGGAACAAGAGTTAAGGCAGTGACTAAGAAACAATATAACAACTAGACTACCAAACCAAAGCAATATCAAATCAACACAGGACTACGAGCTAGAACACTAGACAAGACATAAACACTAAGAACAAGGAAACGAGAAGAACAGGTAAACAGAAGGACACCAGAAACAAATGGCAAAAACTCAAACTCACAGGGAAAAACTACAACTCATGACAGAAGCCAAGCAACCAATACCGGTTCTGAAGTGGAACAACCATCAGTCACCTCCTCTATATGGATGACATTGACTCACTGATCCACGCTACCAGGATCTACAGCAACGACATTGGAATGTCATTCGGACTGGACAAGTGTGGTCGCATGGTATCAAAAAGAGGGAAGATGATCAGAACCGAGGGGATTGAACTACCAGAAGGCCACATTGCAGATGTTCAGGACAGCTACAAATACCTTGGGGTGCCGCAGGTAAACGGAAACCATGAGGAGGCAGCAAGGAAGTCCGCCACAGCCAAATACCTACAGAGAGTGAGGCAGGTCCTGAAAAGTCAGCTGAATGGGAAAAACAAGATCTGAGCCATCAACACATGCCCTGCCAGTCATCAGATACCCCTCTGGTATAATAAATTGGCCAAAGGAGGAGATAGAGGCCACTGACATCAAGACAAGAAAGCTCCTCACAATGCATGGAGGGTTTCACCCCAAATCCAGCACCCTGAGACTGTACACCAAGCGTAGCAAGGGAGGCCGAGGACTAGTGAGTGTCAAGACCACTGTCCAGGATTAAACGACAAAGATCCACGCGTTTGACCTTCTTTTCCTCCTCCCCTGTAGTTTTGTTCTTCTTGGATCTTGTGGCTGTCTTCACAAAGGTGAACGCCACCACTTATCCCCCACTTACAATGCTGTCCTTTCATCACTTCCCAGGAAACTCAACAAACGTAACCTATTGGCCTCAGGTGAAGATACCAACGATGGCCGTTCAGTCTTGGCCACAGGTAGTCTCAACGACTGTCGTCACAACACCAAGGAACACTAACGAACCAGCGGTATCGATGACCCGGGATAACGACCCCACTGAGGTTAAATAGCTGAGTTTCCCTGCCAGTCAGTCAGAACTGAAGAAGTCCTTTGGATAAGGGACGAAACGTCTTCCTGTAGCTTCAACCAAGTCCAGTTGCCCTTCATTTTAACCCTTGTTGGATAACTATGACCTGGATGACTGAGAATCTTCATAGACATAACAGCAGAGTGTAAGATGCAGGCAGGAAGTGCACAGGAACATCTGCCGTGGGCTGGAAGTCCCAAGATCAAAATGGAAGACACCTCCTAAGGCAGTTGAGAATGACCGAGCTAAGATCCTGTGGGACTTCAAGATCCAGACTGACAAACTGGCGATGGCTAACCAACCAGACACCGTGTTGATCGACAAACAGCAGAAGAAGGCTGCAGTGATAGATGTGGCAATCCCAAGCGACAGCAACATCACGAAGAAGGAACACGAGAAGCTTGAGAAATACCATGATCTGAAAGAGGAGCTAGAAAAGATGTGGAAAGTAAGAGCAACAGTGGTGCCAGTGGTAATCGGAGCACTGGGGGCTGTGACCCCCAAAGAGAGTGCAGTCCTAGGAACAGCTAAGATACTGCGCAGAACCCTCAAACTCCCAAGCCTCTGGTAGATGACCCGAGCTTGAGGATGACACATACCACCCTGCAAGGGGTGAGAGGGGGATTTATAAATATATATATAAATAACATTTCTTACTTATTTATTTGCTCGCTGTCACGCCCACAGCACTATGTGATTGGTTACTCGTCGCAAATAATAGCCTATCAACACTACGGTGAGCAGCGGAGCTGTGTGTGGAAGGGAAGGCAGCCAATATTACTGAAGGTGCAGTAAACATCAAAATAGGATGATCTGTTTCTATGATGACAAGCAGCGCAGTGTCCCTGTTACACCAGTGTGAACATGCCCGAAGTCACAGCTACAGGGTTTAACTCAGAGTGACGACTTTTAAATCAGTTGCTCTCCCCTTACACACTCACTGCGCTTAAACACAGCATGCATTGGTCTTCTCTGTCTTTTCACTGCAACTGTGATCTAACATTATAGTCTATAATAATAATATAATAGTCTATATATTATTTATTATTTTAAAAATTAACAGTGGCAGTGAAACTTTTTCTCATACTTTGATGGTTAAACTTTGCAATCAATCCACAGTTCACCTGTGTGCCGAACCCTGCGAAGGGAGGTGGGGGGTATTTTCATGACAACAAAGAACTTTTCAAAACATCCCCCTCTGTTTTCTCACACCCTGTGTATAGCCTCATAAACAGAGAACATGGAAAAAAAGAGGATCCATATGAGGATTTGTAAGTACAGCGCAGGTGGCTCAGCCTGAGAGAGAGAGCAAGGGGAGAGGGAGGGAGAGGGAAAGGGGTGTGTGAGTAGCCATTCCCTGTGAGCTCATTATTAATAATAACGTTTTTAAAATTCCACTAAAAATATTGTTGTAGTTATTACACTACTACACCACCATTACATTTTTCCTGTCGTGCACCCCAAAATATGTTTTAAAAAAGAGTTAAACCACACCAGCCAAGTTTAGCGTCCCTCTCCTCATGTAAGCTAAGTTACAGTGTGAAGGAGGAAGAATAATTCGCTGTGAGCCAAAGACACACTCTGTCTGTTTGTGATTTAAATTCTGTGCTGCATTGCCTCAGGCGAACACAGAAAGCGACAGTGGCACAGTTAAGACATGTCTGATCTGTATGGGAATCCACCTTCTTACCTCTGTCCCCTTCATCCTATTAGGCCAAGTATGTAACGACATGCTCAAAGCAACCAATGAATGGCTCAAGAGAGTGTGTATGTTGGATTTTAAGGCCAGCATATGCTCCAACAAGTGAAAGTCTTGTGAACTGGCAGGATCTGTTCAGTGAATGTGATGTCCTGATACTGAAGATGTAGAACAAGCAGATGGAATGATTGCTGCAGGTGTAGCAGCATTTAGGTTGTCACTTTCTCCCCCTTTATCACTGTAAGGCTGTGAAAAGCAATTAGTATTCCAGTCAGCCTTATGTACCACATGTACAGAGAAAGAGGACAGGTTAAGTATATGTCCTGTGCGGTGGGAGAAAATAATAAGACTCATTAGCCTCTGTTTACTCTTGCTGGTGTTAATTATTTATCTTTTAAAATCATGGTGAACTTCAGTGTGTAAAGGAAGTTTCTGCAAAGTGTGCCTTGTCGTGTATGTTTTGTACATGAAGATTAGTGGGTAAGCAGCTGGGCTAACCCACAAAAACTCGGGTTTTCTAGTCTTTTAACCAGGTTAGATCACCATGGAAACTATTATGTGGAGAGATGCCAAGAGTGCATAGTACAGCACCACGACCAGTTAGGGGCACCTCTCCAGCTACTAATTCACCCCCCATAGAGTATGATCCAAGCTGGACTTGAACCAGCTACCCTCCGGATCCCTAGTCAAGTCCCTGCAGCTGAAATACTACAGCCCTGACGGACTACAACTATGGCTTAGATCAAGCTACATTCTTGCTAGAGATGTCTAAAGTCATTCATTGCATAAAGGTATTTAGTTCTTGACTATCTTAAGAGGAGAGTAAGGCCTAGTCCACATGTACATGGGTATTTTTATAAACATTTTTCCTACTTTGTTTAAAAATAAATCTGTCTTCACGAAAACGCAAAAACACGCACAAACACGCACATCAAGCGCTGTTAAGCGCATGCCAAACCACCAGGTGGCGATATGACAATCAGAGCCAATTAAAATGGTAAACAAAGCAGGCAGTGGCGCACAATCTGACATCAAACACAGCAGATAATGGCACGCACTCTGACGTTGCAAGGCAAAAACTCTGGTTTCACCATCTACACGACAACACTCCAACCGGAGTTTCTTAAACTCTTCACCCTGGCAGGAGTTTCCAAAAATGTTAGGTTTCAGTGGTCTGACTGCATTTCCGTGTGTACGAACAGCCAAATTGCGTAGAAAAAGTCACGATTTTGAAAATACCTGTGTCTGTGTAGACGGGGCCTGAGACAATCTGCTGAAAGATTGTTTATATTTGAACTCAACTACCAAATACACCCCTCCCTTCAGTGCTCCCTCAGATGCTCCGCCCCTCCAAATTTCTGCAGCATTGAAACGCCTTCGCCCTTGCCTTGTCGTCTAACTTTCTGTTTATACTCTTTAGACCTTTTCCTCTTTGACTGTTTTTTAGACATCTCTCCTTCTTCACAATCTTTCTCGAGGAGACCCGCAATACGTGTTTCCTTCTGCTCTTTAGGATCTATCCAACCCGTTCTCACCTCACGCTTTGACAAAACCGTGGCTATTGTACGCAAAACGTGGATTTTGAATATATATGATACACTGCAGTTTGCTATTGCTTTGCAACACAAAGGAGGCTAACCATACCTGGTAGCATATCAGCCATGAGCTGGTCGACATGCATATATTTACTGACTGACCGCAAGCACTACTAGCGATTCGTGTCACCCCAGGGCGTCATATACACATGCGGCCTGGATGCGTCTCATAAACATAAACCTGTTGGCGTCTCCTATACACGCAAAATTGACGTTTTGCGTAAAATAGCCACGGTACTCAAAGCGTGTGTGATGCCTGAGCATGAGAACAGGCTGATCTATCACTTGTCAGTGTAGGCTACTTATTTTACGGTGGAGACTGTGTCTGCTGTGTTAGCCCACTCTCTTTTTTTAATCTCCTGAGATAACGTTGATGTAAATTTGGATTTCTCGACAGAGGTGACCAACAACTCTACTTCATCTGTCTTGAATTTGAACTCAGTTTTTCATGTAATGTATAACTCAGTATGTTTTAATAAAAATGAAGAAAAACGGTTACAAAGTTGTTTAGTTTGTGGAGATGAGAAAAGTAGAAGCAGCATTGATAGGGTAACCAGACTTCGCCATTTTCTGGGGACAGTCCCTGGTTTTGGTGACCTGTCCCCCGTCTGGAGCTGTCCCCAGAAATGTCCCCATTTTTAACTGGGTGTTAATCATAGACTGGAGAAGGTGCTAAGATGCCTGAAATCAGATTTTACGTGGCCAGAAATTCTGGACAGCTGCGGAGTTATATATAAAATAAAGACATGATCTCTTTTGCAATTATCCTTATGACTCACCAACCAATCCAGTCCTTTTTAACTGTTAAAATACCTTTAAATGGCCAATACAACCCATAACATGCAGTGTTTCATTTGCCAGAAAGTGATTGCAGCTTCTACTTATTGACTATGGATTCTGCCTCAAAATGACTTCATTTAATTCAGAAGAGTTATATTTGACAGATTATAATAATACCGAAATTGTCCCCCTTTTTTATTTCATATAAATATAATAATAACATTATATTTTTAATGACATACCGGTTTTCAATTTAGAAATCTGGTCACCTTAAGCATTGATTGCTAGGTTACAGACATAAAAGTTGAAACATGATGTTGGATTGAGTATTTAAACCTGAGATAAGGAAGGATTCTTTAAGTTAGGTAGGATTTGCTTCTGTAATACTAAATTGAAAAAAATCCTATTTTATATATAAATCCTATCGTAACTTAAGAACTTTTACGAGCTTGAAAATAAAAACATTTTGTGGGTGTGGAGTTAGAAAGAAGTGATGTTTCCAGACCTCTCTAGTTTGCTTGTCATCTCTGCTTGAGGCTAGCGGCTTAAGGCTACATTAGCCACCACTGGCACTCTCCCGAATTGCAGACAAAACTGCATGAGGTCTGACAACGTTATGAGTACAATGCTATATGGGAGGAGTACATACGCTATATCCTCTGTTAACAGCTTCTTGTTCTATTCTAGTTGTGTGATTATATTGTACACTGTATATTTCACATTTTTTTGCTTCTGCAATGACTTAAAGTCCCTCGTAGATCTGATTATTTTTGTTGTAATTACAACCTTCACCTCTCACCGATGTTAAGCTCAGTGAAGCCACACAAAGAGACTAATTTGAACTTGCTTCCTGATACAGGCCCCAGATCCTGTTGTCCGCCTCTCCAGTGTGCAGCTCATGAGATTGAAACATTTTCCTCGGTAACTTAGTGCTTAATGATGCCTGCAGCCTTCAGTGTAATCCTCGCTCTTTCAGTACTGGGAAGTCAAAGTCTGCTGTTGTGAAAAAAATGCACCAAAGGAAAGAAGGCTACAGTATTTTACCACCATGAACATCACACACACAATGATGAAACTTAAATGATCCCAAAAAGGAAACGGGTTTTATGCAGCAACAAAAATAAGACAAAGAATTGACATTATTGCTTCTTTCTTAAATTCATTAAGATTAATAAATATAATTTGCTTGAAAGCTTTCTCCTGAGAAATGTATATTACTCTGGTCATCTCCAGTGACATCATTCACATTTATTCCAAGTAACGGCACAAATTTCAGTCAGCAGGGTGTTTTATCAAGTGTCAGGTTGACAGGGATATCATCATGCAGTGTGTGATCTCAATTTGGTTCATGAGATATATATATATATATATATATATATATATATATATATATATACATGTTTTTTGTGACTCACTGACCAAGGACATGGGTAAAAAAGCTAAAACCTATAAAACAGCAAAGCAGCAAATCAGGGAATGAGGTTAAAGCTATCTATTTGTTATATTTGTTGAAAATACATCCCGATAGCAACCAATAAATCAAATGCTCTGGCACAAAAATGAAAAAAATCCTGTATCCGTGGTTGTCGCAGGAACGTAAGAAGTATGGAAATGATTGGCTCGTGTACCTGCCTGTCTATCTGCACACACTCTCAAATTTGTTTTGGGGGAGTGGCTTTGGAGGAAGGCCTGAAGGGAGGGGGTGGTTTTTTTTTGATTGGATTCTTTCACAATCTAGCTCTCTTGTTAGTTCTCCGACATTACCTACCCCAGTTGCGAACAAAGTCTGCAGGGGGGAGGTGGTTGGGGTGGATAGATCATAGATCACCACTCATTACTTACTTACTTAGTACTTATTTGAACCCAAACCATGTTGTTTCCCTAAACCAAATCAAACCTTAACCAAAGCGTTGTCATGCCATAAAACATTCCTCATAACGACAGCGATTTGCAACGGTTTACAAATGATGTAGTCCTGATTATAGTGACGTCAGATTTGAAAACAGTTATCTGTTGTTCTTGCTCTGAAATCTCAGGACGGTGTCTGGAAAGGATCCCTACGATTAACACCCAGTGATGCCCTTTGTTGTTAACAACAAACATAAGTTTCGCTCAAGGACTATTCTCGCTCTGAAATCCTGTGTGAGGCGAGGTTTTGCAGGAAGACGCCAGTGAAAACGTGAGTTGGAGATAGGAATTTGTTGTGTTGGAGTAATGTTAGAAAATAAAGTCTTGCTAGCATTTTCTCTACGTTCACAAGAAAATCCTTTCCCTTCCTTCAACAACTCACCTTGTATAACAGTCTGAGCCTGTCAGTGGCAAAAAGAAGCACTTTTTGTTGACATAATTTTGACGGGCACAATTGCCCTGAACACTGCAGCTGGTTTACAGAGTGTGTCTGAAACCATCTGCATGGATTCCAAAACTTTTTGTACCTACTGGTCATTTCAATACCAAAATATGGGACAATAGTGCCCATGTATATGGGACAATAGTGCCAATGTTTAACAATACTGAAATTAGCCTTTAGCTTTGAGGACTTGTTGGCCTGCTGTAGCTGGAACAAGGGTGGAACCAGAACAATGAGCTGAAAGATGCTCAAATGTTTTGACACATTGTTTTTGCATTGTATTACAGCAGGTTTAAGGCGGTGACAATAATGCAGTAAGGGGGTAGCAGGTGGGTGTAGTAACCGTGAAGTTTATTCAATTCAATTCAATTTAATTCACTTCAAATCATACTGTTCAAAAACCATACTGCAGTAAGCCATATAAACTACATGGTGAAAAAAACACATTGAGGCACAGCCTCTCATGACGTACAGCTTAATAATTCTCTTGTATTTCTTTCAATGCTTGGAATGAAGGATGTTTTGGTTGCACAAAAACAGATGAGTTCCGAAAAGGAGAGTCAATAAAAAAAGTCTTCACAAAGTTTAGTTAAACTCTCTGAAAGTGGAGAGTGGATCTGTCGACAGGTGAAATCCAACACCCCTGTATTCATAGACACTTCAGAGAAAAGCAGCCAGAGGTGGCAAAACAAAAGACAAGACTTCTGACTGATGTCTTGTCTTTTGTGCAGATGCGTGTAAGAAGCATAGAGTAGGAGATGGACAGGGTGAAGGCAGACACCAGAAAACAAAGCGACAAAAACAAATAAACAAATGGAAAAGTGAGTGTGTGTGGATGGCGTGATAACCCTACCCCCCTAAAAGTGACACAGGTCTGACAGAGGTCACTGCGACAGGGAATGAGTGACAGTTTACAGGGTGCGCTGGTGGAGTCGGCTGGCTGGAAGTGTGTGTGTATGGAAGGGTTGTGTGTCACAGGGCAGGAAGAGAGACTCAGCTTTAGTGGCCGGGTTGTTGTCTTTGTCTCGCATTTTGATGTCATGCAGAAATTCAAAGGGAAGCTTCTCAGTAATGATTCTTTCCTAGAAATATTTTGCTGTGTTCATTCAAATCTTCTGCTGCATGGTTGTGCATGATTAGTTTTTTATGAATGGTTTCTTACTACTGTATCTTGTCAATAGATGTATTTTTGGAAAACTCAAAAGATACAGTAGATTTCATTTAAACTGTGCTGTAATATGTTTAAGTTGGTAAATTACTTCACAAATGAATGTGAGCTCTTGCCATTTATGCTCTGTCAGAGAGCTGCGAGTTTAATGCTTGGAGTTGTTGGTGAAAAATCTTTGACCTCCTGTGTTTAGTGGGTGTCCTGATTCAAATTATGAGAAAAGACCGGATGACGGACAGGGGCAGTTTGCGTCAGAGAGTGTATGTTCACAGGCAATATACTCAAAGTAAATATCAAAGGGGTTCTTAAAGGGCTCACACAATGGGTGATTTTACAGCAACCCTTGCAGATGTTTATGAAATAGCATCACTGTCACGAGACCTTAATCCATCACAGTCATGACAACCCTGCACGCTACAGCTGCAAAATGGCTACAGAAGGTGCTGTGACATCAAGTGAAACCATGCATGTCACATAACTAAAACACTAAAGATTGAGAAGACCATTTTTTAATTAAGGCTTGAGCAAAAAATTAAGCAAAGCTCTCCTCACAGTGTAGGACACTCCATGAGTAGCGGGTATGAGTTTCATTGGATATCAGAAAATTCCCTTTTTTACCAAACAATTTCCTCTCTTGTGATTTTTCTTTTGCCATTTTGTGCCTAGGAAACCAAAATTGGTGCTCAAACTCTAAAAGATGTGTTTGGTTCTGGTTCCATATTGACTAATGCCTTATTTCTTCATTTTTCATCACACAGAACACTTAAGTTGGAGTCACAAAACACACACACATAGACAGACATAGGCACAACCATGCACGGGCACACACGCAGCAGGGGAGAAAGAGGATTTTGCATTATTTATTTTCAAATTTCATCTCTGTCTTTAGCTGTGTGTCTGTTGCCCTGAGAATCCCATTATCTCTCAATAACCTGTGAGGCGCCTGTGTGTTTCTTCAGCCGGAGACCATGATTAGTGCACTGCTACCACATGCTACAGCTCACTTGTCATCGTGCTCTCTCTCTTTCCCTCCATGTCTGTCCTCCCTCGTTTTCACTCCCCTCCATCACAGTCAGGTAGTGTCTGGGACCAGAAGATTAAGCTGATCTTTCAGTCTCACGCCCGGCTGAAACGGCAGATGTGAGGTTTTAAATATTTCATTCTTCAGGAGTGATGAAAGGAAAAACTGAAAAAAAAAAGTTCCATACAGTCCCTAATGAAAGATCTGCAGAAAGATCTCCAGCTCATCATGCCATTTGTCTATAATTGAGTCATAAAACTCATATTTTCTTTAAACAAATGAAGTTTAGTAAGATTATTTCAACCCATCAGCCAGATAATTAGACTGAATTGTCATTTCATTCATTAGAATCAGTATTTGAATCGCTGAGATGTGGGCAGTGATTCAGAGGTGTGGGACCAGGCTATTAACACGCACAAAACTTGTTCAAGAATATTTGACAATCAAGTGTCAATTTGATGCCAGTGCAGTGATCGGCTCTATGTGTCTTGTTCTGAGTTAATAGCACTTTTTAAAAAAGAAATTATGGGTTGGAAATTTGCTGCATAAATTTAACTTGTTTTAAGAAACAAGGGCTTTTAGGACTCCATAACAGATTAATTGGGATGTCATGCAGTGAGGTTTGGCTTAATTGCCCTGGAACAAAGGCGATTTTTGCTGTGTACTTGAAAGGCGACAGTCCAGCAATTTTTTAAGCATCATTGTGATATCATTATTATTATACTGCATATTGTGATATAATCTGGTCTATATTATGATCTTTAAAGGAGCTGTAATAAATAGTTTTATATTAACAGAGTGCCCCGCGACCCTGTATGCAGGATAAGCGGTTGACGATGGATGGATGGATGGATGGATATTAACAGAGTGTATCATGTGACTACCTTGTTGTGAAAGGGGTCGCTTAGTGATGAACCCCAGAATCATCACCCGGCTCTGCAGGTCCTCTCAGCTATATGGAGCTTTTTAGCATCTTTCAGCTCATTGTTTTGGTTTTTTCAGCCCACAGCATTACTGTTTTGGTTAACTCACACCACTCAAATGGCATTGTCTTCCTTAGCCTTAGCAGACAGCTGTTTTCGGTGTAGAAGTCAGACTGCTACCAAACAACAGCCAGAGCTAAAGGGGGAGTTGTATCCATATCAGCTTGGTGATGTTATGTCAATGTTTACACCTCGTTTCTGCTGCTCCCAAGTGGCCCAAAATTGGTTATTATAGGTTTAAAAGCAGTACAGACAATATCTGTCTTCAAGGGCGTCACTTTAGATTAGGGGTGTGATGATACATTTGGAGAGACCAAGACAAGAACATTTTTAGCACTATTTAGCACTATTTTGATTAAATATTTGATGCTGAATTATATGTGCGTGGGGTCTGGGGGTCCTCCCCCAGATGATTCTGAGCATTAAACTCGTAATTTCCTGCATTCTGAAGACATTTTCTGCTCCAATTTACAGTGTCTTTTTTATATGAGGGAAAACTATATTGCAGGCTATTTTTCAGTATATTTTTAACAAATGTCCCCAGCGTCCCCAGTGTAAACGACACCTATATCTGTCTTTGTTTGATAGAGAAAAAGATTAATATATATTGCCATAGTGCTCTGACTTGAGATGTGATACATTTATTTATAAGTGTGTATATTCTCTTCCACGATCACATTTTCAATTTGTTAGTCAGCAGTTTGTTAGTACGTGTTTGAGTGCCTTCACCGACTGTCTATACCTATACTACAGCATCTAACTTCAAATTTCCGAGCTTGTGGATATTTTTATGTTTCGACTTTTGAAACCTTAAAGCATTTCAACACTAAAGTATCCTTCATGAGGCTATACTACCCTCAGAATATTTTACATGCATCTCAGCGAGATTTGGTGCTTGAGATAAAATCACTCGATAGTATTTTCAGCCTCATGTGTTCCTCAGTGGCTGTGTGGGAATGCGTGAGGCTGTAACAGGATAGTGATGTGCTGCCAGTGTATCACTATCAGTGCATGTAGAAAAATGCACCTGCAAGGTGTTTAGCCATCACATGTAAACCATCCATCTTGTGAAGTTTACCAGGGGAGACTGCAGACACACACAGAATCCTTCTCTAGTATCCCACTCTGGACATCCTTCAGCTTAGTTAATCTAATTGGGGGAAATGGTAGGCAGCGGCAAAGCATATTAAAAGTATATTTATCACCAAGTGTAAATGCCACAACATGCAAATGCAGTTATATTCCGCATCGTCTTCCCCTGCACAGGATGGAGCAGTTATGTCATATCTAGTGCACACACAAATACTTTCACTGCGTTTCCTGGGATGGCTCATCAGAAACGAAATGAGCCTTTTAAATATTTCTTTTTGGAAATTAAAGTACAACTGTCTGCGAACCACAGCTGTTCTCTATCGTCCTCTATCAGCCCGTTATCAGTCTGCATTGTGGTAAAATGAGCTGGCAGGTGAAATGGGCCAATAAAATAGAGTTTAAATGAAATCAGTCTGGATGAAAAAAAAATCTCATACCCTTTTATTTTAACCATCAATAAATTCACAACTTCTACAATCATACACTGCTAGTAATAAAAATACCATTAATCCTAGTTTAACTACTCCCACTATTGTTGTTTTTACTATTCTCCATCAATTTTCTTCTGCTTATTTGGGCCCGGTTGCCACTGTTATTGGTTATGCAAGGTACTCAAAACGTCCTTCTCCTCAGCCACGTCCTCCTCATGGTGTTCCCAGACCAACGTTAATGCCAATCAGACTTGCTTGGGTACTCTGGATCCACAGGACGTCATGGTCTGATTAAATAAGCAGAATTTATCCACTGGCTTAACCAGACCATGACCACCATAACACATTTTGCAAAAAATAAAGGTGAAATCTGAAGGTCCCCATACCTCAAACCGTGCTACTCTGACTTACTCTGTTCCCACTATTTGACCCATCAGCCTCTATCTATAACACGTTTCTTAGAAAAAACCTTGAGAGAACACATTGCAACGTTTTAGACAACGTGCCAATACTTAATACTTTTAAAGGGAGAATGAATGTGCTTATGGGCTTGAAGCAGAAAGACTGTGTAATTCAGATAAAAACAAAGTGTAATATATTGGTGGGGAGAAGTGTGCATGGGTTTATGGGCAGCACAGTCTGGGGCATGCTGGAGCTTCTTGACAGACTTTTCGATGAGCCAGAGGAGAGAGAATTACACCACTTGTTATAAAACGAAATGACAGTGTACAGTATACAAGTCTGTACTCGCTCTAACTGCAGAAACCAACCAAAAGAGTTTGATTTTTATATATGATAGTCACATATCAACTGCCTGCAACATGCAAAACTGCAAGTATGGGCAACATAAGACACTCACCCTTGTAAATAATAACGGATGGCTTCATTACTGGATGAAATAGCAATAAGATCACCCCCTCTCTCTCCCTGAGGAGCAAAGTTAAAGACTGAGAAAAACGTTGGACACTAAATGCAGTAAAACCATACTGAAAAAACAGATATTTAGCAGTAGTGAACGAAAACAAAGCAACAGCAGAGTTGAAGACTTTAAGGTGCTTTCAGACAAGGAATGGTTGCTGCAGAATCCGCCACCAGGCAACTGTGCTGCAGTGCTCCCACCTACCTACCAGCAACTATCCACCTAGTCTAGTCCAATCACTACTAAACAGAACAGTGTGTAGCTTAAAATAGAGAAAATGGTTGAAATGACAAGATTAATATTGCACGAATTGACGCCTAATATTATAGATGTTTAATGTACCAGACCGGAGAATCAAACAGATGAGAAGAATAATTCTCATATACCAGTAACATCAGAATCATGGTGGTGTTCACGAGAGCGGCAGCCCCACCCTCTCTCCTTGAACCGCTTGCTGTCTGAAAGCACCTTCATGCCTAGTGCAGATTACACGACGTTGTTCAAACTACACGACTTTCGTTGTGGTGTTCACACTACATGACTGATCGGCGACAGAGGGTCACACATTGCATGAGCTCTCTGTCTGTTGTATGTAGTTAATATTTTTAAAGTACACGAAAAAGTAAAAGACAAAGAATATACTAAGAATGGATTAGCACATGCGGGCAGCAGGGAAAGTACCTGCCTGCTCTGCCAGCTGCCTTCTTTCATTGGATGGATGTGGATGTCGAGTCAACCGACCAGATATTTCTCACATCTGTCTGGTGTCGGCGATGGGTCGGCGAGCCTTTTTGGATGCTTCGCTGAGTAGTTCACACGAGAACGCCGATCGCTCGCCGACAGGCAAATCAGGCTAAAAATCATGTAATGTGAATTTGACTTTAAGGGGCCAGTGTACTCCATCAGAACTCTTTGTCAGATGATTGAATAGCAAAACCTTCAACTATGGCTGTTTGGAACAACTATAAACACATTTGATTCCTAACGTGATCTGCCAACATGTCGAACAAACTAGTTCTGATCGCCCTGTCCTTGCAAAAGTCAGAGTTATCACAAAAATTATGACTAAAAACTGGTATCTTTTAACTCATATATTTTAAGCTTTGGCAATATTGTTGTTTGACATTCATGCCAATAAAGCTAATTTGAACTTAATTGAATTGAACTGGACTTGACTGTGGTCAGACCTGACTGTCGAAATAGTTGAATTGACTTGAGACCTGAATGCAAAAACACTCAAGTTGTGACCTGATAAAATCCTGCAACAATTAAAAATAAAGGTTAAGACAGTGACAGGCAGGTCTTGCTAAGCCACACACCTTGGATAATGTTTCATTTCAACTGCTGTGTCATTTTAATGGGCAGCATTCAGTAACCTGAAGACTTGTGACTTGATCTGGGACTTGCTTTGACAAGATGTAACTTGAGATGAAGCCCAAAGGTTATGTGAGAATCAAAGTTCCTTCACATGGTCTTCTTATCATATTAGTATACAGACTGTGGTAAAAGTGATGTGTTCATATGTACTGTAAATCATAGCAGGTATTCAGCAAACAAACAAACAAACAAACATATACACAAATCCCTCACACTTCTTTCACCTGTGTTTGTGTCTTTTTTTTAGCTCTCAATCAGAAGGTGGACTTCAGGGAGGCATGCTAACTGCTTGATTATGTGTTCATAGAGCAGAGTGCGAACAGCTATTTATATCTGCCACAGTGATCGAGGCAGTGCGATTGACAGGCTTGATGAGCAACACATAGATCCAAGATCTGACGTCAGATCAGCAACAACATTTCTACACCCTCACCAAGGGGATAGATAAAAGATTTATCCCCCATTTACGTCACGCATGGAGGACAAAGATGGCTCAGTCCCGGTGAGCTGAAGAAGACAATCAGAGGCATGGACCCCTGGATGAAAAGGCTCTCATGTGAAACCAATCCAAGAGGCAAAAATGAACCTTCACACAACTAGAATAATAAGTCCTACTCTGTCTCACGTTTCTTACCTTGCTTGATGAAAAAAAATGGACCATTGATTCAGGACAGAATTAATATCAAGTTGTGTAAAACTTTGCTTTTTGGGATTTATAGACACCTAGAAGATCATTTGCAATATCCTACTGTCTTATTCAGGGTGTCTTATGCTTGGAAAGACCACACGGGTGGTCAATTGAATCACAGAGGAACCCCCTTAGATATGTGTCTGCAGCAGCAGGTGGTGATTCTCTCTATTGACCTATTCCCAGGAGACAGCAGAGGGGGAGGCCCTGTCTGCTCTGTCAGTGGGAGTGAGGCTGCAGCCGGAAAACAATACTCCACATCTTCATTTGCTGTCACTACCAAGAGAGAAGCACCTGTATCAGCACTTATAATGTTGTTTTCATTACGTTAGTGTCAAATGAAAGCACAACCCATTAGGTCACAACTATTGTTCTCCAGCTTTATCTTTGCTAATGAGGTTGTGTTCAGATGGTTCGCTGCCATTTCCAGCAGCTTTTGTCATTCCATCTGAATTTGGACCATATTGTATCAGTCTGACATCACACAAGCCTGTGGTCTCCTGGGATAACAACACAGCCGTTGTTTACAGTAAAGAGCAGCACTGACAGGGTCGTCTGTTCCACCAACCTAATTGTCCACAGGAGTGGATGAAGATTCACTGTCTCTCTGCAATGTTTGGAAAGGTCAAAACAGCAAAGAGTCGTGTTTTGTTGTGATTGAACTCTTGTTACAGCTACGAAAGATGCCGACAGAGTTGTACAACCTTGGAAGTCAGAAGCAGGACAGGCTAGTATTCATCAGATGTGCCATGCTGCTTTAACAGAAGCCAGTGAAATATTTCAATTTAAAGATGTGTGATGTGTTGTTTACCAGCCAAGCGGATTCACAGGGAGTCAGGAAAAATGTATTTACTGACAAATGTATTTATTCTCAGCGTTTTATTGTTATTAACACACTAGTCATTACACACATTTTTCTTTATAGCTGATACTACATAAATGGAATAATATAATGGTTTTGTGGCAACGGATGTTTAACTCATGTAATGACAACTGTTTGCATTAGAAATGGCTGACACATATAGTTGGATGATGATACAGTTAGAACGTGGTACAGATTGATGTTGCCCATAGGATGAATCATTATGATTTTGCTGATCCCCTGATTTTTCCTACAACACCACTAGCAAAGCAAATCAAAGTGTGCAGTTATCCAGTGAAAAATCACAAAATCTGCCAAATGGACAGGCACTCATTTTGGTCACTTGTGTTTCCCAAATTATGTTTTCTGATGACTTTGAGGATCACCTGACCTTCATTCTAGCACCATGAAAATGTTTACATCTATGGTTTAGTCCTCCTTTGTTTTTTTCTTTTTATGGAGGTTGTGTGCGGGACTTTTTTTTGGCCAGTTGCAGACCCCTGCTAGTCTCTGTGTCCGACCAAGAAAAAGTCCTGCTAAACCCCTGTAAAACCACAAGTTTGTTGTACAGATTTAACAATTTAGATCTAATATGTTGATTAGTGAGCTTTAGAAGTGCTGGTAGACAATTTAGGTGCCTTTGGACAGAGCCATGCTAGCTATTTTCCCCTGCTTCAAGTCTTCATACTAAGCTAAGCTCACCATCTGCTGACTGCAGCCATATATTTAAGGAACAGAGATGAGAGTGGTATCAAATGGTAAGAAAGTTTCGCAAAATGTTTTCACGTGACATCAGCGACATGTACTCGACCAGGTGATTCCAGTGCATAGGAGGTTGCTACGGCCATTTGGGCCGCTATTGGATTTAACTGGAGAATGGAAGAAAAATTGTATATAGGATTTACTTAGGGCTGGACGATATAGTATCAAATCATTATTTCTTTTGAGTTTAAAGGCTGATTTTTGCTCCTGAGTGAAAGTTGAAGAAACCCGATGGTTAAAAGTGGTTTAAACTCTTCTTTATGATCAACACTTGAGGCCAAACAGTGGATCACTAAGCAAATCTGAGGTAGAACATTCAAAACAATTATGATAAAATCTTTTTTAACAAATATGCATGAATAAATTAAGTAAAAGCTTTATTTCAGTACTTTTCCCTCAACAAAATAAACATCTTAATAAAAAGTGAAGTCCTAATTCATGTATTATTCAGGTGAATAAAATAATTTATTGAATATTTATTGAACATTTATTATATTGTTATTGAAAAATTATTGTAATGATTATTGTTGTTTTATTATCCAGCCCTAGATTTACTCAACATAAGCTAGTGCCCTTGTTCATCTTAATAAAGGAACCCAGGTCAACAGTGTGGCTCATTGGTCTGTTTTAATAGTTTTTGGACATCTATATATATATATAACAACGAATTATTGTTAGTGGGATCAATTCATTATTGGTTTGGTCTTTCCGTTGGGTTTTTTGACATTAAGAAAAATACAGAACATGACCAGCCTTATTCTTTAAGAATATGTCATTTCCTGTTCTTTGAATTTCTACTAAACACAACAATAGCAAATCAACCATAGGCATATTCAGGACAGCAATTGGATGTCTGAAACAACATTATTCGTTCATAAAAAAGACTGATTACTTTTCTCTTCTTCGTCTTTGTATAGGTGAATGTAGGGGTATGGGTATGTTTTTGTTAGGGACAGGCAGTTGAGAGGGAGAAGACTGACAAAGGTGGGACAGATGGGATCTCACCACGTGAGTCAGCTGAATTGCAAAATCACTTTACTTAAGCCCTTTGTCATTCCTGAAACGCCATTGAGCTGCACAGAAAGTAAGCTAATTTCAGTAAAAAAAAAAGCCACTAAAGGAAACATAATTGCGTGGTGATTGTGGTGTAGGTGGCTTCTTTGTTGTCCATATCATGTGTTCAAACTGTAGTGTTTACTACTGCAGCAACATACAGAGCTTTCCACAGGCTTGTTCAATAGCCACACACACACACACACACACACACACACTCTTTCTTTCTGAAGATTGATGCTATGAATGAAATAGGATTTTTTTTTTTTTACAATGCACATTCTAAATAACACAGGAATCTATTTGTTGGCTCAAAATGACGCTCAAACTGAATTATGTCTATGCCTTGTTTACTTCTAGTGACCTATTCCCTTGTCTATGCGTGATGCAGTTATTCCCATGTGCGAAAAAGTTCAAATGTCACGTTAAACATAAATCCGGATTCTGTCAAAAAAGACCTCCTTTAGTATTCCTACCATGGTTTGCCTCCTTCATCACTTTTCCTCTGGCTTCAAAACTGTAGAGTTAGTTTAGGGTATTGAGGTGAAAAAGGCCTTGTTTGGCTGTATAGTTAGGACACACAGGGCAGGACAGTTGATTGTCTGCAATGTATATGGCTTGGCTTTTATAGTTAATAGCTTTGTGATCAGGTCTAGTGCTCAAAGAACAGAGACTTCCAGTCTTTCAACAAGGCCACGCTCTGCACACGCCCAGTGAGATTGATTCTCGGTCGCCTGTCAAAACTCTGATAGACTTTTGTTAAGAGCCATTGGAGTGTTGGAGAGAAGATATTTTTCAAAAAGCCACCAGGTTTGTTTCACTGTAATTGGTTTCAGTGAAACTGAACTTTACTTTGGTTTGGTCAAAATGAACCATAGTGCGTTTGCCTGGCTAGTACTCAGCAGTTCTTTTGGGCTGACGTTATAGCTGTCAGTTGAACAACCGCAATGAGACCCTTGAGAGAGGAGGTGGTCTGGGACCAGTTTCAAATGAACTCTGGAGCGGTTTGTTTGTGGTTGGAACGTGATCTGACCTTGAGCAACCCAACTACCATGAACTACCCAAAGTAACTACCCAGTTTTGAAAATGTGTATTGTAACATAGTTATCTTACCCTGTCATGCCCCTGACATAAGAGATGCACAGTATCATCCTTTTTTACTGAACTAACAGAGGTCTCGATTTTATTCTGTTGTGTCACCAGTCTTAAGCCCACTGCATCATCCTCTGCCTCCCTGTCTGTGCTCCTTGTCACATTCCCCCGTCACTGTCCCGCTGCCCTGCCACCCTTCCAACTGGACGCCTGCCTGCTGCCACACTGATGGAGCTGAGAAACAGCAAGGCTGACAGTCATGGTGACTCACCAGCCCCAAATGGGTTCTCTAAAGACACCCTTAACCTCTGAAAGACAAGTACATACACGATCAACACCCCCGTTTTGCCTCCAAAAATAGGAACTATCTACACTAGATTTGGAGAGTAATGTAACAGAAAGTTTGTGCTTTATCTGGTTTTATTTTCCAAATACATATCGCCCACTACACATACACTTCACATAAAGAAAACAAAACACATTCAAAAGACATACATGTTCAAGGACACACTTCTATCCTCCACCAATTGAACCTAAATACTTCAGAACAGGACACAAACACTGTGTTGAACAACAGTTCATTATG
This sequence comes from Micropterus salmoides, assembly GCF_014851395.1. Taxonomy (NCBI): domain Eukaryota; kingdom Metazoa; phylum Chordata; class Actinopteri; order Centrarchiformes; family Centrarchidae; genus Micropterus; species Micropterus salmoides. The sequence continues at coordinate 13,708,706 of NW_024040707.1, read as the reverse complement.
TTCTTTACATTAAACTACATAGAGCAACAAGCAACATCTACCGAAGAATATAAGTAAATGCAACAATAACAGGCAGGACTGGGCAAGGAAACTGGCTCCAAATTGAGACACACCATCTGTCTAAGACATAAATCCCTGTTAGGAACAAGTTACACATGGCTGTTCTATCTATCTGCTGTGAATTCATTCAGGTATAAATCATGTGAGCAAAATCTCACTCCAACACGACACCTCCCAAATGGTTTACTTCAAATATAACAATAAGTTAGTTTATTATCTATGTATTCTTCTATTGCTATTGTCTTTTATGTATTTAAATAATAACACATTTTATTTCTAGTGCTGTAATGTCAGCGAGTGCAGGGATTTCCAAAGCTCAAGGATATAATAGTTATATAATAGATATAATAGATTCTATGTTACTCTATATTGGATCACAACTGCAAATTTTCATCAACAGTGTTATCTTTTGTCAAATTCCAACATTCCCTCAATTTAGATTCTCCTTAAATCTTGATTACAGTAATCTATTTTAGATTTTAAGTTTCTACAGAATAATATTTCAGTTCTGTAAACTTAACAAGTTAAACCTACATTAGCTGATTTTTTGGCCACTTGGCCTTTTACGACATTGCCCGATTCTAACATTGACCTTAACCCACTCGCATGCACAGAACGAATCAGGCCACCACAGGGAGCATCTTAGCAAATAGTTGCGTATTTACACAGTCAGCAGACACAGAGCAACATTATGTTGATTTGGAGTTGTGTTTCCATTTGATGAATCTAAGTCTACTCTCATTAGCTCCATTTTGTTCTCCACCAAAGGGGAAATATCAGACTCTTTAGATGCTAAATGCTCCACTACATCCACCAGCTAGTTGCTACAGTTGTACATTTGGTGCTGGGCAGGTAGTGCATAATAGAGCTCTTTCACCGGAAAAAAAACTGCCTGCTGCCTCCAGAAAAGCTGATGAAAGTGGTGAGATTCAACCGAGACAATAAAGTTGTGGGCAGGAAAACCAAAACAATTAGCTGAAAGACGTTAAAACACTGCAGTCAAGTGATAATTCTCTGCGTTCTTGACCACTTTCATGTACAAGAAGCCATGCGATCCACTGTTGAAAATCCACATTGATAAAAATTGATTATAGCTGCTTTTACCCATTTCTGACTCATAAAACATTTCCTCCAGTTTAATCTGCTATTGAAATGAATGGAAATCAAAAGTTTGTATTAGACTTCTTAGCAGATGCAGGTGTTTTTATATGAGCACATGTGCATGTGTACAGCTGGCCTCAGCAGAAATGACTCTAGATGCTAGCCATGCAAACACAGGTAAATAACAGAGATCTTGATTGTGTGCCTACTTGCTGTATGCTGAAATATTTCACATAATTCCTGCAATAGATATTTGAAGTGTTGGTGCAAAATCTGCTTCCTGTCTTGTCTTTGAATCCACAATCCTGGAGGTCAGATGAATACTGCAGCCATCAGACCTAAAAGTTATTGTGAATTGGAGAAAATGTATTTAATCCTCTTGACGGTTGGGGTGTTTAGTTAGAGACTGTAAAGGTGTGTTTGTGATTATGAGTTATACAATCAGGAATTCAAATCAAAATCCAAAGAATTCACATCAAATTCAATGATAATATATGAATGACCGGGGATGGAAATGTGCCTTTATTTAACCGTGTGCTCTTTGGTCTTCTACAGGCTAGGAGGGAGTTGCGTTTTGAAGCAGAGATGTAAGATAACACACACACACACACACACACACACACACACACACACACAGCAGTGAAAAATCTTGGTTTATGAGTATTACTGACATAGTAGCCTTCAGTGATCTTGAGATTAGCATCTGCTAATGTGTTTGAAGAAGGCTTCCCATTATAATAAATGAGCACTAAGTACGGGTCTTCAGCGTTAGCCTAAGGTAGGCTTACATGTAACTAATAATTAACAGGGTTTCCTGACAGCAATTGCCACCCACATATCGCTTTAGAAGTACATAGGAAAGAGAAAGGCCAAGCAGGATCTTGCATTGTTTGGAGGCAACAGTATGACATCTGCAGGAGAGAATTAAAGAGATAAAGATAGCTGATAGGGTTGTTGTTTTCTCTCTGTCTCTCTGTCTCTGTCTCTCTCTCTCTCTCTGTGTGTACGTGAGTGTGTGATGGCCGCGGTGCTGTGGGCTGTAATAGAGAGGAGAGAGCATTAGGCACACTCAACATTGAGGCAGCAGGAACTTGCAGCAGAACTCCACAGAGTCCTCTCCATCTGTAATCAGCGGAGTGAGAGGGGAGTCACACCTTCTTTTTCCTCCACACAAACAATTCCTGTCTCTCTCCTTTGTGTCCTCCCCCATGTACAGAGTGCTAGGCAAGGCATTTTTCATGAAGCCCAGTTCATTATGTTCTTTACATTAAACTACATAGAGCAACAAGCAACATCTACCGAAGAATATAAGTAAATGCAACAATAACAGGCAGGACTGGGCAAGGAAACTGGCTCCAAATTGAGACACACCATCTGTCTAAGACATAAATCCCTGTTAGGAACAAGTTACACATGGCTGTTCTATCTATCTGCTGTGAATTCATTCAGGTATAAATCATGTGAGCAAAATCTCACTCCAACACGACACCTCCCAAATGGTTTACTTCAAATATAACAATAAGCCTGTCACTTTAAACTTTTCTTCCTCGCTTCCCATTCTACCTCTTCTTCTCATCTAGCGCTTCCCCACTTGCTGAGTCTTATATAATCAGAAATGGCCCTCACTAATATTACCTGCTGTCTATCCTCCTCACCTCCCCCTGTCTCTCTGGTCTCAGCAGGGTTTTTCTGTATTAAAGGATTCATCTCTGTGCCGATGGTCGTCCCCTAGCCCCCTTAAGGAGCCACTCCATGAATAAATGAATAGAACTGGCAAATGATAACAAGATTGCTCATTTTGTTGCACAGCATTGTGTGTGTGTGTGTGTGTGTGTATGTGAGAGAGAGAGAGAGAGAGAGAGGCTCCAATTTACTGAATCACCTGAACTGTATTTATTAACTCCAAAATATGTTATCACAATTTTGTGTCAAAGGAACTTAAACCTGCTCTTTAATCAACTGGCCTAACTGCTGATTTGCTAATAAGATGGGACGTGCATCCTCAATTAATTAACACTTTTATTCCCTGTCTCGATGTCCATTTTAACACTTACGTCCCACTGGCATACCTCACTTCACTATATCCATGTACATCTACACCAGTCTCTATGAACAAACTAGGTGGAATTTTTTATTTTTACTTTTAGTTATCGCCACCCACCACCTTCAGATGACAACTTTTTGGCATTTTACTTATTACATATTACTTAGTATATAGTATACAATGTGCAGAAAATGAGAGGAGAGAAAGATGGGGGATTAGATGCAACAAAGGCCACCAGGGCACCTCATGATACTTTTGATGTCATGAATCTAGTTTTTACTTATGCGTCATTGAGAGATGAATAAAAAATCACATATGCACAACAACAAGAAAATAAATACATGATAAGACTGAGAGACTAAACGTTAACGTCAGCATGCTAACATGTGCACAATGACAATGCTAACATGCTAATGTTTAGCAGCTATATTTTTTACCACATTCACTGTCTAATTTTAGCATGTTAGCATGCTAACATTTGATAACATGAAAAAACCCAAATCCCAGCTGAGGCTGATGGGAATGTCTTGCAAGAATTTGGTCATTTGGACCCAAGGTGAAAAAATGAACAATGACAGTATACCATGTGCCAACTAACTAATAATAATATTTGTGATAGGCATAGGCAGGCTTTTGGCCTAGTAAGGCCATGGTCGGCTATAGCCTCTCAGTGAAGCTCCACCCCCTCCTTTTCGATAACATGATTCACATTGCAGTGGGCCTAAACATCTGATCCATAAATGAGGTGGAGTCAGCTGGGTTGACTACTTACTGCATTGTGAGGTAACTATTATTTGTCAGGTATCTAGCAAGTATGATTTTGCAGTATGCATTAAACAACTGAACTAATTAAATTCTTGTAATTTTAGGTTTGTATAGCCACTGCTGTTTTGCCTGCCTAATCAACCACTGCTATTTGTTTGAATTCTGTCTATTCTTATTTTGAGATTTGTTACAGGTGGATGGGCCACTGTGAATGTGGTTGCCAACTGCCGGGGTCTGCTAGGGGTGTGGCGGTTGTCCCTGTTTTGTTGGCTGTATGATTTTTCCTCTGCTTGTTAGCCATAATTTTTTTTTTCCCTATTTAGTGTTCTGCCGGACGGACAGGGTGGTGGATTGTGGGAGTCCCTTTCAATGCATGTGGTGGTGGGTATGACAGCTGTGGATGCATGTTTTACTTAGTTTTATTGTTTTATTGTGTGACGTTTGTGTATCTTCTTGTGTCTAGGTGGCTGTGCACCAGTGTGAGTGGTGTTGTCAAGGCACCTGGGTGGCCCACGGGAAACCCCCTGGCAGGTTTGGCCCCTGTAGATGCTGAGGTGTCATTAACCGTGTGCTTTTATCCCTTAGCATCTCTGGCAGTATTGGCATCCACATCTTATTTGTTTTTTTATTGTTGTGCTTGCACAGCGAATAAAATTGCCCAAAGCCTGAGTTTTTAATTGTTTAAATGAATTTTCCTTCCGGTCGAAACTCACGTCTTTGAATTTTATTAGTTGTGGGAAACCCTTGGTAATTGAATATTTGGGATTTGAACCCCTCACTATTTGCCTCGGTTACATATTATTTCAAATGCATACTATAAGAGTTTAGGACTACATGTATCCCTGTGCCCTAACAAGGTTTTACCTGCATCAGGAATAATGCAGCCACGTTTCAAAGATGCAGCCAAGCCAAGGAAAAGAGATGGGGCCCTATGGGCAGAATACCAGCGCTGCATTTCTGTGATAGATGTATCCAGATTGATGATCCCCTAATCCTGGATTTGGATCAGAAAGTACAACAGTTCTAACTTTGAGCTTCGTTCTGCCTTTTCAGATGATTTTGAATGAAGTTTTGGCAAATATGGGAAATGTGCTGCCCAGGGGCATTAAATGTTGCCCCTGACCGTCTCCTTGATGCAAACCTCTTCTCTTTTTAATGTGAATACTGGGATGACAAGAGCAAACTGGTAACCACCTGCATCAGATGGCTTAGCCAGGGAGGCCACTGTGGTCTCCGTATAGCCAAGAGTCAGAAATTACATGACTTTGTTGAATTTGCCTCTGGGAATGTTTGTCAGCCAACTGTAACTAAAACCAAGACTATACTGTTATAGATCTGCATGTCATTAAACTTACAAACATACACACTGCAAGAGACAACAGAGCACACAATTGCTGACTGGTAGAGGTGCCTACTCTTCCCCTTTAATTGACTGAGTAATAAAGCACTGAATGAAGCAGCTGCTAGACTGCTGTCACTGGGAAGGTCAGCGCTGCCGTGTGTGTAAGCAATTGTTTGTGCGTGTATCTACAGGCACATATACATGTATTTGTGGTGTACTTCTGTGTGCGTGTATATGCAAGAAATGCAGACAGTCTCTGAATTGTTGAAGATCTGCATATAAAGACAAAGCCAGTGAGCTCTACCATCCTGTTGTGCAGAGTGTCAGCTCCAAATAAATCAGAACAGATTCTTGGAGAAGACATTCACCTCCTGTGAAGCCTTTTTCATTGAGACAGAGAGTGAACATACACATTCAATCTACAGCCAGACACAAGCTGTATAACTTACGTAAAGGGATGATAATCTCTGGTTTATATACAAGTGTGAATTTTACTTTGTAAATACTTTGAAGACGAGTTTGCATCATATGCGTTCATGTACTCAGTTTGAAGAAGTAGTGGTAGTAGTAGTGTAAGTACTCGTAGTGGTAGTCATGGTGAAAATTAGAATAAAACTGCTACAATATTGTTGGTATGTCCTCAGAAAGGCCATCTCCTCCAACACTGAGAATCAGAAGGTTTATTTTAATTGCTTTCGACTTGCAAGACTTAAGAACTTTAATAAGACCATAGACTGTCTTATTCTGTCTGAAACCTGAAGTGGCATGTCCTATTAGCAGGATAAAGAGAGTGGGAAAGCTCAGTGTGTCACTGGCACAGACTGAAGAACATTAGGTAAGTCAGCCCGTCACCTGGGCAATCGCCGAAAACTGTAAAGGGGACACAGAGCAGGTATTATCCTCTTTCCTGCTCATTTTCTCAGTGTTTGACTGGTACATTTACATTTAATTATATCAGTGTATGATTTCAATGTTCACACTAGCTTTGCGTTAGTTGGTGAAAATGCTCGCCGGCTGTTAAGTTTTTGGGAAATGAAAATAGAACAATGAAAAACAACAAAGCTGAAATTGAAGAGGTAAAAGAGGAAAACTTTGGCATGAAAACTTTGTGGATCACTCTCATGTCTGTCTGTTAAATTTGAACATACAGTAATGAGTAACCTTGGAGTGCTGTTTCTCAATTCAGATACTTCTGTTAGTACACTTCCATGTACAATGCGAACACCATGTACTTCCTTGCATGGTGTGTGAATTTTTACAGGGTAGAGTAGCCTCAAATCAGTCATGGATGGGTGCAATTACTGGAAATGACGATAGCATAATTTTACTGCTTTTGTTTCTTAATTTCAATGGCGAATTGCAACCGGACAGAGAATTGCTGGCTGATAAACCCAGTAAACATACTGATGGTTTCTATCTGCATTCTAACAGTTTTGTGGTATTAGCATTATTTTGTTTCACATCCCACGTTAGATAAAATCAGGTTTTTCCAACAGGCATTTGAAATCGGTGAAGAGTGTTAAACCCAGCTTTTTTTGCAAATTTCTGTCAATTTAGATCTAGTTATCACTATTTTAAGTTATTTAATCCTTGAACAAGGCATTTCAGATTACACCCACATAGTTAATTTAAGTTCCCACAAATAAAGTTTAGTCTTTAATCCCATGCTGAATCTATGGTTTGATATTTGGTAATGAGGAGCTCACACGGTGTTTGTGTTTGTTTTCAGATTAGCCGAGACAAAAAGACTCTTGCTACCAACCCTCAACCTTCATTAAAACTAGAAGGCAAATCTACATGTGGGGTGTTCATCCTTCACCAGTCTTTTACTTTTTCATCCGATCTTTCTCAGTCATACTTCCGTCCTATCCAAATTATGAAATTCTTTTCCCTGCAACTATACTTTCTTGCAAAGTGAGAAGGCAGATAAAACGTGGTTGTAGTGTGCAGTTCTCTGATAATCCATGCAAGTACAATTTGGCACTTAATCCGATGTAGTGACCTCAGCTTGGAATCTATTTGCAATGACACATTTCAAGTTCATTATTTTGGTCTGATGCCAATCCTGTCCTTCCACAATCTCTCTGATTACGTTATCTCAGATCAGCTGCTCATTGTAATCCTTACCAGCAATTCCTGCACTTCCTTAGCACTTAGGGTTTAAAAGCAAGCAATTAAAACCAGTTGGCCAGTAGCTAAGTAATACTAACAGTGTGAACAACAATGTATTTGTCATGCGAAAAGCACAAATGAACATATGCTGCCAACCACAGAGAAAACCGATGCTAACAGTTTTTTCAATGGCTTTTAAAGGGAAATGTTTGCATCTTGTACAGTCTCTTCCACATTCACACATTAGCCTGTGTTGAAAGTGACTGCTTTGGTGAATCTTCCTTGTTTCTCTCATGCAGTCAAATGTTCCTCAGGGACCATAGGGGTCTCATTAATGGAACTCCCTCATGTCTAACTTGAGGTAGGATATAACTCATATTATGACTCACAGCTTAAAAGTATCGTGTAAGTATTTGTATCGCAGCCCACCACTATTCCCTGATGATGAGGACACCCATAAGAGCCGGTGGCTGTAAATCAGGTTCAAAGAAAAGCAATTAGGCCTCATCTTCACAACATTTCTCAAAATATCTCACCAGCCTCTTCTCTTCTGTTCCATGACTATCAATGACTTTATATCTATCCTGAGAATTGTTGGCTTTATTTAGTGACTTGTCTGAAACCTCGAATTGAAACTGACCTGTTAGAAAAGCTCCGGATGTCTCAGATGCCTCTCTAAAACACTCAGCAGATCATTCACTTTCTATCTACGTTGCCTTTGTTCATATCAATGAAATGCTAAGTTTTCTTTTGAATACTTGCTTGGATTTTCCCCCCAAAGCTCAGACACAGGGATACGTTTCCACAAATTCAGACATATACTGTATAGCTGATCATGGCAAGTAGAGAGCAAAGTAGCCTATATAGTAGCCTGCATATGCAGAATCATATTGGTTTCTTATTAAAGGCTAACAGGTAAAGAAGCAATAATATGCATGCAGGGCTTCTTTTAAAAAGTATTAAAGTGTTAAATACGTTATTTAATCTTTTCACCTCAAATATCAAAATGAAAAGTCCAAAACCATGCCAGCGGCTACAGTATGTGAGGCTGCACTTTCACAGGGACACCGCTACAGTTAGCTACAGGCTACCATGATCATATTAACAATGCTAACATTCTGATGTTAAGCAGGTAATGTTTGCATGCTAACATTTGCCTTCTAAACAAGCTCATGAGAATGTCATTAGTTTTGCACGTATTTGGTTATATATATGAAAGAATAGGACAAATGACCTGGCACCAAATAAAAAGTAACCCAAAGTTATTTTACTTTTTCTGTTCTAAATTTTAAGCTGTCTATCCAATAGTTGTTGTAATATTTCATTTTAGACCAAGACTTTACTCAAAATCACAAATCACATGGCGAACTTAAGCTTCAACAGTGAATATCTGGTGAAATGGGTGTCAGCAGTGTCCATTATTGACTGCTGTAGTCAACGTTGTAGACTCTAGTGTTAGCTGTAACAGCTGTCTGCCCCCCTTCTCTCTGAATGCTAATCCAAACTAGAAATGGCAATTACCCCTTTTAGCATGCAGATCGCAGTGGCGATGCAGAAACACTGAGGTGGAGGAAAGGGGTCCTGACCTTATCAAAGACTGAGCAGCAGTGGGCATGCTTAGAATATGGAGTTAGTGTGTATTTATTTTTTTTACAAAAAACAAAATCAGCCAGTAGTGGCCGGTTTCTGGGTGCTTACATAGTGCCAAATTAAATTTCACGATGAATGTTATTTTCACTATATGTTACTATCAACAAATCCCATTAAAACAACAACACCAAATGATTTGTTCTACCAACTAACAAGTATTTCTTCACTGTCATCCAAAACTGTTTAAAACACACTCACTATCTTAGTTTAGCTTGGAAACATGCTAACATTTTGCCCATTAGCGCTAAATACAAAGTACAGCTGAGACTGATGGGAATGTCACAAGTTTTGCAGGTGTTTGCATAAACAAGTAGGTTATTTAAGGTATTGCCAAGTGTATTACAAATCATCCTGAGGGGGCATCTGTACCTAATTTCATGGCAACCCATCCAACAGTTGTCGAAATATTTTCTGAATCTTTCCATCTGCTGGTGGCGCCAGATCAAGGGGATCTCCAGAATCATTAGGATTTATCATCTGGGAACCATGAATGTTTGCACTAAATGTTGTTCCAATCCATGCAATGGATGTTGAGGTACATCATTTCACTAAGGTGGCACTATAGGAAGCGTCAGTTCTTGCATCCCCCAATTGGCTTTGAATAAAGCTTCATTCACTTACTATCCCTTTGTGGACACTCGATATCTGTCTCACATTCCTCATGACAAGAGACATTTCACACAGAACAAAATATTTCATCCTCATGGTGGTGCTAAAGGAAAGGTCAGGGGATCACCAAAATCAGTAGGCCACATCCTCCTAGGACCATGACTGTCTATACCAAATGTCATTGCAATCCATCCAATAGTTGTCAAGAAGTTTCAGTCTGGAACAAAGTGACGGACTGACCAGTAATGAACAACATGTCATTAATAGAATAGAGCTCATGAAATTTTACATTGAAAGGAGAGGCTGAAGTATCTCCCACTGTGGCAGGATTATTCTAAGGAACACAAGACTCAAAAAACTAAATTTCCCTGAAGCTTAGGAGACGCAGTGAAATCTACCTCAGGCCATTAATTGATGCACATCAGCAACAGAAGTTTGGAAATCCAGAGGGGGAACAATTGATAACATGTGAAAAGGAGTGAGTATAATGAGACTGAGAGGTCAAACGGTGGAACACAGACATAGATGGAGCCATATCTCCTTGAGGGCGTTCTATCTATGATAGAAGAAGAAGATACGGTCCCTCAGTCCCCAGGCTTTCCCATGTCGGCCCCCCAGCTGTGCCCTCACCAGGCTGGGGATCAATCCCAGCCTGCCCGCCTCCACTCCCATGCTCTGGACTCTTCATTAGGCTTGGCCTGCTAGAGTGGATGCTCTAATTGCCAAGGGCCACTGAGAGCCAGCATCCTCATCTGCCGCGCTCTCAGAGAAAGGGTCGCCAGGCATCAGCCGCTCACACTAATCTTTCTCATTATCCTCTGCTCTATTGTGGGAGCAGAATAAACAGCCGGCCTGTGGGTTGTGTGTTTTTGTCTGTGTAGTGTACGTTGTATATAAGTGTGTTTCTGTTTACGTGGGACTATGTGTAAGCTTTGCTTGAGTCCCATGGCTAATGGAAGTACAAGTCTGATCAGATCATGTGAAAAATAGGACAGCATTACACTCATATACACTACACTTTGTTGACAGTTTACTCTTTGAGGACAATGTTGTGAGAAAATCCCAAGCCATTTGTTCTGTTCTAAGGGATGTTTTTCATGGGAACTTGCTTTGCTGCTTAGCCCTGCACTTCCTGTTGTGTGAACAACAGCTCTGATACAAGCATTAAGACCTTTTATAGCAGAGTGGCACATAAATACTGCAAACTCTACCTACGTCCCTCTCACCAGTTGAGACTAGGCTCATTTTATTTTCACTCACACTTCTGGTGATTCATACTTCTCTCATAGCTCTAATTTCATTCCTTAATCATTATGATTGGACATTTTAATTTAGAAATTAAACCAATTTATGGCATGGCAATAATAATTTGCAGGGTCAGATGCAATCTTTGATGGTCTAATAAGAAATTAGATGAAACCATTTTTGCTTGCTCCCTCAAATGAGCGCATGACGCCTTGTTCCAGCAACAAACAGAAAAGGATGCTGGGGTCAGAGCGGGTTAGGGCAGGACTCACAGGAAGTACCAGGAGGGATGGAGCGGATATAAACAGTGCAAATGTGTCTGAAGTGTTTTCTGTTGGGTTTTACTGAAAAAACTTTATATAGATACTGTGAAACGCAAAGCTGAGTAATCAGCAGGTAGTCAATATTGTGGATATATTGTGCAGAGGGATTGATTAGAGTCTAATAACAAAGTTATATTTCTTTTCTTCAAGTAAAGCGTATAATTCATTTTGTCTACAAAATGAATGAAATAGAATAAAGCACAGGGACATAAAACAGCCGATGAGAAAATACAGTGGGGTGAGGAGACAGTGAGGAAAAAACCACAAACACCCAGTCCACATATATTCATGTACTACAGACAGTATTCTCCCTACTCAGTCCCTCATGTATCCTCTTATGCCTGTGTGGTTTTCATATAAGATAAAATCACAAGTTTAAAATTGCTCCAAAAGAGTTGAACAACAGGGAAACAGGCAGTGTTCTTCTGAGAGAGACCACCATCAAAAAATACAACCACTTTCATCTGTCTGTGTAAATGTTGCCATCTAGTGGACACAAATTAGAGCAAACGCACAGCAGAACATGTCATACAGCATTGCAGCATTTAATAGATGTAGTCCTTCAGAAATTAAAACTATCTTGTCTCTTAATAGAGGAAGGATCTGTTGGTGTACATTATTTAAAGGAAGGAAACATGTAGATACAGCATAATGTCGCAACAGTTTTTAAGGAGTAACAAGCCACATTGTGTCAAACTGGTATTTGTTTCATGAATTATATTGTGACTATGGGACACAAGGGAATACTTTCCCTGATGACTGTAACAACATAAAATAAACATCCAACATTAGGAATTACAGACAATATGTGTTAATTAATATTTAATTGTTAAAACATTAGAATTAGCATCTGTTGCGAGATGTTCCCGAATTACAGTATGGCAAACTGTGATTTTCTGATTTTCATCCATTGTGTTTACAGGTTTCACTTTACCAATCACAAAGGCAGATTTTTATTGGTTCATGTTTGAGAAATAAGCCTGAAATCACTAAGGCACAGATGGATAGAATGCTTTTCTGCATTGAGACTGGAGATACATTTTATGTTGCTATAGCTACCAAGGCTTTGAGATAGAGACTTTGCACTTATTATCCAGAAATGAAACGCTTCTTCCAGCATGTCATGCGGGTGAGAGAACAAAAAGAGTGAAGTCATGTTAAAGTTGGTTTGATGTGGAATCTCTGGTGCTTTTCCTTTGTCAGGTGGAAATGAATAAAGAGCCCTATTGACCACTGTATGAAAAGTACTGAAGAAGATATTAGAGATATAGCTAGTGGTATTTGACAGGTAATCAAGGTGAACATCCTTGATGCTATCTCTCTGTCCTTCAACCTCACTAGTCATTTTAATCAAGCCCTGTAAAGCCAACTGGACACACTTCCCTGTCACATGTAGCACTGCTAACCACGGAGGACCACCACTGTATCAGTTAGGAGTAGGAGGCGAATAGGAGTAGGAGTAGGAGGCGATCTTGATCAAGAACTGATCAAGATCTTAAGGATTTTTGCATGAGGAAAGAGCATGCCTTATTCATCTCTCCCCATTCACATACAAATACATATGAAACACTGTAGGAGTTGTTAAGACTAGGAATCCATCAAGTTGCATAATTGTTGCTTTGGTATTTGATCGTAAAATATAGTTGCACATATGAACATGATGAATGAAGAATATAACAGGATATTTGTTGTGGTATGGGATGAACCAATGACATACAGAAATGGTTGTATTGGTGTTTTCTTAGTAGTCGGTTTGGTTAAATAATCATCAATTTTGTTTGTCTTCAGGAGAGAGTGCTTTTATTTGTACTTTTTTAGTTAAACCCTGTAGACCAACGTGGAGTCAAGTATGCTCAGTAAATTTAGTCAAACAGCACAATGTGTAAAGGATTTCAGCTAAAAGAAACAGTGTTTCATCATTTCTGATTTGTGATCTCATGCAAGGGCAGATATTTCATGTCACTGTTAATGGTGGACAATAAAATCATCTCCCAGCTGGAGATTTTTAGAAATAAAATCACTGAGGGTTTGAAAAAGGTATAGGCAGTGGACTAATCCACTATTAAACATATGAAAGGACATAATCTTTCAAAACCTAAAAACCGCATTGGACTAGAGAACATGAGCTGTTTAAACCATTTGTGTAGGCCTACCAAATACATTGACTAGAGACTGACGGTTAACAGTGGTTAAATTTTGTTGTTTTTAACAAAATTATTGCTAGGGACAATTCAGTAGTACCATACCATCCCTACTAAATTCTACGCCCTTGGATTTGATTAGAAACACTACTGGCTGATTAGCAGAGAAAAGAAGTGAATTTGGAGGAAGGTTTTAACTCCTGGGAGCAGTGAACGGTCATCTTAAGATGACATAAAACACTCCTTTAACAAGGCAAATTTGAATGTCTTAAGACGGCATACGACATCCTGTTAACAAGGCAAATTTGAATGTCTTAAGATGATACAAAGCGTCCTATTAACAAGACAAATTTGAATGTCTTAAGACAACAATAAACACCCTGATTCAAATTTGAACGTCAGTAGCAGTAGTGTCAGAAGCTTTGCCCTCCAAATTTAAAATCTCTGAGGTTTCTAAAGCATTAAAACACCTTCGCCCTTGCCTGGTCCTTAAACGTTCTTCTCTGTTTATAGTCTTCATACAATTTCCTCTTTGGCTGTTTCTCGGCCATCTCTCCTTCTTCACAGTACCTGCAGTCCTGGACGGTCAAATGTGCCGGTGTATAGAACTCTCCCACTGCCCCCATCCCCACATCACCCCTGTGCACAAACTGTTACTGATAAGGTGGAACAATGTTGTGTGGCAAGGTCCACACCATTTTCTTTGTTTTCCATTTACAGAGCCAGGGCTGTGTAGGAAAATGAAGAGCTAGCAAACTGTGAGGAAAAATTTTCTGAATTAAAAAAAAACTGTATTGGATTACAATCACTTACTATTCTTTTTAAGATGACAGAATATAGCGTCTTAACATGTCCATTTTGGGTGCCGCCACATCAGTTTCTGAGGGGAAACCCAACACACAATAATTGCAAGAAAGAAAATTAGTCCCCACTCAACCTACCTTGTATGAAATGAGGGTAAGAAGTAATATTGATTGAATTGGGTTTAAGAAATAATATTGATTCATTAATAAATATTGAATCCTAAAAATGTTTAAGTTATATCAGAATCAGAATCAGAAAGAGCTTTATTGCCAAGTAGTGTTTTTGGTGATGGTGATTTGCTTTGGTGATGAGGTGCTACACGTAGACAAACATACAGTTGACATAAATAAATTTAGAAATATATAAATATGGATTAGACAATGCAAGTTATATAAGAATAATAAGAGAATAGAGAACAATAATACAATTATTTGCAGAGGAAAGATGTGTTGCAACGGAAGAGAGCATTGTGTACATAAATATAAAATTGACAATATAAAAATATACAACAACAAAGATTAACAATTAACAACAAATATGTGCAGTGTGCCAAGTTTGTGTGTGATATGAAATGAAATATATATATATATAAATATATAAATAAATATATAATATATAAATACATGTGCAGAGACAGTTGTATTATTTTAAAAGGGGGGAGTGTCAGTGATGGACTTGTTAATGAGGCTAGCTGCTGATGGGAAGAAGCTGCTTTTGTGGCAAGAGGTTTTGGTCCTGATGGACCGCAGCCTCTTGCCAGAGGGGAGAGTCTGAAACAGTTTGTGTCTGGGGTGGGAGGAGTCAGCTGCAATCTTTCCTGCTCGCCTCAGAGTCCTCGAGGCATACAGGTCCTGAAGAGAAGGAAGATTGCAGCCAATCACCTTCTCTGCAGAGCGAATGATATGCTGCAGCCTGCCCTTGTCAATAGCAGTGGCAGCAGCGTACCAGATGGTGATGGAGGAGGTGAGGAGGGACTCAATGAAGGCGATGAAGAAGTGCACCATCATTGTCTTTGGCAGGCTGAACTTCTTCAGCTGCCATACATCCTCTGCTGGGCCTTCTTGGTGAGAGAGGTGATGTTCAGCTCCCACTTGAGGTCCTGGGTGATGATGGTGCCCAAGAAAGGAGTCCACAGTGGTGACGGGGAGTCACACAGGATGATGGGGGAGGGTGGGGCGGGGCTCTTTCTGAAGTCCACGACCATCTCCACGGTCTTCAAAGTATACAACATTATACCTGACATATTAATTTAATAAATCAAATGTAACTTTTGTCCTTTCATGAATGGTTGAATAGGAATCACAGTTTTCCTATTTAAAACACAACATTTGTGTTCAGAAAGAAATTCTGGTCAGGCACAAAGATTTGTTTTATTTGAAAAATCATAAGTGAGAACAGCAAACTGACTTCTGACCTGACCTCTGTCATGCTGCTGCCATCTGCTGTTGTGCTTGTCTACAGGAGTGAGAGTAATAGGAATGCTGCAGCAGTAGTTGTGCTTAATTTTTCTAATTAAATGTAATTTTTGAGGTTATTATTTGCATAATGAATATAAATAAAATTTAATTGAAGTGAAGTGAATAATCCTCAATTAAGGGAAATAGGGTTGCAACTACCAGTTATTTTCATAATTGATCATAATTGATCTGCCAATTATTAAATTATTAACTAATTTATTATATACAAATAGTAAATAGTAGCCTAAAAAGTGCTCATCAGTCCAAGTTGACATTTTCCAATTGTATTATTTTCTGGCCAACTGTTCAAAACTCATATTCAGTGTAATGCCACAAAAGCAGCAAATTCTCACAATTGAGAAGATGAGCTAGTGTTTAACATTTTGCTTGTTAAATGTCAATTAAACGATTATCAGAACAGAACAACATCATTGATCCCTCTCTGTGGTGAATCGTTTCTGAAATAATTTCTTTCATGTCTAAACTAAAGGTGTACGTATCTAATTTTTATACACACGAGTGAGAACTCTCCACCGCAGCACAATCTTTGGTTCCCCACACTCTTGGTTACGTCATACGTCATGACGTTAGCACGGAGGGAGGGTGGACCGTGGGGAGGACGGCACTCGGAGGAGGGGTGCCGCTCGTTGAACGTCGGTGTCAGCCTCAACAGTTTGCTATCACCCGTGTAAGTGTGAAATATGTTTTAAGTTTGTTTTTTAGGGTTGTTTTACCGTCATTTTATTCGTTTGTGTGATCTGTACTGCGTCTCTGTGCCGCGAGGAAAAGCTGTTAGAGTGTCGAGGTAGATATTTTATCGTTTTAGCTGCAGCTCTGTACAATGACACTGGACTGGACTGTCAACCTGAGTCCGTTGACACACTGCTGCTACTCACTGACAGCACTGACTGGCATTGAACAAACACTTGAAAGACTTTTAGCTTTACACATATTGTAATTGCACAACATACAGGAAGGCTCGTCTGTAGTTACTTTAATTCTATTGGGCATAAAGTAACGTTACGTTATGTGCTTCCCAACAGGGCAGTTTAAGACTTATCTTTCGTAACAGCCGCAATATTTCACCTCCTGTGGTGTCATCATAACATTCATATGTGGGCGTTTTACTGCTGTAGTACTTAAATTACAAAATAATTCAAATGTTGTAAAATATTGTGTAATAAAGCTGCATATATTGTAGGAAATAATCGTAAACATTCAAAAACAGTTGGTTGCATCTGGAAATGGTATGTTTGCTCTCATTTTATCCTCTAGGAGACTTTGCTAGCTTGTCATGAACTCTTGATCAGAGTAAAAGTTCATGAAATCAAGTAATTCATGAAACTTTTTGTTTACTGTGATCCTGACATATTGATGTGTCTCTGTGGATTAATAGACAGGGGGCTGCCAGTTGCCTGCAACCTACACAAGTTTTAATAAATAGTCAGCAGGGTTTATTTTAGTCTCAACATGTTAAGGTTAATGCAGTCTGATGGACTAAAGGCATTTTCATTGCCTGGTAAGGATGGACATCTGCAGCCTCATTACATCTGATGCCTAGTATTCTTCACAGAGGAGATTTTTTTTCTGCAACCTGTTATTATGAGTGTCTGGGAGACAG
Source organism: Micropterus salmoides (assembly GCF_014851395.1). Classification (NCBI taxonomy): domain Eukaryota; kingdom Metazoa; phylum Chordata; class Actinopteri; order Centrarchiformes; family Centrarchidae; genus Micropterus; species Micropterus salmoides. Next base: position 13,691,432 of record NW_024040707.1, on the reverse strand, counting down.
ACAGAGACATACGCACTCTAACACACTCTCACACGCAGGCAAACAGCAGGCAGACGAAGAGAGTACAATGTGCCAAGGAGGCATTTAGAGGATTACAGTTTCCATCTCACTTTTTCTCTTTTTTGTTGAAGACCTGCAGGCCTGATGTAGCAGGTTGTCGTCTCCTCTGCAATGAAGGAAATCCACCCCAGCATCATGATTATGGACTGAAGGTTTGTTTTCATCCATTTATTCTACTCATCCATTCTGATAACTGTTTCCATCTCTCTTCTTCCATCTCTAACCAATTTTATAACCTGATAGTTTTGACACTGCCCTGCATGTACAACTGATACATCATGTAGAGCGTTGGAAGGGTCCAGTATGACATGATGTATCCCACTATCTGTTCAGCATACGCTAAGTGGCTGAGAGCTTAGCTGCCCCTTCAGGGCACTGCTAACGCAGCCATTCATGTCTCACTCTGATGGTCAGACCACCACGATGACGCTACCCTCCTCCTCCTCCTTCTCCTCCTCCTCCTGTTCCCACTGCACTCACATTGTGCCCTCCCTGCTAGGAGCTGAGCTTAGAATTGAGAGTCTTTGTACGAGCGTAATGTGTTCGTTTATATGTATGTGTGTTTGCATGCACGGTGCTTACAAATAAGAACTCGTGGTTTCTAAAGATGGAGTTGCCTCCTCTGATTTGTGCTCAGCTCCACGTAACACTTTCTGCATCAGATGTGATGAAGATGTGCCTATCTCAGATCAGATCCAAGATTAACACAGCTTGCTGAATGCTCGCCTAGCTGTCACAGGGGCTGATTAATTGGCCGTGTGCACAGGAAGCCTGCATTTCTCACAACAAAGCTGCAGATACTGGATTAGAAAGATGACATTAAGTAGATTATAGTTAAAGTTACGATCTTTTCATTGTTTATGTTAAGTATAACAAGGTATGTGTGTCAAATTGGCAATCTGTAATTTAGTTTAATAATGTCTTGTCATACATCAGTTATTGTTCTGCATGCTAGGAACCTGTCCAAAAACATTGCTGCCCCATATTCTGTAGTAGTTTCGTCATCAGCGTGAAACGCGTACATAAAATAATTATTTATGATGTTTTCAGTTACATCTCCACTGGGTGCTCCAGATTCTACCCATAGTTCAAAGACATGCAGGTTAGGTAAATTGGCAACTTAGTTGTCCATAGGAGTGACTTGTCTGGATGTGTGTGCTGTGTCCAGGATGTACCAGACTTCTCGCTTGATGTACTGTATGCCCTGCAAAGGCTTCAGTCCGCTGCATCCCTGAACAGGACACTTGGTATGGATGAATGGATGTTTTATATTGTGTTACAGAATATTTTGCCATATTTAATCATTTGTTAAGAAATTCATTTAAAAAATATAAAGCGACTTTTTAAATTTCTCTTGTTTAGTGTCTAATGCTTAGTTGCTCCCCTCTGCTGCAGATGAGAACACGATGTGTTGTGTATTGTAGAGTCAGAGATATACTCCAAAGACCTGGATTCAGTTCTTGGCAGTGGTGTGGTACCTCAGGCATTGCTGGTGAGGGATCATGTCTTTGTTGCTGCACTAGAATCCTTCTGATTGGTGAGGGCACCTGGATGGAAGTGTGTATCACAGGAGGCGCATGGCTGTATACGCACATCCCGGTGTTACCTGGATGGGGGAGGCAGGAGAGTCCATTGGATTCAGAGGAAGTAGATTCCAGGTCCAAATAGGTCCAGTCGGACTTAACGATCCGGCAGGGAGTGGATGTCTGGTCGCTGCCTAAGTAGACCTGGAACCCAACGAGGCACGGAACTTAAAAGGAAGTTTTTCCTTGCCTCTGTCGCCTAGTGCTTGCTCTTGGTGGGAACTGTTGGGCTTCTGTAAATAGCATCATAGAGTACGGTCTAGACCTGCTCTTTTATGAAAAGCGCTGTGAGATAACTGTTGTTGTGATTTGGCGCTATATAAATAAAATTGAATTGAATTGAATTGAATCAGGTTGGACTAAATAAAGCCAGCTCTTAGGGCAACAGTCAGGGCCCCGACCTCACTGCAAGAGAGAGAGAGAGAGAGAGAGAGACCAAAAGCGCGTTCACACACACAACGGGTGTCATAACTGGATCACGGCTGGGAAGTTGTGACATCAGTACTGACAAATGTTCATTGGGTTCATGTTATTGTGGTCAATTTTACTGCATATAAACAATAATGAGTTGAAACGACCACATCATGCCATTAGAAACCTCGCTTTTCAGTGTTTTGTGAAGTTATAAATGGCTTGCAGTGTTAACAAATGATGTAAAAATGTTCAGTAAGGGATTCAAATGGATACAGATAATCTGTTTTTTGCCCTTTGGAATTTAAATCTTAGCATCATTCAGGCAGTGATTTGGCTCTGTTCTCTCAACCAAAGGCCAGCTGTGGCTAAAGAGGAACTGTTTTATCTCAGAGAGGAAACACTGTTTCCTTTTCTCTCTCTCTTTTTCCCTCTCTCTGTCTCCCTGTGTCTCTAGCACTCTCTCTCTCTTACCTTCTTCCTCCTCCAGCAGGGCTTTGCTGTTTGAAAGCCCACAGGGTAGCAGATGTGTCATAATGCAGCTTAATTTAGATGCCACAGACTGAAATCGTTCTTTATCTCGGCTGCAATCAGCAGTGTTTGCCATTGCCATCAAGAAACATGTACATGGAAGGAGGACTGGGTTTTTATTCCAATATTATGTTATATAGACATTGTGTTCTGCTCAGAACTGCACAATTTTGATCACCCCTTAATTTTAGTTTGTTTACATCTTCCTGTATTTAGATGGCGGTCTTTAGAAGAATGGATATTAAAGTTTGGAAGTCAGGAGGAATATCTTCTTTCAATTTAAATCTTCTCCCAGACTGGATATTGCTGAGCCACAATCTACGTGTTGAGCCCAATTTCACACTCATAGTAAGAACTTCAAGACCACAGCTTGGATGTGCTTATCCCCACTAACCCACCCTAGTATGTAGAGGTGTCTAGTTACCTGAGCTCAGAGAGCTGACTGAAGAGTTATTTAAATAGGTGACGAATCGGACGATTTATGTAACTGTGTAAAGTAGTTCTCACCTGCTGGCACCACAAAGAGCCAGATGCCCTATGGCCCGATAACCTGGCAGGTTTCCCTCTTCAGTCGCACAAAGTGTGTGTTGAACTAGACGCGCGTTCCCTTTCCCATTCCTTATGGCTGTGCGCCTTTTAACACAATCTCTGGTATGAGATTTCAGCTGGTGTGTAGGTGGTTTCCAGCCTGTTGCCCTGCCAGAGCTGGTGGAATATGAGCTATGCTGGCCAAGTTGGAGGCCTGGCCACTGTTAAACACCTATCAGGTTAGTAAGTGAAGGGCCACTTTGCAGGGCATGAAATGTATCACAAACTCATTCTAATTTCTCCTCTTGTCCACTGGAAACCTGCCTTTTGAGAACATATATGTTACCAACACTCTCCATCAAGTCAGACACATTAGGTCTAGAGTGTTGTTGTTGTTGTAGTTGTAGTCCATGTGGACCTGTGTCGGTTCCATGCAGGTGGTGAATTATTCATTAGGACACTCGCTATGGTGTTGAGCACAGATGCAGAGGCGATCCCTTGAACAAGGCCTCCCCAGTAAACATTCAGCAATATCCAACATAACGATTAACGCGCATCTTAATGACTCTCTGCTAGTCTTCAGCTATGTTTCACTTCACTGCCCTGATTTGTTTGCTGTCCATCCCCTCTGTGCACCCTATAGCTCAGCGATATATGTGATATTTACAGCCCTGTACAACCATAAAAGGTCAACACAGTTGTTCCTCTGTGGAGATGAAACTGAAATAAGCAAAGTCTGTTACTTTGTCTTTGCAGCTTCCCACCTCACAGACTCTGTAAGGGAGTCTTACGTGACTCAGACTTGCTTCACACCCAATATACCACCTTTTGTTCCACTTTGTGTGAGTGTGTTTGTTGTTGTTGTTGTTGTATATTTTCTATTTTCTTTTGTGATCGACATTTTTATCAGTTTTCTGCAGCAATATGAGTGGGTGGTGTTAACTAGGGATGGCGTTACAGCGAGTCTCTTGTGGCCTAAGAGATAAAATTAAATCATAAATATTAGGTAAGGCAAGCGTCCACATCCCACACATGATGGTTTTGCCTTGTTTAAGCTATCGGCCATATATATTCAAGATTAAAAAATTTTAGGAAAAAGTGAAACAGATACCAGGTGTGAATCAGTCTCCAACGATAGTCTTCTTGTCGGCTGTACAAGCAGACAGCATTTTTCATTCTTCATTTTTGAATGTCTATGGTGATTTTTTTTTTTTTTTTGTCAGCATGCGTAGGGGTGAATGATTGTGTGTCTTCTGGTTTGTCTTGTTCCTGGAAAGCTGAGCACAACTTTGGTATCAGGGCTTCCCTGTGGATTTCTTCTTGCACAATAGGGCGTTGTGCCTGCCTCCGCCAGGGAGCTACCTGCCATTCACCTCCTTATTCAGACGCACTCTGTGTTGAGCGCCCGAGCTAAACCCGGCACGGCCAGGCGAAACAGTCTTGGACGGATGCCTTTGAACCAGTCTGGCCTCTTTCACACCCTCTGTCACCCTGTGTCTCTCTTCTCTTACTTTCTCTGTCCCTGTCTGATACAAAGAGTTGCGTCTCCTATCAATCTCTTTGCTGTATGCTGAAGTCATCTCCTGCACTGTCAGAGCTGACACAACTGTGCTATTCTCCCACCCCTCACACACACACACACACACACACACGCAAGTACAATAACGATTGTTCCTGCTTCCTGCCTGTGCTGTCATTATGCAGCTGCTGAATGAGATATGGTTCAGTTTCCATTAGTCAAAGACAACAAACACACATATGCAAGTACAGTATTTGCACATTTCCGCACAATATAGTTCCTGCTATCTCTCTCTTTCCTTGTCTTTGTCTGATAAAAGCACACACACATATTTGTCTGTGCACTCGCTCACAAACATCACTGCCAGAACTCTCTGGCCTAATTCCCCTCTTATTGATGTGTGTCTGTCAGTGAAAGAGGCGCAGCACAAAGAGCAGCGATGGGCCTGTGTGTGGCTCAGAGGGAACAAAGAGTGGTCTATTCCACGCCAGCTCTCAGACTCTTCTGGAAACACTGCATGAGCTTGTTTAAGCTATGGCCATATTTTGAGTTGACCGACTGTATGTTCAGCAATGAACAACAACATGGCTACCTCAATGTCAAAGAGCATGGACAGATTGACCTCCGCTTGTGTTGGTCATGCCCAGTTTGCAACTTTTTTTAATGTCAAAAGAAGAAACTGTGATCAGGTTGATGCACATATTTGGTCTTGAATTACTGTAACGTAATTATATAATACTACTGTAACGTAATTATATAATACTACCGTACTGACACATAAATTATCTTGCGTTATGCTACATTTCAGATTGTCTGCTTTATCAGCTACCCTCACTCTAGGGCTTAATCTTCTTTGTTCAATAATGATAATGGACGTGAGTTATTTTAGAATGAAACATCTTCATCAATATAACGTTTCTGCCTGAATGAAGCTACAGCTGTTTTCTACCCAGAGAGCTAAAGTGAACATTTACAGGGAGGTGTGATGTTGTGACTCCTCGTTAAACACTAGCACTTGATAGAGCTTGAAGCAGAGAAATCAGAATCACGATTCCCCCCTTTGTTTCATTAAACTGAATCTCAAATCTATCGTATCAATTCACACGTGCTTGTCACTGTCCGCAAAATGACAAATTTCCAGTGTGAGCTGTTTTTATTTACCCAGTATGCCAATGCCAGAGCTCTGCTGAGCTTTCACCATCTCTCTAGTTTAGCTGGCCAAAGACAATGACAGCAAGACTGGACGACTGGCTGAATGGAATGAGCTACAGCGCTAAGGACAAGGACCTGTGTGTGTGTGTGTGTGTGTGTGTGTGTGTGTGTTTATCCAACGGTTCCAGAGAGGCTATTGTCCATGTGGTCATTTGTAATTTACCTTTTTGACAGTATTGTCAAATTTCTGAGACACATGCTGACTCACTGAGGCTGCTGACCCCAGCTGTCACTGACACCTGTTTATCACTGACAATCAATGATCTGTTTCTGTAGTGGACAGGACTTGAATGCACCCAAAGACATCCATCCACTAGCATGATTCTGAGGCTGATCCGAGGAGCAAGCGAAGACAGAATTTTCCTGAGAGGTTCACCAAAGTACAGTACTGCATTTTTGTTTATGTTGCCCAAAGCACATCCTGTGTCAGACACAGAAGAATACCAACTGTAGCATGTCTAACTGTGAAGTCTTTTGCAGTGTAGTATGATGCGGTGAAATGAAGTAATTTGGGTCAGAACAGAACAGTGGTTATTCAAAGATCCATCTGCTGTTTGTTCTTTTGCGTCATCACCTCATCAAGGTGGAGCGACATGCATCGCTTAAATTAAACAAAGATGCGGGACCTCGCGCTCATACACAAGCATACACACCAAGTCTGACAATAACACTTTGTCCTCTAAAGGCTCCTGAAAGAGGATTTAGTTTGAATATAAAACCGTACGCAATCAAGAAAACATCCAATCCCAGCGTTGGGGTTTAGCCCTGGGGATGAAGGAGGGGATTTACAGACACAGAGGGAGGGATGGGCACCGGGGTCGGGACAGGGCTTCAGGTTCAGTTTCAGCTTGAGGACAGGATTAGCGCAAGTTTGCTTACCAGCTCCAAAACAACAGAAACACAGTGCTCCATCATAATCACTTTACTGTAACTGCCAGAAAAGGCCACTTACTGTCTTAGTGTGAGAGTACATGCTTGTGTGCATAATCATCTATGCATGTATGTGTCACACTTGTTTGCATGGTTGTTTGCCTTCACAGGAAGTTCATGGAAAGTTCAAGAAAGAAAGAAAAATGAAATTAGTTTCGGTCTATAAAGAAACGGATGCTATGTGTAGTTAGATAAGAGTAAACCCTTTGGTAATATACAGTAAAAAAATTTAAACGTGTCTTTGTTATTTTAATATCATATTTTGTGAGAGATATTTAGTTTAATATTTACAACAGAATTATGTATGTAACTTCATGTTTTTCTCCTGAAATAAAATATTAAAATATATGGACTCAGCTGTAATCAGTAAAAATACCAGTGTTGTTATTAGTACAAAAGGGCACTGTCTAACAGTTGACACAACCATATTGTAATAGCTACAGGCAGCAGGCAGCTAGCAGGTGACTAAAGAGAACCTGTTCAACATCTGCTGCCTCTCTCTGGCAGACAACAGGCGCATTTAACTGAATCTGACTATTGGACAGAAAACGATTAGACAAGACCAGATTTACGATCAGCTTGCAGAGAAAGTAAAAGCTGCTGTGTTAATGTGTTTGTGTACGTGAATGTGCCATTTCGTGGCAGTGACAGTGTAGTCATTGTGAAAAGGGATATGCTACCTGCAAGCAGCTTCATGCTCGTTCTCCTTCTGCCTCTGGATCGAGTGTGAAACTGAACAGCTGATTGTATTCATGGCGACGTGAATCAAGCCTGTTGCGGCATTCATTTGCATAGATGACATTCTTGCAATGAGAAGTGTGTGAATATGTGAGTGTGTGTGTACCCATCTGTCCCAACTTGTCTTATTCCTCATGACCTGACCTGAGGAGTACAGTTTAAGTATTTAACTGTCTCTTCCCAGGGCGCTCAACGTTCCGGCCTTGCTTGTTTTGCTGCCCTCAGTGGGAGCAGCTATAGATGCTGCAAGGAGGCTCTGGCTGACTGCCTGTTAGTCTGTGGGTCTATCTCTGAGGTGATCACTGTTCCACCAATAAGGTTCATTCTTGAGGAAGACAGCTTGTATGTTAGGAAGTGTCCACTCTGTTAGTTTTGACAGTGACCAAGATTCAGCCAGGCAGTGTGCAAAGCTGCAGGAGGTGAGCTTGCGCTGTGTTCTGTGCGACACCTCACTGTCTGTTGTTTCTAGTGCGGAAACCCTTGTCTCTTGATACTACCAGTGGATAAGGAAGGGATGCCTTTGGGGATACTAAATGAGCTCCTGAAGGAGCACAAAGTTGTGTCACACAGTATCAGACATTTTCTGTTCAGTATGCCCAGCATGTTGAAGGAGTAAATGATTATTTATTGAAAACAGAATTATATGCCTGATTGTTAGTTGTTGAGTATGTTGAAGATTTTCTGTTTTGAGTCTTAAAAAAGATTTTCTGTTTTTCTTTGTTTTCTTTCTTTAAGAGTGAGTCACGCCAAGGCTGACTGTTGGGCTGATGGTAGGTGGGTTTCTCTTATTCTGATGTGAGTTATTATCTCTTTCCCTTTCTTCCCTCTTCTCCCTTTCTGCATCTGTTCCTTTATTATAGAGGCCTATTGTGCCTTTCACACTCCACCCCTCCCCATACTGTTTATTTTTTAAATTCATTTATACTATATTTTGTGATCTTTCTATCATGCTCGCTAACCTGAACCCAGCTCGTTATCTTTTTATTATTTGTATTTGCTCATGAAACATTGGCCTGTGTAAATGTAGAATGGTTCAGAGGCCTGGCACAACTGTCACTGAGACAGCCTGGCTGAGACCATCTTCAGATGAGGAGACTGTATTTCTCCTTACAATATTTAGGGTTTTTAAATTACAATCACAAAGTTGCTTATTCATTTTGGTACTTCAAAGAGCATTAATGCTGTACAACCAGCAGTTTGTAAAACTCCAGTCTTATTACTGTGCATTCACACATTCTATGCAAATGGTCACATACTAGAGTGAAAGTTAGGGACTGAATGTCACTTGATCTAGGAAACACCCCAGCCTCTCATAATTCATCTCCTCTCTCTCTGTGCCAGAACAGCATGGCTACTTGTTCCTGAATCAAAGATGCATGCTCCCTCTTTGGATTCATCCTTCTGACCGCCACTCAGCCGATCAAACCCTCCATCAGAAAGTCCCATCTCCACTTCTACTGTTCTCTACTGTTTTCTAGTCTACCTACCTTCAGTCATTGTCCTGGTCTGACCCTCTGCATGTCTGACAGATAGAGAGGGATGTTTTAGCAGAGTGTTTAATAGGACAGTCTCCCTGCTATTCAGGAGAGGTCAGCAGGGCCATATGCAGCAGGGGGATGACAGTCAAAGGGAGCCAGAGGGGGTGGGCCCCAGTTCAGGTCCTACAGCTAGAAGAGAGGCAGTGGGGTCCCAAGGCCAAGGGTTGAAGAGGGCCTCATCCCAGTCAGAGCACACCTCCTTCAGTAAGATGAGCCAAAACGCCAGGGAGAGCATGGGGGTTCTTGGCCAGGGACTGAAACAGCTGTTCCAGCAGCAGCGTAAACGCCTCTCCCTCTCTCGCTCCACCACCCCCTCCTCGTCTTCCTCCTCATCTTCATCTGTAGTGTCAGCAGGTGGCATCCCCCCCTCTGCCCCTGAGGACGCCTCTGGGTCCTGCTGTCCTGAATCTGACCACCTCTCTGCCCCTGTGGTTCCCTCTGCAGCTGGCCAGGGCTCAGCCGCTGCAGGCACTATGAGGCGTGGGACCAGCCTGCAGAGCCGGCGGAGTAAGGGACCCGGGTCGGGATCTGGGAGTGGAGACCGCGACCCCCTACTGAGAGGCAGCCCCCAGGCCCCGCACCGCCGCAACACCCACGATCCACAGCAGCACACCAGCCGTCCACGCTCCTCTTCCACCACTGAAACAACACCCAGCAGCCCCACCCCTGGATACACGAGCGGCGATGTGGTGCTGTCATCAGGATACCAGTCCACGGAGGAGACGGACAGAGTAAGTGACAGCAGCCATGAATCATATTCTCACTACACAGGCTGATCGATGTGTCTCTTCTACTGGTGACCAAAACAGTTACTCCAAACTGAGACCAGATATACACAGTCCTCAATGTGTGCACAAGTTCATCTGAAGCTAATTCAAAACTTTAGCAGTCTGAGTAACTCAAAATAAGTTCATACCCTACAAAGTCTTTTTAGGGCCAGTTTGCCTCTTTGTGTTACCATCCCCCTACCGCACCCCAGCACAGTAACACTGTCCAGGGGAACAAAAAGAGGAAAAGAGGAGTTTTGTACTAAAATATTTTGGAAGATATTCAGTTGATTTGCACAACTCCGACTGCCTGACTCTATCTATTAAAGCGAATAACACTTTGAATGGTTTATTCTGAGGCTACTGTAATTCAAAAATCATTCCTTTCATATTCTGCTTTGATAATCATCTATTTATGTAGTACTTGTCTATTTAAAATACATCTGATTGCCACGGAGAGAGAGGATTTTAATCCAGAGATCATTAAGAGTAGTCTATGGTATTCCATGTTCTGCAGCTTCTGTAATGAAAAATAAGTAGCATAGATTTCTTTGGGTTGTGTCGGTATTGGTTTGTTAAAACTTCATAGCCCTTTACATTCTAATCTTTTTACTTCAAGTTCTTAACCATCTTGGGTTATCTCAGAGTGCAGTTTGTTCTGTCTGCCACCAGAGGACACTGTCAGATCAGCTAACCTGTTGTGAGCAGCACTGGGCTTGGTTCATGTGGAGGTTGTGTTTGCATTATAAGCTCATGTTTGTTGTAGACTTGACTGGTCCTTGGGTTAATGAAATAAGCTGTGCCAAAGACTTGGTAACAGTGTTTCAAAGATAGAGTGTTGGCTTGCTATCAATCCAGCGGTGGGCAGTGAGTCTAGACCAGTGACTGACAGCTCTAATCTGTGAGCTCAAATTATTATATATATTCCAAAATCAGGTATCCTTCAGTCCTGCGCAAATGACCTCATCTGGGATGTCGGAGCGGGGCCGAGAGGATTTATTAGACCTGCTGCTGTGATAGACGACCATCAGCCTTTCTGTGGTCTGTTGCTCGTCCTTGGCAGAGATGATAACCCGTGTCACCCATCTCTAGCGAATATCACACGTCGTCTCCGTACAGCAACACAGCAATGTCATTCAGGTCATCCAAGCAGTCGCCGTGGTTACCCCGAAACTTGCTGCCTAGAACTACGCCCTGCCTGGGTTGCCATAGTAACAGCGTGGTCGACCTTGGCTTACGTTAGTGGAGGTCGAGGGGTGCATAGCTTGTCTAAATTTGAAGGTGTATCAGGAATGATGAATCTTTCTGTGCATTTCTTTTCTGCAACAATTTCCTCCCTGCACTTTCCTTTGCCTTTTCTACCTCTTTTTCCCTCTCTCTCTTTCCCCTCCCTGTCCCCCCTCCCTCTGTCCCTGGAGAGAGTTAGTGTAGACAGTCAGCTGGTCCCACCTCCTCTCCCATCTCCCCCTCCTCCTCCTCCTCCTCCTCTTCTGCCACCACCTCCTCCTCACCCCGCCCTTCGGCTCACCGACAGGAAGCAGGAGGCAACCTTGCCTCGTCCTAGATGAGTGAGAGCTAAGCACTGGTTGTGGTGCATGTTGTGTGAATGTTCAGGGCTGGGTTTAGAAGAGGATGTGGCTGGGTGTGTATATGTGTGACTGTAAGACCTCATTTTTATCTGCTTTCCCAAAACTGTGTGTGTGTGTGTGTGTGTGTGTGTGTGTGTGTGTGTGTGTACTGGAAATCATTGACAGCCATGTGGTGTTAGCGTCTTGTGTGAGTGGCTGTGTCTGTGACAGAGCTCAGGGGATAACTGTGAATATGAGTAGGGGGCAACACAGCTGAGCTGTCTTCATCTCTGCTTCATCACCCTCCCTTTTAACTCTCCCTCTTTTCCTCTCTCTCCTCACTTGTGTTTGCATAGTAGACGAAAGCAGTGTGGACTAGAAATGTGTGTGCACATGTTTGGAGAGGATGTTTGGAGAGGAGGGTACCCTGTGTTCCTTCAGTATGTGTGTGTGTGTGTGTGTGAATGTAGAGTGTACTATGTGAGGCAGTGTGTACTTTGGAGGGTTATCAGTGGAGAGGAGTAGAACAGGGGTTCCAGCTGTGGGGACATCAGTCAGTCAGGATGGTGCAGCGCTTCAGTCTTCGTAGACAGTACTCCAAGGTAAGCTTATTATGCCCACACACACACACACACACACACGCTTGTTTAGTCATTAAAACCATGTCTTTGTCTTCCCATCTCCATGCTGCAGCTCCATTCATTGCCAAAAGCACAGTTGTAATTTTTTTGCTACAGGCAAAGCCTTATGTGATGGTTTTGCATATCTTTTCCCTCTTCTCTGTCTATCTTTCTTTGTCTCTGTCTTCCATTTATTTGTTATTGTATTTAGAGTTTGTGTTTTTGACTGCTTGATCAGTGCTTCGTTCAGGACTGCAGTCAAAACAGTAAAAAAAATTATTTTGTCAGTTGTAGAAACAATGTAGAAACTAGTGTATGCTGATCCACGAGTTGACAACTCAGGGGAAAAAACATTGTTTGCACAGTTCTTGCAAATCAGCTTTTTATTTGTATGCAGAGATTTTCCTCTGCTTTTCTATTTTATATAGGTCGATCCATACAGTAACTGAGTGGTCTGCCTTTATCTTTATCTGAACTCTTGTTAAACAGTAACTCGTGCCACAGCAGTAAGAGCAGAAGCCTCATAAGGCCGATCAGAGCCGTCGCCAAGGGATGTAATTATTGGTCAATATTATGTTTGATTATTGCTGATTGGGGAGCATTTATGACTCATTTGCAACAAAAGGATAGTTTACATTGCTCTAGTACTGTCCATGAGTTTGATATATCTATCCCCTGATGGTAGTGCTGTTAAAGAGAGTGGAGGTGTGGTTTTAAAACTCAGCATTAGGTCTGTTGAGAGCCCGCTGTTCTGCAGCTGATGCTCAGCCTGAGGAATTAATTACATTTAACTGTGGATTAATTGATTGACTGACTACACTCTCCCTGTTCATCTTTAGCTCTGTGCATGTTCATATGCCTGGAAGCATCAACGTGTACGCGCACAAACGCACACATGGGCAGACAGAGGCACTTTGAGACTGGAAGGCCTGAACCCAGACTGACAGAGTCTGGTCTTTCTGCTCTTCTAAGAGGGATGGGAGATAAAAAAAGGCGTAAAAACAGATAGAGGAAGTGAAAGGCTGCAAGGTGTAAAATGTTTAGTGTCAGGATGGAAGACTTGTTTAAGACAGGAGATGGGAAAGAAACAGGGAGTAGGCTTTAGTGGGATATGAGCAACTGAGATGAGATAGAACGGAAGCCAAGCCTTGAGGCTACTCTTCTCACACCATACAATTTTTGTGTGAGAGAGACTGAAGCCGTGTTTGTTTTTTGAGAACACAACCTCCTCTAGGGCCTGTCTGCAAATATTCGCTAACCTTGTACCCCCTGTGTAGATGACCCCGTCTCCTTGCCTCAGGCCACATTTCCCCATGTCCACCTGTCTTCCTGCTCATCCTTAGTCTTATTTTGTCTGTCACTGTGTCTTGGTTTCCATATCAGAGATAACATCCTGTGTTCTCCCACAAGTAATCCAGCTCAAAGCGAAATGCCTCGCATTTGAACAATTCAGAGGACCAACATCCAGCCGAGCTGGAATCATGCTGCTGTATGTAGACCAAAACTGAAAATACTCTCAGCAATGTGGTTTGATATTAAATGACCGCATTTTTTAAAACTCATATTTTATTTATTTTGAGCTTAGTATCTTATTCTAACAACTAATTACATTGAGTGACATAAACATGATGTTTGCACATCATTGTATGGGATGTTGAATCACAGAGAAGAGGGTCTGTGGATTTGTAAGTTAATTTTAGTGTGTGATTTCTGTAATATACCTGGGTTGAATCAAATACAGGCAAATATGTATGTCTGGTTAGTTGTATTAATTTAAACCATGTCAAATGACATAATGTTATTAAAAGGAACCAAGAAAAATGTTACCTTACATTGGAAGGTAATAAATTTCAATAAATTAATCTATACAGTTAACCCAGTTATGTTTGTATTGGCCTTTGGATTGCCCGCATAAAATTAGAGGTGTGGACTAATGAATTGAAATGTAGGTAATGAATTGTAATTCGAGTGTGTCCATAATAGCATCTTGTAAAATATTATTTTTAACAGAGAGAACAAAAAAGAATTAATGCTTAATGATTATGTAGTTTTTCAATGACATCACTTATTAACAAATCAAATTTTTACTGCTTTATTGTCAATAGGCTATAACCTCACTTAGAAATGAAGTACACACCTGTTTTCTCTGTTGCTTGGAACAGCCACTATTCTGCTATTAATGTGAAGGCACCGGGTCGGGATGTAGCTACATGCGTGCTCCCGAGCCGCAGCTAACGAAATGCAGTCTACTAACACCATAAAACAACCGGCTCCCAGCACAACACAGACTCCAACATAAACCCCACATAAGGATAAAAACAACAATAAAGGTTTATGTGCTGAAGCCTGTCAGGCCAAAGAGAATCAAATGTTGTTGGTGAAAACCATGAACATCAGAAAGGCTGGAAACACAGAGAGAGTCATGTTAGCTTGCTGGCTAACGTCGAGCAGTTCCTAATATTATGCGGTGCATTGCAATATATAATATGTAAAATTATGGCTTTCCAAGTAACAGAGTCTGAACTTGTCTGGAGAAAAGCCACAGTCGTCAAACCGATGTTTATGCCTTTATTGTGGGATCTCTGTAGTAAGGCGGTTGTATTTCGGATTATGCTCGCTCATGAGATCAAGCGAGCATGCGTACAAGCACACGCCTGCTTGCAATCTTAAAACTGCATCGCTAGTGGCCGCTACATATTACCCCTTTAATTCTCTCTTAAACAAATCGCTCCACATTTGCTTTGTACCGTTATCTAACTTGAGCCAACTAAAGCACAAAATGACAATATATTTCATATGTTTTGCAGTAATCTTATTTTAGTTTACCTGTCCAACAAGATGAAAGCCAACTCTGTGTCGGTTTTGGTGGTTCTAAAACAAAGCACGGTCTCTCCGTGACTCAAGCCTTTCTGATGTTGAAAGTCTTTTCACCCAAAGTTGATCTGGTTCTCGTTTGGCCTGACAGGCTCCAGCGCAAAACAATGTCGGTTATTATCGTGATGTGGTAGTTTTTTGGTTTTAGCGGACTACATCTTGTTAGCTGCGGTGTTACTGTGTGTACGGTTTCATTTAACAGAAAACTAGCCCCTTTAAAAAAGAAAAAGAAAGATAAAATGGATTAAGTAAACTAATTGCATTAACAAGGCCATCAAAAGACTTTTTTGAGCCCTGATACAAAGGATGCTCATACAGTTTATCCTTTTTTAAAGCCATGTTTTGACCGAGGGATTTGTTTTATACCTTCAGATTTGAACCTAAGTGGCTGCCACTAATAGGATTTGTAATAAACAGAATTAATTTCTGCATCTTCTTGACAATTCAGACTCAGTTGTGAGGTATTTGGTCCTCTTTTGTAATTGCTGTCCAGTAAGAGAGCAGTAAGGAGATGTGTCAGTGGGAGGCACCGAACATCACCTGGTCTCCTGGGGCTTGTTCCGTCCCTGCTAGTTGAACATCCTCATCTGAACATCCTCATCACTGCACCCTACTCGTCTCAAGCCTCCCCTTGCTGTGTGTTGATGAAACCGTTCATGCTCATTGCAGCAGGACACCAATGCTTGTCCCGGAGCTATTTTAGTGACACCGAGTTATTTGAAAAGCTGCAAAAAACAAACATGGGGTATTGCTGGGTCACATTTCCTTAAATACAACCAGGGCTTCAGATGCATATGATAACTATCAAGTCTTATCAAACTACTGCCACAGCAGATTGCCCTGTAGTCATAGTAAACACTGTCACAGAAGCACACAGGCAAACCTGTGTATAATCAAACAAGTGAGTTTCGATTGACTTTCAGCACAGAGAGAGAGAGAGAGAGAGAGACAGCCATGGGGATGATGAAGCATGTGCTCTTAGTCTACACTGGAAGTGATGTCATTCCACAGCTGTGTTTGCCAACTACCAGCCCATATCAAATTGTTTTTTAAGGCACAGTGGGTGAGTGTGTGTGTTGCTTTTGCCAGCTCACCATCATGACTCTCTGTGGTTCAGAGTTGTTGACATTAACTATGAGACCCTTTTTCAGTGTTACAGTCACATGAGGAAGTGGTGCAAAGCCACTAGTTGGTTTGTCTGATCTGTGACGTTCACAGACAGAAAAATTGTTCTTCTCACTTGTGTTTATCCCCCCCGCCCCCCCTTCTTATCTACCCTTACAGTCATTTTCTCCCTCACTAGTCTTCTGTCCCTCATCTCAAACAAAACACTCCTTCTTTCTTTTGTTCGTCTGTTTTTGTTTTTGACAAGTGTAAATATCGCCTTGCCTACTTTTCTCTCACAGTCAGTCAGTCCACTAAATCAGAAGTGGTGTGTTTGAGTGGTAGTCAATGTGTATTCTATAGTGTAAAGAGTATACATGTGTGGGTGTATGTGTGGCAGGGAGGGGCAGCCATTGATCAGAAGAACAAACACCTCTATTGACTGTGAATTAAACACAATGGATCTCCTGTTCTGGACCTTTATCCTTTCCTGCTCTCTGCTTAATTACTCTTTACCTGTGTGTGTGTGTGTGTGTGTGTGTGTGTGTGTACACTTAATGTGTTTGGTAGTATTCAGATGGATGTCAAATTAAATGAGGTGCTGCGCCACCATGCGGCACCTTGGCATAGATTGACTGGAGGTATCAAACACCATTCTTCCTAAAAATATCCCTTTATGCTTGGTGTTGAAATGGTGGTGGTGGAGAGCACAGTGTAAAGGCTATCTCACCATGCTAATTCAATATGAAGCATTTGTTCTACACTCATTACATATTCCCTTCAATTTGTCACCTGTCTGCATATATATTTGTATTTATACTATTATACATATTTGGGCATTTGTTAAGAGCGCATGCAGTTTTGTCCAGGATCTGTACTCAAACAGAAAGTTTTCCTCACCGAACAGGGATCTCAGTCTGCTATACTGCTTGTTATTTCCGCCCCTTTACTTCTGCAACTGTCCTTCCTTCTCTCTTTCTTTCTCTCCATCCTTTACCTTCTCACTGTCCTTCTTTCATGTCTTAGAGACTGTCTTTCTTCAGCCTTCACTCTTACTCTCTCCCTTTCATCTGTGTCCAGTGCTCAGACGGTGGACCTGGTTGCCCATCTCCAACAGGGCGATGTTCAAAGAGGGCCATAGTGGCTTTAACCAGCTGATCTTGCAGCCACCTAATCCGCCTGTTTGATGGAATAAAAACCTTTTAGAGCCAGTTAGAGCTGCTAAAATTAGACTCCTACACCGACTTTCTGTTAAATTCTGTTTGTTATAAACCTCATAATCAAGCTTTGTGTGTCAGGCATCTCAAATGCCAGAGCTACACGGGAGACGTGCTGGGATGGCACCGTAATACACCTTAGTGCTGAAGAGAAGCCGCTGTTTTCTGTATTTCTTCTGGCATGTATTTAAATGAAGTCCTCTGAATGACGTACAAAGAGAGTTGTGACTTGTGCGGCAGTAAAGAAAAGTTGGTGCTTGACAGTTAACAGACCTCAGTGGGACTCCTGTCTTCCACTTCAAAGACACTGAACAAAACAAAGTAAATAGATGCGATGTAAATGGTTTGCTGTACCATGTAAAATCCGCCGATTAGCTTTGAATCAAATGCGCGTCTTTGTGTGCGGGCGTGCCTGCATATGCATCGTGTATGTGCCTTTGTGTGTGCTTGAACACTCCCCCCAACTGTTTGTGCTCCCTTTGAAGCGTAGCCCCAGCCTGTTTAAATAGGCTGTTGAATATTCATATGTGATTATACATATAGGCCAACGCCCTTATCCGGTGCTGCTTGCTATTAGCATTCACAACAGTGAGAACACTCCAGCAGGCTACTCCGCACACACAAACATACACTCATACTAGCACACATCACAGCTTCATGGTTAATGCATAAGAAGCAATTTTGTTTGCAAAACCATCAAGGTGTGACAGTGTGAAAGGAAGGACTAAGAGAAGGGCTCAAAAGTGAGGTGGGGTGGAGGAATTTTAGAATGATAAATGGTGGTGTGTGTGTGTGTGTGTGTGTGTGTGAGGACGGGTGTTGATCAGCATGATGGACAGAGTCATGGGGAAAGAGAGAGGAAGATAAAGCTGCTAGTTTGAAGCCATTCTTCCCTTTCAGACAGTTTTATAGGCTTCAAATCTGGGTCTGAATGAGGAAGGAGTCTGCTGCCTCTCTCTGCCTGTTTCTCTGCTGCTATTAATAGACAGATGTCTGAACAAGTGCCGGTCAAGTTCACTTTTCAAGGGCACTTACATGTATTAATACATATTGAGAAAAGAAAAGGGCATAGGTTTCGTTCATGTAGACTAATAATCCACCCCTTGAGAAGTAGACCTTAAACTCTTCACAGATGAATGATCCATCCATGCAGTCATGTTTATCAAAAGACAACACCAGTTGATGGACATGTCCAGGAAATAAATGATTTTAATATTATACTTTAACTGGTTAATATACGACTTACTTCAGGCTGTAGCCTGAATTAATATTTTTAAGACTGTTGTCTGTGCAAGAGGTCATGTGCATTTATGTACATGTCAGCAGTGAGTCACTAAGGGTCATTCTTTGTGTATTTATTTTTGGCCTGCAGCTGGTTCTTCCTCTTCGGGCTGGTGTGTGTGTGTGTGTGTGTGTGTGTGTGTGTGTGTGTGTGTGTGTGTGTGTGTGTGTGTGTGTGTGTGTGTGTGTGTGTGTGTGTGTGTGTGTGTGTGTGTGTGTGTGTGTGTGTAAGAGGACGTTACCATGGGCATGCACGTGTGTCTATGCTGTTTTCTCAGCCATTGCTAGATTGCCACATACTTGGTCAGTCGGTCACTGAGGATTTTCTGTTCAACCTTGACCCACATGTCTTTTCCTCACACACTGTTAATGTCTCGGGTCTACAATGTTTGCTGTGAGTGAGGCAACTGTCAATATTAGGTCTGAAAATGACTTCCTTCCCATGTGTTGTCAAAATACACTAGTGTACACCTTTATGAAAAATTATGTGTTTGGTTTTCTTCTCTTTACTCAGGGTGGTCAGTGGGTTGTTTTTAGAGGGAAATTGCTTTTTATGAGAGAGGGAGAGTGGAGAAAACAGACAGACAGACTCACAGAGGATTTGCTCTGCATCCCTGCCACTCCCTGCTCAGTCTATGTCATTTGTGTGTCTGATGAATTATGGATGAGGCTATAGATCGCTGAGCTCAGCTCTGCTCTACTGACCCACTTAGAACACACATGCACACACAATTCAAATCTGATCACAACCTCTCGGGACACAGCGTCATAATTCTCTCTACACTAATAACCAGAACCATTGCTCTCATTCTCAAGTGTGTCAGCCAGTAGGAATCCTAGGAATCCTTTATGTTTTCACTGTTTGCATCCCATCAGAAATGCTCACTTTCCCACTGGAAAATGACCTCTCGACCCAAGAAACACCAAGGCAGTGTATTTGTTTTTGTTCAGACAAATAATGCAGTCTGAAATGACGTAGCATCACAGCTTTTTCTGCCTGCAGACACAAACTGTATCTGCCCTTAACTCCCACTCTTTCTAATCACTTGTCATGATCTTCTATCTTGAATTATTATATAACCACAAGGTTTAAACCATTTGCTGCCCTCACTTTTGCAATTTCTGCTGTTCATGTCCCTGACAATATCCTCCCTGTTCTCATTATCAGCCCACATGGAACCTGTGTGCCCTCGCTTTGACTGCCACATCAGGTCTGAATTATGTTACATAAAGGGCTGCATGTCTGTCAGTAGGAGTGATAATGAAAGAATGCAATAAAATAAAGAGAGGTTATTGACAGGAAATCTGTGAGGAAATGGCTGCAGTCGAAGACAGACCAGTGATAGATTCAATTGTCCACACAGCAGATGTCACACATGGTGGAGCATAATTTGTGCTCTAGCTCCCCCTTGTGGATTGAGGCTGTAGTTGGTTGAAATATTCAGGTTGGCTGTAGAAGGTTGTGATATTCATTCCTGGTAAAGCAATTCACCGTCTTGTACAGGGGAGTGTCTTATGGACTGCTACAATTTAATATAAATGAAAGTAGATCTGTTTACTCTCTGTGTTCAGTATGGCGTAAGGCATGGTGAATCAGACATGGAGGAGAATGGTGAAAGCACTCAACTTTCACACAGACTAGTATGATCCAGCCTCTCATCTTGACAAGGGTCATTCTCCAGGCTGAACCGTGAGAATTAACCTGTGTATTTCCAAAGTTTTTGGAAGTTTTGCAAGTTACAGTATGATTGTGAGCTCAGGTTTGGTAGTTAGCTTTAGCACATGAGACAGTCTCCATACATTGTTAGATAATCTGAGTGAATAACCCTCAAAGATTTTCATTAGGTAATACATGTCAAGCGCTGATGAGAGCACTATTTGCCAAATGCCAAATCTCATTATCTGTCTTCCTGTTATGAAATCTACTGCTTCTTAGTGGCCTAATTCACACAGTGGAGTCTTGCTAAAACCTCCCAAATAGTATCCAGGCCCCAGCCCATCAAATACATCTGTGAGGTCAACATGGAGCCACAATATGTGGTATGTGGTTTGAAAAGGACAAGAAAACTGAGAAGGGGCCAGACCAAATAATCTTTCAGGGCCAAAAAGCTGGGACTGTTTGTTCTTGATTCTTCATCTTCCTGCTTATGAATAGGTTGGCAGGGTGTTTGGGCCTGCATGCTGCCCCATGGTACTCTCGTATTGTACAGCACCCAGTCAGATCAAGTCTGCATTTTGGGCCATTGCCCTTTCTGTGTCCATGTTACATAACCAGGATGGGTTGAGTACAAACAGAAGCAGCTCCAACAAATACCAGCCACCACGTAGACACATCGCTTTGCTGTACAGACACACTTTGTCTCACCCCATGTACACACATTATCTCTTACACATATAACACTATCACCCACACAATCAAACTTGTACATAAAACTGGGGGGGAAAGCTGAACATTGGAGGTTATAAACCTATGGGCTGATATTATACTGATAGCTGATATATTTGATAGATATACTTAAGAAACAAACAAAAGATCCCTTAAATAATTGTTACCACGAGTGGGGAAATAAATGACCTCTAAATAACCCCCAAACTATCTTTCTACACTGGAATTTCATCTTACTTATTGGTTATTATACAGGTATACTGTATATGCCAATATGGATATATCTACAATAAGTTCATATCTGCCTATATATTGGCCCATATACATGTATTTCCCAGTGCGTTCTCCCTACACTTTCAAAATCCACAGGCAGTAACCAAAACGGATGTGCTACATTAACGATCAAAGGTTCAAACATTATACTGTACCTTATCAAACATTATAGTGCACCTTAGCAAACCTTCATACTGTACGTAAGTGCTGTACATTTATAAACGCTGACCTGTAACCAGCTGTACTTACCATAGATCAGCTGTAAGGTTTTTATACTGACAGTCTTTAGTAGAAAGTTGTTCCGAAGATACCAGTTGACAGCAAGGTATGTGGATTGTCCAGAGTTACCAGGGTTTTTTCCCATGAAAGATATGTTGCTGTTAAGTTGGTCAAAGGTCATCCGTCAATGCTTTACCAAAAACTAAATTCCAAGTCAGATATTTCAAAATCTGGGCAAATAGGACAAAGTGAGAAAATATGTGTTTTTTAATTTAGGTGAATTGACATTTTAAACATACCAATAAGTACTAATGTCAAAGACATGCTTACTTCTCTGATGTCACTGAGGGTATTCACCGTTATCAGGGAATGAGATATAAAAACACGTAATTGTTTGAATTGTTGTTATTGTGGTTGTTTTCCTTCCTGCCTGCCTCTTGTACATTCCGGTATTGGAGTTGGCTACTAAGATGTTTCACGCTCTCTGACCTCGCCAGTCATAATGGCCCCTGTGTATAAAGTGCCCAGTGGTTTATGTAACTGCTAATAGGACCATTGATTATACGGGAGCTTAGACTAGGGAGGACTTGACAGCCAGGGTTGGACAAGGGGGCTTCTTTTTATGGGGACGGTATTGTTCAACTAGGCCTGAGCCCCGAGTCATGGTTTTCTCCTCTCTCTCAGGCTTGAATTACCCCCAGTCTGGGCGGACAATGCTCCGCTCTTCTGCCTTTACGTAATCTCTCACACCCCCAAACCATTATACAGCAAAAGCCATCATAATTTATGATCACATGGGGGGGGGGGGGGACTGTGGTGGTGCACTTAGATATATATTCTAAAGCCTTACAACATCACGTAGTCCCAAGTGTAAATTGGGACTACCCCCCCACCCCCACCCCCCAAGTATTATGTTTTACTCTCACTCTATTTATGGCTCCCTGTTTACCATACTTACTCAATTCACCCTTTCCCAAATCCCAGTCAAATTACATCATAGCCGGTCTCTTCCTTTTCTCTTCTGGATTCTTCCAGAACATTTTGGCTGTGTAGCACCCAACTGGCCTTAGTTCAGTAGCAGGCTCTGTCCTCCGAATTACAATGAGTATTATGTTATGTTATGAGTCCGCTGGCTGAGGAGACATCTCCGCACAAGTCAGAGCATTGTATGCAGCAAAATGTACAGTACCTCTGTTTTCAAACTGGAAAAATATTGTGTGCAAAATATCAGATAAAAAAAGTCTACTTTAGTAGTTTGATTCAAATTGGTGTCAAAGCGGTCATATTTTACTCCATGAATCTTAATTTTTCATAACAATGATTAATGTCCATTATTAGTTAATCTCAGTCATTTTTAGTGCATTTTGTAGTATAAGAAAATGTTCACGTGTAACATAATAACATTACATTTTTTATTTGAAAATGCTCAAAGTAAAACAAGGCCTTCGAGCTGCAATTTATTGAGAGAGTAGGTGAGACGGTGTCTTAAGCCATTTATCATAACTTTCTGTGTCTAATGCATAAGCTACTTTGTTATCTCATAGAGAAATACAGTTAATGAGAAATTAATAAATAAATAAAAGTGCTTAACATTTATTACTCTTCAATGTATAATTTGTCTCCATGACATCTTTTGAATGTGAAACTGTGTTGTTGGTACTTTGGACCGTGATTTTTTGCATTAATATAATATATATTCTATGCTCCCATTCACTGCGCTAGGAGCTCCTAAATGATCACGATACTATAGTAGCGTAGTTCTACTGCCGGGTGTGTCTGGTAATGTGTCTGGATTGGCCACATTACCAGTTCAGCAGGTCATGTCCCCTTAACATGTGTAAAATGAATGTGTTTGTAACTGTGTGTGAGAGAGAGTGATATTGTAAAGTGATCTATTCATCAAATTGGGTCATTGTTTTGTCTGCAAGGCACATATGTCTCAAATCTATTAAAAGAGACGCCACAAAAGGATTTTAACCGAGAATTTTGACTGAACTCATTTGCGCAAATGATATTCTCACACGCGCACATAAAGATTCCTCTATAGTAAATGGTTAAATGAACTTATTTGCCAGTGCATTGCAATTCTTAATTCCCCTGTATTTGTGCAGTCTATGGGCAGTCAGTAATGAGGTGCATAATTACTTTCAATCACATCCTTCAAATTCATATTTGAGAGTTGAAAATTAGATTTTTTTTGAATTTTTTTATTTAATTCTGATAACTCATTGCAAAGATAAATCTTTTTTTTCCAAGAATTCTATTATCATCATAGTAACATGCAGCTAACATTAATCTCTAAGGTAGGTCACAGTGGTTTTTTTCTGTCCCCTAATTTTGACAACCTAATATGGCAATAATAAGGTAAAACAGCTCTTGAGGCCAACATCTCCATTTTCTATTTAGCTTTCAAGCATCAGTCACTTGTCAGGGCAAAAGTATACCACCCTCTGTGAATTTGTCATTACAGAGCCACTCTGCTATTTGGGGTATATAATTAAAGCATGGAATGACAGGAGTTGCTGTGGGGCACTTAGCCTCCAAAGGAGACTCGGACCTCAGGCTGGAATACCAATACAATCATGTCTGAAAGGAACCGGTTAGTCAGAAGATCCAGTGTGGGATTTCCGTAAGTGACTAATGATTGACAGTTAGGTCATCTGTAAGAAAAATACCTAATGATGTCTCAACCAGTTGCACAAGCTGTTCTTAACTTCATATCTAGCCTTGTTATAACGTATATGGAGATTAACCCTTCACTAAATAAAAACAGGTGGTACCACACAAAATAGTTACATATTACCACATAGAGATTAGTTGTTGTGAAATATTTACCTTTACTAACTGCCTGGTGTAACTAGCTAAATGAACTAGCTGGCAAGGTTAACTGGCAGAACTAATGCTAACATTAGCTTGCTAAAGTTGTTTGCTTGTTTAGATTGAAGAGTAAAAGTGATAATATGGCTGGCATATCTGTCCGCACACTTTATGGGAATTTAAAATGGTTTATTATTTAGCTTAGCGGTAATGAAATGTTTCTCTTTCATGAATACAACTAACTGAATTACACATTTTTCTCCATGTATTCATATATAAATAAAATAAAGTCATACCAACATTTACAAAGGATTTGCTCTTAGTTTTAATATTTGTTTGTACCCTAAAACTGTTGTTTGAGTGTGTGGGAGGGTTTGCTTAAATTAAGTTGTAAAGACAGTGAAAAATAAAAATGTGTGAATGGAACGTTTTACAAGTGAAGAGATGTAAAGGGAAATAAGCTTTGAAATAACCGACATTCTTTTGCAATGTTAGGATTGGACCCAATCAAACCTACATGTCACACTCTTGCACTTCCATCTGAGCACGTTGGGTTTGTTCTTATATAAGCAGCATTTTCCCTAAATCCTACCCTCTCTCTCCCGGTCCCCTAACTCCTCTCACTCTCTCATTAAAGCCTCTCATTCATGTTCTCCTCTCCCCCTCCCTCCTCTCAGCTTCTGCATCAAGTCTTTAGTAGCCCTTGTCCTGCCTTGCCCCCTACGCTCCCTGCTTTGCTTTTTCTCCCTAATTGGTTTGTACACTTTTGGAAGTAATGGCTCACAAGACTTTATCTCGGAGAACCATGCCCAGAGGCTCATAAAATTGTGTTTGTGGGAGCATTTGAATATGAATTTGCATGTGTTTTAATGCAGTGAAGGTGATAATGTGAGACTGTGCAACCGCTGAATTTTGATAGTGAAATGAAAATATCCATTGGATTGTAGTTGAAGTGGATAATTTAATTTCCATCTGACAGTTTACTAACTATACGAATGAAAGAAAACTACAGTGACATTTGATCATGACATTTTTCCTAGGTAATGGTCCTGTGAATACCTTTCTGTAAATATAAGTATTTGTTTGCCTTATTAATTTAGCATTCATGTAAAAAAAAAAAAAAAAGTGAAAGAAGTGATCACCATGCTGTTGTTGTGAAATTGCATTAGAATATGACCAAAGCAGTGTGGAAGCACTTCTTTTGTCAGTGCAGTAATGCAGTGATGCAGTAATAGGCTATAGTCATGTGTGCACACATGTGCACAGATTTGAATAGCAGCTTTGTAGTCATCATATGACTGTTTAATCTGGGTTTTTCACGGGTGCAGGTTCTTTCTCCACCTTAAGCCAAAACTGTTCACTCCTTTGCATCAGTTTTATTTCATGTTATACAACATATGTCAACTGTGCCACTTCAAGCACAGTTCAGTATGTGTTCAGCAGAACCACTTGGTTTAACCCTGTTTGTTAGCGCATACAGGCAGCAGAAGGTGGTTCATTACAGCGTGATCACTCAGGAAAGTGATTGGCGCCGACAATCAAACTGTGATAATTGAAAGGAGGGAGTGGGAGCTTTTTCTCCCTTTCTTTTCTGCCTGAACTATCCGCTGTTTTGGAGCTGAGCTGGCCTAGAAACTCCAACAGAAGAACCCCCCCCCACACACACACACACACACACACACACACACACACACACCCACACCCCCTTCACAAAGCTTTCTCACAACCGCTCACTCCTTTGCTCCTTCTCTCGCTCTGTCTCCCTCTCACTGACAGCTCCTGGTGGGCTCTTTTTTTCCCCCTGTCTGCTCCCTCGCTCCCCTCACATCCGTCCTCTGGATCTCTGCCTCTCCTTTCTCCCTCTGAGGATTTTATCCCCGACGGACTCCTTGAACATTCAACTTCACAGTAAACTTTTACTTCTTTTAACCCTGCCTCCATCCACCCCAGTCTTCATCCGATTAACCGCCTCTGAGCTGTCACCCCAAACCAGCATCAGGCGGACCCTTTGCTCCAGAGGAGTCCTTGTTCTCCCACAAACGCATGCTGTCTGTGGGAGCTGTGCTTGGCAAAATGCATATGTGTGTCCCATAGGCTCTCTGCCGGTGTACTGTGCAGTGTGTGTTAGCACTGAAGCGTGGTCATGGGCTTTGAGGAGCGGCTGCTCTGTGAACCAGCAGCACAACACTTCTTAGGCTCTGCGACTACCAGTAGTCATGGTTTGTTTCTAGAGGGACTGAGCACTCTATGGTTTCTGGATATGCAATCAAGCCAACACTAGTTCCTAAGGGTCTCCACTTCCTTGCTGTCAAGTGCAGTCTTTGTCCAGGGAACTTGGAGTCAAGTGGACCTTGTTTGGGAGAAGTGTCCTGAGTGATGAGTGCTATCCCAGGGTTGCGCTCTTCCCCTCTCCACCGGCTGTGGTCGTCTCCAGAGAGACCCACAAACAGATAGACCAAGCAAAATTCCAGTCCAAACCGTGCGCATGCGTCTCCACGCCATGGAGGTCATCCTCAACCTGGTAACTGCTGAGACTCCACTTCCTACTCCCACCAGCGTGAGTCTTCACCTTTTGCATCATTTAGGTTTTGACTCATTCTGTTCACATGATTCAAGCATATTTCAATATTTTGTAATTAAATATAATGTTGTTTTGAAACCTTAAAAGGCATTTCAGAAACTTTGAAGCCACAAAATCTGATAGAAGACCAATCTCATGGTGTGAAAAAGATTTTGTATTGAAATCATAGAGATTTGTCAAGTCTTTGTTGTGATAGTGGGACCCTTGAAAAGCCTCTGTTTTTGTTATGGGTTTTTTTTATGTTCTCTTTCTCCCCAGACGTGCACTCTAAGCTGATGTGTGTGTTTTTTTTAATGTCAGCATAAAGGACTTTTCTCACACCCTCTGAATTCCTTAGGAAATGCACTGGCAAGCATTGGCTGTGTGTGTGTGCGCCTGTCTGTTGTGCATGATTATTAGTGCAACTTTGTGTTGTGTGCTAATTCACAAATGCATGTGTTGAGTAAACTTCCTCTTGTCAAGCATCACATGGAGTTATGTAATTTTCCGTATCTGGTGAATAGGGTTCATTGTTGCCACATTGGATCCCCTTAAAGGACACAAAAAAAATAGATTTCCATTTAAAAAAATCTCTTTTGTGTCATTTTCAGCAGTGCTTAATTTGGCCTGCCTGGGTGGGAACTAAAGCCATGAGGAAATGAAAAATAGTTTAGGATTAGATATGGGACAGATTTGTCACGTGCGCTGATGTTTTTGATGACACACACCATGGACCCACAGGCACTTCACTGCATGCTTATGTCATCTCTGCCCTACCACACATCATCAGGCACAAAATATTTTAACTAAAAAACATCTGGATACATACTGTCATGTTGTGGCTATGACCACTTACTGATCTTTAGACTGCAGGGTTAAAGATCAAACCAACTAATCAGGAGCGTGTAGTTCAGTTAGAACTCGGATGTGCCGAGACATATCAGCGCAGCACTTTTTCCATAGTTCAGGGAATGCTGTAACAGGAGAGGTGTAGAGCAGAACAGATTCCCAGAAAGAAACCTGAAGTTACAGTATCATGGCAGAAGCACTCCTGCATGCTGGCATATGAAACTGCTGCTTCACAAGAAACACAAGCTGACCTCACAGGAAGCTCACAACCACTCTACAGGAATGCGAGGCATAATGACCAACAAGGTATTGTACTTTTGCACTCACACATATAAATAGCAAAAACTTGACCTTGACCATAGGTAACTTAACAGTTTTTATGTAAACTAGAAAGAGGGTAAGATAATTTTCAGAAAAAAATGTTTATATCCAAAACAATCAAAGCTCAGCTCAGGTTTATGTCATGTTTACATTAAATACTGTGACCATAATATAGTCTAAAATGTAACAAATATTATGATTTCTTTTGTTTCATTCTTAAACATGTGGTATAAAAATACATACATCTTTAAACAATAAGCAGCAGGCAGATATGGGGTTCAAATACCACACGCCCTGACCTGGTTAGGCTATATTATATCAGCCAGTGTGTGACAAGAAGCTTCCACTGTTTGGCCATCAGAACATCTCGACATTAACTGAACCTGAACTCACCTTAGTCATCTGACAAAACAACAAACGGATTAAACAGGACGTAGTGGAGAAGAGAACATGGAATGGAATGAGTGAAGCTACGGGGCTGAGAGAAAAGAGAACTGAGAGATTACCCCCAAATAATAGGAAAGGGTCTTATGACAGCATTAGCCCATTTTCTGCTCTATCACCTACATTGAACAGAATGGAATTTGGGGCAGATGTGTGTGCTGTGTGACTGGGAGAGAGATTGAGATGAGGCTGTACAAGATATGTTTATATATATACAACATTAGCCCGGTAATGCTTTCTTAATGCCTATTTGTGTGAAACATATGGCCGTAGGTCTGAGTCTTTAGGTTTGGCTGGGCTTTTCCCAGGCCTCTCCTGGATCGAAGCTAAGTCAGGGTTGCCCTTGCACGGCTCTAACCAGCTTTATGTGGATCAGAGGCTGTTGCACAACCAGGCCCTCCGGCAGGTGGACCCAGTTTGGGACATGGGTGGAGTGAAAAGTGTGTGTGTGTGTGTGTGTGTGTGTGTGTGGTGTGTGTGTGTGTGTGTGTGTGTGTGTGTGTGTGTGTGTGTGTGTGTGCACGCGCGTTTGTGCAAGAAGCCATAGGGCAGGGGAGGGGTCCATGCAGACTCTTTTGTCTTTCTTACTGATAAAGCCTAATCAGAGTGGGATCAGACAGACCGGCAATTACACACATACACACTCAGCTTCCCCCATTAGGCTGCACAAGCTCCAGTGATGCAGTGCCTGTCACATTTTGCTTCAGTGCCTCAGCACAACATGTTTGGCTCTGTTAACCCTGGGAAATTAGCCTAATCCTTCAGCTCACCATCTTTAATTACAAGCATGATTAGTTACAGAAAAAGTTGACCATTTGGGGATGACACTGATCGTACAGACAATTTATTCGGTAACTGGAACTCTTTATCAGCGTTGGTAAAGCTGGGGATGAAGCATTGCTTTGCTATGTGTGGTACCTGTGTGGTATGAGATCATGACTGTGCAGTGAGCGGTCATAGTAGAGCATGTATGAGCTGTCTGTGGAGCTGTAAAAGACGGTACACCCTTGTAAACCACCTTACTGACCAGCTGCGTGTGATTTCTTTTGCTTCCGTAACTGAAGAACTCTGCTGACACTGGATTTTTTTGATCAATGAAAGGGTGTTGATTTGGTACCAGTGTGTGCAGGTCCCTAGGCGCTCTTATCACAATATCTAAAACCTCTATCTACTCTGTACTGCAGTGTGCTCCAGTTCAAAGGGTTCAGCTGACTCGTCCTTTGCCCCCTTTTTCTATATCTTTAGGCAGAGGACGCATATTTGATTATTCAGATAACTGAGTCATCGGCAAGATACGAGCGGACTGTGAGATTGTCACATTTACTCCATGTAATGCTCATATGGATGCAATGGGCAGTTCATTCATGCTCACCCTCATAAAGCTATTAATAATGTTTTGTTTATAGCCAAGAACAGAGCAGGTGCGGCTCTGAAATCTCACTGGCCCAGCAGGCTATTCTAGTTCCTTGATTCATTCATTTGATTGCCTTGGCTGCCCATCAAGAGGATTTAGTAATGATTAGACTTAACTGTACACAACATTTGTTAGGTAAATTGACTTGTGGATGTAGGTCTTGTTCTATTTATCGCTGTTGTACAGTAATCAACAAAATGCAAACCATTCCATTTTAGAGCCAGATGAATAATCTGTATTGTTTCCCAGGACTCTGAAGAATGTTCATTTAACTCTGTGTGTGGGGGGGTGGGGGGGTGTTAAGAGATGTGAGACTGTTTTTTCTTGCCCTCTAGTACTCTTCTCTATCGGCTTTCATTCATTTGTTTGCTGTTAAAAGTGACATAGATTAATGATAATTCCTTGGTAATAATTAGTTGCACTTCTTGTACAACAATGCTGCACTGTGCATACAGTACATAATAACAATCTAACCTCCTAGCTGTATGAAGCTGTAAGTTTATTAAATAACTGTTTATCTTGATATATTTTTTGGAATACCTCTGTTTTAGGCTGCTGTACATTTGTCACACTGCCGTCTGTCCACATACCAATAAAGTTGCATCGGTTAGTAAGCGTTGTGGTAGTATTATTTTAGTCAGTGTTGTTGGTCTGTCAGTGAACCTAATACAGTAAAGAAAAAATAAATACATGAAAAGTCCCTGACTAGGTAGCTATTTCTGCGCTTAGCGAGGATGATTGACGGCTGCCTGCTGTGCTGCTTAGAGGATGATGTCATCCCTCGGGGGTGACAGGACGGACGGAGGGAGGGGGCGGGGCTTCTCCGCACCGCCCAGTTGACAGAGTTTCAGGTGCGCTTCAACTTTCACAACAAGCCCGGCGAGTCGCAGCGATAGGAGGAGAAACTTCAAGGAGTCGGCGCATGGTTTTCACAGGCTAGGGTTTTGCTTTACCAAAGTGTCAGGACAGATGAAAATAAACAGCTCGCCCTCACTTTGTGGACAATGCACTGGGAACAATTTCTCCGTTTAACGAATGGAAAGGTGAGACGATTCTGTTGAGGTCGCTTTTGTGACAAAAGATGTCTTATAAAAGAGAGCTAGTTGATCTCGAGTTTTGGTTTACACCCGGATGTGGTGCGGTTTGTGTTGTTGACTGTGGTGTCTGTCAACAGTTAGTCATGCAGGTGAGCCTCTGGTGTTTTTCGATTTTACCTGTTAGGAGTGACGGTAATGGCAAGCCTATTTAGAGGCTGAGTAATGTGTGAGTGGTGGATGACCAGGTCAATAAATCACGCTTCTTTCCTCTGCTATTCGTTTTTCTGGGTGGCTTCTGAGCCCCCGTGGTGAGCTGTCAGGTTCAGCTGCTTATGTTGTGTCCATGCTCGGTGATGAGAAGAATATTTTGTCCACAATCCCCCACCCCCCGAAGCACACAGCTCCAGCAGTAGCGCAGTGTTCTTCCCCTGAGGTGTTCGAGGAAATGAATCACATCGACTTGCCTGTGATTGAAGGTGCTAGTAAGTTCACCGTCTTGTCATGTCGAGTTTATCTAGTTTTAGGTAAACACAGGAAAAACCCAATTTAGATAGTGTCTTTTTTAGTGTCTATTTTTACACAAATGCTTTGTGTCTTATTGACAAAAACCAGGCATACCTGAAAAAGCAACAGAGGCCAATATTCTTAATCTGCAAAACTGTTGTATACAAAAACCTAATATCCTGCCTGTCTTGTCCTATATCATCGCTCCCTGAACAAACAAAAAATTACATTAGTCTAATTTTCATTCTGTTCTTGCCTGTTTATACAGAGAAAAGGAGACTTGCGGATAGCTCTGGCTACACACCTGAAAGTATTAGGTTTTGTGTAGATGTGCTGACAGTTAAGAAAGTTTTTTCTTCCATTTTCTTTTCTTTGTAAATGTAATGAAAAAAAATGTCTTCCTCTTCAGAGAAACTGACCGCGAGTGGTCTTTTCAACTGACTCAATTTGCCTTCTTTCCAGGCGACTGGCTGCAAAAATGCAGAAGCCTCTGTTTTTAGTGCGTGTCAGCAAAATAACTAAGAACTCTTAATATGCAAGTCACACTTTTTCTTTCCTTCTCTTCCCCTCCTTTTTCTATTTTCCTCTTTATTCCTTAATTTCTCCCCTGACCCTTTACCTTCCCCAAATCTCCCTCTCTTCTTTTCTCAACACCACACTTCAGATCGACCGGCTGGAGGTGAGCGGGCTGGGCCAAACACCCCTGGCTGTTTCATGTGGAGCAGACGGTTCATTCCCAGGAGGTGAGGATGGCACCCCAGACCCTCAGCGCACTAAGCAGGCAATCGCCCAGCTGCAGCAGAAAATCCTCAAGCTCACAGAGCAGATTAAGATCGAGCAGACAGCCAGGGATGACAACGTTGCTGAGTACCTGAAACTGGCTAACAATGCTGACAAACAGCAAAGCACACGCATCAAACAGGTAAAATATAAAACTACTAGTAATGCTGGTAAGGTGATGTGCATTAACACCAAACCTGTTTGTTCAGTTTGTTTGTCCCTAGGGGAGGGAGGGAGCTTACATTATGTATTAAGGTGGAGTGGATTATTACAGTGTAATGTTTATTCCCCTCACTAAAGACAACCTGTTCTGTGGCTGTCAGGTGTTTGAGAAGAAGAACCAGAAGTCAGCGCAGACCATCCAACAGCTGCAAAGGAAACTGGAACACTACCACCGGAAGCTGCGGGAAGTGGAGCACAATGGTATCCCACGCCAGCCCAAGGATGTTCTGCGGGACATGCAGCAGGGCCTTAAGGACGTCGGTGCCAAGGTCACTGGCTTCAGTGAAGGTGTGGTGGACAGCGTGAAGGGAGGCCTCTCCAGCTTCTCCCAGGCCACTCACTCTGCTGCCGGGGCTGTCGTCTCCAAACCCCGGGAGATTGCCTCGCTCTTTCGCAACAAATTTGGCAGCGCTGACAACATCCCCTCACTCAAAGACTCTCTGGACGACCCCTCGGTGGAAGAATGCGTGACAGGGGCTGGTGGCCGTTCACTGGGCCATGCTGGGCATCACCTCCAGCCCAGTCCCAAGTATGGTAGTGAGGACGACTGCTCTAGCGCTACATCAGGCTCAGCAGGGGCCAACAGCACCACGGGGGCCCCTGGAGGTCCCCCCAGTTCTAAGGGCAACACACTGGAGAGGAGCCAGAGCTCCAGCCTGGACATGCTTCTGCAGGAGGTGCAGGAGCTGAGGGAGGGCCAGGCAAGGCTCGAAGAGAGCCTTGATGGCTTGAAGAGCCACTATCAGAGAGACTACACAGTCGTTATGCAAGCACTGCAGGAGGAGCGCTTCAGGTACAGAGAGAAAAGAGAACATACAAGAATGTTTGCATCACACACGCCTGAAGCCTTTCCAATTTAGCACAAGAAATTCCCTAAAAGCCCAACAGCGCATAATCAGGAAGATCTACTATGTTTGGAAATATACTCTTCAAACACATACAGATTATTCATTTCTGTGTGTTGCTATATCATCCCGGGCAACATTCACCCTGTTTATGCTCTGGAGACCTCTTTTATCAAAGCTAACACAGTTGATAAAACAAAACCTTGACCTGGACCTCCTCTCCATAAACACGTAAAGCCTGCATAATGGTGCCACTCATGTACTCGCTCACAAAGCATAAGCACCACTGCCACATGCATTATGGAGATTTTAAGAGTAGTACTATTACAATAACTGTTGCCCAGACAAGTTGCTTTAGCATTTAGACTGAACTGTATATTGGAATGTTAATAGCCTCAGCACTGCATATAGGACAATGTAAGTGTTATTGTTTTAAGACAGCAGTTGACATTTACATTGAGCACTTCACATAAGTGACACATCTCCACACTTCACGTATCCTCTTAAGTGCATAGATCTTTGCCGTTATTTCAGCCCCTATCCCAGCTCCGCATATCTTGTGTCAGATGTCTCCGTGCATCTCTTTTGTTTTGCTCTGTCTGTGGGCAGCTGGCCTTAAAAAACACACCCGCATTCCTCCAGACTGTTCTGACAAGAGGGCACAATGATTAAGAGGGCAGGATAATGGCAAGGAGGGGAGAAATAGTAAGAAGCTTACATGGTGAAAGAAACATTAGCATTTTTCTCCCTAAAATGTCCATGTGAGTCCAGAACGGCCTGTACGAATGACCACTAAGGAGCTCTTTTCAGCCTGCCCGCTGGGAATAATCATTCATATACTAATGATGTTGCTAAATAGCCCCTCAGAGAAACGCCTAAAATGGGAATTTCTTAACAAGGCCTCCAAATAAGGATTATTTTTAATTGTTGATGAATGTAGAGCTGAAACAATTAACCAATCAACATCAATTCACTGGTTTCTGCTCCTCAGATGTGAACACTTGCTGGTTTTCTTACTTCTTTCTTAATATCTTTGCGCTTTGAAGACATCACCTCAGGCTCTAACTAACAAAATTCATTTCCAAAGAAAAAACTTCCACAGGTGCTGTCTCTTGTCCGTTCTTGACCTATGCTGTCCATCCAATTGTATGTGCTTGCCAAAATAAACAGCAGTATAGATCCCTCTCCTCCTGCTGGTTACCTCCCATTGGCCAGTCTCATTCCAATGACTCTGATTGGCCAGTAGGATCAGCAGATGAGTAAGCATGTCCTAATCTTGTCAGAGCAAGTCATCAGTTGAAATTAGGTTCCATGTGGTCAGATGCCTTCACGGTCTGTTTCTGCTAATTCATGCATGTGGTTCTTTGTCTAAGCTAATTATGCCCCAGAATTCTCACACGTGTGTGTTCTTTGTTCAGGTGTGAACGTCTGGAGGAACAGCTGAACGACCTGACAGAACTTCACCAGAATGAGATCCTCAACCTCAAGCAAGAGCTGGCCAGCATGGAGGAAAAGATCGCCTACCAGTCGTATGAGAGAGCCAGAGACATACAGGTCCGTCTGTCAGACTGACGTCCAAGAGCACACCGCCCATGTCAGAAATAAATGGCTGTAAAAAAATCAGCTCAATCGGAATTACATTTTCTCATTCTCTATAAAATTGGCAGCTTTAAAAAATGGCAGTCTGCTGTACAAATGACATGTCAGAAAGGGATGATGAGAAATATTAGAGGACAAAGCAAATTGTTCAATTAAATGGCCAGTTCTGGTTCTTACATCTGACAGGACGAGTCATTGAAAGCCATTGCAAAATACCTGATAAAGACACACAAGTAACATTTTCTATGGCTGCAGCAATGCACTTGCCCAAATTTAGCATTTATTTACTCATGTAGATACTTGAGTTGAAAGTATTATTGTCTTCTGACATTTCACTAAAGCAATAAGCCACTTAATGCAGAATTCAGTGGTCACTTTTTAACTTGTGATTTTTTACTGGCATATATTACAAGAAAAGAAAAAGGGTTAATAATTGTATTATTTTATTAAAACTGAATGCCACGAATTGTTATTGAATGTTTAATGTTATTTTGTGTTTGTCCATTTGTAGTGTATTGATTTTAAAATGCCCTTGTCAGAAGTCTACTTCCTTAATGTCACTTATTGACGTTACTAATCCCTTCTCCCTGGCTGGTCAGCCAACCTGCTCCCAACTTCTTAGGGTGCTCAGCAACTGCTACTGAATTTAACCCGGTGGCTCCTGTTAGGTAGAACAACAACAATGCCGAGACAATTCTATTAACTATTAACTATATTAACTAATGTCAAAACAAGAGTGACAAAATGATAATTCCAATGATAAATATTTAAGTTTGTCATATAAATAATGTCACACGTCGCTGGTTTATATATCTGGTTTTCTGTAAATATTCTTATCATTATATCATAGTGTCTTAGCTATTTGGATGTCTTGCAAGGAAAAAGAACTAAAGAGAGCTCAGCCGCTTTAACCTACTGATGTATTTATTAGTAAGCTTATGTGGGCTGCTCAGACTAGAGGTCATTTTGTCAGTCTTAAATGAACTGAAAGTTTGAGGTGGACACACACCCTCCAACAGTTAAAGGCGTTATCTCATTGTGCATGTGGACGCCTTAAGCAGGAAGGTGAGATAGAGAATCCAGTCTGTCCATCGGCTTTTCTGATTTTTCTAAAGATAAGCATGACCTCTAGATGACCACATTACTCCTGTCCTTTCTTCTTGTCTATGAGGCTTAGGTTTGTGTGTTTTCATGTGTGTGTGTGCTTGCTTGAAGTGTATTCACTGTTCAAGTTGCCCCTTGACTGCATTTCTTTTCCCCGGCAGCAGAGGGCATTAAAGGTCTATGAAATAAACAGTCAGTGTCCTGTAAAATGTAATGCAACAGCTAAAAATTCTACTTTAACAAAGATAGTAATGTCCCGGTTTGATAGATGCTGTCAGATGTTATGGTTTGCAGTGGTGTTGAACTGTCCTGTAATATGCTGGTGGTGCTTCTAATGTTTTGCCCAGCTCATTTAAAAACATGAAAAGGGGTTTCCTTATGTAAAGTGGCCACAGAGTGTATAGTATTTTAGTTGTTAAGTGTTTTCACGTTTGTGCTTTCTTTCCCCCTCTGCGTGTCCTGTGCAGGAGGCGTTGGAGGTGTGTCAGACCAGGATCTCTAAGATGGAGCTCCAGCAGCAACAACAGCAGGTTGTCCAGTTGGAGGGGCTGGAAAATGCCACAGCCCGCACCCTCCTGGGAAAACTTATCAACGTGCTGCTGGCCCTTATGGCTGTCCTTCTGGTCTTTGTCTCAACTGTCGCCAATTGTGTGGTACCTCTGATGAAGACACGCTCGCGCTCGCTCTCCACGCTCCTCTTCATCCTCCTGCTGGCTTTCTTGTGGCGGAACTGGGATGCCCTCTCGGGGTACACACACCGCGTTCTGCAGCCCCCGGGATGACCAGATTGAAACCAGCCCATCTTGTTTTGTTGACACCACGCGATGTAACTGTAGCTGCAGTCGGGCGGGACGTTTAAAAGAGCATGACTGCCGTTAGGGTGGCTGTGTGACCGGGCGCTGAAAGTTCGGCTGGGCCCCTTCGGACACGGCATGGAAGGAAAAAGAGGAAGAAGCAGAATAAAAGTTGAGAACACTCATGATTGTGATTTAGGAAGGACGAGACTGTTTACATTTTTTGAAAATGAACTGCTGCTTTCACAGAATGCAACATTGTACTGTTTGTATCTTTTAGAGTTTAATCAATTCTAATGTATTATTTCTAATAATATTATTTTTATTTTCAATGTTATTTTATTCAGTACCATGTAGCATTATGCTCCTGTCACTCTACATGATGGGGAGTTTAGTCAGGAAAGTGGATTGGCTATTGGCGTGAAAGGCCCAGTCTAATTGCAGGGACGTGCAAATGTGATAATGTGGTGGATTGCCTTTAGGAAGAGAACTCTTACCTAGCTGTGATTGGTAGATCTGAACCATGGATGAAAACCTTCCTGGGAGTTGCTCCTGTCTTGCTGTGATGAAATTTGTTCAGACGGAACATTTTGAAGGACTGACCATGACCTTTTGAGTGTCGTGATGACTAGACTGTTTGTGCTTCCTTACAATTTCTAATAGAAAAGATCACATGCTTTTACTTATTCCTTCTTTTTTTTTTTTTTTTAAGTAAAACAAGAACTGTGTTAAATAGGGGAGATTGACAGTGAAACCTAAAGACATAGTGGGCCGGCTTTAGAGGGAAAAGCTACAACGGGCTGGTCACCATAGAAGCAGCACATAAACACACAGAGAACATCTGGTTATTGTTAAGCGTCTGGCATATTTGCATAACATGTAAGCAATGCTGCATGTTCTCATTAGGAAATATTACATAGGAACCAATTTTGCTTTTAAAAGCAATGACACAAGACTATTGTCAAAGTAAAATCAATTTGCCAGGATAATTGCCTCCCCAGCCCCCCACCCTGCCATATTTGATGTGATCAGGTTTGGAAAAAAGAGACCACTGGTGCTTGTCCAGCTACTTCTCAGCTGTAACAGGAATACTGCTGCTTCATATCTACAGTGCAAGTCGTCTCCACTGCCATGCCAGTCAAAATGCACACTGCCTGTATGTGATAGAGTAACTATTCATCAGACATTCTCCCTTCATATTATCTCTGTACCTGTTCTTCTTTTTCTAAAAGTACACTGTCTTATGGTGTAATCACCTAGTGCCAAATCTTAGTCTACCCAGGGATGCCTGTGCACCCAAAGGGTTCAAGTTGAGAAGGAGAAAAAAAGGGGAGGTTTCGCAGCAGGTCTTGGCTTCTTTTCAGAAATGTCATGAATGCCTTGCCTGGATGTCAAGGATGTATCTTTCTGGGAGACTTTTGCAAGGGAAAAACTTTAAGAGAATTCACAATCTGAACATGAACTTGACTCCGGACCTTCAGTTGTGTTTCTTCACCTTGCTTCCATGAGTACAGTTTTTTGGCTCCGCATTTCTTATACTCTCTCTCTCTCTCTCTCCTTCTCATATAGGACACAAACAGACGACCTCGCACATTAAATAGTTCACCCTGCATTTCAAGCCAAGAAGCTGATTTCCTAACATAAGCAAGATCGTTTGAACCGTACAGATGCACTTTAGCACACTGCTTGATAACACATAGGTCAGGCTGAGACTTGAGAAAGTCTTGATAGAGCCTTCAAAAAGTTGTCACTCTTAGGACAGTAGAGTTGACTCAGGTCAGGATCATTGTCCTCCATGTCTTAAGATAAAACACAGAGAGGAATTCACTTCATTTGTTGGTAAAACATAGCTGAACTTGATTCCTCTCAATTTGACAATGCGATTAAAATGGCAGGAAGTAAGAATTGCAGTATGTAGATTTCTTGACCGGTTTCAGTTTTGCAATGGCAGGCGGTGCTGACAAGTTGGGAGTGAGCTTGCCTTTGACCTTAGCTTGACCTTGCAGTGACACCTATGCTGTATGGCTGTGTGTGCTAAAAAACTCCAGTGCCTTCTGATGTCCTTTTCTAAGTGTGGAATAAATAAAGTGCATTCCTGACATACTGATGAGCCATCGCCATTTCTTAAAAGTGACTTTTAAATTGAATGTCTGTGTGAGTTGTAACAGTCTACTTTGGGGATGTGTATTACTGCAGGATGGACTGACTCTTCACACATGTTCTGGTCCGAATCCCCTTTTAAAAAGTCACCTTGCAGATTTGTCATTTAACCACTAGATGGAGATCTTTTGCCTTGTATGTCCTTAGATGTTCTTTTTTATTTATTTATTTTACCCTCATGGCTGTTTAGTTAAGTGTGAATGGTCTGTTGTGAGCAAGGTGGAGGTCTGAACACAAGGCGGTGTCACTCCTTATCAGGAAGGAAACAGGTTGGGTGGAAGGCCCTTTAACCCCAGTCTTACTGCCAAAGAGTGGGCCACCAGGGATAATATTTTCATTATACACACAGGAGAGACCACGTCTCCCCCACTTTATTCTATCATTCTCTCACTCACTCACTCACTCACTCACACACACACACACACACACACACACACACACACACACACACACATAGCCTACACACATACGCACAGCTTAATTCAGTTGAACGTTGTGTTTGATTGAGCAGCACCAAACCGCAGCACTCAGTCACACCTCGCCGGTGATATCTGATGCTGACAGCTCTGACCCACACCCCCTACGGGACCTCATGTACGCGTCCTTACTGCCTGCTGAGGCTCGCGCTCACACGCACGTGCACAGTGTTGGTGGCTCAGCCATTGTTCTGTGCAGTTGGGGAGGTCATTGCACTATATTTGAGCGCTTTCCTCCTTTTCTACACTGCCAGATTTGATGCATATGGCTGTGCGCCAAAGTAAACACGGGGCCCACTTATCTGCCCTACTGAAAGCTGCAAGTGGTGGCGGAGGGAGCCACGAGAGGCGAGAGTGAGTTTGTCCCCCAGAGGAGTCCACAGTAAATAGGCACAAGCGATTGCGCACGATTTAGCATCAACTTTAATTATTGCATGTATTCAGAGATAACACTTCTCGGGCTCGCCTGCAAACTGATTTATACAGTGTCTGACACATTCGTGGTCGCCTCCCTACTAGGGATCATTCATTTCTATTCAGAGATGTGAACATATGCACACACCATCCAGAGACAAAAATGCTAACCATATTCGTGCATTTTTGAGTGGGGGCGCATGTGTTGTGCTTGAATATTTATGAGGTAAAGCGCACAAGAAAGCTGTGTTGGATAGATGTGAATGTCAAACGCCGGAAAGGTGTGCTGATGTGCCCATCTGGTAGCACTTTCACGGTGCTTACCGTGCCGTATGTGCCCAAAACGGATCCCTCCGGATCTGCAGAACTAATCTGAGAGCCGGGGGATTGGGGAGCACAGGAGGTGGGACGGTGACCCGTCATTAACCTTGAGATGAGCGGAACCACGCAGGGGCGGAGATTCATCAAGTGGCCCATCTTGAAAGGAACAGTGTCATTAACTTCATATGGCAGGATGAACTCACATTAAAGCTTAAATAAGTTGATGTTTAAAAGTAAGTTAATATCAGAACCAGTTTGATCTTGTGGTTGGATCAGAACGAACCGTTTCAAATGTGGCTGGACAAAACGAAACAATGATTATTCAGGAAATATAGCTCTAATAATTTTTAGAGAGAAACATTTAATAATTGTAGACTGTAGAATTGTAGATTGTACAATGATCAATCACAGCAGAGTGGCCTGACAGTGCGCTTTGATTGGGGTTGACGTGAGAGCAGTGCCACTCTTCAGGGTTAATGAGTTGACGCCCCTGTTTCCAGTAAACTCCACATTTGATTTAAAATTGCACTTTATGAATCCTGATTCTTGGATGTCGGACTTACACATGACTCCAGTTTCATCACCTCTCTGCGGACATGGCATTGTCCAGAAATTGCGCATCAACAAATCAACTTGAACTATTTGTCTCTGTTAGGGTATTGTTTAAAGACCATAGAAATCTCAAATTGTGGCTCAGTGTGCCTCGTGAGAGGGGCTGCTGAGCTGCACAGTGGGAAGAGAGGGACAGAGGAGGCAGCCTGAAAAGGAAGCACGACTCGCTTATCGCGTCATTCTGGGTATAGGCGTTTAGCAGGAAACAGCCTTTCCTCTCGGATTGTCGCAGTAGGAACAAACACACAATTTTGTCTTTGCTCAATGCACCCCTCGGCACAGAACACGCGGAAGCCGGTCAGAAGGAAAAATGCCTCCTTCGATAGAGATAGCTGTTCTGCTCCTCGGCGTCTTGGCTTTGGAGACGCGCCGGAGTGCCAGCGCGCTGCACATCCAACAGGCATTCGAGTCCACAAATCAGACTAATAACTTCGTGGTGGACCCGGTGTCCAGAAAGGTCTATCTGGCCACCGTCAACACAGTCTACCAGCTGAACGGGACCTTGAGCGTCGAGGTGGAGAAGAGGACCGGGCCGGTGGAGGACAACCTGTTGTGCCATGCGCCACAGCTGCCCCAGGCTCCGTGCGAGCATCCCAAATCCCTCACTGACAACTACAACAAGCTCCTGAAGCTGGACCGAGAGCAAGGGGTCGTGGTGGTGTGTGGATCAGTGTATCAAGGCTTCTGTGAGCTCCGAAAAATGGAGAATATTTCGGAGATAGCGGTGGAGTTCCCACCGCAGGGCGAGAAGACGGTTTTCCCCAGCATGCTTAACATAGCTGCCAATCACCCAAACGCCTCCACTGTCGGGCTCATCTTCAAGAGCCACGGGGGAAGCACCCGACTTCTTGTCGGGGCCACTTACACAGGGGCTGGTACCCAGTTTTTCCCAAAGAACCACAGCAAGGAGGACCTGCGCTTTGAAAACACCCCGGAGATCGCCATCCGCGCCTTGAACATCAATGATTTATCCCGACTTTTCACCTATGACATTAACCCTTCAGAGGATAACGTATTCAAGATCAAACAAGAGGTTAAAACCAAAAACAAGCTGAACTTCGTCCACGCTTTCATCCAGAAGGCTTATTCCTACATCGCCTTCAATAACGATGCGAAAATGGGCCACAAGGAGAGCCAGCCCAACAGCATCCTCGCCAGGATATGTCTGGATACCGAGAAAAACCGAAAACCCTCCGGGCCAGAGAGCAGGAAGCTCACTGAGTCCTACATCCAGATGCCTCTACAGTGTGGATTTAACGGGAACATTTACAACCGGCTGCTGTCCGTGTACCCCGCGGAGATCCACACAGGCGACGGGACGAGCCTAGAGCCGTACCTGTTTGGAGTGTTCTCCA
Organism: Micropterus salmoides; assembly: GCF_014851395.1. Lineage (NCBI taxonomy): Eukaryota > Metazoa > Chordata > Actinopteri > Centrarchiformes > Centrarchidae > Micropterus > Micropterus salmoides. Next base: position 13,649,445 of record NW_024040707.1, on the reverse strand, counting down.
AGGGGGACAGAAAGTCCGCTCTGTGCGCCTTCAAGTTTGGAGACATCGAGGAGGAGATTCGACAAGGCCGCAGGAACTGCTCCAACTCTCCCAGCAGCGACGTTCAGGTGCTGGACAGCGTTATCCAGGGCTCTGGGGCAGCCTGCATTCAGAAGGGAAACCTAGTGGTAAGGGCTTAGGGATCTCTTTTATTAGCCAACATAAAACATATAAGGTTACAATTGAAATGAGTTTAGTTTGATTGCATTTCATGACATGTGCGGTTTTTGTAGTAATGTGCATTTAATCTGTTGATCTTCGTCTAATGTAGTGTTTTGATGAGGCAGAATAAGCAACATTCATAGAATGGGAACAACAGGCAAATTATTAAACTCATTCGTCTTACTGGAAAAAGATGAAATGCTTTATTATTTTATTACATCACTTATGTTTTGATTTCTTACTTTGCAAACATTGGATTGTAAACGGATATTTCCCCATTGGACAAAGCCTGGAGATGATGAAAATTGGAGCTTTATGTTAAATAATAACCCTTTTTATTACCTCCACCATTACAAAACAGGGTTTTATGCATATAACACACTTGGCCAAAAAATGAAAGCTGTAGGCCCTTACAGTTGTTCTGGCCCTACAAAATAATACAGTCACCCAGGATTGCTGTATCTCTCTAATGAGAGTTTACATTTTTGCTTACAGCAGTTATCATCTTTAGCCCCGAGACTCGTGACCTGGAGAGAGGATCTCACATGTCACGAGTGGAGGTCATGATAGCTGGAAAAATGCTCCAGGGCCACGCTGGGGGTTATGGGAAGGGTGAAATTCTTCTCACATCCAGCAGCTCCCTGTCTTATTTAATGTGAAGAGAGGAAGGGGTTAATAGTTTACTTTGTTTCTTTCTTTTAGTGTGTGTTTCCAACTATAACTCAACCACACATTTGGCACATTTGTAGTGAATGAATATTGAATAAAGAGCGACTTTGTCATGTTGTTGTTCTGAACTACACGCTTTTCACTCCATACAAGCATACCCAACTAAATATTTGCCCCTAAGGAAACACAAGCATTGCACATATTTGCCCCCAGTCCTTTCCCTCAGTGTCTGATAATAAAGGCAGAGAAAGCTTTGTTTCATAGGCATCTCTGTGTAGCGGGTTTGACTGAGAGCTGAGGTCAAAGAAGGCTGTCTGGCAACCACAATACTGTCAGGTCAGGAAGTTGCCCTCCTCACTGGCACTGTCTTGTCGGCTGTGGCCCCCGTGGCCACTCCTCCCATCGCCGTTTTTCTGAGTGCTATCTCAGTTGGTTTAGCGTCCTCTTGCTGTAACACAACCTCACACAGAATAAAGTTAGTCCTTAAGTTTTACATTTGTGTTGCCGTGGCCGTTGAAATGTGATCCTTTTTGTACTCGACAGTTTGAAGGCCGGCAGTGAGGGAAAGCCAGACACAATTTATGATAAGAGAGACGAGGCCGCGAGCAGAAGGGCCCGTGGGAAACGACTCCACAAATATCCACTGTGCTTAATTCTTTCTTTCTTTCTTTTTTTCTTCTCGGTTCTGCGTGCTCCAAAGTATTCAGAGAATTCCCAATAGATCCTGGTGCTCATCCAAGCATGGCACTAATGTTTTATCATTGCCCGCAGAGAATTTGACAAAAGCAGAGTCTTATGAGTGTTGAAGACCCTTGTAAGCCCTTTTTCAAGTATTCACTGAGATGTCTAAAAAGTGATTAAGAAGAATGAGCTGCACCGTTGTGATAGCTACTATCAGCTCTTGTTTTTCCACTTCACTTTCATCATACGTCGCTCCTTTTATGCTATGCCTTTCTAATCTGAACATAACATTCCATGCGAGAGCTGATCAGCATTGATCTCTCTCATTGTATCTGCATTCTAGTTGCAGCCCGAGCAGCTGGACTGCGGTGCGGCCCACCTACAGCATCCTCTTGCTCTACGGAGGCCCCTGAGGGCCATTCCTCTGGTTGAATATACAGCTCTCAGTTCAGTCTCTGTGGATGACGTGCACAATCACACTGTGGTTTTTCTGGGAACCAGTAATGGGCGACTTCGTAAGGTGAGAGACACACACACACACACACACACATAAACACACAAGAAACTTTTTTAACTAACATAACCACTGGCCCACAATTGTAGCATATGGTCACCACTGAATGGAGTTAATATTTTTAATGTGATCAAGCCCTTAAGCTTGGAAACAGTATAGCAGTAACAGTTACATAGGGCTGCTCTGATGTGGCTGCTGAGTCAGTTAACCATATGAAGGTGTTTGATGAAACACTCCGAGCAGCGGCAAGACGAACAGGAATGTGTGCTTTCATCACTAAGTTTCTCAGCACCCCCTCAACACCCTGACTGTGCTCGTCCATGACCCATCATGGCCCATTGAGTAGTCCTAATCACGTGCTCTAATGTTCCTCAGACCTGGTTATTGTCTGAGAGATCACCAGAAAGCCGTTTAACAAGATCGGCTGACGACGTCTGACTCAGTTTGACCTCAGCTTTGGAACATCTGCAGAGGGTCCACCTCGTGAAAACTTTTTCCTGTCTAATTAACAGCATTCCTTAATTCTGATTCAGGCACATTCCTAGTCACCCCTGACTGAGCCGCTAGCTGCTTCTCAGCTGTCTGCGTAAACAACATAAACTCTGAAAGCTTTTTGACCCTATTGTTTTGCATTAAGCTGGTACCTTTTACAACATTAAAACCATTCTGCTGGAGGGTTTTTCATTTAGGGCCTGCTAAGAGAGCACCTTGTTTTTCTCCCCAGATGTAGGCACTGTTTTATCCCCAGCTGAGCTGTGCAGTAATTAGTTTTTGGATGGTTTACCGGATGCACAACATTGGTTGGAATGGTGTAAGCAACTGTGCAGAGTGTGTTTGTGTATGTCTGTTTCCTCACTTGATTGAAGGTTTGATTGTGTTTGTAGGTGTATGACTTTGTCTGTAGGCCAGTGCACGTGGTTTAGTGATATCATGTGTTTACCCAGATGCATGCATATCCTGTGATTATGTGTTATATATGTGTGTGTTCTTTCACCATGTGAGCCAACCTTGTTATATAGGGAGCATAGTATTTCTGTGACCTTGGGTAACAACAGGCTCCGTGCTTTTTAGCTTTATATGTCTTTTATTGTTTGTGTATGTATCTGTGTGTGGCAGCGTCTGTCTGCGTGTGTCTTTCTGTGTGTGTGCCCTGAGGACAGAACTGTTACAGAGGTTAATGGTGCTGTTAGTGTGTGTAATGTGATTCTGACTGTGAGTTTGGCTCAGACTAAACACAGGGGAACAGTGGTTGAGATTAAGTTAGGCCTCTTTTACTGTCTTTGAGAGAGCCCTCAGTGAAGTAATTTGTAATTACATGCATTTTTTAATGAAGTCTACCTCTGCCCATTACAGCTGACTTCCATTTTCTGCCTCTCCCAGTGTCCGCCTTTATCTCACCCACTCTCGTCCAATTTTACTCCCTCAGTCAGTCCACCCCTCCACTTCTCAGTTCATCGCTTCATTGTCCCCTCTCTCTGTTCCTCTCTTACCTCATCTGAAATATAAAAGACTCTTTGATTCATTTTGCAAACAAACAGACTTTATCTCTGGTTCTCGCTCTCCTGCCCCACCTCCATCTGTCTTTATTCTTTCTCCTTTACACCCAGGTACACGTCCACACAAGCACACACACACACACACACACACACATAGAGAATGAGCACACACGGCAGCTGAGCACTCCTTGGTTGAATAGGGTCTTTCATCTGCAGGCAGATAGACAGAGAATAGAGTCAGAGCGACCTGCCAGTACAGCAGGTGTTTTGTTGGTTGACCTGGTGGTGCACTGTGCCACAGCTCTCCTCACTGCTCCTCTATCTGCTCCTATTCTGTTCCATGTCCAGGTGTGTGGGCTGCTGTTTACTCACTCCTCACTTTGTCACTCTGCGGATGTGTTTGAAGTCGCAGCGGTGTGGGGTGAAGACATGGCACAGCTGCTTACTATATCGAAGGAAGAAGAGGTTGTGTGTATGTGTGTGTGCATAGATGGGTAGGTGGTGTTATAAAAATGACAGTGGAGGTTGAGATAATGCCTCTCGTCGCAGGTTAATCCAATGGTTTACTAAGCTTCTGTCTGCTCTGGTTTAACATTAACCAACATATCTCAGTGGGTGGTGATGGGTTTTGTGTGTGTGCATGTGAGAGGGTGTTTGTGTGTTCAGCGGATGAAGAAGTGACACAGCTCGTGCTTGTCACCAGATGCCGGTCAGTTTGCCAGTTCCTCTGTATGGCAGGATGTCTCCATTGAAGGGAGACCCGACAAATCGCAGAAATAAGAGCTTTCACTGTCTGCGTGACAGGAAGTCTCACTTTGTTTTTCTACGCAGCTCTGTGTGTTTGTGTGTGAGTGTGTGTGTGTCTCTGTGTGCGTATGTTTGTGCGTACGTGAGAACATGTCGCCCATTTCATTATCTTGAGCTGTAGGAAGGCCAGTGTGTAGATAGATCACTTCTCTACAAAACAAGATTAGGCACACAGCTTGAACAAAGGACCTCCTAAAATATATTTGAGCGTCTTTATAAAAATATAGATAAAGATACATTTAACTAAATCTGGCGGCTATTTTTTGTTGCATACATTAATTTCATGAACAACAAGTTTTTGGTGCTGCCTTGTGGATCTCAGGCAGGTTCAGAGGAGCTAAAGCTTCATATAAATACATTTATTTATCTTGTTAAAACACGTAAGTGCTATGAAGCAGTAAAATGCTTCTTGTAAAAGTGTTGCTGAGCAAAACCATTAATTTACCCTGAATTTGCACCAACTGAGCTGCTTGATCAACAGAAAAAGGCTGTGGTCACAATTCTCACTCTTTGAGGAGTTACTTGAGAAAATAAGTAATTGGATTATTCTGCACTTGTCCCAAACTGCGATCCAACCTGTGTCCTCTGTGCTCTTTTTCACAGCTGACCCTCTTGGCGAACATGACCCTGGCCAATCAGTGGACACTGAAGCTGCCAGCCAGCGAAGCGGTCCACCACATCATGACCTTCGACCCCAACGATAGCAACTTCCTTTATCTCATGACCTCTCGCCATGTAAGAATGCGGCTGCCTGCGAGGCTCTGGTCTCAAGACGTTTGTCGATTCTCTCCGAACCTCTGTCACTGATTTATTCATGTCGGCATGAAGAAGAATCGTAATAGCAACAATCAGACCTCGTTTCGCATCCAGTGAATCAGCGCGCACAACCACATTTAGCAGTTATAAGCAGTATATAAAGATTAAGTGGTTTATAACACACTACAATGTAGTTGTAAGCAAGTGAGTGTTTATTAATGTATGTGTCATCCGCTATAATTGCCCCTCTGGGGACAATAGAGATTGTAAAAGACAAAATCTTCATAGATGAAGTTATAATTGTTGACAAACACTGATGAACACTTGTGGATGGTACATAAATGTCATATCTGCTTACCAGGGAATGTTCCAGTTCTGCGTGAACTTTGAAAAGCAGCTGTTTTCATAGGATAAACGTGTGTAAAAAGTAAAATTCAGTGTATGTGTGTGTTTTCTGTCTGTGCTGTGGTGTGCAGATGCTCAGGGTGAAAGTGGCAGACTGTGACCAGTGGAGGAGCTGCAGTGACTGTCTGGGAGCAGGCGACGCCCACTGTGGCTGGTGTACTCTGGAGAACCGGTAAGAAACACACACACACACACACACACACACACCCACTTTGTTTGTGCCTCTCTGTCTATAGCTCCTCCATCTATAACAGATTTGTTCTCTCTCCCTCTCGGCCCTCTCCTCTGATGCCGTAATACATATAATTGAATCAAATTATCATATGCTTTGGTGTCCGACACATGACAAATGCTTTGTGACGTAATCTGGTGAGAAAATGTGGAATTGTCTGCTGTCTCTACTGTCTGTGTTTAAGCAGTGATCCATCGGCAGTGTGTTTATACAAGTGATTGGTTTAAGTTAACGCTCATTTTCAAGCTGTAAAAGATCAGATTGATGGCATAACAAAATGATTTGAGCTTGTCCCTTTGGTACATTTAGCATTTGAATCAATAAAACCACGGAGACTCGTTTGCTGGTTTTCATCATGCTCGTTCTCAATTTCGAAATGTCACCCGGCTGAATGAGCCTTGGCTGCAACAGAGTGCGTTTTTGGGGTTGGAAGGCTGTTGTTGGATTGTGCAGAATTGATTTGCTTTTCATTAAGCTTCAGACTGGGGAGACACATAATTGTTTGGAGCGGTCCCCTGGTTCTTTGGTAGTTTGGGGAGGGAGTGACAGGCTGGGAGCGCCCAGTGAGGAGTGACTTGGCTTAAGTGTTACTGGGAGCGAGAGACAGTACACTGTGATTAATGTGGCCCTGTCAGGACTGGCTCTCTGGCTCTGTGGAGGGAGGGAGAACATGTGTGGTGTTGAGCTGTGTTTGTTTGTGTGCTGCTGTCTGTGTGTGTGCATGTGTGAGTCGGTTGGTTGCTTGGTGATTAAAGCAGATCAGACGAGATAGTGAATTTTGTGATGAGTTGTGCTGCAGCTCTGGAGGCTCTGGCATTGCCAGGGGCCATTCAGAGTTGGAAGAGTGGAACTGATGAGAGTTGTGTGTGTGTGTGTGTGTGCGTGGACAGACTGTCTCGCTGTCATCTCCCTGTCTCCTCTACTTATTTATCTATCTGTCGTGTCTTTATCCTAGCTTCTTTCTCGCTTCACTGCTTTTTTTACCCCCATGATTCTCTCTCTCTCCCTCTCTTCAGCTTCCCTTTCCCCCCTTTCTTGCCCTCGTATTTTCCAGTAGCTTTGAGAATTTAGCTATCCCTCTCTCAACCTCCGTCTCTGTCTCACTAGTCCTCGCCTCCTCCTCCTCCAGTGCCCTTGTCCTCCTCTCTATCCCTCTACAAAGGAGCGTTGATTGTGATGATGGTGGTGGGAGGGAGAGTGCACACTGGTTCTTTTGACAAGGAAATGTCAAAGTGTTTGAGCCTGTGCGTAAGTGTCAGCGTGTGTGTGTGTGTGTGTGTGTCGCTGTCTGGTCTTCGGAGGCCAGGGAGCTGATGTCATGAGCGTGTGTGTGTGTGTGTGTGTGTGTTTGATGCACTGTTTGGTCAGTCACGCTAGCCGCTGGGCTGTCGCTGTGGCCTCAGAGCCCTGGGGATCAGGGGGGTTGATGTGTGGGGGTGGATGTTCTCCTCCATCACCCCGCTGTCTAATACAACTACAGACACTGAGTAGAGGAGAAAAAACGGACCACTAGAGAACTATCTTACAATCTGTGAAGCCACCGCTGTCTCTGTGGGTGTCTGTTTGATTTTATGCATGGCTCTGACGTCTCTCAGCACGTCTGCATGTACAGCGAGCATGAAAAACATGTCTGTTGGCTTGTTGGAGTCAGCATTGTTTTCTAAAAAAGAGAGAGACAGTTTCTCTGCCAGAGTTAAAGCTTAGTCCTTGATCACTCAAGTTGGAGCTGGTTTAATCTGCCACATGTCACGAGAAAGCACTTAAATATCTTTATTTGAATCAAATTATGCGTCATTGTGCAGTCTTTGCTATTCACAAATTATCATGCTTATCTGCATGTGCTTGTCTCACAGTGACTTTGTGCGTGTCTGTGTGTGTGTGCAGTTAGAAACTCATATGTTCTCCTGCTGTTTAACAGTCTCACTGGTTTCCCACCTTATCCAACGCACAGACACTTGGGAGGTGGTGAGTTTTCTCAGGTCATATTTTTGCTGCATATGTTGACTCTGTTTATTTTAAGTAGCTGCTTGAAAAGCTTTTAAAGTCAGCATGCTGTTGTGAGGCAGGGGAGGAGTATGGGTGTGTGTGTCTAGTCTACTGTATGTTTATTGTATGTATATTAGTTGCCTTTTACAGAAGAGAGAAGTGCTTTGAATTTATTTTTTCACTCCGCTGCACTTGATCAAATTGTTCTTTGAATTCGCAGGCAAGAATAGAATAGGGAAATAGAGAAAAGATATCATGATGTGAGTGACTTGGTGAGCTTGTTAGCCAGTTGTTACAAATAACACATTGTTTGTTGACGTCCATCTGAGAATGCATGTCTTTTTTTCTTTTGAGATTGTAAGATTAAGTTTCCTGGATGTCTGCTTCAGTTCAGAGGCATCTATGAGGTATTGGATAAAGATTAAATCGGGAGTTTACTTGATAATCTAAATATATTCTTACAGACGGAAAACAAGGAGGGCACATTTGACCCATTGTAACCCAAGAGGAAGGTGTTGTTTTACTCCATGATTTCAAAATGAAATGTAAATAAATCATGGTTAGCTGTCACAAATGCTTGTATTTATAGTCTAAAACGTAGGGCTGGGATCCTGAACCTCAATTCTCTTTGAGTGCTGACTGAACTGTGCCTATAGAATGAAGTATCAAAAACAGGCAAGTGCCAGAAGTTAGTATTGAATGCTTTGTCAGGTCTTGTTTAATACAGTTTTTGGTCAGGTGTCCCGATTTAAAGCAACATGCTGTGATTTGGCTCCCATACCGTTACAGTAATTCACCGCTGTCATGAAGCTCTCGCCAGCCTCTTGCTTGGTCACTCCATTTCTCCTCTTCCTAGCTTCCTCTGTCAATGTCCTCTTCTGTGTCTTTGATTCTGCTATTAGCTAACGTTACGTCAATAGATGTTGCTGAGCCGGGTTATGTTGCCAGGGTTATGATCCAACATGACATCGGCGCCGCTCTCCACCAGCTCTTTGTGAGAAAAGTTACATAATGTTGCTTGTTCGCTGGCCGCTAGCTATAAATCTGGTGTTGATGTTAGCAAACTTAATAGATAAAACACTTGGACATAGGTAACATTACTGTAAGTGCTCTTCTGTCTGTTGCGGTCTAGCTTTGTTGGCTAGCTTGCCACCTGGTTTCATGCTCGGTCACTCTCGCTTTTTCTCTTCCTCGATTGCTATTATTATTTTAAGATAAATTTAATACATAATGTTGCATGTCATGTCTTTGCTAATTTTATACATTTATGTATATATATATATATATATTTTGCCAAAGTTCTTGTTTGAGAGGTGTGGCATGTTTTGTTAATGAACAAAAATGGGTTTACTGTAGAAGACAACAAGACAGAGTCTACAGCCTTGCTAGCAGCTCAGTGAGGCTGCGGGCTGCACAACTAATTGCTAACATCTTAGGCCTACATGCTGATGTTTGGCAGGTAACTAATGTTGACCATGTTCACGACCTTAGGCTTGTAGCATTGTCATAAATTTGCAGATATTTGGTAAACCAAAGTGTTGGACAAAGTCTTTACTTGATGATGATGCTTGGATTAAAAAAAGTCATTCATCCTCTGGAGACCATGATTGAACCGACCAGCTGACAAGTGTTCATATTCCTCAAAGTAAGATATCACCAAAAAGGATACATTTGGGATCTGGACATAATCTCGGGTATTATACTGACAACTGCGTCAAAAATGTTCAAGCAATACCCAAATACTCAAAGAACAACTTTCAAAATGAAAATTATTGAATCAATAACTAAACAAGTGATACATTTCCTGTGTATTTGTCATTTGCTGAGAGTGTGTCCAGAGTTTATGAGTTTGTTTGTGTCTAGGGGATTTTTGTGTGGCTACCAGAGCCACTCAGTTCTATTTTTAGTTCAGCAGCTGACCTCATGGCCCTTCACAGTCCCACAGTGCCAATGGGACTGAGAATCTGGACATTCACTGTCCGGACTCACACTTACAGCCATGCGGGCACACAGACACACACTTTATTTTAAACAGCTATGGAAGTGTGAGAGGGAAGTGAGATGTGCCAAACTCATTATGTGGCATGTTAGGATGTTGCTAAATGGGGCCTCTTTGGTTTCTCCTTACTCTGAGGTCACTTTGTCCTTCCAATCTGCACTGCAGATGAACTGAGCTCGGTGCCAACGGCCAGTGAAGTTCATTAGTGAAGCAGAAGTCAGAGCGTGAGGCCACCTTGCTTGTTGAATGCCCTCTTACAATTCATCTGTCCTAGACCTTCATTGTACTCACAAATGGGAACATGCACACTGTGAGCTCTATGCATGTCCACATGAACACACACAAGTCCATGGATGCGTTGTTGGTCCACACAGATTAAGAATCAGTAATATTTTTATTCAACTATCTGCCACTGGCCCCTGATCTTAGTGACTGCAGGATGGGTTGCCATAGCAATGTGTGTGACCTGGAGTCAAGTAGTCTCTTGTGTTGAGCTGGATAAACTGACAGCTGAGGTCTGAATGTGACATTAGGAGACCAGAGCACCTCATAAATGTGTGGGAAGCAGACCATAAAACCCAACGGTAAGAATTCATCAAGTCCTGGAATGAAATGGAGACACGAAGATTCATCCTCTCCTCACAAAGCATAAAATGTTGACCTTAAAGCTCCGCATTCACACACACCAGTTTGGTAGTCGAGTGACCGATTGGGTCTCGATTACCAGCTGTAGCACTGACAAGCCATTGCAACATATGAGATGATCCCATTTTGATATGGGACATGATGACGGAAATCTAACCCCAGAATGTTAGGCCAACATTTCAGCTGCAGCCAAGTTTTCTGTGCTAACTAGGGAATTTGTTTTGTCATGTCATCACACCCCAGTGTCTTTGTGTTTAATCTGACCTGCACCTAAATATGATATGATTACTGTACCAATATTTCTGTCTGTCACTTTTTCCAGCTGTACCATCCAGAAGGAGTGTGCTCAGGGGCTGTTGGCACGCTCCTGGATCCGCATTGGTGAAGGCCTGCAGCAGTGTCCATCCATGACCCTGACACCCTCAGAGATTAGCGTCTCTGCAGACATCAAGGTATCATTAACTCCCTCCATGTTATTGTTGTCCATCACAACCTTTTCGCAAGTCAAATAGACACTAGTGTTGCTCTTCGTTAAGTTATGGTTGTAATGGGGGCAGTGTATTTAAAGCTGTTGTCTCATGACCACCTTCGTACCCTGACACCTCTCACTATTATTACACACACTATTATCATTACACTACTGTCAATTATTATAGGGCTGAGCAATGGAAACAAACAATGGATCGAAACATTAGCTCAATCGCAATCTGGCCAAGTGCAATGTTCAAATCGCAGGATTTTTTTGATAAAGGTAGAATATATGACAAGATACCATTATAAATAAAGCATTGTGCTGCATTCCTTCACCACCCTAACCTCCTCTTTAATTAGATTTTTATCAACATCTTAAAACATTGTGGAAACATATAGCAACAAAACTATTATTATCAAGAACATCCTGCATGATTCCAATCCGCTTTACATGAGTTTCGGCTGTGCAAATAAAGGAATGCAGGTTGGTGGACAAACAAAAAGACACACAGGCTCTCCTGCCACACTGAAAATGAACCTTGGACTAGGTTAAGCTGCATCATAGCTGCTTGATTTGGATGATGAGCTTTGCCTGTAAAAAACTGTGATCTTTTACACTTTACCTATAAGTTTTATTGTACGGATTTGGGACATAGAGAAACTGTCAAATATTGAGTGCTACATAACACCACCAGTCTTATTTTAATCAAATTACAGAAGGATAATATAATCTGGCAAAAAAAGGGCCTGCATCATACTTGGGGTATGATATGTAAACGGTTGTTTTTCATTTCCAGTCAGTATCATGTAATAGAAGCATAAAACAAATATGACACTTAGAATGTATTTGACCTTTAATTACAGCTCGTAATGAGACGAGGCTGAGAGACGACAGGTCATTAATTGGTTCATTAATTGTGGATATTTGCTTGTTATGTAGGTCAGTTTGGCTGGGCTGTAATAGATATACCAGCTGCCTGATCCACAGGCATCCTTAAGAGGAACAGGAAGCTCAGCTCAAGGTTGTCTTCCCAAACAGGAAGCAGCAGGCAGGAAGTCAAGGCCTTAGTCAGGAAATGATCAATTCCATTGAACAATAGCATATTTTTAAGGCAAGTTCGTATCTGCTGAATATGTGATGTTGCTCTTCCTCTCTGCCTAACCATCTTTGTCTTCCTGCCCCCCCACCCCCCTACTTTTTTCTCACATTGAAATCATTTAACTGAAATTCAGTCATGTCAGTTAGGTGCTATGTTTCTCATTATATGTCTGTCATACTTAATCACATAGCCAGATTTAGATGTGAATGTAGCACTGTGCCATCTGTTTCTTCATTGCACATTAGTTTCTCTATTTCTCTGCCTGAATTCCTGAACAAACTTGAAGTAATGCCAGCACCATTTGCCCCGTACCAAAGACTAACTGTAGATACACTAGATTTGAAAATATGCGTGTGGGCGTGCAGAATTGAATTTATTTGTAATTATTTTCTAATAAGATGAGCAGTTATTCACATTTATGCTCTTATATCTGTTATGCTCGCAGGATGTCGGCATTCTGATAAATGGTAGTGTTCCTGATCTGGTTGGCTCCCGGGTGGAGTGTGAATATGGGCCGGGTGTTTCTACAGCTGCCACCGTGCACCTGGACTATGGTCTCACTCTGATCCAGACCTGTCCCCTGCTTCCTCGACAAAACTACCAACCCATCCTCCCTGGCACAGGTGAGCCTGAGCACAGGCAATGCTGCCAGTCATGAATCTCATCATCTCAATAAAAGTACAGTTCCTGTACGTGGTTAGAACAAACGGAATATCCTTTCTCACCCTTCAAAATGCAGCAATGTCAGTGTAGCATGAGGATGTCCTGTGTCTACTTTGTGTTATGACAGTGATACCAATCTCGAATGCTTGACACATGCATGTGAATGTTGTTTACATGCCTTTGTTTCTCCAGATCACCTGACTGTTTCTGTGGCGATAAAAGTGAATGGCACATCTGTGGTATCTGGGAGCTTCATCATCTATGACTGCGAGAGGACTGGAGCAATACACCCCAAGACACCGTGAGTCACACATTATTGTTGTCACCACTGTTTATCTCAAATTTTTGTCAGGGCTGATGATGC